>NC_045799.1:78402417-79040411 GCF_009873245.2 Balaenoptera musculus
GACAAACGGCAAGATGTTTATAGCCTATCTTCTAAATTCTGTATGAGATAACTTGTGTCTACAAAGAAATAATCTAGGGCGGGTTCCTGGAATTAAACACCATAAGCTTTTTCTTCACTAGCCAGGGATCTTTCTTTTAAACAAGGTGTCTCAATTACATATAGTCTGTGTATGACCAGAATCAGAACGAAGTTAAATGCGATTCCTTCTCCAGGTCTGGAGAAACCAGGGAGAATAACATTTTCTGCCAGTAGGCACGTAGCACTTGTCAACAAGGCACTCTGATCTAAGAAAGGATAAATACAATGCTATGATGTGTATGTTCTGGTTGGTCTCCCCCGACCCCGGGGTGAATCGAACTATTCCAGGGCTCCAGCTGCCAAATCCCAGCCTCACACCCGTAAAGGGATGGGAATCGCCCTTCTCTCGGCCTTCCGACCATACCAAGCCCGCTGGTCTCCTGGCGAAAGGGGCCAGGGGGCCTGCAGCGCAGGCTGACAACAGGAAGCCGCGGCCGGGACTGGGACTGGAGCGGGGCAGGCCGCGGCCCCCACCCCCGCGCTGCAGCACAGCCCCGCGCTGGCCCCGCCGTACTGGGGGATGGGGCTGGAAGCGGGAGCTCGTCCTGCCAGGCACTCGGCGCCGCTGCGGCCTGGCCCTGCGGCCGAGGCAGAGAAAAGACACGTCGTAGGCGGCGGGGTGGGGTGGCACAGAGAAGGATCTGTCCCGCGAGCAAGACCCGGGGAGCCTAACCGGTGCCGCACCCTCCCCGAGCGCGCCATTTCCAGACCCCAGTCCTCCCGGCGCCTCTATGAGGCCTCAGTCGGCCCAGCAGGGCCGCTACCGCTCGCCGCCCCAGCTGTGCGCGCGGGAAGGCCGCGGCCCAGGGGCCCCTGACTCCGCCCGCCTCCCGCGCCCGGCCGGGGCCCGCCCACGCCCGCCTCACCCTCTGCCGCCGCCGAAGCTGCTGTAGGCCCGATCGTCGTAGGTATCGAAGTCCGCCATTTGCCGTCTCCGCTCCGAGAGGAACCAGGGTGAGCACGGAAGGACCCCGCAATATAACTCCCCCCACCCCGCCGCCGGGGCTGTCCGCCGCGCCGCCTGATTGCAAATCGCACGCACGCACGCTCGCGTGCGCGCACGTACGCTGCGCCGCGCCGCGCCGCGCCCGCCGCGCCGGGTCTGGGCTGGCTGGCTTCTGGCAGCCGGGCGCGTTTTGCGGCCCACGTGGTGCGGCGGCGCGTTGGTTTGGCTCCTGCCCTGGCGCCCCGGCCCATTGTGTGCTAGCTCTGAGGCTTCACCCGCGGCCGCCTCCTGCCCCTGCCGCGCCCCACCCTTGAGCCTTGCCCTACCCGCCGAACCTCCGGTGGCTCCCTCCGCGCGCTGCGAAGGCCCCGCTCCGGGCTGGCCTTGGAATCTGCGCCGGGCCCGCGGTGTTTTCTGTCGCCTAGCTTCCGAACTCCAGACCTGGCAGGGACCCCAGAGGTCTCCTCCGCTTGGGCGGGGGGCGGGTCCCACTCCGACACCTACACGGCCAGGGGGTCGCTTGCTAACACCAAAGAAAGGGCTACCTCCCCCAAGACGGAGACCTCGCAGAGTTGAGCATTTGTTGAGAATGCACAGGGGCGGAAGGGCCTGGAAGGGTTAGATTGGGGTCAGGATATGAGCGTGCGAGGCAATGGGGATGACCTTTTGAATCCTGCCTTCAAGGATCTACTTGCCGCCTGGGTATTGGTGGTGGGGAAGGGGTGTTGAGATTGGAGTATAGCTTGTTGTTGAACCTGCGAGCGAGTTGGTGCATCTTGCTTTTGGAAGAAAATTCTATCCTGACGTGAAGTCCATCTAGCAATAGCAAAGAATGGATATGCAATGAGAATTCATTACGCTGGTAATTTCTCCAGTTTGTGATTGAGATTGTGGTAATATTGGATGCTCCAAACCCTTCCGTGTCTAGGAAGAATTTAAAAGAACCTCATAGGATTTTTGCAACGTATGCCCAGTACTGTTATATTTAAGCATTTCTGCTACTTTATCCCAGTGCTGGCATTGACAGGGCAGCTATTAACTCAGTTTTTGCTTTTCTGTCTCTATCTTTGTAAGTATTGATAATAAAACCACTTTACTATCCGCTAGACCCAAAGTAATCTGGGCCCTGCCTCTTACTAGTTGTGTGACCTCAAGCAAGTTACTTAACCTCTTTAACGTCTCAATTTTATCATCATTTTATCATAAGAGGAGGATATCACCCACCTCCTCAGATTGTAAAGATTAAATGAGAAGTTTTTTATTCCAAAGTCTCCCAGTCCAAAGTCACCTCAAGGTGAGATTCTGGAGGATAGGAACCCGTGTTGAGAGAGGTCTGTCATCTCCCACAGGGCCCTGCGTGAGGGAGAAGAGAGTGACTTATCATGAATGAAGTAAAAGGAGGGAAGACTAACAGGAAGGCGTATGTCTGGGGCTTTCCCAGCACCAGGACCATCCATGGGCCATCCCCTCCCACCAGGCTTAATGGCCTTTTCTCTACTTGGTCAACACCCGGGGCCAGTCTCAGGCCACACTCTTAAGCCTTGCTATCCATAGGCCCTTTCCCCTTCTGTTGGTCTCTAGCACACAACCTATGTCCCACACAGGATCCAGAGGATTGAGACCAACCCTAGAAAGTTCCATAAATGTGCTGACTGCCTCCATGGCAAAGCTAGATGCCCAACCTCTCCTGAGATTGTCCTCATGAGCTTTGATCCTAATTTGTTCCCTAACTCCGTCCCAAGAGTGGATATCCCAGCCTTTACCAGTTCCCTTTAATCCTGGGAGTTGGGGGTGCAACCTGCTAGAGGACCCAGCTCAGATGCCACTTTCTTTGAGATACCCATAGTGTAGTGAAGCTTGTGGGTTGCATTTCAAACTGCCTGTGTTTAAATCCTGGCCAACCCACTTAGCTACTAGCTGTGTGACCTCGAACAAATTGTTTAATCTGTCAATTCTTTGCCTATAAAAGAATGATAGTCCTTGTGATAACAGTTTTCAGTATTCAGCTGTTTTTAAGTTTCGAAATGTTGATGCTTTGTTGGTGAAATGCTGTTAACCTATCTAAAAAAACCTCAAATATGAATCACTTTTATGTTGAGATTAAGATCAATGACTTAGTCAATTTATGTGAAAAGACATACTGATACTCTACAAATCTATGCAGATCTGGCCCTGCGTGAATCTCAGTAAGCATCTGTATTGAGCTACTGCAAAGCTTCTGTTACAAGCATGTGTTACTCTAGGTCAAAGGCTTTCCAAACAAGTGAATGTGAATATGAGAAAAGTTAAAAATGGAATCTCTATCTATACATGATGAAAATAAAGAAGAAAAAGAGTACTGAATATGCTTTCTTTGTAACCAAAACTATAGCTTACTAGCACTACAACTGTGCAGACTTTGTGAAGTAACTCAAAAAACTGTTTAAAAAGATCTCAAATATATCAAATAAGCAGTGAAACCATTTGGAGAAGAAGGATGCTTCAACTCTGCCCCCTTGGTCCATTTTTCACAAAGCAGTCATAGTGTTTTTTCTAAACCCTAAATCAGGGCATGTCATTTTCTCTGCTCCAACCCTCCCATCTTCCTGGGTAGGAGCCAGTGCCCTTACTATGGCCTAAAGGCCCTATTCTGTCCCCTCCCAGCCCCTCCTCCCTGTCTCTCCCGTCACTTGTCCGCCCAGCCACCCTGTTTTCTTTCCTCTTCCTCTAGCACCCTGATCACTTTACCACTTCAAGCCTTTGCTTTGCCTGTCCCCCTGATACCCACATGGCATGCACCTTTGCTTCCCTTGGGCTTCTGCTCAAAGGAGCCTTCCTAACTGCTCTGTTCAAAATAGCCACAGCCTCCAGTTTTCTCTTTCCTGCCCTGGTGGTTCTTTCTCCCAGCACTTGTCTCACCTGACTTCTTATCTATTTATTGTTTTCTTATTTAAAGTCCATCTTCCCTGAGAGCAGGGAATTTGTTTTGCCGGCTGATGAAGTCTTGGCACCTAAAGCAGGGCCTGTCTCATAGAGGAAGTTCAATAAATACTGGTTGCTTCTATGAAAACTGGGAATCAGATGAAAATATTTGGAGTTTGATTAAAACCCTTTCTTCATCATCCCATTTCCTCCCATCCCTCAACTTGGGTAGCATTGCAAAGAGCTTCCTCAGCCACTGGTGCTCTGTGGACAAAAAGACCCTGTGATTCAACAATGGCACCATTCATGTGCTTCATTAGTAATATTTTTAATAGTTTTATTGAGATATAATTCACATACCATGCCATTCACCCATTTAAAGTGTATAATTCAGTGGTTTGTAGGATAATCACAGAATTGTGCAACCATCAACACTATCAATTCAGAACATTTTCAATACCCAGAAGAAACTCTGCTCCCCTTAGCCTGACTCCCCAACCCCCATATGCTCTCCCAGAGTCAGAGACCAACTAATCTACTGTCTATAGAGTTGTCCATTCTGGACATTCCATGTAAATGGAATCATACAATATGTGATCCTTTGTGACTGGCTTCTTTCATTTAGCGTAATATTTTCAAGGTTCATCCATGCAGTACTTCATTCCTTTTTATTGTGAAATAAAATTCCATTGTGTGGGTATGCCGTATTTTATTTAGCCATTCATCAGCTGATGGACATTTGTATTGTTTCCATTTGGGGTCAGTATGAATAATGCTGCTATGAATATTGTGTACAAGTTTTTGTGTGTCTCCCCTTCTCTTGGGTGTACGCCTGCAAGTGAAAATGGTGGATCATATGGTTAACTCTACGTTTAACTATTTGAGGAACTTGTGGACTGTTTTCCAAAGTGGCTGCACCATTTCACATTCTTACCAGCAGTATATAAGGGTTCTGACGTCTCCCCTTCCTCCCCAACACTTATCTTTTTGATTATGACCATCTTGTGGTTATGAAGTGGTATCTCATTGTTGTTTTGATTTGCATTTTCCTGATGGCTATGAACATCTTTTCATGTGCTTATTGGTCATTTATATATCTTATTTGGAGAAATGTGTAATCAGAGCCATTGTTTTTAAATTGAATTATTGGTCTTGTTATTATTGAGCTGTAAGTGTTCTTTATCTATTCTAGATACAAGACCCTTATCAGATATGATTTGCAAAAATGTTCTCCAGTTTTGTGGGGTTTTTTTTTCTCACTTTCATTATGGTGTTGTTTGAAACATTAAAATTTTAATGATGTCCAATTTATCTATTTTTTTCTTTAGTTGTTTATGCTTTAAATGTCATATCTAAGAACCTGTTGCCTAAGCCAAGGAGTTTTCATTGGGCAGAATCTAGGCTGCTTCCAGGGTGGCTGATCCAGCCTCTTCTCCCCAGAGCTCCTGTTCAAACCCAGACCCAACTTCTTGTGGCCTGGGCCAAAAGTCAGAAACTGGGGGGGCCATAGACCAAATGTGATCCTCCTATGGAAGACCCCCCCGACTCCCCAAGTTCAGCCTTTCAAAGAATTGGAACATAATTCACATAAATGCCTTGATTTCTTGTTCACTTTCAAAAACTGGGAAGATCTGGTGACCTTGGGCCTTCATTTCTCCATGGTACCAGGCACTGGAGCTGAGCATGGACCCCCACCAAGCCAGCTGGGCCCCCAAGTCCTCCTGGCCTGCACACTCTCACCACTCGCCATTAACAGTCAATCCCTTCATCTCTAAGGAATAGATATGATTATTGTTTGTATTTTACCATTTTATGAAATGTTATCGGACTGTACAATTCCTTTTGCACATGATTCCATTCCAAATTGTTCCTTACTTGTATTCGTGTGGACATTTGTGAAACTAGTTCATTCTTTTTAGCATCTCTATGGTATTCCATTATGTGCCTAAACCTCAATTTATTTTCCTATTAGGACCAATTGGTGGTTGGATATTAAATGACCCATTTAAAAAATGGTTATAGGTTTATTAGGGGTTTCTATTTCTTCTTGAATACATTTTGGTAAGTTATATTTTTAAGATAAATTATCTATTCCATCTAAAATTTCAAATTTAATGTCATAAAGTGGTTCACAGTACAGTCTCTGCTGTATCTATAATATGGCCCTTTTTCTTTCCAATAGTTTTTCTCCTCCCTCTCTCTTTCTTTCATCAGAGGATTTATTAGACTTTTTTTTTTTTTTTAATTTTATTTATTTATTTATGTATTTTTGGCTGTGTTGGGTCTTCGTTTCTGTGCGAGGGCTCTCTGTAGTTGCGGCGAGTGGGGGCCGTTCTTCATCGCGGTGCGCAGGCCTTTCACTATCGCGGCCTCTCTTGTTGCGGAGCACAGGCTCCAGACGCGCAGGCTCAGTAGTTGTGGCTCACGGGCCTAGTTGCTCCGCGGCATGTGGGATCTGCCCAGACCAGGGCTCGAAACCATGTCCCCTGCATTGGCAGGCAGATTCTCAACCACTGCGCCACCAGGGAAGCCCTAGACTTTTAAAAGAACCAGTTTTGGGTTTATGGGCTCTCTATCTTGTTTCTTTGTTCTCAATTTTATTGTTTCCTTTATTTTTTCTTTGGGGTTTTTCTATTTTGTTTTTTTCCCTCTAACTTCTTGAGTTGGATGCCCAGCTCACTGACTTTTGGTCTTTATTTCTAACATATACATTTAAGGTTAAAAAATTTCCCCTAAGTATTATTATGTATTTTTATAGCCACATCCTACCCGTTTTGTTACATGGTATTTTCATTTCTTTGATCGGTAAAATACTCAGAAGTGTATTTTAAAATTCCAAATGTGCGTGGACTTGCGTATGTTTTCTCTTATTGATTCCTCATTTTATTGTCATCAGAGAAGATGGTATGTATGGTATTAAATTTTTGGTATTAAGGCTTATTTCTTTTTTAAAAAAATTTATTTATTTATTAATTTTTTGGCTGCGCTGGGTCTTCGTTGCTGTGTGCGGTCTTTCTCTAGTTGCAGCAAGCGGGCGCTACTCTTCATCGCGGTGTGTGGGCTTCTCATTGTGGTGGCTTCTCTTGTTGCGGAGCACGGGCTCTAGGTGCGCGGGCTTCAGTAGTTGCAGCACATGGGCTCAGTAGTTGTGGCTCACAGGCTCTAGAGCACAGGCTCAGTAGTTGTGGCACACGGGCTTAGTTGCTCCGCAGCATATGGGATCTTCCCGGACCAGGGCTTGAACCCGTGTCCCCTGCACTGGCAGGTGGATTCTTAACCACTGCGCCACCAGGGAAGTCCCAATTTTTCATCTTTAAAAGTTCTGTTTGATTCTTCTTAAAACCTGCCTCCTCTGTTTCCACCCCCATAATGTCTTATTCTTTAGGGTTCTGATTCCTAATATTTTTCCTTTAATCATTTATTATGTCATTTTATTGAATTATAACATACATCCGAAAAAGTACACAAATCATAGGTATGTACCTCACTAAAATTTTCAAAACTGAACAAACACATGTAACCAGCACTTGGGTCGGGACACAGAACATTCAGTACCCCCAGAAGCCTCTCTCATGCCCACTCCTTCCCCCCAAAGGCAACCACTCATCTTTAACAGACTTATTTTGTGTTCTCTGTCAGACCGTTGTTGTGTATTCTGGAGACTCTGGGCCTCTTATCTTCTATTTGTTGTGTCTTCTGACTTTCAATCCTCATGGATTGTTCCCCCAGGGATTCTGACATTTCTTACTATGAGGGATTCTGACATTTCTTACTATGAGCTCACCCTTAGGGTGGCGGGTTCTTTTATTTTTTTCCTCCAATAGAGCCTGCTGCAGCCTGGATCTTGGGAGCATGGCTTCAGAGCTTTTCCCTTTTTGCTTATCTCCCAGAAATATCACCAGACTATGTTCAGTATTTATGTCATTGCTTAAGAGTTGGGGGTTTCTGGACCATTCCTGTCCAGTAAATTGACATCCCAAACCATGCAATGCTGAGTTGGGAGTTTTGGATTCTCAGGCTGAAACAGACAGGCATGCTTGTCACCTCCTTGTAGATGGCATTTTTTCTCAAGTTTGCCCTTTTGCTGAGAGTGCGGCTTTTCAAGGGTCCAGCTTTATACAGAGATCTCAGGACTTGCCGTGACCTTCAGTGTGCTCCCAAGGCTGTCTTCTGTCCCCACATGTGCTTAAGCACAAGCCCCTGCTTCTCACCCCATGCTCACCCCAGAAGCAGGGTGAGCTCATTAGCTGTCGTCTGTAGGGGTCAGTCCCCTCTTGTTTCTGGCATTTGGGATTTCTCTTTCTTTCCTGGGACCTCAGCTGAGCATTTGAAATAATTTCTGTTCTGTACACCTTGAGAAGGTATTGAGCATTTGAAAGGCAGCTCGTGTGGCTGTGGAACTGATTTTTAAATTTTATTTAATCTTAACCAATTGACATTGAGATTTAAATAGCCAAATGTGGCTGGTGGCTCCCATATTGGACAGTGCAGCCTTAGAAAGGAAGCAGGAGCTCACCACCTCCCCAGGCTCAGGTCAGACTAATCCCAGGACGTGGACAACCTGCATTCCAGCCTTGGTCCAGGTCTCTGAGGACCCTGATGGAGGTCACATGGGAAGCATGTGGGTTGGCCTGGATTCCATTCTGTGGATTTGGACCGATATGTGCTTGATGAAAGAGCCAGTCAGCCTGGAGGACAGGCCCTAGGGGGTGCCTCAGGGGTCTGTATTAGGCCCCATCTATTTATCTATTTGGGGGTGTGACATAAAGTTGAGAAGGATCAGGGACACCTTAGGTGACAGGACCCTGGAAGACCTCTTTTGCCCCTTAAAAGCCTCAGCTTTCCTTCTCCATCCCCTCCCCACTCTTCCATTCTGTCCTCAGCCCTTTCCTGACCCCAGACTCTCCCTGGAGAGCTCTTCCTCCAGGGGCTCCAGCTCCCCTGGGTGCCTCAAGTACAGCCTCACACATCTTGGGATTCCCCAAACTCGTCCCACTTTCCCAAGCCTGAAGGCCTTTGCCCATGCTAGCCTTTCCCCCTTCCTCGCAGGCCCTCTCTATCACCCCCCACCCGCTTTCCTGACGGGCTCATTCTCTTTAAAAGCCAAAATCTCAAATGTCACCTCCCCTAGAAAGCCCGACGTCTATATTCCCCAAACACTCTAATATACGTATTCTATGTGTATATGTACACACATGTATGACATTTGTTTTTAAGAGTAAGCTTTATACGCATGACACACAAGATTCAAAATTCATCCAGGGCTTTAAGGTGAGAAGTCTGTCTCCCCCGCACTCTGGGCTTCGGGCCACCCAATTCCCCTTCCCAAAGACAACTGCTGTGCCTCAAGGCTGTGAACACCCTTCCTCAAGGGCTATGTGGATTTCACAGCGAGTGCCTGGAGGGCAGGATAATCTTGTTCTCTGCAGGCTCCCGTAGGGAACTACGGAAGGGTTTGATGCTTGGGTAAACCACGGCCATCTGAGGACAGGGATAGTTAAGAGGAAATATAAAGGAGTTGTAATGAGGGGTCTGGGCCGAAACTCAAACTCATGGACCCCTGGCACAAGAATGAATGACAGTGCAACTGCAAAATGCACCCACCAGCTTCCCCAGGGCACCAAGGGTGGGAGCTGGATTTGTTCCTGGGCAGTGCCTGATCCATAAACAGCACTATTAGGTATAACAAAACCTTGGAACACACCCAGAAGCCCAGCAACAGTAGAATAGATAAATAAATAGTCATGTCATTCAATGGAGCAGCTCACAAATGTGAGAATGAATCAGCTACAACTACACACGGTGTGGATGAATTTCACAGACATAATGTTGAATGAAAGAAGCCAGACACAAAAGAGAACATACTGAGTCTATTTATATAATAAAAGTCCAAAAGCAGGCAAAACTAAACTCCAGTGTTAGAAGTCAGGATAGCGGTTACTTTTGGGGTAGCACACGCTGCCATTGGGAGGCTGGAATCTGCCTCTTCATTCTCTTGGGTGTATGAAAATTCATTGAGCTTTTCCCTTACGTGCACTTTTACATATGTATATTATACTTAAAAAAAGAAGTTACAGAAAAGGAATGAGAAACCTTTCCATGTACTGGAATGAAGTGATCTCTGAGATTCTGAGATGGAAAGAAAAACACAGAGGAGTACACGCCCATTAAAAACAAGTGTGTGCTGGGAAGAGCAGTAACCTCCATCTGCTGGGGAAGCCACAGTATAATTGTGTGTGCCTTCTGAATTTCCTACCATGTGAATGTATTTCTTATTCAAGAAAATAAATGAGTTTCAGATTAAGTTTTAACAAACATTATGAAGCCCCCGCCGTAAGCCAGGCATTGTCTGGGCCATGCTTCCTGCAGTCCTTGTAAGGGCAGGTGGGCACTGCTGTCCCCTCACCTGAGCCTGAGAGGGCCAGCACTTGCCTGCAGGTACCCACAGCGTGAGTGACGGTGGCCGTGGGGCCTGGGATGGACCACCCCGCTCCTGTGATAGAGAATTGCAGAGCATCTGGATCTCAGGTTACCCAGCTCTGTGGTTTTCACACGTGTTCTTTGGTGCCTTAGGGTTCTGGAGACGGGCCACAGCGCAGCCACCCCAGCTTTAAGCACCGTGATCCTATTCTGTATACTCAGTTCCGTGAAGCTATTGTTTGAAAAACAGCTCCATCGCTAAAAGTGGTTCGAAAGCCCCTTTTCTAACCAAGCCCTTGCCCAGGGTTCTCAACAGCATCTTGGGTACACAGCTCTTTTTATGGGACCGTCCCACAAGCTGCAAGGCTCTCAGCGTCCACTGTCTATCAACAACATTTGCAGTCATTGTGACGACCAAAAGCGCCCCTTAAAGTATCCAGCGGGTGAGGGGGGTCTGGCGCTCTAACCAAAGCAGCAGACTCCTCACTAATGTACCTGATGGTTCACCAGCGCCTGCTGGGATGCCCCTGGCGATGAGGAGCTCACCACCTCACAAGGCAGCCCATGCCACATTCAGCAGCTCTGATGTCTGTACACAGCTCCCTTTTTCCCTGTAACGTCTACCAGTTCCAGACATCAGTCTAAACATGGAGACTTGGGACTTCCCTGGCAGTCCAGTGGTTAAGACTCTGTGTTTCCACTGAAGGGGGCATGGGTTTGGTCCCTGGTTGGGGAAGTAAGGTGCCACATGCCGTGCGCCACTGCCACAGAAACAACAACAACAACAGAAAACCATGGAGACTAAATCAAACTCCTTTCCCCTATTTACACTGCGTCACCCATGAGATGTTCCTGTCAAAATGTTTAACTAAGGCCAGTCAAGCCTTTATATTTAACCTCCCTCCCCATTTACAGGAAATAAAGGGGACAGAGGAACAAGTTAAATGACACCTCAAGGAAACAGGACAAATCCAGAAGGTGGGATTTATACAAGACGATTGGCCTGGGACAAAAAAATGTCAGGGACAAGAGGATTGGTGGGGGCACAAGAACAAAGAGACACAACAGGCAAAGTTGCCCTAAAGCCTCAATTGAATCCTGATGTGACCAACAAAACAACAACGACAACACAACTGAAAAACGCTTAGCTGAGAAAACAGGGGAAACTGACTATGGACTAGATATTAGGTAATACTGGGAATTATTGTTAATTTTCTTGAGTCTGATAATGGTTTTGTGGTTTTGAAGAAAATGTGTTTTTAGGAGATGCATGCTTAAGTATTTGATATATTCAGGAAGTGAAATGTAATGATATTTGCAAATTGATTTCAAATAGTTCAGCAAAACCAAACAACCAACCAGCTAACCCTATACATACATCAACAAATGTTAACAATTGTTGAATATAGGTAGTGGGCATAAGGGACTCATTAACTTATTATTTCTTAGCATTTGAAATGTATCATAATGAAAAGTTTGCAACAAAAAAAAAAGCCTTTCCTCCAAGACAGCTCTCATTCACTGAGACAGTGTTTTATACTCAGTGTATTCACTTTTGTGTATATGGTCCAGTACAATCATTCTTATGTAAACTAAGTAGGACCAAAAGCCCAATTATAGGCAGAAAGGTTTGGGAAAGCAGGATGTGTATGGGAATTGTGAGACCGGTAAGCTGTGCTTCTCCAGGGGAGAAGGACTGGGGTGAGGCTGGAGGGTTGGCCTGGGAGGAGTGGGGAAGGGACTCGAATGCCAGGTTAAAGAGGCTGATTTCCTCTGCAGGAGGTTGGACAAACTGTTGAATGACAGCGTCAACTTTGAGTTTTAGCTGGGAGCAGTGAGGATGATTACAGACCGGAGAAAAGCCTTAATCTCAAGTGCCCTGAGGGGCAAGGCAGACTGGTTAGGGGTCTGTGATCATCAGGGAACAGCTGCCACTTGGGGACAGCTAATAGCCCCTCCAAGGGGACAGCATGCATTTGGGCCCTGCAAATTACTCAAGAGCAGCCAGAATTCTTTCCTTGTATGTGAAATCTTCTAGTTTATAGTGTTAGCTCATTGAAAAGCAGAAGCAAAGCAAACCACAGTAGGAGGCAGACAAAGCAAGTCTGAGGCCCTGATCAGGCTCAGGGGCCACCAACCCCGGACTAGAGGCTGCAGGTGAGTTAGGAGGTATGATAATCCAGAGGGCCATGCTGGTGACTGACCTCAGGTGATGGTGCAGAGGGAAGGTGGCAGGCAGAGGCCTGACTGCAGACATACCCAGAAGTGGATTCCATCCAGGAGACTTGGTCTAAACAGATTCGGAAAGAGGAGGGCGGAGTCCAGGGTGACCCCCAGGTGCCTGCATGGGTTGGGTGGGTAAGGATGACACTCTGGAGTTGGGATCACAGAAGGAGGGCAGGATGCTGGGGGAAAGGGGAGCCTGTGTCTGTGCACTTGGCCTTTGAAGAGCCTTTGGGTCTTCCTGCAATGGGCTGGTGACTTGGAGAGATGAGCTGGAGGTGCTGGTGTGGGCAGCCCTGCTGGAGGAGGAGTCCTCTGCAGAGAGTCAGAGTCAGGAAAGGGCTGGGGACAGATTGGAAGAGTGGGGAGGGGATGGAGAAGGAAAGCTGAGGCTTTAAGGGGCAAAAGAGGCGATCCAGGGTCCTGACTGTCACCTAAGGTGTCGTGATCCTTCTCAACTCTGTGTCACACCCCAAACACATAAATAGGTAGGGCCTAATACAGACCCCTGAGGCACCCCCTAGGGCCTATCCTCCAGGCTGATTGGCCCATTCATCAAGCCCATGAGGGTGAAAATCCACAGAACGGAATCCAGGCCAACTCACATGCTTCCCTCGTGACCTCCATCACAGTCCTCAGAGACCTGTACCAAGGCTGGAATACAGGTTGTCCACCTTGATAGTAGTCTGACCTGAGCCTGCCATGCCCGTGGGGTGGTGGTAAGCTCCTCCTTCCTGTTTTAGGGGAAGGGAAAATGATCTTTATCGAGCAGTTACTATCTAGTTTAATCACATATTGGACCTGCACGATGGGCATTATGCTGAACACAAGTATCAGTCAGTAATCAGCCATGCATTCATGTATTCAGCATATCTTTACCCGGTATCTCCTGTGGGCCATGAAACTGCATTAGGCACAGAAGTCTAAGACACCAGGAACTGAATCAGAACACTAAGGAAGTGAGTTGTGTTGTTTTTCAAATTATACAGGAATGATCCCCACCGCCACCCCATTTCTGGTCCCAGCTCCACCCAGATTTTGGCAGACTCTTTAGGAGGTGGTATCAGGATTTTGGCAGGGGAAGAAGGACTATGAAACATGTTCTGAAAAATCTCCCCATATGTTTCTGATTTGTCAGCTAGGATAGCCAGAAAACTCTACTAGTAAAATTGTTTGAAATGTTTGATTAAATTAAAAATGATTTTAGATGCACAGCTGAGTTCCCACGGAAGAAAGAGAAACTCAGGAGTCCAGAAACAAAGAGGGGACTAAACAGCACAGATGACAGTTGATGAGTTGATAATGTGTCTTCCCTTAGGTGTCAGTGAGGGTCAACAACCAGGAGTGTCAGGAGATGAGGCCCTGCACTAGGGTTACAAGAAAAAAAATACAGAACAATACAGGATGCCTATATACGTGTATATATATACATGTATATAAACATCCTGTATTATGTGTGTGTGTGTATATATAGATATAAAATATAAAATATATATGTATAAACAAGCATATATATATATTTTTTTTTTTTGGCTAAGTATGGCAGTTGGACCCACCTACAATGGAAATTGTACCCATTATTACAGTTAAAAAATGTCAAAGCCCTGAAACAGTTTTTCACATATGAGACTAAAAATTACAATTAGGACAATCAGAGCCCCTAGATCTTGAGATTATACAACAATAGCATGGAAGAGAACATAAAATTCAATGTTAGAAATCCAAACTCTAAGAAAACAAACAATAAAACCCCCAGAATTTGATGAAGAAACAAAGTTTCTAAAAACAGAAAATGTAGTCACTGAAACAAACAGCACAATAAAGCCCTCAAGGGGTAGATTTAACAGCAGATTGAACACAGTAGAAGAGAGGATTAATGAACTGGAAAAGAGAGTTGAAGAAGCACAGAGAACTGAAATGGTGAAAAAGAAGTTTAGGAGACACAGATAACAGAATCAGAATATTCAACATATGTCTAATAGAGATTCCAGAAAGAGTATGAAAAGAATGAAGTAGAGATATTTGAAGATAAAATGACTAAGAATTTTCCAGAATTGTTGAGACATGATTCTCAAGAATTAAGAAACACTGTGAATACTAAATATAATTTAAAATAGGTCCAAATAGATTCCCATGGTAATAAAAAGCAGATAAAGGTAAAAAAAAAAAGATTTTATTTCTCACAGATCCTTTCTGAAAGAATTCCTAATGGATATACTTCAGGAAGAAGAAATTTCTACTTAGAGCATTATAAGAAGCAGTGAAGAATGAGGAGGGGAAGTGACAGAGGGAAGTGACCTTGGCAAATCCTCTCCTCAGAAAAAGCAATGATAAAACTGGCAAAATTATCCAATACAACTATTTCATTACTCTGGAAGGTAACTAAAGGCATACAACAAATTGAAAGGCATTTATTCAAGAAAAATTGAACCTCAGTAATAACAGTGGGTCTGTCGCATTTTATCTCCAGGCTGCTTCCATTTCCCTTCCCCCACCCCCAATGCCAAGACATGGTAGCCATGAAAACTGGCAGCCTCAATTCTGCTGCTGGAGGAGCTGACCTGATTTGCAGCTCTGCAAAAAAGCTCATGGTGAGGGGCGATGTTGAAAATAATATCAATTGGTGGCAAACAATTGGGAAAGGCCACTGTCACAGTTGCCTAAGGCTACAATGCTGCCTGGGGCAAGCAAGAGAGCAGTCAAAATTTTGAAAAGGAGATGTAGGGCACAAGATAGCCACAGGGGGCTTTGAGAAGCTCTGACATATTCCTGGGGATCTAGAGGTGTGCACACAGTTGTGCATACAGTTGAGGACCCCCAGTCCAGATCCCTGGCTGAACATCAGGCCTTGTGCAAGCAGAAAGTAAAAACCAAGGCAGACTTGTAACCTGCCTGAACTTTGTGTGCCCCAGTCCACACACAGACCCACCTGGCAAAGGGCGGAAGGCACTGGCTCAAGGGGTTTAAGAAAAACTTCTGACCAACCACTGGCTGGCCACTAAGCTATGCTGACCCAGGGGCGATACCTAGGAAGTTAAGCTTAAAAGTAAAAACAAGATGAAACAACAAAAACAACAACAACAACAACAACAAAACACCAAACCAGAATAAAACTGAACAGAGACTTTGGTGGCTGCACATTGTGGGGAAGACAAACTATAAAGAATTAGTCCAGACAAGTCACTAAGTCAACCAACCAGCCAACCAGCAAACAACAACAACAATGACAGGATCAACAACAACAGTCCCTGGGAGATCAGGATCCAGAGTTACAATATATTCTCTAAAATATTCAGTTTTCAGTAAAAAATTAGGAGGCAGATCTCATTTAATCCTCCCAACAGAGCTATTTCTAACTCACATTTGTGGAAAATGAGGCTCAGAGTGATAAAGTAGCTTGCTCCAAATCACACGGCTAGGACACGGCTGCACTGACACACTAATTTTGGTCTGACTGACATGCAAAGGAACAGGAAAGTATAGCCCAAACACAGGGGGAAAAAGCAGTAATAAGAAACTGTCTGAAGGGGCCCAGACACTGGACTTAGTAGACAAAGACTTTAAATGAGCTGTTACAAACATGTTCAAAGAACTAAAGAATAGATGTTTATTGAATTAAAGGAAAGTATGACAACTATTCGTCAAATAAAGAACATCAATAAAGAAATGGAAATGGCTTAAAAAGAACCAAATAGGAATTCTGGAGTTGAAAAGTACAGTAACTGAAATAAAAAATTCACTAGAGAGACTCAACAACAGGTTTGAGTTGACAGAAGAAGGCATTAGTAAATTTGAAGATAGGTCCATACAGATAATCCAGTTTGAAGACTAGACAGAAAATAGAATAAAGAAAAATTGTTGAGTGGAACGCTATCGAGTATATCAACATACATGTAATGGGAGTCCCAGAAGCAGGGCCAGCTATGTAATTTGTGGGTCCCAGTGCAAAATGAAAATGTGAGGACTTTTTCTTTATTCCATGAAAATGTGTTGACTTTTCATGGTGTTTTTTAATTTGCTATTTAATGTTGTGTACTTACAGGCTTGGAGATACTTGTGGGACTTGTAAATGTTATATGGAAACCTGCTGACACCTTGATTTTGGCCCAGTGACACTGATTTTCAGATTTCCAAAACAGTGAGAGAAAATATTTCTGTTGTTTTAAGCCACCAAGTTTGTGGCAATTTGTTATAGCAGCCATAGGAAACTAATACAAACACTAAATATCTGTAGGGATTTCCCTGGTGGTCCAGTGGTTAAGATGCCACACTCCCAATGCAGGGGGCCCGGTTTCGATCCCTGGTCAGGGAACTAGATCCCACATGCCGCAACTAAAAGATCCCGTGTGCCGCAACTAAGACCCAGCGCAGCCAAATAAATAAATTAATAAATAAATTAATTAATTAATATTAAAAAAAATAAAAACTGTAGGATGTGGCTATAGGAGTTCAATGTACAACCATAAATACCTGTATTTAAAAATAAATTACACATAAAATAAGAAACAGCAAATAATCTCAGAAATGTAGAAAAAGAAAAATGGAGCAAATGCAAAGAAATTAGAAGGAAGGAAGGAACCTAAACCAGAGCAAAAATTAATGAACCATCAAACAAATAAATAATAAAGAAGATCTACATGAAATTTCTAAAAATCTTATATGTTCTGGTATAATGTTATAAGTCATAATTCTAGGTATTACTTTAAAATGTATATCTCAGAAATAACTAACAAAAATAAAAATAAAAAAAAAATAAAGAAGATCTATAAAAAGAGACCTGTGGGAAAATTATCAAGAAAAGAGGCACAAATTAACATTTTCAGAAATGATAAAGAGGACAGAGAGATTTAAACTATTTATCATTTTCTAACAATAATTTCAAATCTTAAGTCAAATGGTGAGTTTTCTAGAAAAATGCAAGTTATCAAAACTGACTCAAGATGACATAGAAAATCATCAAAGTGTAAAACAAAAATGTTGCATACCATACAGTTTTACAAGAATCAAGTCATTAGCCACTGCAGTCGCTGACCTACAGTGCACCATGAAAGGAATTCAAGACCAAGAACAGGATGAGGCACTTTGTGCTTTGGGAAAACAGGCAAAACAGGCCCTTAGATAGTCAGCTATATTTCGGGAAACATTTTTATGAACCCAGATTCTTGCATCTTCCCATACTTAGAAAAGCACTAGAATCATTAACTGGGATGTCTGTTCCTTGTGACTAGCAGTAACTTCCTACTGAGATGTATGCCTGATTGCATGTGCTCCTTAGCCAAAATCATATATATACTGGCTTCTCCCCCCACATCTTCAGAGCAGTTTCTCAGAGCTATCTGAGAGGCTGTCTCCTGGGCTATAGTCCTCAGCAAAACACTGAATAAAACTCAACTCACAGCTCTTAACGTTGTGTGTTTTTCTCTCAGTCAATGAAAGAAATTGAACGGTATGTTAAATCTTTTAAAAATGACAAGATTCACAGCGGCTTTATAGGTGACTTCTGCCAAACATTCAAGCAATTTCACAAGAGTGTAATACATAGTCTTCTAGAGAATAGAAAAAGAAAAACAAAAAGAACAGTACCCAAATATTATATGAAGCTAGTATAAGCTCAATGCCAAAACAAAACAAGGATAACAGGGGAATGGAAACCTAGAGGACCATCTTCCTCTGAATTACAGGTGTAAGTATCATAAAAAAATCTTAGCCAATAAAATCCAACAGTATATACAAAAATGAACACATTATAGCAAAATTGGGTTTGTTCCAAGAACGCAAGGTTTTTAACATTAAAAAAAATTAATGTAGGGACTTCTCTGGCGGTCCAGTGGTTAAGCCTCTGCGCTTCCACTGCAGGGGGCATGGGTTTGATCTCTGGTCGGGGAACTAAGATCCTGCATGCCGCGTGGTGTGGCCAAAATAAAAGAAAATAAAATAATCTTAAAAAAATTAATGTAAGTTATCACATTGTCAGTTTTACAAAGAAAAACCATAAGCACCCCAATAGATGAATAGGAAATTTCCATACTTTTCAAAATCTATTCATGCTATAACCTCTTAGCAAATAATGAATAGCAGGGAACTTCTTTAACTGGATACAGAGTATTTACCAAAATCCTATAATAAAAATAATTTTCAAAAGAGAAATATTGAAAGTATCCTTTTAAAATTAGGAACGAGAAAAGCTTGCCCAATATCCACTTCTGTTCAACATTGTATAGGTGGTAGTAGTCAGCACATCGAAACCAGAAAAATAATCTAGGGTATTGGGCTTGAAATAGGTCATGTTGGTTCACAATTAAAAAAAAAAAACTATATATGTGATCATCTATCATTGAGGGTTTTCCTATTTATGGAAGAATTAACAATATTTGCAAAATTAATTTGTTATTGGCATGTTTGAGCTTCTTAAAGTAGAATTTTAAACCTTTTCATGAATGGTTTTGGGCCAACCTCAGAAGGAAACAGAGCCCATTTTACATACATGTGATTGCTTTGCTGTATTAACTCAGCAGCTTACAAGAAGGAATGCACTCTAAAAGAAGGAAAGTATATAATTTTAAAAGCCATATTAATCTGTATAAAACAGCTGGTTCTGCTATAAACTCTGATAAAAAGACTTAGTAATTTGATTTCATACTTAAATAGTATTTTTGTGGTGGGAATTATCGTTAAAGTGATATATGATTCCAACAAATACAACACAGTTTTATTGTATTACAAAGTACTGTATTGATTTGCCAAAATTTTGTAATTTGGAAAAGTAATTACCTCGTTTATATTTGTATTTCCAGAAGTCTTTATGATTTAGAAGGCTGTATTATAGGCTGATTATGTTAACTGAAATCTATTACCTACATTTCGCAGCACTCTAAGCTTAAACAGAACAGTTGTTCACATCTTTTAGCATTTTACATTTGCCTAATTTATAAAATTGCCATGTGTCAAAAATCACACTTCTGTAATTGCTAGAGCATGATATATGAGATTATTTGAAAGTAATCACATTTTGAAGTAATTGTGAACACAGAACATTCTTTTTAAAAGGAGACAGGCATTATTTGACTTATCAACTACAGCATAATTCCTAGGTGCTTAACGCTTTTAATAATGTGGTGCCACAGCTGGGGAAAAACAACTGACTTAATCACTAGATGCACTGCAGTGGTTCTTAATTATGGGAAATCCTTATTTCTGATTCTGTATGTATGTGTGTGTGTGTATATATATATATATATATTTTTTTTTTTTTTTTTTTTTTGCTGCACCATGTGGCATGTGGAATCTTAGTTCCCCAATCAGGGATCGAACCCGCCCCCCTGCAGTGGAAGTGCGGAGTCTTAACCACTGGACTGCCAGGCAAGTCCCTATTTCTGATTCTGAAGGCCAGGGGCTATCTGAAAAACAATACAGTAAGTGAATTTTGTTTCCTATTTCAGGGCATGTAATTGACAACCACTAAACAGTATTTCTGATACTGGCAATTGTTGCATACAGAGTAGTTTGCTAATAGGCAATTAGCTTTGCCTTTATTTATTTATATTTTTTAATAGTTTTTTTAAATTAAAAGTTTTTTTAATTTTTTAAAAAATTTATAAATTTATTTATTTTTGGCTGCGTTGGGTCTTAGTTGCTGCACGCAGGCTTTCTCTAGTTGTGGCGAGCAGGGGCTTCTCTTCATTGCTGTGCATGGGCTCTAAGCCCATGGGCTTCAGTAGTTATGGCACGCAGGCTCAGTAGTTGTGATGCACGGGCTTAGTTGCTCCGCAGCATGTGGGATCTTCCCGGACCAGGGATCAAACCTGTGTCTCCTGCATTGGCAGGCAGCTTCTTATCCACTGTGCCACCAGGGAAGCCCACTTTGCCTTTATTTTATAATGCTTAATGTAAGTGATCAACTTAAAGTTTCTTATAAAAGAGAAAGTTAATATATGCATGTAAACCACAGAAACAAGATACTAACTTATTTGAAAAATAGAGTTCTTTCTACTTAGAATATTGGTTACAAAACCCATGTGATCATCTCAATAGATGCAGAAGAAGCATTTGACAAAATTCAACACCCTGTCATGATAACACTCAACAAACTAAGAACAGAAGGAAACTTCCTCAGTCTGATAAGGGGCATAAACCCACAGTTTAACATCATACGTAATGGTGAAAGATTGAAAGCTTTCTAAGATCAGGAACAAGACAAGGGTGTCTGCTCTTGCCACTTCTGTTCAACATTGTACTGGAGGTTCTAGGCAGGGCAATTAGGGAAGAAAGGCAGATAAAGGCATTCAGACTGGAAGGGAAAAATAAAAACTATATTTGCAGATGACATGATCTTGTGTATAGAAAATCCTGAGAAATCCACAAAAAATTAGTAGAGCTAATAAAAGAGTTCAGCAAGGAAACAAGATTAATATACAAAAATCAATTGTATTTGCATTCACTAGCAATGAACAACCCAAAAAGAAATGAACAATTTCATTAAAAGAACAAAGTGCTTAGGAATAAATGTAACAAAAGAAGTGCACAATTTATACAATGAAAACTTCAAAACGTCATTGAAAGA
Organism: Balaenoptera musculus; assembly: GCF_009873245.2. NCBI lineage: Eukaryota > Metazoa > Chordata > Mammalia > Artiodactyla > Balaenopteridae > Balaenoptera > Balaenoptera musculus. The sequence goes on from NC_045799.1 coordinate 78,423,548, forward strand.
AATTTAAGACCCAAATAAATGGAAAGACATGTTCATGGATTAGAAGAGTTAATATTGTTAAGATATCAGTACTCCAATACTCCTCAATTGATCTACAGATTCAAAGCAATCTCTATCAAAAACCCTAGCTAGGGGACTTCTCCGGTGGCGCAGTGGTTAAGAATCCACCTGCCAATGCAGGGGACACGTGTTCAAGCCCTGGTCTGGGAAGATCCCACATGCCATGGAGCAACTAAGCCCTCGAGCTACAACTACTGAGCCTGTGCTCTAGAGCCCAGGAGCCACAATTACTGAGCCCAAGTGCCGCAACTCCTGAAGCCCGCGTGCCTAGAGCCCGTGCTCCACAACAAGAGAAGCCACTGCACTGAGAAGCCCGCGCACTGCGACCAAGAGTAGCCCCCACTTGCCGCAACTAGAGAAAGCCTGTGCACAGCAACGAAGACCTAAAGCAGCCAAAAAAAACCAAACAAATAGGAAACCCCCAAAAAACAACAACAAAAACCCCAAAACAAAAAACAAACAAAAAAAAACCCCAAACAAACAAAAACACCAAAACAAAAAAACCCTAGCTGGGTTTTTTTTTTTTTTGCCCCAGAAACGGACAAGCTGTTCCTAAAATTCATATGGAAATTTAACGGGCCCCAAATAGCCAAAACAATCTTGAAAAAGAAGAACAAAGTTGGAGGGCTCACATTTCCTGATTCCAAAGGTTACTACAAAGTAACAGAGATCAAGACCGTTGATACTGGCATAAAGATAAACATTAATCAATAGAATAGAATGGAAAGTTCAGAAATAAACCCATACGAATATGGTCAATCGATTTTTGACAAGAGTGCCAAGATCATTCAACGGGGGAAGAATAGTCTCTTCAACAAATGGTAGTGGGACAACTCACTAACCACATGCAAAAGAATGAAGCTGGACCCCTACCTCATGTCACATACAAAAATTAACTCAAATCATAAGTCTAAATGTAAGATCTGAAACTATAAAACTCTTGGCACTTTGAAAAACAGTTTGGCAGTTCTTCAAAAAGTTAAACATAGAGTTGCCATATCTGCCAGCAATCCACTCTTAGGTATACGCTGAAGAGAACTGAAAATGCATGTTCATACAAAAACTGGTAACAGATGTCCATAGCAGTATTATAATAGTCAAAAGGTGGAAACAATCCAAATGTCCATCAGCTCATGAATGGATAAACAAAATGCAGTACATGAATACAATGGAACATTATTCAGCCCTAAAGAGGAATGGATGAATCATGCTACAAGATGGATGAACCTTGAAAACATTATTCTAAATGGAAGAAGCCAGACACAAAAGGCCACATACTGTATGATTCTGGAATGTCCAGAATAGGAAAATCCATAGAAACGGAAAGTAAATTCGTGGTTTTCAGAGGCTGTGGAGAGGGGGAATGGGGAGTGTCTCCTAGTGTGGATGGGATTTCTTTTAGGGGTGATGAAATGTTCTGTGATTTGATTGTGCTGATGGTTGTAAATATAACTTTGTAAATACATTAAAAACCGCTTGAGGGACTTCCCTGGTGGCACAGTGGTTAAGAGTCCGCCTGCCAATGCAGGGGACACGGGTTTGAGCCCTGGTCTGGGAAGATCCCACATGCCGTGGAGCAACTAAGCCCGCGAGCCACAACTACTGAGCCCACATGCCACAACTACTGAAGCCTGTGCGCTTAGAGCCTGTGCTCCGCAACAAAAGAAGCCACTGCAATGAGAAGCCCGCACACTGCAACGAAGAGTAGCCCCCACTCGTCGCAACTAGAGAAAGCCCGCGTGCAGCAATGAAGACCCAACGCAGCCAAAAATAAATAAACAAACAAACAAATAAAAATACCGATGGAATTAAAAAAAAACCATGATTCACTTAAAATAATGCTTGATTATCTGTAGAAGGATGAATTTTATGTGAATTATATCTTAATGAAAAATACATGTATAAAATATTGTTTAGCTTAAGGTTTATTAGTCCATTTGTAAAAGCAGCTCAAATACATTAAGTATTTGATTTTTTTTGGAAACAGAAGATTGGTTTTACAACCAAAACAACTTTTTTTTTTTTTTTTTTTTTAATTTTTGGTCGCACCTCGCAGCATGCGGGATCTTAGTTCCCCGACCAGGGATGGAACCCGTGCCCCCTGCAACAGAAGCACGGAGTGCTAACCACTGGACCGCCAGGGAAGTCCCCGAAACAACATTTTAACTAAACAAAATGTGGGTAACTATTTATATTTGGAAACAAGTTGGTTTGTAGAATATGTGTAAGGTAGATTTGTTCCTTAAAAAGTGTTATGTTCTAATTATCATTTATTTCTTAAAAACAGATAAATAGGTTGAACAACCTGACAAGCCTACAGCCCCTACTTCCTCGGGGAATTTGCTGGGTATAGGGTGATGGGATTGAGGCTACAAAGCAGAGCGAGTTGGCACAGTCTCATGGTGCTTAGATTCTAGGACATTACTAGAGTTAAGTATAAAAGTGAAGCCAAACTAACCAAGGCTACACTGCAACTCCTTCTGAATTCAATTCCTTTTTTTTTCCTTTTTTTGGTCTCACCGCATGGCTTGCAGGATCTTTGTTCCCCGACCAGGGACTGAACCCAGCCTCCCTGCAGTGGAAGCGCAGAGTCCTAACTGCTGGATCACCAGGGAATTCCCCAGTTTTTAATTTTAGATATTTTATTTTTAAGTTCTAGAACTTCAATTTGCTTCTTTTTCATAGTTTCCATTTCTCCACTAAGATTTCCTAATTCATCATGAAAAAATTTTCCTTTACTTAACTGGCATAATTATAATAGCTACTTTAAAATAAAATTCCATAGTGCTAATGTCGACGTTTGGGTTATTTGGGGATTGGCCTTGGATGATTGATTTTCTTTTCTGTTGAGATTGGTCACATTTTCCTATTGGTTTTATATTGAAGATTTTGGATTTTATCCTGAACCTTGTGAATATTATGTTGAAGAGATTCTAGATTCTTATTTATTTATTTATTTATGGCTGCGTTGGGTCTTTGTTGCTGGGCGCGGGCTTTCTCTAGTTGTGGCGAGTGGGGGCTACTCTTCGTTGCGATGCACGGGCTTCTAATTGTGGTGGCTTCTCTTGTTGCGGAGCACGGGCTCTAGGCGCGTGGGCTTCCATAGTTGTGGCTTGCGGGCTCTAGAGCACAGGCTCAGTAATTGTGGCTCACGGGCTTAGTTGCTCCGTGGCATGTGGGATCTTCCCGGACCAGGGCTCGAACCCGTGTCCCCTGCATTGGCAGGCGGATTCTCAACCACTGCGCCACCAGGGAAGCCCCGGGAAGCCCCTCTAGATTCTTTTATATAACTCTGTGTTGATTTTTTAAAGGCAATTAATTGGGTGGACTCAAATTTAAGCTCTGTCTTTTGGGCAGCAGCTTAAATCTTCATTTGGTTCTTTTGGCTGCCTTGAATCTGCCCTTGCATACATGGTGTAGGGATTAGCCAGAGACTTTGGCAACTTATACCAGCATCCGGGACTCCCCTGGCTCTCTTCTTTCCATGAATCCCCTTTAGTTCCATCAGCTGTACTTGTCCCAAATACTGCCCTCTGGTTCTTCAAGCCAGAAAGATTACTTTTAGTTTGGACAGAGCACTTACTATATGACCCTGACTTTGTCTTGACCTCAGGCTAAAAGCTGTAAAAATGGGAAACTCATACTGTGCTAGATCCTTCTTCCAATTTTCGACTCCCCTTCAGAATCTGCCTCTCTTTACACTCCAGTGCCTCCATGCTATTTACAAATATTTATCTAGTGTTTACAGTTATTATCTGTGGGAGGGTTGGGTTTGTTAGGGGTTTACTTGGCCATGCTGGAAGTGAAACCAAAATTTCCAACTTTGATGAAAAGCATTAACCCATAGATTAATAAAAACTTCATGAAACCCAAACTGGATAAACAGAAAGGAAATCACACCTAAGCAAACCAGAGTCAAGCTGCTGAAAACCAAAGGTAAAGAGAAAATCTCAGAAAGAGACAAAGAAAAAAGACATAACATACAAGGGAACAGTAAGAAAAATGGCTAACATCTAATCAGAAACACTGGAAACCAGAAGACAATAGAAAGGCATATGTAAAGGCTGAAAATGCAACTTGTCAGCTTAGAATTCTATACTCAGTGAAAACAGCTCTGAAAAATGAAGGTAAAATAAATACCTTTTTTTTGATAAACGAAGTAGAGAGAATTTGTCTCTAGCAGACAGGCACTATGAAAATTGCAATAGGATGTTTGTCCATCAGAGGGGAAATGATACCAGATGGAAACTCAGATCTAAAGGGGGGGGAATGAGAAACACCACAGACTGTAAGTACGAAGGTTAAAAATAAGGACTATTTTTTTCTTTTCTTAATTTATTCAAGGAAGTTTGTGGTTAAAGCAAAACAACAACAACAAAAATAACAATGCATTGTGAGGTTTATAGCATAATAGAAGCAAAACATGTTACAATAAACACACAAAGGATGGGAAGAGATAAATGGAATTACATGGTTGAGAGGTCCCTATGTTATATGTGAAGTTAAACATTAATTCAAGGTAAACTGAGTTAAGTGGAGGGTTAGTTTTATAATTTATAGAGCAATCAGTAAGACGTACTACAAAGAAGTATAACTAAAAAGCCAAAGAAGGGACTTCCCTGGTGGTGCAGTGGTTAAGAATCCGCCTGCCAATGCAGAGGACACGGGTTCAATCCCTGGTCCAGGAAGATCCCACATGCCATGGAGCAACTAAGCCCGTGAGCCACAGCTACTGAGGCCGCACACCACAACTACTGAAACCTGAGTGCCTAGAGCCCACGCTCCGCAACAAGAGAAGCCACTGCAATGAGAAGCCTGCACACCGCAACAAAGAGTAGCCCCCGCTCACTGCAACTAGAGAAAGCCCACACACATAACGAAGACCTAATGCAGCCAAAAAATAAACAAAAATTTAAAAAAAAAGCCAAAGAAGGAGATAAACTGGAATTCTAAAAAACAAAGAACTCAATTCAAAAGAAGCCAGAAAGAGAAAAATATAGGAACAAAGAACAGATGGACAACTAGAAAATAAAAGCAATAATTACCAACGATATTAAATGTAAATGGACGAAACATTATCAAGGCAAAGTTTGAAAGACTGAATAACAAAACATGACCAAGTCATACGCTGTTTTCAAGAGACGCAGCTTAAATATAAATACATAGATAGGTTCAAAACAAAAGGATGCAAAAAGATATACCACGGAACCACTAACCATAAGAAAGGTGAAATGGCTACATTAATATCAGAGATAAAGAAGGACATTTCATAATGATAAACGGGTCAATTTTTCAAGAAGACATAGCAATCCTAAATGTGTAGGTACCTATTAATACAGCTTCCAAAAACAAGAAGCAGGGAAAGGATAGTTTTTTCAATAAATGGTGTTACGTAAACTTACTGTGTTAATCATTTCACAATGTATACATATATCAAATCATTATGTTGTACACCTGAAACTAATATAATATTATGTGCCAATTATATCTCAATTTTAAAAGAATTTTTAAATTTAAAAAACCCTAATGGTGCTAGAACAATTAGCTATATATAAATATCAATATATGCCCCGCAAAATGAACCTGATCACTAAGTTCATATTCTTTTTTAAAATAATTAATTAATTAATTAACTAATTAATTTTTGGCTGTGTTGGGTCTTTGTTGCTGTGTGCAGGCTTTCTGAAAAGGACTTTTTTTTCCTTTTTCATCTGAAAAAGGACTTGAATGTAGAATATTTAAGAACCCTTAAAACTCAATAATATGAAGAACAAAACCGATAAGAAATGGCAAAAGCTGGGAATTCCCTGGCGGTCCTGTGGTTAGGACTCCGCACTTTCACTGCTGGGGGCATGGGTTCGATCCCTGGTCGGGGAACTAAGGTCCCTCATGCTACACGGCCTGGCCAAAACAAAACAAACAAAAGAAAGAAATGGCAAAAGCTTTGAACAGATACTTGACCAGATAAAGTACATGGATGGCAAATAAGCAAATGAGAAGATGCTCAAAATAACTGGTCACTAGAGAAATGCATGTTAAGCTCACAGTGAGATGCCAGTGGATACAATTAAAACGACTGATGGTATCTATTTCTGGCAAGGATGCAGAGAAACCAGAACTCTCAGACATTGTTGGTAGAAATGAACAATGGTGTGGCCACTGTGACAGTTTCTTATAAAGCTAAAGATATACTTACCATGTGACCCAGCAATTCCACTCCTGGGAATTTATTCAATGGAAATGAAGACATATGTCCTCACAATGACTGTATATAAATGTATAATATCTGAAACCCAGAAATAACCAAAATGTCCATTAACAGAAGAATATATAAACAAATTACTGTATATTCCTGCAATGGAATACAAAATGAGCAATAAAAAGAATAAAGTTCAACTATACTCAACAATATGGACACACCTGGAAGGAATTAGGTTGAACAAAAGAAGTCAGACATAATAGAGTACATGCTGTATGATTCCATTTATTTGAAGTTTAAGAACTGGAAAACGTGTCCTACATGATAGAAATCGTAACAGTGGTTGCCCATGGGGTGTGGGGGGGATTGATGGGAAAAGCCCCAAGGGAACTTTCTGGGGATATGAAAATGCTCTATTTCTTGATTGGGGTGGTGGCTACATGGGTGTAAATTTTATTAAAATTCTTCAAATTGAGCACTTAAGATTTGTGCATCTCACTTGTGTGTAGATTTTACCTAAAAATTATCTTGGCAGTTCCTTTTCCCTACTTTATGTTTTAGGTTTATTAGGTCTCTTCTGTTTTTCGGTGCTAATTAATGGAATTCTGGGGAGTAGGTTTGAAAATGCTGCTAGTAAAGAAAATCTAAGAGAAGTATATGTTGTCTTGCCCTACAGCTGCAGAGATGCAGACCATCACTGAGGATCATAAAGCTATTTCTGATAGAGCATTCACCAAAGTATCAGTTCTGCACTCCTATCTGATGTGAGTTTGCAAATGTATAATCTTCTTCTAGAAATGGTATTTGTTCGAATGAGTCTTTTTTATTTTTATTTTTTAAATTTATTTAATTTATTTATTATTTTTGCCTGTGTTGGGTCTTCGCTGCTGTGCGCGGGCTTTCTCTAGTTGCAGCAAGCGGGGTCTACTCTTCGTTGCAGCGCGTGGGCTTCTCATTGCGGTGGCTCCTCTTGTTGTGGAGCGCGGGCTTCAGTAGTTGTGGCACGTAGGCTCAGTAGTTGTGGCTCGTGGGTTCTAGAGCGCAGGCTCAGTAGTTGTGGCGCACGGGCTTAGCTGCTCCATTGAATGTGGCATCTTCCTGGACCAGGGCTCAAACCCGTGCCCCCTGCATTGGCAGGCAGATTCTTAACCACTGCGCCACCAGGGAAGTCCTCTGGTTATCTCATTTAATAATTTGTTGCACTTATAATGGTGTTTAAGTTGATGTATATGCTTTCTGAAATATATACATAATTAATCTTCTTTTTATTAAGTCAAGAAAGGATCATTGGCAATTTTTTCCTTTCCCTGCCCACAAAAATTTAATAAGACTCCAAACCTATTGGATTTCTTATTCAAACAGAGGGTTGCAGAGTCTGAGTCTTATTTAAATTTATTGGGCTAACCAGAAATAAACCGACCCACCTGCGGTCAATTAATCTTCAACAAAGGAGCCAAGAATATACTATGGAAAAAAGACAGTCACTTCAGCAAGTGGTGTTGGGAAAGCTGGACAGCCTCATGTAAATCAGTGAAGTTAGAACACTCCCTTATGCCATACACAAAAATAAATTCAAAATGGCTTAACGACTTAAATATAAGACATTACATCATAAAACTCCTAGAAGAGAACATAGGCAAAACATTCTCTGACATAAATCGTACCAATGTTTTTTTAGGTCAGTCTCCCAAAGCAACAGAGATAAAAGCAAAAATAAACAAATGGGACCTAATCAAACTTAAAAGCTCTTGTACAGCAAAGGAAACCATAAATAAAACAAAAAGACAACCTACAGACTGGGAGAAAATATTTGCAAATGATGTGACCAACAAGGGCTTAATTTCCAAAATATACAACAGCTCATACAACTCAACAACAACAAAAAACAGACAACCCAATAAAAAAATGGGCAGAAGACTTAAATAGACATTTCTCCAAAGAAGACATACAGATGGCCAACAGGCACATGAAAAGATGCTCAACATTGCTAACTGTTAGAGAAATGCAAATCAAAAGTACAATGAGGTACCACCTCACACTGGTCAGAATGGCCATCATTTTAAAAATTTAATAATAACAAATGCTGGAGAGGGTGTGGAAAAAAGGGAACCCTCCTACATTGTTGGTGGGAATGTAAATTGATGCAGCCACTATGGAAAACAGTATGGATGTTCCTCAAAAAACTAAAAATGGAGTTGCCGTATGATCCAGCAATCCCATTCCTGGGCATATATATGGACAAAACTACACTTCAAAAAGATAATGCATCTTTATATTCATAGCAGCACTATTCACAATAGCCAAGACATGGAAACAACCTAAATGTCCATCGACAGATGAATGGATAAAGAAGATGTGGTACATATATACAATGGAATACTACTCAGCCATAAAAAAGAATGAAAAAATGCCATTTGCAGCAACATGGATGAACCTAGAGATTATCATACTAAGTGAAGTAAGCCAGACAGAGAAAGACAAATACCATATGATATCACTTATATGTGGAACCTAAAATACGACACAAATGAACATATCTATGAAACAGGAACAGACTCACAGGCATAGAGAACAGACTTGTGGTTGCCAAGGGGGAGGGGGTAGGTGAGGGATGGAGTGGGAGCTTGGGATTAGCAGATGCAAACTATTATATATAGAATGGATTAAACAACAAGGTCCTACTGTATAGCACAGGGAACTATATTCAATATCCTCTGATAAACCACAATGGAAAAGAATATGAAAAAGAATGTATATACATGTATAACTGACTCACTTTGCTCTACAGCAGAAATTAACACAATGCTGTAAATCAACTCTACTTCAGTAAAATAAATTTTGAAAAATAAATTTATCGGGCTAAGAGGTAGAAGCAGAGAGGCGTTGATGGACTGGTTTGATGGAGTGGTAAAGAGGTTAACATAGAAAAAGAGCAGATGTTGAATGATTTAATTACTGAAGGAATAATTTAGTTGCTCTTCCTGAGAGTAAGATGGCAGCTGGGAGTCCTAGATCTTACAAGCTCAATTATTCATTATTCTGTTCATTTATCCAGCAAATATTTCAACTCCACTCCAGTACCAAGTACTGTATCAATCAGGGACTAGTCAGGATAATGGAAACCAAACTTTATAACTTACCAAGACCTAGGAGCTCTACATTGTATCTTCATGTAGCTGGTGTTCAGAACCCTGAGGAAAGGGAGCCCTTGGGTGGTACCCAGACTACTGAGGAGGCTGTGTCATGTGGCTGGTACTCAGACCTGTGAAGAGAGAGCTATGGGCAGCCTGGGCTATGCCTGCTGCAAGTAGTTGGGGGCAGAAGTCAAGTGTTTGCTGTTGCTTGAGAAATACAGACAATCCCTGGAAAGCTGGAAGTCGTCCTTTTTCCTCTTTGTCCATCTTCCAAGGTCCCTTTAGTGATTCCCATTGTCAGAAGTTAGAAGGAAGCCAGCTGGCAAGAGAAGTAGACCTTAAAAGGTGGGACCATGAAATTGATTTGGTTACACCCCTGACCTTGAACTCAGTGCTGAGCACCTTGCCAATGTAAATGGGATTCTGATGTCCCCTGGCATAAAGAGACATCTCAGATAAACTGATTACCACTCGTGGTTGCTTGAGAAGTGCCCAGTGCCATGTGAAAACAAATAGCTAAGGAAAACTATAAGAATGGTGAGGTGGGCTGGCTACTTCTGACTGCACTGCAGAGTTACAGGAAGAAAGGGAATAGCTTAGGGCTTTTAATTCTCAGCTTAAGTCATGGTCAAAGAACCAGAGGGCTTTATGGTGGCTTTATTAGGTATCTATTGCTGTGTAACAAATTCGTCTAGAAGTTAGTGTCTTAAAATATTAATAAACACTTATCTCTCAGTTTCTGATGGTCTGGAATTCAGGAGTGACTTATCTGGACAGTTCTGGCTCAGGGTCTCTGATAAGGTTGCAGTCAAGATATTGACTGGGACCACAGTCATCTGAAGGCTTTACTAGGGCTGGTGAATCCACTTCAAAGGTACTACTTCACATGGCTGTAAAGGTGGTACTTCTATAATATCTATTTTTCCTTTCAGTTCTAGGAATTTTTGCTTTATGTATTTCAAAACAATGTTTTTAGATGCATACACATTTCAGATAGTTATGTCTTCTTGGCTAGTTGATTCTTTTATTATTATGTCATTCTCTTTTTTAAAAAATTTATTTATTTATTTATTTATTTTTGGCTGTGTTGGGTCTTCGTTTCTGTGCAAGGGCTTTCTCCAGTTGCGGCGAGCGGGGGTCACTCTTCATCGCGTTGGGCGGGCCTCTCACTGTCGCGGCCTCTCCCGTTGCGGAGCGCAGGCTCAGTAGTTGTGGCTCATGGGCCTAGCCGCTCCACGGCATGTGGGATCTTCCCGGACCGGGGCACGAACCCGTGTCCCCTGCATTGGCAGGCGGATTCCTAACCACTGCGCCACCAGGGAAGCCCTGTAATTCTCTCTTTATCCCTAATCATCTTCCCAGTTCTGAAGTCTACTTTGATTGATATTAATCTAATCTATCTCATCTAATCTAAATATAGCCAGTCCAGCTTTAAAAAAAATTAGTGTTTGTGTGGTGTATCGTTTCATCCTTTTACTTTATCTATATAATTACATTTCAAGTTGGTTTCTTGTAAGCAGCATATAAATTATTTTTTGAATCCAATCTGACAATCTCTTTTTTTTTTTTGTAGAAACACTTTATATTCAATGTATTATAGAATTCTTTGACTATTACATGGTTTGCAAATATTTTCTGTATGTTGCAAATATTTCTTCTGGCTTGCCATCTGCTTTGGTATGATTTTAAAAAAATTATTTAAAAAATTTACACAGAGTAAAATTAACTTCTTTTTCCACTTACAGTTCTAGGTGTTTTAACACATTTATAGATTCATATAACCACCACCACAATCATTGTATTTTACAGAGGAAGTGTTTTAATTTTGATGAAGTCTAATTTATCAACCTTTTTTTTTTTTGATTGTGCTTTTGGTGTCACATCTAAGAAATCTTTGTTTAACCCAAGTCATGCAGATTTTCTTCTTTGTTTTCATAAAAACATTTTATACTTTCACATTTTACATTTAGATCTATGATCCATTTAAAAAATATATTTATTTATTTATTTATTTGGCTGTGCTGGACCTTAGTTGCAGCACGTGGGATCTTCATTGCGGCATGCGGGATCTTTACTTGCAGCATGTGAACGCTTAGTTGTGGCACGTGGGATCTAGTTCCCTGACCAGGGGTCGAACCCCGGGCCCCTGCACTGGGAGTGCAGAGTCTTAGCCACTGGACCACCAGGGAAGTCCCTCTATGATCCATTTTGAGTTAATTTTTCTATAGAGTTTGAGGTTTAGGTTGGGATCTTATTTATTTAGGATAGATGGATGTCTAATTTTTCCAACACCGTTTGTTAGAAAGACTATCCTTTCTTCATTGAATTGCCTTTGCATCTTTGTCAAAAAGCAACTGGACTTCCCTAGTGGTGCAGTGGTTAAGAATCCGCCTGCCAGTGCAGGGGACACGGGTGCGATCCCTGGTCCGGGAAGATCTCACATGCCGCGGAGCAACTAAGCCCGTGTGCAACAACTACTGAAGCCCACGTGCCTAGAGCCTGTGCTCTGCAACAAGAGAAGCCACCGCAATGAGAAGCCTGCGCACCACAATGAAGAGTAGCCCCCGCTCGCCAAAACTAGAGAAAGCCTGTGCACAGCAACGAAGACCCAACACAGACAAAAATAAAGAAATTAATTAATTTTTTTAAAAAAGCAATTGGCTATATACACGTGGGTCTATTTCCGGACTCTCTTCTGTTCCATTGGTGAACATGTCTATCCCTTCACCAATACCTGTCATGATTACTATAGTTCCTACAGGTCATGAAATTGGGTAGTGTGTGTCTTTCAACTTTTTCTTTTTTCAAAAGTACTTTAACTTTTCTAGTCCTTTTGCCATTGCATATAAATTTTAGACTCAGCTTGTCTATTTCTACAAAAAAATGTTCTTGGGATTTTTATTGGAATTGTGTGAAATCAACAGATCAATTTGGGGAGAATTAACATCTTAACTGTATTGAGTAATCCAGTTCATGAGCACTATGTCTATTTATTTAGGTCCTCTTTGAGTTCTTTCTTCAGCATTTTACAGTTTTCAGCATACAGATCTTACACATATTTTGTTAGATCTGTAACTTTTAGATTAGATTTTGTTAGATCTATTTCCTTTTGGGAGGGACTATTGTGAATGGTGCTTTAAAAATATTTTGGAATTCCCTGGCAGCCCAGTGGTTAGGACTCCATGCTTCCATTGCAGAGGGCACGGGTTCGATCCCTGGTTGGGGAACTAAGTTTCCGCAAGCCGCGTGCCATGGCCCAAAATAAATTAAAAAAAAATTTTGTTTTCCAATTGTGCATTGGTAGTATGTAGACTGATTTTTCAGGCTGACTTTGACCTTTTTATTTTCTGACTTCGCTGAATTTAGTTCTTAGGAGGGTGTTTGTTTGTTTTGGTAGATTTGTTAGTATTGTCTATCTAGACAATCATGTCTTCTGAAATAGTAACAGTTTTATTTCTTCCTTCCCAATCTGTACACATTTAATTTCTTGTCTGTTTCCTTCTCTTCCCGCAGTGACCAGGACTTCAGTTCAATGGTGAATAGGAGTGGTGAGGCTAGACCTCCTTGCCTTTTTTTCCTGATCTTAGGAAGAAAGCGTGCATTATTTTACCATTAAGTATAGTGTGAGCTGTGTGTGTGTGTTGTTTTTTTTTTTTTGTAGCTGCCTTCACTCAGCTTAAGGAAGTTACCTTCTATTTTTAGTTTGCTGAGATTTTTTTTTTTTAAACCAGGAATGGATGTTGAATTTTTGTCAGACACCATCAACATCATTTGATATGATCTGGTCATATGATGGATTTCGTTGACTGATGGATTAAAAATTGAGGTAATTCACATACCTTAAAATTCACCATTTTAAAATGTACAATTCAGTGGTTTTTAGCATGCTCACAGAGTTGTGCAACCATCACCACTGTCTAATTCCAGAACATTTTCTTCATCTCCCAAATAAACTCAATACCCATTAGCAATCACTCCCTATGCACCCTTCTTCCCCCAACTAATCTACTTTCTGTCTCTATGAATTTGCTTATTCTGGACATTTCATGTACACAGAATCATCAACATGTGACCTTTTCTGTCTGGCTTCTTTCTCTTAGCATAATGTTTTCAAGGTTCATCCATGTAGCATATATCAGTATTTCATTCCTTTTCATGGCTGAATAATAATCCATTGTATGTATAGACCAGATTTTGTTTATCCATTCAGCAGGTGGTGGACATTTGGGTTATTCCCACTTTTTGGCTGTTATGAATAATGTTGCTATGAACCTTCATGTACAAGTTTCTGTGTGTACGTTTCCACTTCTCCTGTTTATATACCTGACAGTGGAATTGCTGGGTCAGAACTCTGTGTTTAACATTTTGAGGAAATGCCAGACTGTTCTGCACAGCGGCTGCACCATTTTATATTCCCACTAGCAGAGAATGAGGTTTCCAATTTCTCCATGTCCTCACCAACACTTTTTTTCTTTCTTTTTAAAAATTATGGGGACTTCCCTGGTGGCGCAGTGGTTGAGAATCCGCCTGCCAATGCAGGAGACACGGGTTCAATCCCTGGTCCGGGAAGAGCCCACATGCCGCGGAGCAACTAAGCCCGTGTGCCACAGCTACTGAGCCTGCACTCTAGAGCCCGCACGCCCATAGCCTGTGCTCCACAACGAGAAGCCACCGTAATGAGAAGCCCCGCACACTGCAACAAGGAGTAGCCCCCGCTCTCTGCAACTAGAGAAAGCCCACGCACAGCAACAAAGACCCAAAGCAGCCTAAAATAAATAAATAAATAAATAAAATAAATTAAAAAAAAATTACGGCCATCCTTGTGGGTGTTAAGTGGTATCTCACTGTGGTTTTCCATGGATTTACTTTTGAAATACTGAAGCACTATTACATTCCTGGGATAAGCCCTACTTGGTCATAGTATATTATTCTTTTTAGATATTTCTAGAATGATAATGGTGTGTAATTTTCCGCTTCTTGTACTATTTCTGATTTTGGTAGTAGGAAGAGAATGACACATCTGTGTACAAAGGATACTTGCGTCTTGTTAGGTGGAGGCATGAAGCTGTTAGAGTTGTATGGAAATCCAATATGGTAGAAAGATGTGTATGGGTGATGAGTAGCCAAAGGGGTGGGTTGTGCTGCTTGCTTGTGGTACCTCAGCCTCAAGCCCACTCCACTTTCTGTTCTGTGATACAGTTGCTGGACCACTGAAAACTATATTTCCCAGACTCCCTTGCAACTGGATTCCTGTTGAGGTGGGCCTGCTAATTAGGGACCAGCTGAGGGAGACTGGAATGTGAATGAGGAGGAGGGACTTTCTTCCGCCCTCCAGTCCAGCAGGAGCAAATGTTTAGCTCTAGCACTATTTCTGCATCTACCTTCTGAGAAGTTCCAGCACCAACTGGAATCCAACCCTTCCCCCCCAAAAAATCAAAAATCCAAGCACTGGTCTCCTGGGGCTCCGCCCTCCACGTCTCTAGCCAGTGTCCAAGAAGACCCCAGTGATATCTCCTGGACCGTATTTGTGGCCTTGTATAGACACTTCCCATGTTGAATCAGGGCTGGTCTGTGCGACCAGTGAAGTACGGTGGAAGTAACCCTGTGTGGCTTCTGAGAGCAGGTCCTAAAAGGCAGTGGAGCCTCTGCTTTGGTCTCTTGGGATACTCACCCTAGGGGATACTCACCCCTAGAGGATGCTGTAGGGACACTCAAGGAGCCCTACGGCGAGGCCCCTGACAGGGACTGAGGCTTCTCATCAACAGCCAGCATCAGTTTGCAGCCATGGGTGTGAGTCACATACAGAGGGCCCCTGGAAGTGGACCCTCTGGTCCCACTCAAGCCCTCAAATGTCTGTAGCCCCAGGCAGTATCCGACCACAAACTTAGGAGAGACCCCAGGCCCAAAACACCAATGCAACCCTAGGAGAGAACCCAGACCAAAACCACCCACCCAAGCTGCTCCCATATCCTTGACAGAGCGGTTGTGAGCTGTGAGTGATCACTGTTATTTCAAGCCACCAAATTTAAGGGGTGAAGTGTTACCCGACACCAGATAACTAAACTAACCTCCTCTTTCCTTAAATGCCCCAGCCAAGGGGTAGCAGCTGCTTCCTGCAGTTCATCAGAAATGGTTATCTCAGTATCCACTTTTCGCCCTTCCACTGTGTTTTCGCCACCTGTATAAACAATTCCCTGGATTAAATGACCTATATTTGAAATAACTAGGGTGGTTTCTGTTTTCCTGATTGGACCCTTTACATTTTAGAAAAAAAGCAAGCATGAAATAAGAGCAATCCATTCCCTAGTCTCTCTCACTCTTCCCGAATCCTCCCCCCACCCCCAAACCCAGCTCTGGAAAAGTCCTCACTTGTCCCAGCTGGGCCACCACCTCCATTCCCGCCCTCTATGCCCTCCGTCCACACCTCCATTCCCACACCTCCATTCCTGTCTTCCCACACGACTTCTAATCCAAAAAGTTCCTCTCTCCTCCTGTGTCCTCAGGGCCCCCAGACACACGTCACAAAGCGGGATCTGGTGGGGAGTACAGAATTTATTTTATTATTCTGAGTCTGGGTTTTGTTCCTTAGACGTCGTGATTCCTGGATGGAGGTGACTGTGTCCCACCTCCCTGAGTCATAGTTCCATGGGCCTGTTTCAATTGCTTTCCAGGTTCAAAGTGCACTGAGAAGGCTTCACAGTCTTAATACTTCCTAGATGCTCAACTGAGGCAAAGTGACAAAATGGCCCCCCCACCCCCACCCGCCAAAAAAATAAAACCCCAAGCCCCCAGCAGCTGCTGCTGCTGCAGCCGTATGAAAAAATAATACAAACTCTTCTTAAAAAATAGATTACACAGAAAGAACCCAGAGGACAGAGGGGCTTGGGGAGGGGCAGGGGCTGCTCTGGCCACTGGCAGGGAGCCTCGGGGAGAGGCCCGGGAGGGGTGCTGAGATGAACTTCAGGGGGCTGGGATGCCGGTGGACACGGCCTCGTCCACTCTGCCCAGCCTCCTTCTGCCGCTCCTCCCAGCAGCTCTGGCCCTGGGACCACGGCTCCCCTCTCCCTCCAGGGACCCTCCCTTCACCCTGAGGCCTGGTACCTGCTTCTCACTAAAGTGGCTTCAATAAAGAAACAAAAAGACCCAAAGCGAGGGAGGGCTGTTGCCCAGCCACGGGGACTTACCCCCCCATAGGAGACGACCTCTCTCTGCTTTGGGGGTTTGGATAATTATCAATACCTGACGCTACCGAGACACCCCCTGGGGGGGTGATGGGCCCCAGACTCCCTGTTTGGCTCCTGGGAATACACGTGACGAGCCACGGTCTGAGGCTGTCTGTCCTCTGGCCCAGCCTCGGAGGAGCTGCAGACGGGCAGAGTGTGCACAGGACAGCCGGGGCAGCGGGTGTGGGAGAGGGTACCGGGTATGGGAGGGGGTACAGCTCACACGGGTCCTCCAGCTCATGCAAGGAGAAGCGTGAGGGGGCGGCCCCACCAAGACAGAGGTAAGGCAGGGCGAGGTGACGGTGTCTGTGCAGCCAGACCAGCTCTGGGGCCGGGGGCAGAGAAAGGGCAGGGGCCACGGCCCACAGGGTAGAAGGCAAGTTAGGGCCTGGCGCTGGGGAGGGGTCTGGGCGTCCGCTGCCCCGCTGAGGGTGCCACACCCGGCCACCGCATACAGAGGAATCTGGTGCAGGGTGGATTCTCCCGAGCCGGGGACAGGGGCAGCTGGGCGGGCCGGTCTCAGTCGGGGACCTCGGGGTGGGCAGGCAGTCCACTCTCGCCGCGCCGGTAGGTCTCCCAGAAGCCCCTGTCTAGCTGCTCCAGCTGTGAGCCCAGTGGCAGGTGGCCGGCCAAGTGCATGTGGAGGGTCTCCAGCCACTGCTCCAGCTTCACGAAAGAGGGCCTGGGGAGACAGGCGGGGGGACGGTGGGTTCGGGCTCTGCTGGGGACCACCCCACCCTAAGCCCCCACCCCACTCACCTCTTCTCAGGGTCCAGATCGCAGCAGCGCACAGTAATGGGGAAGAAGCTTGGGGGGCAGTTTGGGGGGCAGTAGCGGTCCAGGAAGCCTCGCACGTTGAGGCCAAAATCCATGGTGCGCGGCAGGTAGTCTGGGTCAGCTTTCACCCGCCCGATGATCTGTCCAGCACGAAGCCCAGCCGTTACCCGGGGCCCCTGGGACTGGGCATCGCCCAGGTGGGTTCGAGGGCAGGTCACACCGGGCCTGGCGCTCCCTGGACCACCACACCCCCCGGGGATGCAGGTTGCTGTGGGCAGCCCCGTTCCCAGAGCCTCCCTGGCCTGGGGCCCCTGCAGACTTCAGCCTGGAGCCTGGGAGCGTGAGCCCACCCCGGACCTACCTCACACAGGACGATTCCAAAGGAAAACACATCCACCTTCTCATCGTAGCTGCGGCCTGGATGAAGAGACCACTGTCAGCAGGTGCACGGGGCCAGGGATGCCAGCTGGTGAGGGTGCCGGGCCAGGGACCCGCCCACTGGGGGGATGCCCTGGCCAGCAGGTCAGGACAGGAGGCAGATGCTAGAAACCTCTGTAGGATCAGGCCTTAGGCTCTGACCCTATCTGAGCCCACCCAGTCTGAGCCAACCTGCTGGGGGGTGGGGGCGGGGTGGATGGGTAAAGGTGAAAGCCCTGGGCAAGGGGTTCCAGGCCCAGCTCGGTCACTAACCACCTATGTGACTCCAGGCAGGTCATGGACCTTGTGGTGACCCCGAAAGATAACTGTGTCAGACCCCTGGAACCTGTGAATGTTACTGGAAAAAGGGTCTTTGAAGTTACAATTAAGTTAAAGATCCTGAGATGAGACAGTCCTGGATTATCCGGGAAGGCCCTAAATGCCATCACAATTGTCCTTATAAGAGAGACTGAAAAGGAAAAGACACAGAGGAGGAGGCAGTCACATGAAGACAGAGGCAGAGATTGGACCGATGTGGCCACAAGTCCGGGAACGCCAGGATCAGAACCTAGAAGCAGCAAGGAATGGATTCTCCCTTAAAATCCCCAGAGGGAGCACGGCTCTACTGGATTTCAGACTTCTGGCTTCCAGAACTACAAGAGAATAAGTGTCTGTTGTTAAGCCACCCAGTTTGTGGTAATTTGTTACAGCAGCCTCAGGGACTGATACAGACTCTCTGAGCCTCAGTTGCCTCAGCTGTAAAATGGAAACAATACCCTCTCTCTAACGATGTTAAAAATAATCAGGACAGCCACTCTCATTTATTGAATTCTGACTAGCTTACAAACCTTATCTAATTCTCACACTACTCCTTAAAGATAGGGGACTATTAACCCCAATTTACAGGTTAAGTTATTGGGGGGTGGGTTATGTTAACTTTGGTCAGAGCTGGCGTTGAGATAACCCTGGTTCTGCGGCCCTGACCCTGTGTTTGCATGTCCCCTGCCTGTGGAGAGGCTTTATAAGCCCCAGTCTGGGCACACATGGGACCACTATGTAACAGGCCTGAAAAAAAAAGAAACGGAGTGGGAGAAAGGGGATCTGTGGGAGGCTGGATAATGGCCCCGGAGATGTCCCCGTCCTAATTCCTGGACCCTGTGAACACGTTGCCTTATACGGGACTTTGCAGGTGTGACTCAGTTAGGGATCTCGAGATGAGATTATCTTGGATCATTCAGCTGAGCCCTATGGGATCACAAAGGTCTTTATGAAGGAGGGTGGAGGGTCAGGGTCAGGGAAGGAGATGTGACAATGGACACAGATGTCAGAGAGAAGAGACTATGTTGCTGGCCTGCTGGAGGAGGGACCAGGAGCCAGGAAATGAGGCAGCCTCTAGAAACTGGAGAAGGAAAGGAAACAGATCCTCTCCCCTTGAGCCTCCAGAAGGAATGCAGCCCTGCTGACACCAGACTTCAGCTCAGTGAGCCTGATACTGGACTCCTGACCTCCAGAACTACAGGATAATTTGTGGGTTTTTTAAAATAAATTTATTTACTTATTTATTTTATTTTTGGCTGCACTGGGTCTTTGTTGCTGCGCGCAGGCTTTCTCTAGTTGGGGCGAGCGGGGGCTACTCTTCGTTGCAGTGCGCGGGCTTCTCATTTGCGGTGGCTTCTCTTGCTGCGGAGCATGGGCTCTAGGCGCATGGGGTTCCGTAGCTGTGGCTCACGGGCTCAGTAGTTGTGGCGCACGGGCTTAGCTGCTCCGTGGCATGTGGGATCTTCCCAGACCAGGGCTCGAACCCATGTCCCCTGCACTGGCAGGTGGATTCCCAACCACTGCGCCACCAGGGAAGCCCTAATTTGTGTTTTTTTAAGCCAAGTGTGTGCTGACTGGTTGCAGCAGCACAAGGAAACCAACGACAGGACTCAAAGAGGGGGAGGGCGGGACCTCCGCCTCCTGCAGCTCTGCCTGGGACCGCGGGGCCCTGGGGGATGTGCCAGGCGGGGCTGCCGACTCACCGTGGATCATCTCGGGCGCCATCCAGTAGGGGTTGCCCACCACCGTGTAACGCTTCTTCCGGTCTGGCTTCTTGAGGCTCCGCAGGCCCTCGGGCTGCGTCTTCTCGTCCACCATGAGCCGCGCCAGCCCGAAGTCGGCCACCACCACGTTCTTGTTCTGGGTGACCCGGAAGCAGAGCCACGCTGAGACACGCCCCTGGCACCACCTGCCCACTCCCTCCTCGGCCTTCTGGGGACAGCCTGTGGTCCCTCCATCACTGCCCCTTAGACGCCGGGCTCCCTGGGCCCGCTTGTCCCCCACTGAAGTACACCCCACCCCCAAAGCTTCTTTCAGGGAGCCTGCCCTGACCACCCCAGTCCACACACCCGGGCCCTCCTCCGGGCCCGCAGCCCCTGGTGCAGCCCGGTGTAGGCTGCGGCCACCCTGTGGGCCGCTCTCTGCGAAGGCCACGCCCACAGCAGACCCCCGCCCCCGCACGTCTAGCGGGGTGGTGGGCGGGGCTCCCGCTGCCCCCTCCCGGCCCGGCCGCTCACCTCACGAACCAGGCAGTTGTGGGAGTTCAGGTCCCGGTGGATGATGTTCATGGAGTGGAGGTAGGCCTGAGGGTGGGGGGCACGGGGGTCAGGGGGCAGCTGTGCTGAGGGCCCCCAGCCCCGCCCTGGTCGCCCCAAGGCTCCCACCTTCCCCCTTCCCACTGGATCCCCTCTGTCCCCTCTCAAAGCTTCCTGGGGCTTCCATTTCTAAACTCCTTGTGAAGTTTAGGTGAGCGCTGGAGAACGTGTTTTGTTTTTCGTTTTTTGCCGCACCGCGTGGCCTGTGGGATCTCACTTCCCCGACCAGGGATGGAACCCGCGCCCGCCCCCCGCAGTGGAAGCGCGGAGTCTTAACCACTGGACCGCCAGGGAAGTCCCGAGAATGCTATTATAAGTGGGGCCGGATCACCCAGCCCACACGCTCCCCAGCAGAGCCTACTCACCATCCCCGAAGCGATGTCCTTGGCAAAGCTCACCCTCTGACTCCACGGGTACTGGCTGTCCTGGAGGTGGGGAGAATGACCAGGCTGAGCCAACGGGGCCACAGTTGCAGGACATTGGGTGAGAGAGAGACAGGAAGGGGCACAGGAAGGGGCGAGTGTCCTGTAGGGTCCGATGACGCACCCCCAACTCTCTTCTACACCCACAACTGTCCCTTCTTTTTTTTTTTTGCCACGTGGCTTGTGGGATCTTAGTTCCTCAACCAGGGATTGAACCTGCGGCCCCGGCAGTGAGAGTGCTGAGTCCTAACCACTAGACTGCCAGGGAAGTCCCTCACAACTGTCCCCTCTAAGGGGTGTGGGTGAATAATTCAAAACAATTTTCTAACAGAACAGGTTCCAAACAGTGACGGGGTGGGAGATACTCTTCTATAGTTCCTGACCCACCTCCTCTGAGAACAAAAACTCTCTCTTCTACAAAATCCCAGTTTTTCGAGTTTTTAAAAAACCTGAACCTGCTTTCATGGACCAGCAGAGACGGGCCTGGTGAGGTCGCCTGCAGAGAGCTGCGGTGAGTCACTCTGGAGAGCAGGGCTCTGGGCTCAAATCATTTGGGGAAACACCCCATTCTCTCCCCCCATCTCCTTGGAGACCTCAAGTGGGAGAGCAAGGACATCAGAGCATATTAAAGATCCAGGTGCAGCCAGGAAGCCTGCGCTGGTGCAGCCCAGCATTTCTAAGTTGCACTGGACCACAGAATCCCTCTGAGAAGTTACACCTGTCCAGAGCCCGCAGGGACCACACTCTGGTGACAGCAGGTAATCCAATCTGAGGGACTGAGAACTCAGCGGCGAGGGAAGGGAACAGGGTCTCCGGGTCTGAGGGTGATGCAGGGGTGGGTGAACGTCGGATCCCTGGGCACCGTCAGCATCCCGGGAGAGCTGGAAGCTCCCCTCCAAACGCTTCTTTTTTAGAGGAGGATCGGTAATTTCATCCAAGCTCCTACAGCAAGTTCTGAATTTTATACATCATGGCAAAAAGTGACTTGGTTTTGCTTAGAAGCAAAACAAAGACCCTCTGGGAGAGGTAACCTATGGCAGGTGCGCGGGGTTAACCTGACAGCCTGTGCGTCCCCTCAGCGAAGCTGCCACCCTTCTCTGGGCCCCAGCTTCCCCCCCACCTTAGATGGAGTCAGTTGCTCCCTTATTCGATTCAGAATCAGGGTCTGGAGGGCCTTTGAGACCAGAAGCCGATCCCCAGTGAAGAGCCTGGGAGGAGACTGGGACCCACAGGGGAGCCGCTGGGCCCAGGGTCCTAGGGCAGGAGCGGCTGGGACGGGTCTCAGGCGGGGGCTCTGCCCGGCACTCACCATGCCCTTGATGAGGGCCCGGAGCGTGCCACCCTTGATGTACTCGGTGATGAAATTGAGCCTCTTGTCCTTGTAGAGCACCCCGATGAACTTGAGCACGTTGGGGTGCTCCAGGCATCGCATGACCTTCACCTGGTGGGGTGCAAACAGGCTGGGCCCATGTCTCCTTCTCCCCGTTTCCCACCAGAGGCCACCACGGACAGTTCCAAAGATGGAGAAGCCTTCAAGCCCCCGGGGTCACACCTGCTGGCTGCCGTGCTCTTTGCTTGGGCTGCTCCCACCCCCAGGGACGTCCTTGCCCCTCTCGCCCTCCTGGCAGATAGTTTCTCTTCTTCCAACGTGGGCTTGAGCGTCACATCCTCCCGGAGCCCTTTGCCACCCACCGCCTCTCAATTGCGAAGGGTGGGGCAGGCCCTAGGAGTCTGGTGCAGAGGGCGCAGCAGGCCCCTCACCCACCTCCTTGAGGAACGTCCGCTGGGTCTCCTCATCGAAGCGGATCAGCTCCTTCATCACCATCACCTCGCCTGTCTCCCGGTGTGTCACCTGCGTGGGGACGCCCAGGGGTTGAGACTCAGCACAGGCACATGCTCTGCTCTAGGCCCGCCCTGTAGGAGGCCCATCCCCACCCCAGGCAGATGGACAGACGGCTTCAAGCTCTTCGCAGACTTTTCATGGGATGCTCCCAGCCCCCGAGGGGGTGGGACTTAAGTCCTTTACAGGTGAGGAAACTGAGGCTCAAGAAGGTTTCCTACCAGGGCCCACGGTCACCCAGGTGGCAGGAAGGGGGGTGGCCAGGGCTTGGGTCCAGGACCGCCTGACCCAGAGGCCAGCTCTCTTTCCTCTGCTCTGCTGGGCTGTCTCCTGGAAGTCAGATGGTAGCTCTACCAGAGATTCTGACCAGGGACGGGGGCTGGGGCCTGTCTGCACACGTGGGCAACCTGGCTGGTGCCTTTTGTATAACTCTGAACCTTCCAGTCTGGTCATAGCCAGGTGACATCAGAGCCAGGGAAGGGCTCGTGTCTTGCTGGGGGAGAGTGTGAAGGGGGTGAGCAGCCCAGAGGCCAGGAGGGGGCTGGCACTGGGCTCAGTAAGGGGGCCTGGGGGAGGGAGCCTTCAGGGTCAGTCCGGGCTGCCCTCCCATCCCCCACCCCGAGGAGCCACTTTCCGACAACCTCCTCCACGCGGTCTCTCTATGGTAAGTCCCCTCCCCCTACCTAGCTCAGGGAGGCCCTGGTGGAGGAGAGCTCTGGCCAGTAAGTCTGGAAGCCAGATACCCTTCCACTGGGGCTTCCTGGGGACACTGGTGGGAGGAGGGTGGAGGACCAACGGGTCACACACAGACTGCCCCCCTGCTCCACCCACAGCCCCATCCCTGCCTGGCGTGCCCTGTACCTTGATGGCCTGGCCGAAGCAGCCCTTGCCCAGCACCTCCCCGTGGATGAGGTCCGAAGGCCGGAAGATGCGGTGCGGCCGGCAGACCACACGGAGGGACTCGGAGCGACCCAGGTCCTTGTGCTGGGAGGCCGGGGAGCCCAGCGAGCCGGCGCCCGGGGACCTGTCGATGCTGCAGCTCCTCCTGGGGGGACACACCCAGTGCCCGCTGCCACCAGGTGGGCACCTGGACGAGGCCCCCTTGGGGGGAGGCCAGGTCTTGGCCCTGCCCCCTTCCCCCTGCCTGCCATGCCCCATCGATGCCAGTCTATGTACAGTCACCTGTACAGCCAGAAAGGGCGGCACAGGACAGCTCTCCTGGGATAGTCATAAGGCTCTTGCCCCATCCTGATGCCAGTACCCAGTGCCCTGTCTGGCTTGGACTTCCTGTTAAGGTAGGAATGTTTGCCCTTGGCCTTCTCTGCCTGGTGACCCTGGATCAGACGCTTTGTCTCCCAGAATTTGAGTCCCAGGCCTTGGAGTGCAGAGGCAGACTACCTGCCCAGGGTGCCCACAGGTGGCCTTGCAGGGTGGCCTGAGCTCCAGACAAATGCAGGGGAGCAGAAAACACATGCCTTCAATATCACTGTTTCTTAGCGTAAAGGCTGTCATCCCAGGTGTCCCCCTCAAAGCCTTGACCAGGAGTCCTGAGCAGACCCCCGCAGTGAGTGGCACGAGGACCAGGCTGCCTCTGGGCTTCTTCCTGGGGCAGCCCCCCCACCTCCCTTTAAGAGGGTACAGGGCACTTGGCCCCTCTGGCCTGGACTACCACAACAGTCCCCCAGCTGTCTCTGGTCCTGGGGAGCTCCCCACAAAGGGGACCAGAGTGGTCTCTGTGACACACATCACTGTGCTGCAACACCCTTCGGTGGCGCCCCGGGATGGGCAAAGCCCACAGACCCCGGCCACGAGCTTCTGCCTCAGAGCCCACCACTTCCCAACACATCCGATGCCCCAGCATCCTGAGCTGCTGGCCAGCTGCTCCTCGAAGCCAGGGCGCTGGCCCACCCTGGAAGCGCTCTGTCATCCCCAGCTGGGGGTGCTGCTTTCCCCGTTTGCCCCTTCGCATTCTCCTTCCTCTTTCTAGCCCCCTGCATCCCTTGCCGGCCTCCTTCTTTTTGCAGGGCTGACTCCCCCATCAGACTGTGAGCTACCGGAGGGTAGGGACCAGGTCCCATCCCCCCTGAGGCCCAGCGTCAGTGAAAGTACCAAGATACAGTACATCAAGGTGCAGGGCTGACTTACAGGACAGGCTTCTGCCGGCCGGAGCTGCCCGCCTCCCCGCTGGGAGTGTGAACCGGGGAGACCAGGGGGCTGGACTCAGGCCCCAGCCCGTGGCTCAGTGTGTCATGGGGGTCATGCTCAAGAGTCAGCTGGAGCAGGCGGCTGGTTTCCTGGATCAGCAGATCAATCTGGGGAGAGCAGGAGTGTGGACAGGTGAGTCTCCCAGCTCTCAGGGGAGCAGCACCTCCAACCGCAGACCCAGGACCCATACCTCGTCCAAGGGCACATTCCGGATGGGCGTGCCATTGATTTCCAGGATCCGGTCTCCAACGTGGATGGAATTCTTCACATCCGGGCTCATGCAGCCCGGGTCCACTCTGTGGGCACAGAGCGGTGGTCAGACCCCTGCTCACCCCGCTAGGAAACCAAGGCCAAGGGGATCAGATCAGGAGCATTGGGGGCAAACCATTCTATCTTGTGTGATCGGCAGGTGGCAACTGGCGGGAACACCGAATTCTGGTTTGGTGGGAAGAGTTCTATACTAATTACAATGCTTGCCGTGGGTGTGGAACTGGAGAAAAGTGGCATGCCCCCCAGGTATTTGCCCCCCTGTACTAGATGCTCGGGGGCTCCTGTTCAACAGAGCGTTGTCTCTGCCATGGAGGACAGACCTCTCCTTCTACCTGGCTGGTACGTGTGGGGCAGACAAGTGTCAAAGAGTCCTAAGAGGGTCTGGACCCACTGCTTCCTACCTGACCCCCAAACTTGCCCTGCAAGATGAAGCTAAGGCTCCCACTCCTCTGGGATCGGCGGGAAGGAGCGAGCAGCCTGGGCTGAGCCACAGCTGCAGGGTGGAGATGGGCTGGTGCCCTGGATCATTTGGCCATAAACTAACTCACAGAATGGCCAACTTGCCAAATTTACTTGCTTCTTTTAACTCCTTGGTGTCATTTTGTCTTCATAAAAGCTTTCCAAGAATGGTCACTTTGTCTCTGCCCTGAGATGGGGAAGGGCTGGGGGAGGGTGGGCAGGACAGAAAGGAGACTGAGAGCTTTAAGAAAAACAGATTGCTAGCAATTTTTCAATTATCGAAAGTATATTCTCACATGGGGGAGAAGTGCTTCCTTACACAGGGAAGTCAGGTAATAAATACATCAGGAAGAACATAGTTAGAAAATCACCATTTTGTAGCCATCACAGAATTATCTGTGGATGCTAGAGTCAGTGAAAGGCTGTTGGGAACAGGATATTTACAGACTCATATCTCACAGATGACTCAAACTGGTTACATTGCAAAGGGGAAAAAAAATCCTTTACAGCAGAGACAGTGGACTGCACTTTAACCAAATAATCGAAGTTGACATCCCCAATAAAGGGAGCACTTCACTGACATCCTGTGTCTACCAGTAAGATGCACAGAGGACACAGCATCAGTTACCTGGTTAAAATGCATGACTTAAACCTAAGGAAGAGGAACCCTCCGTCAAACCCAAATGGAGGGGCATGCTCCTTAACTGACTTGCACTCTTCACAAATGTCGAGGTCATAAAGGACAATGAAAAGTTGAGGAAGTGGCACAGATTAAAAGAGATTGAAGAGACATGAGGATTCAATGCAATGTGTGATCCTGGATTGGATCTTGGATCAAGGGGGAAACTGCCATAAAGGACAGTGTTGAGACAACTGGCAAAATTTGAATGTGGATTGTATACTGAATAAAAGTATCAATGTTAAATTTCCTAAATATCATAATTACACTATAAGATACAATGGATAATTATGTAAGGGAATGCCCTTGCTTTTAGGAGAAGGTCTGAAGTATGTGGGGGGAGGATGGGTCAATGGTGCCTACAACCTCCACTCAAATGATTTAGTAAAAAATAGCAATATGTACAGGTACGTGTGTGTATATACAAATAAGTATATATATGTATATACACACAAATATATACACAGAGGGAGAGACACACATACCTCAAGTGTGGCAGAAAGTTAAAATCGGTGAACTTAGGTAAAAGGTGTATAGGTATTCAATATACTTATTATTTTAGTAATTTTTCTGTAAATTTGAAATTTTCAGGATTAAAAAAGTTAAAAAATAGTGAATATATTTTCATGCATAAAGACTTCTTATGGATATAGCCTTAAAAATATATTCCTTAGGGAATTCCCTGGTGGTCCAGTGGTTAGGACTTGGTGCTTTCACTGCTGTGGCCCGGGTTCGATCCCTGGTCGGGGAACTAAGATGCCACAAGCTGCACGGCATGGCCAAAGGGGGGAAAAGAAGCAGGAAAGAATGCTCACCCAGTGAGGGAGGCAGGGAGGAGGTGCCATGAACCCTCTACTCCTAAAATTCTGCCTGGCTGTCAGGGGCCAGGTGGTCTGGGAGTTTCCCCATCTCTCTCACCAATCTGTCTGCTCACTTGTGTATGGAAGGCAGCTGCTGGCCTGGCTGATGCTCAAGATGGGGGTGGAGATGCGGAGTCAAGCCCAGCCTCCTCCTCCTCCCCCAGTACCATCTTCACTTCTCACCAGTGCTTAGGCATGGGGCCTGGTACCTGGCAGGTATGTGAGAAACGTTCACTGAATCCAAAGAAAGCTGGCACATGGCTCCCACACCCAGACATGGGGAACGTTTAAAACTATTTCTCAAGGGTCCAAGAAGGCCCAGGAGAAATCTTAGAAGGCTCCAAGGTATTTGACTTCCTCGTCGTTCAGACAGAGACCCCAAAGCCCCAAGAGGACAAGGGAACTGCTCAACGTCTCACAGCATGTTATCAACTGCGTCAGCCCCTTAACCTTCATTTCTTCTTACATCTCGGACCTTTTCTACAACCTTTAGAATTTTCTTTAGGGATGATCTGCTAGTATCAAATCCCATTTTGTCTGCCTTAACATATTTTTATTTCACCTTCATACTTGAAGGATATTTTCATCAAGTCTAGAATTCTAGGTTTATGGTTCTTGTTTGCTGAATGCATTGAATATATCATTTCACTATTTCTGGCTTTCATTGTTTCTGTTGAGAAATCAGCTGTCAGCCTGTTCTTTTTTTGCAGGAAATTTTTTTTTTTTAATAAATTTATTTATTTATTTTTGGCTGCATTGGGTCTTCGTTGCTGCTACATGCAGGCTTTCTCTCTACTGCGGTGAGTCGGGGCTACTCTTCGTTGCAGTGCGCAGGCTTCTCACTGCAGTGGCTTCTCTTGTTGTGGAGCATGCGCTCTAGGCGCAAGAGCTTCAGTAGTTGTGGCACACGGGCTCAGTAGTTGTGGCACACAGGTTTAGTTGCTCCTCGGCATGTGGGATCTTCCCAGACCGGGGCTCGAACCCATGTCCCCTACATTGGCAGGTGGATTCTTAACCACTGAGCCACCAGGGAAGTCCTCCCTATGGCTACTTTTAAAGTCTTTTCTTTTGCCTTTGGTGTAGTAGTTTCACCAGGTGGGGTAATCCATGGGTGAATTTCTTTTTAGTTTTCCTGTTTGGGATTTACTGGGTTTGAGTCTGTGGACTGGTATCTTTTATCAGCTCTGGGAAGTTCTCAGCCATCGTATCTTCAAATACTGCCTCTCTCTCATTCTCTCTTCTCCTGTGATTCTAGATGGATGATTAGATCTGCTCACTCTGTCCTCCGTACGTCTTAACCTCTCTTTCCCTATTTTCACCTTGTTGTGTTTTTGCTTCTCTCTTCAGCTGTTTAAAACCCTCCTCTACTGCTAAACCCATCTTTCACTTCTAGGGGTTCTATTTGGTTCTTTTCCAAATTCATTTGCTCTTTACTCACTTTTTCCAAGGATCTCTTATTTATTAAAACATATGGAGCATAATTATTTTATATTGTTTCTGATAATCCCACTATCTGCAGGTTTTGTAGGTCTGCTTCTGCCACCTGTTGTTTCTGCTGGTTCTTGCTCACAGTGCCTTGTTCTCTGTGATTTTTGACAGAACCGCTCACCTTCCTTGGGACGCTTATCTCGAGAAATTCTGTGAAGCCTGGAGGTGGGTTCCTCCAGAAAGGATCTGCATCTGATTCTGTCAGAGCCTAGGGACATTACCCCTAGTGGAGAAGTACTTTAAACTTTTACAATTTTGCCTGGAGGTTTTCTGAACCACCCAGGCATGTGAACTTGGTTGGCAAATCCAAGTGTATGAATTCTCAGGGGAGATTCCTTCTCCCCTTCCATTTAGGTTCAAATCAGTTTATTTTCTAGTTCTGGGAGTTGGTTGCCCGGGGCGGCGGGGGGGCGCTGGTGGATGGTATGGTTTATTTCTTGTTCTTCCTCACCCTGAGAGCCCTTTGGGGGTTGCAGCTTTATGGGGTGGGGAGGCGTTCTCTTATTAGACTCACTTTCCTTGAGCAAGTCAGGTCTCTGAGAGGCTCAGCCATGAGAAGACTCGAAAACTGAAGCTTAATTCACCCAATTTAGATTTGCCCTTAAGGCATGGCTGCCTTCCGTGCTCTGCTGACACCCCTGGGCTCCTTCCTTCACTTATTCCTGACCTGGTTACTTCTCTTTCTTGTTGGGTCATGCAGGGATTAAAGAAAACATTTAAAATATTTTATCTAACATTTGTTATGTTTTTTTGGAGGAATGATTGGACCAGGCATCTGGTATACCAGATATCTGGTATACCAGGTTGTCAGAGCTGGGTTCCATCTGGGCCCATGTGCTCACCCATTCTCAGGACACCCCTGCCCCAGAGTCGGCCACCCACCTAGAGCATCCGTGCCCACAGCTGCACCAGCTGCAGCCTCAGCAGGCCAGCCACTCACCCCTGGACGCGGACGGTGTGGGAGTGCTCTGTGCTGCAGCCTGGCGGGCCGTGAGGGGGGTCGATGGAGACCGAGAGGCCACGTTTGCCATGAGCTGAGGCTGGGATGGATACGAGGGTGACTGTGTGGGGCAGGTGGGAGCTGGGGGAATCAGGCAGGATCTGCTCAATGACGGGGGTCACCACAGTCTGGTAGTAGCAGTGTCCGCTGCAAGAGCCACAGGTGGTGGGGACCCAAAGAGCGGGAAGAAAAGTGCGTCAGGACAGTCACCAGCATCACCCCCACCCCGATCCCTCAGCCCCGGGCTCTCTTCTCCTCCCACCCTCCCCTTACTGCTCCCCAAGGGAAGAGGAGGATCTTGGCTGCCTGATGGGCTGGGAGCAGGAACTGGGCATGCTCAGCCCAGCCTTGCCCCTCTCCGGGGCTCATTCTGGGTTTTCTATGCTCCGTCAGCTGGCCAAGATGAGGCCTGGGGATAAATCCAGTTCAGCAGGAAGTCATTAAGAGTCCATTTGGGATCCTCAAAAGTCATGCTGCCCTCAAATCCAGCTTTATCAGTGTTGCCATAATAAAGAATTTGTCTGGTCTTTGTCCCTGGCTCCTGGGAAAGAGGCTCTAAATCCTTGGAACAGGAGTATCTTCCTTTTTCTTGAGCCCTTCAAGCCACACTTGAGCTAATGTTAATGAGATGACTCAGGCGGCGGGGAGGGTGGTGCTGGTCACCAGAAAGACTGACCACGTGATGAGAGGGCTGCGGCTCTGACCCAGCCTGACCTCGAGGAGACTGAGTTCAATCCCGTGCCCAGTGATTCAATCAATTATGCTACATAATGAAACCCCAATAAAAACTCTGGTGATGCCAGGGAGGACGGGTCACACGTCTTGATTCCACTGGTGGAATGCACGGAAGCTGTGCATTCGAGACCCTCCCGGACCTCGCCCTTTGTGTCTCTTCATCTGGCTGGTCCTGATTTGTAGCCTTTAGTAAAAAACTATAATTGTGAGTATAGTGCTCTCTTGAGCTCTGAGTCATTGAGCGAAGTATCAAAGCTGAGAGAGTTGTGGGAATCTCTGACTTTGCAGCCAATCGGTCAGAAATGCGAGCGGCCTGGGGACCCCCAAACTTGTGGCTGGTGTCTGAAGTCAGGGCGGTCTTGCTGGGGACAGGTCCTGAGCTCACAGGGTTGGTGCTAACTCTGAGGGTTGGTGCCAGAACTGCACAGCAGTGATGTCAGTAAGAAAGCTGATGTCTGTGGGACTTCCCTGGTGGTCCAGTGGTTGAGAATAAGCCTTCCAAGGCAGGGGATGTGGGTTCGATCCCTGGTCGGGGAACTAAGATCCCACATGCCGCAGGGCAACTAACCCCGTGCACTGCAACTACTGAGCCTGCGCGCCGCAACTAGAGAGCCCGTGCGCCACAACTAGAGAGAAGCCCGCGCGCCACAACAAAAGATCCCGCGTGCCGCAACTAAGACCTGACGCAGCCAAAATATTAGATAACTATTAAAAAAAAAAAAAAAAGAAGAGAAAAGAAAGCTGATGTCTGAGGCTTTCTCCATCTGATTGCTGTGTCTTATTTCCCAGTGGTTTCTACACTGTCACTATGACCGCCCCCCACATGGAAAGGGGAAGGGCCCCGGCGTGGGACACGTGGGACACGGGTGGGCACGCCAGGCACAGGGAGGGGCGGGGCACACGCCAGGCGCAGGGAGGGGCGGGGCACTCACCAGTACAGCTTGGAGTGCTCCACCAGAGTGTAGGTGTCTCCGTCACCGATGAAGGTCCCACATGTGAGGCAGATGAAGCATTCGGGGTGGTATTTCAGCTCCCCGGCCACCTGGAAGGGGAGTTGGGGGGGCGAGGACAAGCCACCTCAGCAGCCCCTTCAGCCCCTATAGCTCCTCCCCTCGGCCTCCTCTCAGAAGGGCAGCCCCAAACCAACTTCGGGGCAGACAGAGTTGCCTCCGTAATAGGGGGCTGAGGGATACAGACAGAGAAACAGGCTCAGGAGGCACAGAGGAATCAGAGAACTAGTGAAAAGAAGAACAAGAGAGACGATGGGAGAGAGATCTGGAGCAGGGAAACCTGTGAAAACACACACACACACGTACACACACACACAGGTGAGGTGTGTGAGTGGGGGAGGGGTGCTTACCATGACCAGCCCCTTGGTGATGTGCTCTGAGCACCCGTGGCAAGACTCGCCATAGCGGGCCCAGTAGTCCTTCTTGCAGAAGAGCTGCCCATCCTTCTCGTAGTACTGGTGTGAAAGGGAGGCACTGCATTCGCAACACCTGGGTGGAAGGGGAGCTGGGGCTCAGAGGGGCCCATCCCTCCCGCACACCTGGGCCCTTCCAGTCTACAGGCAGCACTAGAGAAAGGTGTGCCCTCTGGACGGAAGCAGCCTGTGCTGGGGCACAGGGCTTGGCAAGTGGAGCCGGGGATGGATTCAGCGCCCACCCCCACCCCCTCTGCCGTGGTCCCTCAGCCAGGAGCCTTGGTACTATGTGCAGCCTGAACAACCACCCTCAGCAGTTCTGCACCCAGGGTGTCTGGCCCACTTGCTAGACCTGGGCTGAGAGGTGCTCTTCATCTGAGCCCCCTGTCCCTTGTCGTGCAAGGAAGATGGCCAGCGAGGGCAGGCAAGTTACTCTCAGTCACCCACCAGTCAGGCCCAGGGAGGGCTGGAACCTGGGAGCCCAAGACTCAGGTTGGGGGGGGGGGGGCGGGGCTGGAACAAACCGTGAGCCCCACTCTTCCAGTCTAGTCTGCTTCCTCTCCCTCCTCCTCCCCCCACTCCCAGCAAAGTGGAGGCAGCTCTGGCCACTGATGTAGACGGTGGTGACCTTTTGGCGCTGTGAAGACCTACTAAGTGCTGGCACCTTCCCATTTTCTTGCTTAATAAATTTACTAATCCTCACAGGCCACTATGAGACAGGCATGGCTATCCTCATTTTAGAGATGAGGCAGATGAACTTCGGAGGGTCCTCCCTGCCCAAGGTCACAGAGATGGGCACCATAGGCCCCATGAAGATACACCCAGTTCCACCAAGATACAAGGCAGGAGTTCAGCTCAGTATAGACCAGTCAGTCAGTTAAGAGAGGGGGTCTCCCGGTTTCCTAGGCTCCAGCCAGCCCCACGGGTGCTGTCAGTCACAAGAACGGGGTTCAGCATAGGTAGCAGGAAGGCCTGGCTGGTGGGGCCCCTGAAGGGCAGATGGGGAGAAATGATGTACAGGCTTCTTTCTAGGTGCCACCCCCCAGGCCAGGAGCTAGACCTACATGCCTGCCGTCTTTCCCCTCAAGCGTCCTGGTCGAGTGGGGACCAGCAGCTCAGCTAAGCCAGGGTAATAAGCAAATGCCCAAAAATGTGGGACCCCCAGTGACCGACATCCCCCTCCGCCCCGGGCACGAGCCCCACTGGGTTCTGCAGAGCCTGACCCAGGGTCCTGGCATGCATAGGTATGTCTGGGCTGGAGTACACACTGCGCAGAGAACGGCTAGGGGACCCGTCCAGCTCTGTTGCTGTTTGGGTGCTCCGGGTGATGTACCAAGGTCACATAGGGATAGGAGGGCCCAGGCCCAGAGCTCATGGCTCAGTAGGGGAACAAACCAGGAGACAGGAGGGCAGGAAAGACTGGGGCTGGGTCAGAGAGCACTGTGCTCCAGGCAGCCGGGAAAGCCTCCGCTCTACCGTAGCCTGCACAGGGCAGCACTCACTCACTGCACTCACTGACTGCTCCTGAACTAGGGAACTGGGGAGGGGGAGGGGGGAGGAGGAGGGGGAGGAGGGAGGAGGAGGAGGGAGCGCACAGCAGCAAGAGTGCTGCTGGGACACTGTCCCTTTAAGAGGATCCAGCCAGTTCCCCATTGTCTGGTAGCCTGAGGGGAGGGGCTGGGGACCACAGCTTGGGGCTTTGGGCAGGGGGCGGGCAGAGGAACACAAAATGCCCGGGTTTTGAAGCCAGGAAGGCGGGGTCTGATGAGCTCTCTCAATGGGGTGGAGACTGGGGAGGGAAAGCCTCTGGAGGCAGCGCTGGGATGCGGGAGGCTGCAGCGGAAGCAGCGGCTGGACGGGAGCCATGACGTCATCTGTTGCCCCCGCAGCCCTTCCTGCCCCCACAATCGCTGCGACTGCAGTG
The DNA here is from genome assembly GCF_009873245.2 of Balaenoptera musculus. NCBI lineage: Eukaryota > Metazoa > Chordata > Mammalia > Artiodactyla > Balaenopteridae > Balaenoptera > Balaenoptera musculus. The sequence goes on from NC_045799.1 coordinate 78,457,296, forward strand.
GGTGGGCATCTTACCACGGGGCGGGCGACAAGGCAAGGAAGGCACCGAGCCAGGAGGGCGGACACCCGGGGACGGGGAGGTCCCCAGCGCAGCCCCCAGGGGGCTCTAACCTAGCAGGAAGGGGCGCAGGAGAGCAGGCTCCGCAAAGAGGCGGGGCGCAGGCAGCTCATGGTGACCTTGGGGAGATTCCCCACTCCCTGTGCGGATCGGTGATTCACTTCGCCCTTCCGCTGACCAGAGCCACCAGACACGAAGCGCGTCACAGGAGTGTCACCGCAGGAGTCTCCCCCACAGCCCCAGGCTACAGGAAGCGGCCCCCTTCCCCACCTCTGTGGGCGGGTCAGTCGGGGCTCTGGAGCGGCCGCCTTCCTCCAGGGGAGAGAATGCTCTTCTGCCTGCAAACTCCTAGTCCTTCCCACGCACAAACATTCATCACTGTAGCAGCCCTGGAAGACCCCACGTTGCTTCACTCAAGCTCTGTGAGTGCAGTCAGCTCCCTGATAACCACTTCCCTGAAGCCTGCTCAGATGCGCCCATGCCCCCCCCACCACGCAGCCTGAACCCCCAGCCTCTGCCATTAACCTGCCGGCTCCCTGAGGTCCCAGGCCAGGCACCTACAAACGCTGGTCCCCGAAGAGAACAGAAGTGCTTCCTGCCAGACTGGCCCACTCTGTGCACTCAACCAGGAGCAGCTCCCACCCCCAGCGTCCTCAGAACTGCTCCAGGGTGCCCTGGCTCAGCCTCCATCTCAGATAGGGGATCTAGCCCAGGCTCACATAGTGGTTTGGTGGCTGGCGCCTGGAGCCTCAGTGGACCTTTGCCGATGGAAGGCACGCAGGAGCCCCTGACCCTGTGCACCCCCTCACCCCTCAGGCCCGCATCTGGCCAGGAGCCAGAGGAGGCAGGTGGGGCAGGACATGCCTGGCTCTTGGGGTGCCCCCCAATGCCCCTGCCCCTACAAAGGGTGTCAAGAGAGTAATACCAGGTACAGTGTAACCCTCTCCCAGAGCAGGCGAAGGCAGAGCCAGGCCTGGGCAGGAGAGGAGGGCACTGTGGGGCTGGAGGGGGGCATGAACAGGCCGGGCTGGGAAGCAGTGGCAACCCCTACAGCGACAGGTCCTTCCCTCCCAGGGGTGCCCTCTACCCAGAGCCACATCCCTGGACACCAAGGGTGAAAAAGAGCAGCTGGGGGACCAGCCTCAAGGGAGACCTGTACCAGAAGGGCCAGGAGCCTCAGCGGTGGCCTGCTTCCCCTCGACAGGCGGCCAACGGTGACCAAGGAGTTTCAGTTCTCCTGCCCCACTGCCCGGCCTCAGGTGGGTCTGTCCCACCGTGGCCTCCAGCCCCAGCCTTCACACCAGGGGCCCTGCCCGAGGCCTGGGACAGGTGGGGAGGGGGCTTTCCACTTACTTAGCCCGTCGGAGGAAGCGGCATCTTCTCAGGTTCGAGGCCAGCATCCTTTGCTGCTACCTATCGCAGGGGGGCCCCAGAGGCCTACGGGGAGTGCAGGGGTGGGCCAGACAGGCTGCTTCCCCATCCTACTCCAGGCACTCAGGATTGGAGGCTGCAGAGGGAGGGGCCAGCGTGGCCACACGGCAGGGGAGGAGGATGCAGTGATGTGGGTGCAAGAGGACTTGGTCTTAGCTCACAACAGGAAGCAGCTGAAGGGCCTACTGCCTGGGCTCTGGTGCGGGCGGAGAAGTTTGGCCGGCACCGTGTCATCAGCCCTGCACACCCGAGAAAGGCACCCTCCGTGCCCCCCGGCCTCTGCTGTGACAAAGGCACTGGAGACTCTCTGGGGACAGGGAGCAGCTGCTTCTTCTGGTGCTGCCCCCAAGGGAACAGAGCTTGACTTCCACGGACAGTCCATCCTCCTTGCCTGAAAGTCCCCCAAAGAGGGGGGCGTCCCAGCCCAGGCTCCGGCCCCCAGTGCCAGCTGTGCACTCAGCCCTCCTCATCCAGGGTCAGCCCAACCAGCCTCCAGGGAGATGTTACCCGAGTTACGGCAGCCCCAGGGCTCCTGCGCTGCAGGCTTCTGGGAAGGGACCTCCCAGAGGCAGCAGCTGGGCAAAGGGAAGCCTGGACCCTCCTGGGCCTGGCCACGACCTTCCAGGAGGCTGGAACAGAGAAAGGGGCTGGCTCTGCCGTGACAATGACACCTAGTGCTAATGCCAGAGGCATTCTGTGGGCCCACAGCAACTCTCCCGCTGCGAGGCTCTCGGAGCCCAGGGGCTGGTAGCAGCCCCGCTTCACGGCACTGAGATGCTTCCAGGGGCCCAGCAAGCAGCGACTCCTCTCTGAGCTGCTTTCCTGACTGTCATGGGAGTGAGGACACTGTTGGCCTCAACCAGATTTGGGGGCTGTTGGGAGAACCACACGCCGCAGGGCCAGAAACACTGCGTAAGTCGTGGAACCAGGTGGAAGCCATGGCTCTTACTGCCTGTGGGCCCTCCCTCACTGTGGGAGCCTTCCCTGTGTCCCCACCGCACCAGGGCCAAACCCAACATGCCCCCTCCCTACCGCCCCCTCCTGGGGCCTCAGCCCTCTGCTGGTTAACAGGGCAGGGACCCTCCCAAAGCTAGGCTCCACGCATCCTGTCCCACTGCTGCCCTTCTGTGGCTTCTGTGGCTGCACGCCTGGCCCTCCCCCATGTCTCCCAAGGCTCTACCTCCCTCCCCACCCCATGCACCGGGGCCCCCAGAGTTCTTCCCTGGATTTCTCTCGGCCTCTTCTCAAATCCCATCCCCCAGCACTGAGTGGGCTGTTCTCTCTGGCCGTCCCACCTCTGACCGGTCTCAGATCACCTCGGCCAGCTCTCGCGAGGGCACTGCCACCCTGGCTAGCCTACTGCACCTCCACCTCAACAAGGACAGGGCACAACTCCTCACCAACCTGGCCCCCAGCTCCACCAGAGCCAACAGACCACTGGCCTCCTCTGCACCCGGGGTGAAAAACCAGACCGCTGTAGATTCTGCCCCTGCCACTCACCAGCCCCCTGCTCCACCCCACAGCCCCTGACTTCTTCAGCTCTGCAGTGACTTGGAGTGAGACAGACATAGGTTCGAGTCCCAGCTCTGGCTGTTGCAACTTTCAGCAAGTTACTTGATTTCTCCGAGCCTCCATTTCTTACGTGGAAATCGAGCAAATAATGGCACCTCCTACGGTTATGGTGAAGGTTTAATGAAATGACATTACAAGAGTCACCAATGAATAGTGGCTAATGTGACTAATCCTTGCCAAATATCGTCCCTTCTAGATCTGAAACTCTCTCCACTCTTAATCAGTGTCCTATGTCAGGTCTTATGAGCACAGAGCCCCGAACTATTGACAGTCCCTTCCCTGCCATGTTACCACCATCTGCCCACTGGGATGGCATTTTTCAATAGCACTTCTGCCCACATCCCTCCCCTGCTTTCTGACACTCTCTGCTGGCTCCCTACTGCCCTCAGAAGCTCCTTATCTTGGCACTCAGGGCCCTTCACTGAATCGATCCTAACTTTGCCTCCTCATCATGTCCCTCGACTCGCTCTGTTCCAACCAGATGAGCTGATCCCGGGCCTTCAACGGTTTGCACTGTCCCACCTCCCTGTCTCTGCCTGTTCAGAGGCCCTTTCCTCCCTGAAGGCCTCCTTCTGAACACCTGATTGGGAACCCCAGGACACGGAGCCCGCCTCTCTTCTGGGCTCCCCAGCCAGTGTGGGTGCTGTGTGTTCATTTCGCTCACTGGCTGTGTATCTTTGGTCAAGAGAATTAACCTCTGTGTTCCAATTCATGGAGACAACACACATCCAACCATAAAAAGTCCTTAAAACAGTGCCTGGCCCTTCCTAAATTGTAGAAAATGTTAGACATTATTTTTATAAAAGAAAAAAAAATCCTTGTCGGAGCCTCCCACTGCCTAAATTAAACCCCTTTGGCCGGTGGTTGATGCCCTGACCCCAGCTGGGCCTCGCCACTTTACCTTCCCTCCTTTTTGGTGCTTTCCTGCCTGAACTCTGTTGTTCACTGACTGGGCCAGGCCCCGTCACCATTCTACCCTTTGCACCTGCTGGGCTCTCTGTCTGGAATTGCTTCCTACCACACTTCTCCATGTGGGAAATCTCACATCCCCAGCTCTGGCCCTACAGAGCTATCTAAGGCTACCCCCTGCCCCTGCTTCTCAGGATGGTGCTCCTGGATTGCTGGGCCACCTCTGGGTCCCCATGTGCTCCACCACAGCTCTGATCCTACTCTCCTACACTTGGGAGTTGGTGTCCGGAGGGAAGGGACTGGTCTTACTGGATATGCATCTTCCAAACTAGCCCGGGGCCCAAAGGAGGCCCAGCTCCTCCCAAGGCCTCTCTCTGGAGCACCAGCACCCAGAAGGCAGGGGCGCACTGCCCTCCACTCCTCCCCCACCAAGGAGCCAACAGGCCTTGGTATTACAAGCATAAACGCAAGTCTCGCCTTTTCTCTCCTTTTCTGTCTAGAATGACAAAAAAGAAAGGCCTCCAGGGATCTTCTAGTCCAAATGCTTCATTTTACAGATGGGGAAACTGAAGCCAAGGACGTGCTGGAAGTCACCACCAGAGATGGCACCAGGAGGAATCGCCACGTCTCTGGCAGGCCTTGCTTAGGGCATCCGAGCTCAGGCCAGCCTGCCCTACCTGAAGCAGTCTGAGTGCCAGTCAGCATTCAGGGCCTGGAGGTACTGCCCATCATAGATCCTCTGGCCGCAGCTTGCACACACGGGCAACTCGCTTCCTGCAGGGGTGAAAAGGGCGTTAGGAACCATTCTCAGGAGATGCAGTTTGCTGCAGGCCTGGCCTGGCCTGCCCTGCCCCAACTCCACATGCACCTCCACAAATCCTCCCGTACACACGCAGCGCCCAGGCTGAGCAGTCACTGTACAGAGCAGGAGAGAGAATGCAGGTCTGAGAGTCTTGCTGAGACCACAGCTGAACTACCAAGCTCCTCTGGGCCTCAGTTTCTCTCTCTGTAAACTGAGGAGGAGGAGCAGATGTCCGCCAACCCCCAGCAATGGCATCCTTCAACTAAGGGTCTGGCACGGTAAATGCGGAGAAAGAAAGCAGCACGATTTAGAAATAAGGCAGTGCCTGACATTCTTGTCACAGCCCCCCTTCCTCTCCTGCCTGCCCAATCCCTTCAAAGGGCAGGGACTGGACAGGGCTAGGTTGGTGCGTCCTGTACTGAAGCCCCCTGGAAGGCTTGGCTATGCCGTGGCCTAACAAGGGGCCAGGGCCGTAGGGCTGGGCTCCCAGACACCTGCTCCAGGGAGGCCTGACACCTCTTCAAGCCGGCCACTAGGCATGCTTAGTCATCCTTGGGGCCTGACACCCTTGGAGCTGGGTGGGCCCTGGAAGATCTCCCAGCCTGCCCCTTCCCATTGTACAGATGGGGAGACTGAGCCCTGGAGAAGGTAAGGCTTGCTGGGTCACCAGCCAGGCTCCAAGGCCACAGTCTGCCCCTCCATGAGGACCCAGGGACCTAGGAGCTACCGTAAGGTGGGCCCCTGCTCCAAGTGGGCCTTCAAGGACCTGGGGGAGGGTTGGCAGTAGCCCCAGGGGAGCACAGGGCTGGAGAAGCTGGCATAATAGGACTTTTGTTGAACCTGGTGGACCTATGAGATGGCTCAGATGAGGAAACCCAGGAAAGGAGATCCCAGGGAGGGAATCTTGGGGTCTTCATAACCCTAACTGTCCTGCAAACCCAAGCCTTGGGCCCCAGTAGGGGGAAGGGGCAGAAGAGGAGGCTAGGATGAGAGTCATCTTCCCAGCCAAGACTGATGGCAAGCACTGGGTTTGGTGCAGGGAGAGGGGGTGGGGGCCCCAGAATACATCCAAAGGTTCCCCAGAGGCGCATCTCTGCTCTGTCCATCCTGCCCCCAGGCTCCCAACCACCAGCACCACGGGCCAACTATGCGGCCCTCAACTGTACAAACGGGGAAACTGAGGCTCAGCAGGCAGCACCTGGCTCAAGGTCACGGAGCCGGCCAAACGCTGGGCTGCGAGTCAGGGCTGAGGCTTTCCCAGCGACTCTTTCTTCCAAGGCCAGTTAGAGACGGGATAAGGGGTGGCCTAGGGCGAGCCCCGGGTGGACACAGCACGCGGATGGAGGCCAGGGCTGGAAGGGCTGTGCCTGGGATTCCTCCTGGGTGGTCGTCTGTCGGGGGACGGGAGAAGGCGGGGATGAAAGGGAGGAGGGGCCCTCCGACTGCGGGAGGGCAGCCCACCGGGGCCGAGGAGGGGGAAACAGGGTGGGAGCTTTTCAGGGAGGGGCCTGCGGGCTTCGGAAGGACGAGCTCATCCCGGAGGACACAGGGGCGCGGCCTCGCGGCAGACCCAGCCTCCGCGGCGGCCAGGCCCGGCCCCCACCCGTGCCCCCCGCTTCCCCGTCTCCCCGAGCGCGGCGCCCCCGCCCGCCCGGCCCCTGGGTCGGCGCCCTGCCGACCCGCACCCCGCGCACCTTCCTCTCCCATACGTTCTTCCCTCCAGGTGCAACAAAGTAGCGTCAACCTCATGCACTCGGCGGGGGGCGGGGCCCGGCGGGGCTGGGGCTGGGGGCGGCCCGGGCCCCGCACGCTCGCCCGCAGTCGCCGCCGCCGCCGCCGGCCCGGGAGGCGGGGGCGGAGAGCGCGGGCCGGGCCGGGATGGGCTCGGGGCTCGGGGCTCGGGGCTCGCGGCGGCACCGCCGCCGCCTCTCAGACACCGGCTCCGGCACCGGCTCCGCGCCGCGGCGGCCTGGGGAGCAAACGGAGGGGCGGGCCGGGGCGGGGCCTCGGAGCTGCGGCACGGGGGCGGGGCGGGGCGCGGGCGAGCGGCCGAACTGCCCTGCGCGGCCCCGCCCCGCGCCCTCGGCGGCGCCCCGCCCCGCTCAGCTCCTCCTTTCATTCATTCTTCCTGGAGTGACAACACTCGGCTCCGCGCCACTTGGCCAAGGCGCATAAACCCAAAGCTGCGGCTTAGGTGGAATGCGTGCTCTGATGCGGCAACCTAGGGGGTGTAGAAGAGCCAATTAGGGACCTCGGTTTCCCTGCGGGGAGCCCCTAGACCCAAGCCTGCTGGATGGGGGCCAAGAACCGAGACCCGACCCGGAGGAGACGTTGTGGACCCTGAGGACCATAGTGGTTGCCTTGGGCAGGGGCGCCGGCCAGGTCCTCTCCCTCTCTGAGCCCTGCGGGGAGGGCAGGCCCCAGCAGGGTCTGGGGGGGAAGGCGATGGCCCACGTCTCAGGCTCTCACCAGCTAGGCAGGGCGCTGAAGGAGCAGCCCCTGGGGGAGACTGTGACAGCCATGCTCAGGGATTTGCTCCTCCCAGTGCTGGAGACCTGGAGCCGGCGCCGCCCTGCCCAGCCTTCCGGAGGAGGCACGGCTGAATGGGGTTTTGGCTGAGGGAAGTGGCCAGAGGAATTGGGTGGTCCCCGACGCACAGGTGCTCAGTCCAGCACTGGAAGCGTGGAGCACCCTGCCGACAAGTGAAGAATCCTATCTCCGCGAGGCCCACCGCCCACTTCGTCGTCCTACAGCCTGGGAGCCTATGCGGGGAGAGGTTGAGCCACATGCTTAAGTTCACCCAGTGAACAAGGGACAGAACTGCCCACACTCCCGCTCCAGCCATCAAGTTTGTATAGATTTTTCTCTAGTCAGGGCTTGGGTCCAGTGGCCTACAAGGTGGGGCATTCACCCCTGGGTGCAAAACAATTACCTGCGGGAGGGAACAAAATATAATTTTTCTTTCTTCCTTCCTCCCTCCATCTCTCCTTCTTTCTTTTCCTCCCTCCCTCCTTCCCTCCTTTCTTAATATTCAGATTGATGCTGGTGCCCTCATTCTGTCTGCTGGTCAGATGACCCTAAAGCACTTATAGTAAAGTATCCCAAGGAGGTGTGGAGGTCCTCGGAGGCTGGACAGCAACGTTTTTTGCTTGTTTGTTGCTTTACTATAGGGTATATGTCAGGCAGGGTCCTGGTAGGAAACCGAGAAGCACTCAGCAGGGATTACTGAGGAGAGTTTAATAAAGGGGATTTTACAACGGACTGGGCAGCATTAAGGGAAACCCATGAGGACACTCACGGCCTCAGGAGGTGGCAGCAGTTAGCACCCCTGGGTGAAGGGGCTTGGGAGAGGGCCCCAGTGCAGGATGCAGGGGGATACTGAGTGGACCTAGAGGGGCCATGGGCCTGTGCCTGGTTAGCTAGAGGATATCACCCAGTTTTATAACACAACTAACCCTTACAGAGTAGACTTGTGGCTGCAAAAGAGTCTTGAAAAGACAGCAGATTGAAGATGATGCTGATACTGCAAGACGAGCGAAAAGACAGAGCTGGCACTTCCCTCTCTTGTTGGAGCTCCTTGTCAGCCACGTTTCCCGGTGAAACCAAGGACCAACTCATCAGATCTGACATATTCGGTCACATTGCTCATCCAAGTTATTATTAAGTCTTTTTTTTTTTTTTTTTAAGTCTTTTTTTAACTGAAAGCAAAAAAGCAATTTTGTACTTTTAATAAATACAAGCATTCAACTGTTGTTCATTTCATCTTTCGAACATTCTTCTTAAACTCTGCTTTTGCATTGTTATGTGATGAACATTTTTTATTATTTATATAGTCAATTATGTATGTAATTTATAAGTGAATGTGTCTATGTGTGTGTTGGGGAACAAATATTAATTTGGGTGCAAATTAAGAGCTCTGGCTTGGATGTGTTAAGTTTTAGGTGTCTGTCTGCCATCCAAGTGACAAATATGTGTGATATTTGCTCAAAAATATTTTACTGATGTGGTTCGTGATACAAGTTTTCTAGATGAGGGGTCCAGAGCCCTTTGGGAAAGACTCACTCCAGGTCAATAGTTAGGATTTGTCCAAATTGCCAAATTGATGCCTGGCTGAACACAGGCTGGTGACAAGAGGCTCCGTGGGGATACTCACTGGATTAGCCCAAGACTGCGACCCAGGGCAGGGACCAGAGCCTGAACTGTCCTAGCCTAGGGAGGAAAAGAGAGCTGACATCATGGGATCCCTGCTGTCAGATGCAGCCTGCCCCCTTCTTGCCCACTCTGCGTGACATCACCCAGACACGTGGCTCGTTGACTCCCCTGCCCTCTCGAGCTGCGGATGCAAGAACCCAAATATCTACTTGGCATCTCCACTTGGATGACAAACGGGCACCTCAAACTTAATGCATCCGGATCAGAGCTCTTAACTTGTGCCTGGATCTGCTCCTCCCCCAGTGTTTCTCATCTCAGTAAATGACATCCCCGTCCTTTAGTGGCTCAGCCAAAATTTGAAGGCATCCTCGACTTCTCTCTCCCTATTCCTTTTCCTTGCACTTGATTGATCCATCAGCAAGTCCTATTGGCAGATCCTATTGGCTCCCTGTACAAAGCAGATCTAGAATTCCACCACTTCTCCCTCCACTCCTCTCTCCTCCCTGGTCTAGCTGGGTGTACAGTATGACGGCCCCTGAGTCATGCACCCCTGTGACCCTCCAGAGCCTCTGAAGGGTCAAAGTGTGACATTTCCCTGCTTTCAAACCCAAAGCCCTTACTGCAAGCTTTATGGGACCTAGTCCCTGGCTACTTCTTTGGCCATATTTCTTCTCTCCTTTGCTCTTTCTAGTTAACTACGGTGCACCTCTCTGCTCTTCTAACTTCCCAAGCATGTGTTCATCACAGGGCCTTTGACCTGAGGTTAGGTGTCCCCAACCATCCCAGCTAACTTAACATTCTTTCTCACTCTCCGTCTCCTTCCCTGGCTTTTAATCCTCATAGCACTGATTCACCTGACGTTAGAATTAATCATTTATTCACTGTATTCGTTTCCTGTGGCTGTGGTCACAAATTATTTTGCTCACAGTTTTGGAGGCCAGAAGTCCTAACTCAGTGGCTTTGGGCTAAAAACAAGGGCTGCATTCCTTCCGGAGTCTCTAGAGGAGAAATCAGTTCCTTCCCCCTTTTGGCTACTTTTCTTTTTAAAACTGTGTCATCAAAACACATAATATAAACTTATCATCTTAACCATTTTTAAGTGTACGTTTCAATAGTGTTAAGTACAGTTGACCTTTGAATGATTCAGGGGTTAGAGGCACCAACACACCCCCCCCCCCACCGCTGCCCTCAACACACACACACACACACAGTGGAAAATCTGAACGCTGCTATCTCTGCCTCAAAAACAAAGGAATTGATAAATGACTCACCCAAGGCCAGGAAGCTGAAACCGTTTGGAGAGAATCAGGACTCAACCCGCTGTTCTTTTGATTCTACATATTATGATCTCTAATCGCACACAAACTTTTCCCCACACTTAGTTAAAGACCTGTAAAATGAAAATACAGGTGTTATATTTATTGAAAAAAAATCCGCATATAAGTGAACTCTCCCGGTTCAAACCAGCGTTGTTCAAGGGTAAACTGTATATTCACACTGTTGTGAAACAGATCTCCAAAACTTTTTTTTTTAATCTTTTCTTTCGTTCTTTCTTTATATGGAATATAGTTGATTTACAGTGTTGTATTATTTTCAGGCATACAGCACAGTGAATCATTTATACATGTACATTATCCACTTTTTTTTAAACATTCATTTCCCATATAGGTCATTACAGAGTCCAAAAATTTTTCATCTTGCAAATCTGAAGCTCTGTACCCATTAAACAAACTCCCTTCTTCCCCTCCCCCAGGCCCTGGTGACCACCATTCTACTTTCTGTTTCCATGAATTTGACTACTTTAGATGCTTCATATAAGTGGGATCACACAGTATTTGTCTGCGACTGGCTTATTTCAGTTAGCATAACGTCCCCTAGGTTCATCCATGTTGTAGCATGTGGCAGGATTTCCTTCCTTCCTTCCTTCCTGTATTTATTTATTTATTTAGGATTTCCTTCCTTTATAAGGCTGAATAATATTCCACTGTAGATATACAACACATTTTCTTTATTCATTCATCTGTTGTTGGATACGTAGGTTGTTTCCACAGCTTGGCTATTGTGGATAATGCTGCAATAAACATGAGAGTGCAAATATCTCTTCAAGATAGTGATTTCATTTCCTTCGGTTATATACCAGAAGTGGAATTGCTGGATCATATGATAGCTCTATTTTAATTTTTTTGAGGAACCTCCACACTGTTTTCCATGACGGTTGTTCCAACTTAATGTTCCCACTAGCAGTATACAAGGGTTCCCTTTTCTCCCCATCTTCTCCAACGCTTATCTTTTTTTTTTTTTTTTGATAATAGCCATTTAAACAGGTAGGGGGGTGATATCTCATTGTGGTTTTGATTTGTACTTGCATGACCTGGTGATTGGTGATGCTGAGCACCTTTTCATATACTTATTGGCCCTTTATATGTGCTCTCCTGAGAAAGGTCTGCTCAAGTTCTTTGCTTATTTTCAAATTAGTTCTTTTTCTTTTTTAAATGTTGAGTTTCCTGAGTTCCAGATATGTTTTGGATATTAACCTGTTATCAAATGTATGGTCTGAAAAGATTTTCTCCCATTTCATAGGTGGTCTCTTCACTCTGTTGATGGTTTCCTTTGCTCTGTGGAAACTTTTTAGTTTGATGTTGTCCCATTTGTCCATTTTCACTTTTGTCATCTGTGATCCTGGAGTCATATGCAAAAAATCCTTGCCCAGACCAATGTCAAGAAGCTTTTTCCCTATGCTTTCTTCTAGTAGTTTTACAGTTTCAGGTCTTATGTTTGTCTTTAATCCATTTTGAGTCGATTTTTGTGTTATGGTGTGAGGTAAGTGTTCAGTTTCCTTCTTCTGCATCTGGATATTCAGTTTTACCAGCACCATTTATCGAAGAGACTATCCTTACCCCATTGTGTGTTTTTGGTACACTTGTTGAAAATCTGTTGATCGTAAATGCATGGATTTACTTCTGGGCTCTCTATTCTGTTCCATTGGTCTCTCTTTCTCTCTCTTTATTACTGTAGCTTTGTAATATATTTTGAAATCAGGAAGTATGATGCCTCCAGCTTTATTCTTCCTGTTCAAGATTGTTTTTGTTATTTGGGGTCCTACATGAATTTTAGGATTGTTTGTGGGAGGATATGGGCTGAAGACCTCCTATTCTGCCATCTTAATAGTGTCATTTCTCTGTAGTTTTCTCTTTTTGTAGTGTCTTGATTTTTTTTCTTTAATTTATTTATTTTATTTTTGGCTGCGTTGGGTCTTCGTTGCCGCACACAGGCTTTCTCTAGTTGTGGCAAGCAGGGGCTACCTTCCTTGCAGTGCACAGGCTTCTCATTGCGGTGGCTTCTCTTGTTACGGAGCACAGGCTCTAGGCATGTGGGCTCAGTAGTTGTGGCGCACAGGCTTAGTGCTCCGCTGCATGTGGGATCTTCCCGGACCAGGGTTCGAACCCGTGTCCCCTGCATTGGCAGGCGGATTCTTAACCACTGCACCACCAGGGAAGCCCTCTTCTTGTAGTGTCTTTGTCTGGCTTTGGTATCGGGGTAACGCTGGCCTCTTGGAATGAACTTGGAACTGTTTCTCCTCCTCAGTCTTTTGGAAGAGTTTCAGGAGAATTGGTATAAATTCATCTTTAAATATTTGGTAGAATTCACCAGTGGAAACCGCCTGGTCTTGACTTTTCTTTGTTGGGAGGATTGATTACTGATTCGTTCTCCTTTCTTGTCATTGGTCTCTTCAGATTTTCCATTTTTTCACAATTCAGTCTTGGCAGGTTGTGTGTTTTTAGGAATTTACTCATTTCTTTAGGTTATTCAATTTGTTGGCATACAATTCTTCCAGCTTCTTTTAAGGATACTTGTGATAGCATTTAGGGCCCAGCAGGATAATCTCCCCATCTCAAGATCCTTAACTTAATCACATCTGCAAAGACTCTTTCTCCATATAAGGTAACTGTTAGGGGCTAAATTGCATCCCCCCCTAAAATTCATATGTCGAAGTCCCAACCCCCAACAACTTCAGAATGTCACTGTATTTGGAGATAGAATCTTTAAAGAGGCAATTAGGTTAAAACAGGTCATCAGAGTGGGCCCATAATCCACTATGACTGGCGTCCTTATAAGAAGAGGAGAGTAAGAGACTTATATGCACAGAAGGAAGACCATGTGAGGACACAGGGAGAAGACAGCCACCTACACGCCAAGGAGAGAGGCCTCAGGAGAAACCAACCCTGTGGACACCTTGATCTTGGACTTCCAGCCTCCAGAACTGTGAGGAAATAAATTTCTGCCACTCAGCCTGTGGCAATTTGCTATGACAGCCTGAGCAGACTAATAACAGTAATATTTACAAGGTTTCAGGGATTAAGACCTGGATATCTTTGAAGCTATTATCAGCCTAGCACATTTGCTTACCATTACCACCTCTCTACCAGAGTGTATAACTAATGAAAGCAGGGAGTTTAAACTATTTTGATCTCAAAACAATGTCTATCCTTAGGGAGTTGCATTCTGGTGGGGAGAGTCAGACAATAAACAAAGACGCAAAGTATACTGTGCTATGTGGTGACATGATGGGTACTGGTGATGGGTGCTCTGGAGAAAGAGAAGGCAGGGCCAAGTCACTGGTCTCCCAAGTGGGGGAGGAAGGTATAGTTTGCAATTTTATTTAATTATTATTATTATTTTTGGCCGCACTGCACGGCTTGCAAGATCCTAATTCCCTGACCAGGGATTGAACCCACGTCCTTTGCAGTGAAAGCTCGGAATCCTAACCACTGGACCTCCAGGGAACTCCCTATAGTTTGCAGGTTTAGAAAGGGGGTCAGGGAAGGACTTTCTGAGAAGGTGACATTTGAATCAAGACCTGAAAGAGGTGAGGATGCCAAGCACGCTGATAATGGAGGGAAGAGCTTTCTGGGCAGGAGAGACAGCAGACGTGGAGGCTGCAGAGGGGTGGCCTGTTGCCTGCAGGGAAGGGAAGAGGGCAGTGTAACCACACGGCCTGGCAGGGGGCCGAGTAGCAGGATGCTGGTCAAACAGCTGGTCAGAACACCTGGTCCAACTCAGGTAGGGGCTCCTCGGCCATTGAAAGGCCTCTGGCTTGGGCCCCGAATGAGACGGGAGCCACAGCAGGATTTTGAGCAGATGTGTGACCTGAGCTGACTTATGTTTTAAAAGGATTGTTTTGGCTGCTGTGTGGAGAGAAGGCTGAAGGGGAGCCAGGGCAGAATCAGGGAGCCGTGTCTGGAAGCTGTGTCAGCCCCCCGGGCAAGAACTGCTGGTGGACCAGGGCATGGGGTTGGGAGGGGTGGTTGAACTCTGGTTATCTTCTGAAGGCAGTGACCCAGGATTTGCTGGTGAATCTAGTGTGGGCCGTGGGAGGAGAAGAAGTCTCCAAATCTGCTGGCCTGAACCACTGGAGCTGCTGTTTACTGAGATGGGGAAGGTGGGGAGGAGAGCAGGTTTTGGCGGGGGTGGGCGGACCCATGCTACGCAGGATTATGAGACTTCCAGGTGGAGATGTTAAGAACTGACCTTGAACGTGCAAGTCCAGAGTTCAGGGGAGAGGTCTGCGCTGGAGGTGTCAGTTTGGGAACTGCCAACGCATACGCGGTATTTAAAGCCATGAATTATGAGAAATCGAAGCAGGGAGGCGCCAGGGCTGAATGCTGGGGCTGGCCAACTTTCAGAGGCTGGAGAGCTGCAGAGGGATGAGCAAGGGATCTTTTTTGTTTTTTGATTTATCTTTTCTATTTTCAGGACTTTCTCCCATAGACCTGTATCATCCAATACTGTGGCTATTTACACTTAAAAATTTAAATTAAAAAACAAAATTAAAAATTCAATTCCTCAGTCTCACTAGTCATATTTTTAGAGCTCAAGAGCCCACGTAGCTAGTGGTTACACACTGGACACAGCAGATAGAGGACATTTCCATCATCACAGAAAGTTCTGTGGAAGGTGCTGCTATAGACCAACTCACACTGACATGTAGGAAAGATACGTACACACAAACGTCCAGGACAGCATTGGTCATAATAGCAAAGTGATTAAATAAATACAACAGATATAGTTACTGGTATGTTAACTCCATGAGGAAAAGGATTTTTGCCCATTTTGTTTACTACTGTATATTCAGCTTCTAAAACCATACCTAGTGCATGGTAGGTAACTCCATAAGTATTTGTTAAATGAATATACAGCTGATAAGGAATGATCTTTGAAACATAGTTTTGATTAAAATAACACCAAGATGCTGAGTAATGCAACTAATATGTGTATATGTTTGTGCATGATGAATAGATGTCTCTGGAAGGGAGGGTGACCAACTATCCCAATTTGCCTGGGGCTGAGGGGTTTCCCAGGATGAGCAAGGGATCTTTTTGCTGAACAAGTGAACGAATGAATGAATCTGGTTTGCCACTACTCTTGGGCAGGCTGTCACTCCTCACTGAATGTCACAGCAGCCCCCCACCCCGTGGTCTCCTTTAACCTACCCCCTACCCGCTTCTGATCCATCCTTGGCCTTTCCTCGGCTCTGCTCCCTCCCACCAGGCAGTCGGAACCATCACAGGGCTGCCCTTCCTGCTTGAAAGGCCTGACCCTCCCTACTCTCTGCTCTATTCTCTGCCTGGTAGATTGCTTCCTGTGCTCTGCTGTCCTCTGGGAAGCTGTCCCTGAGCATCGCCCCACCCCCTTGCTCTTTCCACAGGGTCCTTGTGCGCAGGCGCACGGATACCCATACAGCCGTCTGCTGCCGTCTGCACGGCAGACTGCACCCACAGTCCCGACAAACAGCTCCCTCGCCATCCTTCTGGCCTCCACGAGTGCCCACTGGCTATGGGGTTCGCTCTCAGGGGGACGGATGCACACATGAGGCCATGTGGGCCCTGGAAGTGGAGTTGGTGGTCTGCGGAGGAAATTCCAGAATCTGGTACCCAAGAGTGTGCTCTAGAAGGGAGTTGTGGGCTCCAGGGGGGCACATCCCCATGCTCTGTGGATTTGTAGCCCTGAGGGGAGGGGGACGACCCTGGGGAATTGGTGCATCCAAGGGTAGTACTGAGCCTCCTGTTGCCACCTGCAGGGTGTCATTTGTTATGCTTTGTAAGGAAGTAAAGTGGTGCCCTAGTGGCCATGTGTGACAGTGAGTCTTCCTTAGAGGGGATGTTTAGAGGGAAACATCCATCTGTTTTTCTGAGGTCGGGCCATTTCTTTTTTTTTTTTTTTTTTTTTTAATTTAATTTATTTATTTATGGCTGTGTTGGGTCTCAGTTTCTGTGCGAGGGCTTTCTCTAGTTGTGGCAAGCGGGGGCCACTCTTCATTGCGGTGCGCGGGCTTCTCACTATCGCGGCCTCTCTTGTTGCGGAGCACAGGCTCCAGACGCGCAGGCTCAGTAATTGTGGCTCACGGGCCTAGTCGCTCCGTGGCATGTGGGATCTTCCCAGACCAGGGCTCGAACCCGTGTCCCCTGCATTGGCAGGCAGATTCTCAACCACTGTGCTACCAGGGAAGCCCCGGGCCATTTCTTTTCTCTCTGCAAGGCTGTTCACCAAGGCCAAGTGTTTGGTCTGGACAGAAGGGTCATTTTTGTTTCCTCCATCTGTACTCTCAACATCTAGAGGCCAAGGATTTGGACCTAAGGGGTGAGGGCTGGGGAAGGAGTGTCTGGGTGGGTGAACCCACATCCTCAGAGGAATGAGACCCACTGTGGGTGGGCATGTGTAGGGCTGGCTGCTCTGCTTCCCCTACAAAGGGATTATCATTATTAAAGGACACGCTGAACTAGGAGACGGATCAATTCACCAGAAGCCAACAGCAGGCGATTGGCAGCCCCCTAAATACATTTTGAACAGGTTCCCCAAGGCCGAACCCTGTTCCCTACCCGGACCAGGAGCTGAAGGCAGATGAGGGATTACAAAGGAGGCCAAGACATAGTTTCCTTTAAAAGGTTTTCATTTATTAGTCTTTTCTGAAGCAGTTAATTCTCTTTTCTTATTTAAAAAAAAAAAATGTGTGTTTCACTCAGAGTTATACCAAAGTGATTAAAATGAATCTTCTACTGGGGATGTAGCTCCCCAGATCAGAAAAAAAAAAAAAAAAGTTTTTTTCCCCCCATAAACCACAAAAATAAAACCAAAGGAGAACATCAACAATCAAAAATAATCCCCAAATATCCAGGACAAAAAATAAAATATTTATTGATCTATCACAGCGAGACACAAAGAGATGGGCGGGGCAGGGGGGGAAATGCTCTGAAGTACAGTGGCTCCAGGGGGGGGACCGGGGATACAGTACTGCGTGGGGGGAGACCCAGTTTTGGGGGGAGATTCCTGCTGCCCCAGTCGGCACAGCCCCTCACAACCTGGGCTCAGGGCTCCTACGTAGGGGTGTGTGTGATGGGGCAGAGGCAGGGCACAGGCTGCCATGACAGGTTAATCGAGTTGATGGTAGGGGCGCCCAGCCAGCTAGCGGTGCCGGGCAGCCAAATGGGGGCCAGGACGGATGGACGGATGGGCAGATGGGCGGATGAATTCCACAAGAGCAAGAGGGCTATTCCCAATGGGGGGAATCTTCCGACCTGAAGGTGCCCCAGACATGGGGAATAGCGACTGGTAGGGGAGAGTGGGCCAAGGGGGCCAAGAGATCGTGTGACCGAATCCAGCTTGAGGGTTTCGATGCTTGGGTACCAACTGGACCGCAGCCAGAGGTGGGTCCTGGTGGGCAGGGGGAGGTGAGACTGCCCAGGAAGTGTCTGCACCATCTTCAGAGGAGCCCCAGGGAAGGGGTTCCCAAGGGGCTGCCCTTCCCTCCTCCCTCCCCGCAGGAAGAATGAGAGCACCAGTACGTAGCACCAAGTTCCCTTGGAGATGGAGTGTGTGGAGGGGGAGCTCCTGGGTGGGAAGGGGGTGGGGGCAGGGGCCAAGCCCACCCACCCCTTGCCTCTGAAGCAGGGGGCTTCCAGGGGCCCACTTGGCCACCACTCTCTTGTTTCCTTGCCCTGTGGATTTCCAAGGCCACCCTGCCTGCCCTGTTCCCTCCTGGGGTGGGAACTTAGGAGGGGGCATGGGATGGGGGGGGGGTCACAAAGGGTTTACATTCTCCACCAAGCAGTAGCACCAACGTTGATGAGGTCGTGAGTCAGGGGTCCTGGGAAGCTCACTTTCTCTTCCGGCCACAGGCTTTCCCCAGGCAGGCCCCAGCTGGGTGCGGGGAGGCACACGCAAGGGTCAGTCTTGGTTGCTTCTCAAGCCCTTGCCCACTCCCCCCAACCCCAAGCTGTTCTTAGCACCCACATCATCACAGCAGGGAACAGAGGCTCCAAGAAGCCACGGGAAGCCTGGACACGACCCCAGGCCACTCTCTGAACTCTTCCGCTGTACAAACTCCCACTGGGCAGGTGGGTGGTAGCAGGACTCCTGCCCTCTCGTGCGGAGGGTCTGATTGGTTAACCTTATTTCAAATCATCAAGGCACCGAAGTCTGGTAGTAGGGCCTGGGGTAGCGCCTACCCTTGGGGGAGCTCGATGTGGCTCATTACTGCCACCTGGTGGCAGCGAGCACCATCTTTCTCTCTCTCTGTGAAGCTCATCCAGGGTGTTTGTTGGGAAAGAAAGCCAACAAAAAGAAAGCTTGTGTGACAGGACCACAGGCACCAGCTGGTGCCTGACTGAGAGCTGGGCGCCCTGGGCGAGGTCAGGCTGCTCTTGCCTCTGCCTCTCCCTGCCCTGGCCTGGGCTGTCTCATCTGCTCAGCGGGAAGCAGGTGGCGGGGGGAAGGGGATCCGCAGCCTGAGCTGGGCACAGGGGCGGAGCTGGGGCTTCTCTGGGTCTCTTTTGGGCATCGTTGGGAGATGCCTGGGGGGTGGTGATCAGACCCCCCACAGACACACACTGCCAGAGGCACATCTGCATCTTGGAGCAAGGGTGTGGCTCTGGGCCGCCTCTGCCCACCCTGCCGGGTCCACCCCTCTGACCCCCTGACTCCAGGGCTCCCTTTGTTGTCGCCTCCATTCTCTCTCTCCTTCTCTGCCCCTCCCAGCCCCTCCCTCCTCCTCATCCCTTCTCTTTCTCTCGGCTCCTCCCTGCAGGGGCGGGTGTGGGTACCAGGGAGGGAGGGGCTGCCAGGCCTGGCCTGGATGAGCCTGGAGGGTCCTGGGCCCACTCTCAGCTCTGCGTGTCTGTGTCGCAGGTAGAAGAACGGGTGGGTAAGGTGTCCAGCTCTGCCCCAGCTTCCCCACTCCCTGCCAGGCCTCGTCTGAGGTGTTGCCCTCTCTCCCAGGCTGATGGGTCCCATCACTCTGCCTCTGCCCGACACCCACCCTCCCACCCCCCGCCCACTTCCAGGGGCTGAGTCTCTACTCACCTTGGTATCCCAGGGCTCCCAGAGCCCCTCCATAGAGCTTGGGAGGTTTGCCTGTGGAGAGAAGGCCGGGATTGGGGAGGAGGCCAGGCCTTCCTGCCTCTCCCAGACACCCCACCCCAACCCCCCGCCCCTCCACGCGCCTCCATCTTGCAGCAGCGGGTTCCAAAGGCCTCTCTGACCCTGGCCCTACCCTCCTGTCCAACCTCGCTCCTTGCAGATGGCCTGCCGCCTGTGGAGGACTGAGCAGCTCTGCGGCGCCTTCTCCCACCACAGTCAGACCCTGGCCACGCCTCCCAGGGGCAGCCTTACCCCCCACTGACAGGCTCCAGGCTCAGCCTCCCTGACCACCTGCTTGAACAGGCCTTGTTCTTCCCCTACAGTTTCTTTCCTTTTCTATGGGACCTTGTCAACCTCTCTGGTTAGACCTTAAGACCCAGGCTGACCCAGGCAGGTCCCTGTCTCACTCCTGGTGCCCAGTCGAGTGCCCGGCTGGGAGCCCCAGGAATCGGGGTCCCCATATCCCCACATCCCAGGGCTGACTTCAGCTTCTGTGATTCCCCGTGGGGCTCCCTCGGGTCCCCACGCCAGAGGGCCAGCCCAGAGCCGTGGCTGCACTAGCCGCTCCCTCAGCAGGATCGACCCCCGCCCTGCGAAGGAGCTCAGGGCCCTGCTTGAACTGGGGCCCCTTGTTCTTATGATAGACTCACCACCGACTCCCAGGCCCCCGGCTCCACCACCTACAAGGCAAGGAGAGGGGTCGTGAGTGTGCCCACCTCTGGGGTGCCCGCCAAGCCCTCCCGGGCAGCCTGGGCCTCGTCTGAGAGGGGCCAAGTTCTGGGCTTGGGTGTTGGAAGCCCTTGGCTTTGCCTCTATCAGTGACTGTGTGACCTTGAGCGTGTCCCTGGCACTCTCTGAACCTCAGTTTGCCACATATGAACGTGGTGTGTTGGAAAAGCTGAAGCTCCCTGGCCCGGCACGGGAGGGAGAGGAGAAGGGGAAACCCAACTCTGTGCGATCTGAGGGCGTGGGGTACCCTTCGGGTCCTGGCTCAGCCCTTCTGAGCAGGAGATGAACCAGGGAAGGAGGAAGGATGGGGCCCAGGGCGGGGGAGCCTGGTCATACCTGGGAAAATAGGAGACAGTCCGAAGCCAGGCCTTGCTGCGACACCTGCAGGAGGGGTTTGGGGTTGGTGGGGGGCAGGGCCCACCCCAGCCTTGCCACCTATTGCCTCTCCGACTAGGACCACCTCCTCCCACCGCCCCCTCCCCACTGCCAAAGCAGCTTTCTTAACAAAGCTGGTCCCCTCCTGGCATCCTGGGATGCGGCTCCATGGCCTCAGCTCGTCGGCCTGGTGTCGGAGGCACATGTGTCCACCTGACCCTGAGGCCTGCCCCTCTGCCCAGGATGCCTCCTTTCCCGGACTGTCCCCTCCACCCTCTCTCTGTGTCCCTGTGCCAGATGCAGCTTCAGAGTCCCAGCTGCTAGGCAGCCAGGCCTCCTCCAGGGCCGGGCCGAGCTGAGGATTTCACAGCGGAGGTGGTCCCTACCTCCAAGTGGGAACGGCCTGGCGGCGCCTAGGAAACCTCCAAGGCCAGCGGCACCTGAGAAGAGGGCAGATGGGGGTCAGGACGAGCCACAGTTTAAGGGACCCTGAGCATCCCCTCTGGGGTCTGGGGTCAGGGATCTCCCGGATGTGCCTTCAGGGGTATCGTGAGCAGGACTGAGGCCTGCGCCGGGGCGGGGACAGGGCAGTGGGGGTGGGGCATAAGCAGCCTGCAGGCCTGGGCAGAGGGAGGCATTGGGAGCAACTCACCATATTTGGCTGCTTTAGCAGCTGCAGCTGGGGACACACCTGGGGAGATGGGGAGCATGAGGGCCCAGGAATATCTCCTCCCTCGCCAAGTCATGTCCCCCTCCTGACCTGCTCACCGATCTGCCATCTGCCTACTGACTCATCCTTCCACCATCCCTCCACCCCGCCTTCATCCGTCCATCTTTCCAGAAGTCTTTATTAAGCTCCTACTGTGTGGCCAGCCTTGTGGAGTACACGGGGTAAGAGACTTCAGGCCAGGTCAGGTAGGGAGACACAATGATGACCCAAGAGAGAGAGAAATGTTAACATAAGGTCCACCATGATGGCAGAGACTTTGGGAAAGTAATTTCCCTCCAAGCTTTGCTTTTCTTCTCTGGAAAATGGGCATAACCATCTCTATCCTAATGAACTCCCACTTGAGGTGGGTGGGTGAATTGAAAGACAGGGAGAGGACTGGGACACCCAGCTGCAAGGGGCAGCCCTCGCTAAGCCTGCTCAGGCCCCTCCAAATGCTGCAGGAGCCCAGAGAAGGGGGCGGTCATGCACTCACTGATTCCAGGGTACCCCTTACCTCCAAGGCCCACAGCCCCTGGGACAACTCCAAGCCCTCCGACTCCGAGCCCACCGACTCCGAGCCCACCAGGTCCCCCCAGCCCTGAGGAGAGAGCTGTGCATTAAGCCCCGCACGTGAGAGCAGCTGGTCTGTCCGCGGTGGGGTGCGGGAGGAGGTGGGGGGGTGGGGAGATCATCCCAGGACCCAGGTGGAGCCTGAGCCCCCAGGGCCTTGGAGGGCTAGTGGGGCCAGGAGGTGGGCCGGGGCCCTGGGAGACGATGCCCCTGAGGGCCTCAGGAACAGGTCAGGGAATATGTGCTCCATGGTGCGTGGTCAGAACCCCTCCCCTCCTGTTGAACCCTAGAAGCCTGGCGGCAGCCCCCGCCTCAAGCCTGTGCTCACCAAACTGGGCGGCTTTGGCGGCAGCTTTGGCGGCAGCAGCCACAGCATCAGGTCCGGCTCCTGGGGACACAGAGGGGGCTCAGGGAGGGACTCTCCGTGGGTCAGTCTCCCTCAATGCCCAGCCTGTCCTGGGGTTTCAACTCACCTACCACACCACCTGGGACACCGACTCCGCCAAGACCTCCAACGTCTCCAAGGGCCCCAGGCACTCCTGCTCCTGTGGAGAGAGGACAAAAAGTCAATCCTCCCCTTTCTGAAGGACGGGGTCTCCCGGCCCCAGGGCTACTAGGCAAGTAGACAGGTGGCTGAGGCCATGCGACCTAGTGGAAGGAGCATTGGACAGAAGTCCATAACCAGACACCTGGGTCTGAGGTCCAGCTCTGCCCTGACCCATCGGGCAAGGGCACACCCCCTTGAGCCTCAGCCTGCCTGTCTCCTCTCCTTCCTCCCGGCCTGGTGCTGGGACCTGCAGGTGGTCACAGTGGTGGCTGTGGCCACAGGCTGCCAAGGGTGGAGGACTAGTCTCGGGTCCTGACAGCCCTGGGTTTGAATCTGGTTTCTCCACTCATCATAGCTGTCACCTCTCTGAGCCGCAGAGTTGCATCTCTATAAAGGAGATGATGATCCTTACGCCTGCTCACCTATAGGTGTTTGAAGAGTGAAAGGACCTCTGAGTGTGAACCACTGTCCAGTACAGAGCTGCCAGGAGCGGCAGCAGCAGGAGTTACAGCTAGCGCTTTAGGGGGACACTCATGGTCCGTGTGTCACACTTATCAGACTGCTCTGGGCAGCAGGAAAGGTAGGTACTATTAGCCCCATTTCGCAGATGAGAAAATTGAGGCACAGCAGTGGTTAAGCAATGTGTTCAAGGTTTCATGGGCAGGAAATGACTTCGGAGCCAGAGCCCTTAACTGCTCTGTTTCCCTGGCAATGGCTGCCGAACTCAGGCCAGCAGAGCCGCCAGCAAGGAACAGGAGAGGGGCCTGTGGGTCATCAGTCCCGCCGTGGGCGGGGGCTGAGGAAGCTGGGATTTTCCGAGGTAGAAACTGGCCCCACGTGGACCAGCCAGGCCTGGTTGGCAGTTCCCTGGCGGAGGCCCCGGCCCAGATCCCAGGAGGCCGGGAATGCAAGGGGACATAGACAGTGTGGATCTGGCCAGGCGGGGCTGCCCGAGTGCCAAGTGTGGGGGGAGGGCAGGTCTGCCACGTCCTCGTGGCTCGTGGTGGGCGCAGTCATGCTGACAGGGAGGCAGGGGCCCAGATGAGGAGTCCTGGCTTTGCTGGGAGAGCAGCCCCGGCCCCTCCCTGGCCTTGGGCCCCATGAAACTGTCAGGGTCTGAGGGGTCTTAGGGACCATGGTCCTCACCAAAGTGAAACTGCCCCCAGCGGGGCTGGAAATGTGAAGAGCGGTTTTGGTTGTCCCGGGGCTGGAGGCACTCTAGGCATTTAGTGGGCAGGAGCCAGAGTCTGCTGAACCATCATTAATTCTTCCTAGAAACTGCCTTTTTCCATCCTGACCATCCCAACCCTGCGCTGTAGGCTCCAGGCACTGGGCCCTGGCCCAGGGGGAGGGGAGCTGGGTGACCAGGTGCTGTCAGGGATGGTGTGTGGGGTGCACTCACCGTACTTGGCAGCTTTAGCTGCGGCCAGGGCTCCAGGTACTGGGGAAAAGGGCAAAAGGAAGAGTGGGGTGGTCAGCAGCTGAGCTCTGTGCCTGGGGATTCTGCTTCCTCCAGGGAGCCCTCCTTGACTTCCTCAGCCTTCTTTGCTTCTCTCAAAGCCCTGAAGCTGTGGCTCTGCAGCCAGGAGCTCACCCAGCCAAGTACAGAGCTTCAGTGTCTAACTGTGCCTCTACCAGTCTGGTCTGGGGGTGCTTGAGGGCTGAACTGTGCCTCCTCCTTCCATCTGTCCCCTCCCGTCTCCTCTAGGCCCGGCGTGGTCTGCCTGAGGCTGGACATAGAGCAGGCTCAGTAACTAGTAGATGAAGAGCTAGAGTTCCTAGTGGCCCCCTTGCCACAGCGCACTGCTGAAGGGGCGCCAGGCTAGCCCACCCACACCACTGACCCCAGGGACCTCCAGCCTCCTTCCTTGGGTGGTGGGCTTCTTCTCAGTTTGGAGCCCTGGCACCCTTCCACTGAGGAGACAGAAACTCTGAAATCTGGCAGAAGAGGACCCTTCGCCTGGCCTGCCCACATCCTGTTACCCCAGTTGTCTCTAACTGCTCAGGAGAACCTAATGGGGAATTTATTGCACACCTCTGAGTGGAGGGGACGTGCTGGGAGGAGAGGTCTCCCTCCTCTGAGGTCAGGGGCGTTTCTGTTCAGCCCCTAGAAGGCCCCTCACCTGCACCTGCCCAAATCCAGGAACACCAACACCAACTCCAAGTCCAGGAACTCCACACCGGGTCCAAATCCGGGAATGCCGGCAGGAGCCCAGCGGCAGCCCTGGGGGAGATGGGGAGTGGGGTGGCGGCAGCAGCAGGGAACAGGCCCTTTTTGGGGTGTACGGCTTAGGGAGCTGAGTCAGGCCCCAAGGGAAGGGGTCCAGACCCCCTTAATCTGCCCTCTACGCTGCCACCAGAATGGTCTTCCTAAACTCTCATTGACCACCAAGTCCAGCCCTTCCCCAGGCTGGCATTCAGGGACACACACTCTGGACACCACTGCCCTTTTCAGCCTAACCTCCTGTTCCTCCCTTTTGGATGAACTCATTTGATTCTCCTAACAAGCCTCTGTGACAGGTGCCATCGGTACCCACACGAGAGGACAGGAAACTCAGAGGTCACTCAGCTAGTGTGTGGCTCAGGACTCGAACCCGGGTCTCCCTCAGGCCAAATCTGCACTTCCAATCCCTCTGTCTGCCGCCGTGGGGGCCTCATGAGGCTGCAGGGCGGGCCTGACATATGGCATGTCCTGGGGTCCAGTTTAGGCTTGGGTCACGCTGGGCCAGGCCTGGGCTTGTGGGGTGAGGAGAGAAGGCAGGCAGGGCACTCACGGAACTGGGCTTTGGCGGCCGCCTTAGCAGCGGCTTTGGCTGCAGCTGGGGCCCCTACTCCTGGGAGGAGAGAGAGGGGGTTCAAGGATGGCGCCCATGGAGCATTCAGAGGCCCCTCAGGCCCACTTGCTCACACTGCTTACCTATGATGCCACCGGGGCCAATGCCAACACCGGGACCCACGCCGACTCCGGACCCAACCGACACCGGGACCCAGACCAACACCGGGACCCCAGACCGACACCGGGGCCCAGACCGACACCTGGGCCTAACCCTGCAAGACAGAGAAGAGCTCATCCTTAACCAAGTCCTGATCAAGGAGGGCAGAAGCTAATGGAAAGAGCAGCGGGCTGGAGGTCAGGAGCCCTGGGTCCTTAGCCAGGCACAGACTTGCTGTGTGACCTTGGACAAGTTACTTTCCCTTGATGGGCCTCAGCTTCTTCATCCCTAATATGAGGTCTGGGCAGGATCAGGAGTTCTTAAACTTTGGAGTTACAAGGGCCCCTTTGAGACTCCTGAGGGTGATGGAGGCAGACTTATGTAGTAAAGGGAGCTCTGCAAGACAGGCAGGACTGGCTTCCAAGCTCAGCTCGGCCACCATTTAGCTATGTGACTAAGGGCAAGTCTCTTAGGCTCTTGGAGCCTCAGTTTCCACATCTGTGAAATGGGCATAAGAGTACCAATTTCATAAGGCTGGTGTAATGATTACCTCAGCAAATGATAGTTTCACAAAAAAGAGTTGTTTGTCATATGTGAGTCTGGGGGTCAGCAGACCTGAAGTTAAGATTTCTCTGGCTCTAAAGTGAGCTGTTTCGCTATGCCATATTCAGGAAGGTATGGGAACCTGGGCTGCCAGGGTGGCCCCTCAGATGAAGCAGGACATGGAGAACCTTGTCAGGGAGCAAGAACATGGCTGTCCCTTGGGGTAGGTGGGAGCCCAGAGGAGCCCAGCATTTGTTCCAGAAGCAGGGCAAGGCCCCAGCTGGACTGGGAGGCAGCAGTGGCTTTGGGAAGGGTAGGGGGTGTGTTCTGGAGGGCTTGCCAGCACCTGTTCTCACTTTGCCTTCCTAATCAGAAACTTCATCCACACCCCTCAAAGTGGTCAGATGGGCCAAAAGCTGTGAGGAAGGCCCACGCCCAGAACATGACAGCCTAAGGAGGTGGGTCTGCCAGACCCCAAAGCAGGGACACAAGAGAGCAGTGCTCTAGGCTGAGGGTCGAAGACAGGACTGGCAGGGGTCTCACTTACCAAACTGGGCAGCTTTGGCGGCTGCTTTGGCGGCTGCAGCTGCCTGGATCCCTGCCCCTGGAGATGTGAAGAGTGTGGAGTGGTCCTTAGCGCCACTTTCCGCCTCTTACCCACCCTCCACAGTGGAAAGGCTTCTCAGAGACCACCTCTAGGGAACTGTCCCCTCACCCAGGAAACCCAGCGTGAGGCAGGCCCGCTCCCAGATGGCCCACTAGCCGCCCTGGGCACGTCCCTTCCCTGAGAAGCAGCTCTGAGACTGTGGCCTTCTAGCTCTGCCCATGGTGGAGGGCAGCCCGAAGCTGTCTCTCCTAAACCTCAGTCTAAAAGATCTCTGGAGCTTCTGCTGAAGGTGATGTTAGTTTTTAAAAATCCTAATCACGTCCGTATCCAAACTATTAGAGGAAGCGCCACGTTTCTTGGGGGGAAACTCAAAAGGGGAATTTCCTCCCAGAAAGAAGAAAATGCAGAAGAGAAATCTTCTGGTGGGAAAAAACAACCAAGGAAGGCTGTAAATTAATCTCATTGTAATTCTTAATCTCCTCCCCTTGGAGAAAGAGTGCCGGGAAAACAAAGGCTGACACAGGCCCTCCCACCTGATCAGAAACCAGAAAGGCCCCGTGAGGGGTGAATGAGGCCCCCCAACCCTGGTAGAGCAGAGTTCCACTGCCTACTGGGCTGACATCCTGAGCGTCCCAGGGGTAGGTAGGGGACTTGCCGGGTTCACTCAGCAATCTGGAATCCCATGGGGGCTCTTCCCTCCAAACTAAGGGAAATTGCTTTGTCTCTACCCTTGTCTCTGGGCTCAGTCTTGTCATCTGTAAAATGGTACACTTGACATAGGCCACCTCCAGGGCCCCTTCCATGAGATAAGCCAAACCCATGTCTGGGTTGGGGACACAGCTCACCTGGTACCCCTACAGCGCCTGGCACACCTGGTATTTCTCCTCCGGCACCTGGCACCAGCCCTCCCAGGGCTCCTGCTCCTGCAGCACCTGGAGGGGTGAAGAGCATCCAGCTCTGCCCTTGAAGTGCCCCCTTCTTGGGGGAGCAGAGGGTGAAGGTAGGGGTTGCATAATGGCATAATGGTTGTGTATGGACGGGCACCTTTAACTCGCTGGTCTGGGGGAGATAAGCCAGGCACCAATGATCCTAATGGTGCGCAATTGAAAAGCGCAGAAAACTTCACTGTGGCTTTGGAAGATGGGCCCAGGGGCTTCCGACCTTGACCCAGGCCATTTCAGCCCTGGAGGCCCTAGTGTGAGGTTGCTCTGCCCTCGTGTTGGAGAATTGCTCTGAGCTTTGAGCCTGGGCCCTGCAGGAGAGCAGGGCTGCGGTGGGGAGGAGGGGAGGGCATGGCCCTGGGCGTGAGGACAGGCAGGGCTGGGGCACTTACCGATCTTGGCTGCCTTGGCGGCGGCTGCCTGGGCGGCGGCTGCCTGGGCTGCTGCTATGAGGAACGGAGAAAGAAAGAGACTCAGAAACCTTGCTGGATCTCAGCCAGGCTGTGCTGACAGAGCTCCTGCCCCAAAGGCACTGGAGACCCTCCCTGCGCTCTCCCCCAACTCCTCCCTGAGCTCGGCGAAGCCCAGTCTACCCTCCCCCCCCCCCGCCCCCCTCCGCCAAGCCCCCACCCCTTCCCTGTTTCCCCCGCATGGAACTAAGGCTCACGGGAAAGGCCAACTCCAGGAACACCTCCGACTCCGACACCGAAGCCAGGAAAGCCCCCAGCACCGACGCCGAAAGTGGGAATACCTCCAACTCCCACTCCGCCTCTGGCCCCTGCAGAGAGAAGAGAACCAAGTGGAAAACGATCTCAATGAGAGAGGCTGGGAAGGGCTCTGGGGGACGCTGGACTGGAGAAGAGGATGAGAGCTTCCCCTAAGTCTGGTCCATGAAGGACAGGAAACCATGGGACACCTGGGCCCCCCACCAACTTCCTCCCTACTGACACCCCGCAGTGTGTCTCCAGCCCCTCTCTTCTCTGAGCGCTTGGGGAAGAGCCTCTTTGTTGAAGATGGAAAGACTGTGCACAGGTCCCCTATCCCCAGCCAGTCTTGGGCTCCTCTGAGAGGGTCCTGGCCAGAGCAGGGAGGGTCAGGGACACTGTCTCCACTGGGAATGCCGTACTGGGACTCTCCTATCACCCAGTCCCTTGGCCTCATGGTGGGAGACAACTGGGGGAGACATAGTCCTGGGGCCCAACAGGGCCAAGTCCCAGCTCTGCCAGTGACTTGCTGTGTGGCCCTGGGCAAGTCACTCCCCTTCTCTGGGCTGTACAATGGGGACTAGAAGATGACGGTCCTTTAGTTCGGCAAGTTAAAGGCCAGAAAATAGGGTGGGGCGGAGCTATCAGCACAGGACTCACCGAAATTTGTGCTTTGGCTGCTGCTTAGCAGCTTGCAGCTGGTGACACAGCCCCTGTAGAGACCAAGGGAAACACAAATGCTCAGGAGGAGAAGGAGCAGAGATGCGCTATATATATCCCTCTGTCCACCCATCGTCTTTCAGTCCATCTTCTTTCTATCTGTTGAGCCAAACAGGCGTGGGTCCATCCATTTACTCACACATATATCTCCATCAGCCCATCTGTCCCTCTGTCTATCCAGCCACCCATTCATCCATCTGGCTGACCTTCCTGTATGGCTGTCCATTTGTCTATCTTTGGACCTCAATTCTACCCACTCAACCAATTATCGCTCTGTCCACCCACACACGCATTATCCATCCATCTATCTATCTATCCATTCATCTAAATATCTAACCAACCAACCATTTTGATTTTCTTTTTCTCGCGGTGCCCCGCGGCACTTGGGATCTTTGTTCCCCGACCAGTGGATCAAACCCTCACCCCCTGCACTGGGAGCGCAGAGTCTTAACCACTGGACTGCCGGGAAGTCCCCCATCCATTTTGTATTTGCCTTCTACCCACCCATTCATCTGCTCATCTACCCAACGTGCTTATCCATCCATCCACCATCCATCCATCCATCCATCCATTCATCCATCCATCCATCCACCCTTCTAACCACTTATCTTGTCCCCCACTGCCTATTCATCTCTCTTGTTCATTACCCCATTTAACCTCACCATCCACCAGTTTACCTAGATCTATCTATCCATCCATGTAACCACCCATCCTTGTATCTGGTCCCTTCATCCACCCCACCACCCACTCTCTATTCCATCAATTTGCCTACTCATCCACATGGCACTTCACCTACCTCCCTAGCTGTCCCTCTGCCCATCCCCCCCCCCATCCATCTATCCACCCATCTACCTACCCACCCATCTATCCACCATTTACTGAGCAACATATTCAGGCTAAGGGCTGGGAACACAGAGATGAAAAAGACATGGTTCCTGCCCCCAGGAGCACACTGACAGCCAAAAGGTGAATTCCAGATGATGCTGGCCGTAGTTAATAGGAGGTGTTATATCCCAAGGGCGAGAAGATGACCAAGGGTGTGGAGAGAAGAGGATAGAGTGGGGAGGTGTCGGGGAGAATACAAAAGTCTTGGCAATAATTTCAACATCTCTCTCTGACACACCACATACATACACACACCACACAGACACACACACACAGAGCCAAGCTCACCTGGTCCACCCATGATGCCCGGGACCCCAAATACCTGGGATTCCAACACCTGGGACACCAACACCTGGGACTCCAACACCAGGGACTCCAACACCTGGGACTCCAACTCCTGGGACTCCAACACCTGGGACTCCAACTCCTGGGACCCCCAAACACCTGGGACTCCAACTCCTGGACCCAACACCTGGGACTCCAACTCCTGGGACTCCAACTCCTGGGGACTCCAACTCCTGGGACTCCAACTCCTGGGATGCCGACTACTCCTGGGCCAAAGCCTGGCGCACCAGGCACTAAGCCTGCAGCAGCGCCTGTGGAAGGAAAGGATTGTTCCCCTGGCCTGGACCCTGTGGGAACCTCAGAGGGCCTCCAGGGGCATGACTCTGGGGAGCTACAGGAGTGGCAGGGTCCTGAGTGCAGGATCCCAGGTGATGCGGGCATTGCATCTGCATGGATCCAAGTCATCCGAGAGAAGGGCAGGGAAATGAGGGAACCCCGACAGAGCTCTAAGGGTTTGCATCTATGGTTGGGAAGAGCACAATCTAGCTCTGAAGCAGAGTCAGAACGCTCCTCTGGGCACCCCAGGCAGTTGGTGCAGCAGCTCTGGGTGGGCCCTGGGGGAGAGTGGGAGGAGACAGATGCTCCACAGGGTCCCTGCCCTCTGCTGAGTCAGTCAGTGGAGAGCACTGGAGAGAGTCTCCCAGGCAGAGTGGCCAGAATGGGCAGAAGCAAGGAGCATGACAATGACGCTTTTAACTCACCATCCACCATTTTACCTATATCTATCTATCCATCCATCCATGTAACCACCCATCCTTGTATCTGTCCCTTCATCCACCCACCACCTACTCTCTCATCCATCAATTTGCCTACTCCTGGCACTTCGTGCCCCAGATGGACGAAGGCAAAGTCCATCCAGCCTTATAGGACTAGGGTCTCCAAGGCCCATGCAGAGGCCAGGGCTGGCCGGAGCCCTGGTCCTGCCCCCTGTGGGGACACTCACCATATTTGGCTGCCTTAGCGGCAGCGGCAGCAGCAGCATCTGGAGCCCCGGCCCCTGGAGAGAGAGCCACAGAGGGTGAGGCCCTTCCCCTACAGCATTCTCAAGGAGACCCTCCACCCCCTGCTGGAGTGGACACGACCTGCGATGCCTCCCGATGCCAGGAATCACGCCGGGCCCGCCAGGAATGCCAGCACCTCCAACACCAATGCCAGGGAGAAACGCCGGCTCCTCAGCACCTGTTAGGAGGGGGATAGTGCAAATTGTGGCTCCCAGGGGCCCCCTTCTGAAGCCAGGCAGGAGGCTACTTGGATGCTGGTGTTTTCACAGTGCAATCTCCTCTGGGAATGAGGCCCAGGCATCTCCAGCTGGGCCTGCTTGGGAAGGCCCCCACCCCACTGTTCCTTGACTCACCCCCAAAGTGTCCATTTCAACACCCTCATTAAGGGACTTGTATGTTTTCAGACAAATCCCATTCTAATCACTGCCACATACTGAGAAACCACAAGCGGCCGCTCCCCGGGCCAGAGGGGCCCCTGCAAGAATGTTCAAGACTTCCTCTCCCTGTGTTCCGAAGACGCGGCCAAGTTTGCAATCCAAGCGCCTGGCTGCCTGGCTCTGGCAGCCCCTTGCCGTCCCACTCTCCTGCTCCCACATTCCAGCCATCCCCTCCAGCCTTGGGGGCTTGGAGGGAGGGCTTGTGGGGCCTCCGTGGGGCAGGCCTCCAGCTCAGTGCTACAGGCTACAGGAAGGGCTCCCCTGGGACTGGGGTAGAGGTGAAGACTTCACCCCCCATGATCTGACTCTGAGCTGGGGAATCACCCGGGACAG
The DNA here is from genome assembly GCF_009873245.2 of Balaenoptera musculus. NCBI lineage: Eukaryota > Metazoa > Chordata > Mammalia > Artiodactyla > Balaenopteridae > Balaenoptera > Balaenoptera musculus. Next base: position 78,489,011 of record NC_045799.1, read on the forward strand.
GGGGACAGATGCCCACTTTGCTCCCCACGTGGGCATAGAGAAGGCCATGCCACATCTACTAGCCAAGGGATCATGGGCTTGAGGAGCTAGTTAAAAGTTTTATAGTACATATTAAATTGATACTAAACTATTAAATTGTTTAAATGCTCATATAGGTACCACCTAAAATTATCATTCTAACCACCCTTTTACCCATTCCCTCTGCCTGCTCCCTCCTGTTTTAACCACATGGCAAACTCCACCTATATTTTAAGGCCTGAATCAAATATTTTCTCTGAGAACGCTTCCTGATTATCCCCAGGTAGAAACAACGTCTCCCTCTTGACTCCCACAGCAGTGCCAACATTCTCCAGCAGAGCTCTTATCTGTCCCTGGTCTCTGAAATGGATGGGTGGAGGGAGGGAGGGACAGAAGGAGGGAGGGATGGATGAATGGATGGATGGGTAGATGGATGGATGGATGGAGAGATAAGTGGGTGGATAGATGGATGGAAGGATGGATGGATGGAGGGAGGGATGGATTCATGGATGGATGGAGGGAGGGAGGGACAGAAGGAGGGAGGGATGGATGAATGGATGGATGGAAGGATGGGTGGATGGATGGAGAGATGGATGGAGGGATGGAGGAATGGAGGATTGGAGGGTGGAGTGAATGGACGGATGGAAAAAAGAATGAATGAATGGATGGATGGAAGGACGAGAGGAACGGGTGGTGTTGCAAAGTTGGATAAATGGGGGTGGACGTGGGGAGGGGCCACCTTAGTTAGTTATCTGTGAGGAAGGCTCTCAGTGGTAATAGGGATGGAGAGGTTGGGGGGCTGGCAGCTAGAAGGCAGGGACTCCAGGCGTTACTCACCAAGTTTTTGCTGCTGCTTTAGCTGCTGCTGCTGCTGCTGCAGCCTGTGTGCCAACCCCTGGGGAGAGGAAGGAGAGAGACTCTGGAAAGTGTGCCCCTGCATCTCCAGAGCCCACCTATTCCAGCCCCAAGAAAAACCAACTGGTTCGGGGCTTCCCTGGTGGCGCAGTGGTTTTAAGAATCCGCCTGCCAATGCAGGAGACACGGGTTCAAGCCCTGGTCCGGGAGGATCCCACATACCGCAGAGCAGCTAAGCCCGTGCACCACAACTGCTGAGCCTACGTGCCACAACTACTGAAGCCCTCACACCTAGAGCCTGTGCTCCACAACAAGAGAAGCCACCGCAATGAGAAGCCCTCGCACCGCAATGAAGAGTAGCCCCCGCTCGCCGCAACTAGAGAAAGCCGCGCAGAGCAACAGAGACCCAATGCAACCAAAACTAAATAAATAAATAGATTTATATAAAAAAAAGAAAACCAACTGGTTCACATCTGGGTGTGGATGTGGGGTTTCATAGCATGCAGAGGTTGAGGATCCTTCTCCAGGCTCAGACCGGGGTCTGGATGTAGGGTGGGCTGGCCTGCTTTATGGAGCCTCGGTGATTAGTGCCCCCTTTGGCCGGCAGTGGGGTGAGGCTCTCCTTACCTGTCCCTGTCGGGTACCCGGCCTTGCCCGCGGCACCAGCTACTCCTCCAGGCCCATAGCCTGAAAAACGAGAGCCTCTGGGCATCCACGTGGACCTCACCGTGGCTGCCCCCTCCACTGCCCTTCAAGGGCCAGGCCACCCAGAGTCTCCACCTGCCCCCCCCCACAGCCAGAGTTAAATACAAATGTGTATGGGATGGTTATTCCCATTTTACAGACAAAGACACTGAGGCTCAGAGAAGAAACTGGTTCTCCCAAGACCTGGTGATAAGTGCGAGGGCCAGGATTGACAATGAGGCTGTCTGAGTCCAAGTTCCATGTCCCCTCCTTCGGGGACTCCCATTCCGAGACTCCACACCCCCCCTCCCTCCAGCTGATGCTCTCTTAGCCCTGAGCTGGGGCCACAGCTCCCTTGCCAGAACCCTGCAGCTGGAGAGAGCCAGAAGCCCGCCAGTCTAAGAGGGCCTTACCATAGGGCAGTTTCCCAGTGCTGTAGGGCAGTCCGTAGCCACCTGAGGAGACGGAGTGTGGGATCAGGGGCTGCCCCATGGCAGCCCCATGCCTCACTGGGCCCCCACTACCTGGGTAGACAGACCTATTCCCACAGGTACTGAAGCCCGAGACCGCGCCGCCCCCACCAGGGCTGTGAGCTGCTCTCAGAGGCTCTCGGGAGAGCAGAGGCCCTTGGTGGAGGAGGGAGAGGACACTCCTGCCCCAGGGCATGATGGGACACCTGTTCTTCTACCAACCCAGGCCCTGCCATGGCCCTAGAGTCTGAGTATCTTCCTTACTCTCCTCCCCATCAGGAAACAGCTCATGATGTGAGCTGATTGCTGGGGTGGAGGTGGGTTGACATCAGAGGGGTCTTTCCAGTGAATGGTGTTTCTTACCATCAACGCAAAGTGGTTTCCCATCAGGGCTACGGGTCTCTGTGCATGTGTGTGCATGTGTGTGCACACTTGTGCATGTGTGTGCATGGAATGAGACCAACACCTGCAGGATGGCTTCCCACTGTTTCCCTTTGCTGGCGACCAGAAATGGGCTTAATACCAGGTTTCCTGACTACCCCATCCACCCCAAGACACAGGTGGCCAAAACAAGTCCCCTCTCAAGCTGGCTTCCCAGTAGGGAGGCCCAGCGAGTGGTGTCTCTTGAATCCCCCTTCTGCCTTACTTGGCAGCTTGGGTGCCTTGATGGGGTACCCCAGAGGGACTCCAGGCTGCTGACCTCCAAAGGGTCCAACTCCTGTGGGAAGAAGGAGAGCAAAATCAGGTCCCAGCCACTCGGGCCAGCAACCCCTGCGAAGCCCCCAGCCTCACGCTCCACTTTCTGCTCAGACAGAATGAGCTCCCATGGCATCCGGAATCCAGAAACCATCCTAGTGCCTAGAGGGCCTTCCTGCCTCTTTCTCATCGGCCAGCAGAGCAACCCCCAGTGACAGGCCACTTCCTTCTGGAAGCTACAGGACGCTCTCCCTCCTGGGGCTTGGGCCACACTTAGGGCCTGTAGCCCTTGTGGCATTTGGCACAGACTGCTGGGTTTTCTGGGCTCATCTGGGCTCCCAGACAGAGGTTGGACGGGGGAAGCAGGCTGGGACTGATGCCACTTTGTGCTGAAGCCAGTCTGAGGCCTGGAGCAGTAGGCACCGCCCAGCCCCTCCCAGGGGAGGATCTCCTGCCCGGCTGGCCGACCCATTGGCCTGCCCACCCTCACTGGCGTGGGGGACCCAGCCTTGCCTTACCTGGGATTCCAGCAAAAGCTCCGCCTCCACCTGCAGTGACAAGGAGCCATCACTGCAGCCCTGCCACCACGGGCACAGGGCACCCACGCACCAATGGCAGCGCTGAGGGGCGGGCTGACCCGAGCCGTGGCCACTTCTGCCCAGACCTCCCAGCTCATGCTGCCTCGCACACACTCGGGGATTTCTGAGAGATGTGCCGCCCATCTCAGCCAGCTGAGCCCAGGGTCCCCGCCCCTCACCCCGGGACGGAGGGGGCTGAGGGCGAATGGAGATTCCCACCACGGGTCACCAGCCCAGCTGGCAACATACCTGGGGCCTTGGCCTTGACTCCTGCTCCAGTGGGAACCCCAGGGAGCACCCCTACACCCGGGAACCGAGCTCCTGAAGGGGCAAAGTGGGGGCTTGCAGTGGGCATGGGAAGGCCGGCCTGGAAGGTCCAGCCCGGCACCACACCCCCGTCAGTGACACAGCTGGCCTCCCTCCTCACTGACTGTCAGCTACTGGCATGGCTCACAGGGTCGGGGGAGGGCCTCTTTGGTGGTGACTTTTCTTCCCCATCTGACCCAAGGTCAGAAGTTTTAATCCTGTTTCCTAGCCATGTGCTTCTGTGTTTCTGTTGGCCTGTCTCTAAACTGGAGTTAACTTCCCGCCGCCCTGCCCACCCTCATTAGAGAAGGCAGACAGCAGAAGCCTGCCAGAAATGGGAAGAGCCTGCAGGTCGGGGAGGCCTGTGACCTTGGGGGGGCTCTCACTGGATGTGATTCACAAGCAAACACAAAGCAGTCCTCTGCTCTGGCTGGGTGACACTCCACTTGCCAGTGTCCAGGGCTGCCACCTCTCCTGTCTCCCCTGGGGCTGGGCCATCGTGGCAGGGAGGGGCCAAGGGAGGGACACTGCCAGCAAATCCCGCAGAGCAGCCCGAGTCCGGGCTTTTGGGGGAATTCAAGAGGTCACACGTCGGGTGGGGTGGCCGGGCCCTGGCGGGGAAAGGAGGTTGAGAGGGCAGCTCCGAGGGTCTCCTGCAGGGCAGATGCACTGGGTGGGCCCCCTGGTGACTTATGGCTTTTGGGAAACAGCTGGCCACAATGGGGACTTGGTCTGTCCTTGGGGGCGCACTGCAGGCTGCAATGATGTCTGGGTCTGGGCCTGGGCTCAGGGCTCTGGGGGGCCAGGGGAAGCTTGTTGATCTTCGTAGGGGAAAGACAACCAGAGATCTTATGTCTGTAGCCTGAGCTTTGATGCTTAGGGAGAAAATGCCGGGCAGGACCCAAGGTCCCTGGTGGCCTTGGCTTCGGGGGAGGTGGGGGGCCACCGGGGAGGCTGCCAGGGTCCACTCTCCTTGCTATAGGGTCCCCTTTCCCTCCTTGCTCTCACCTGCGCCGGGGAGCACTCCGCCTGGGAATACACCTGGGAGCCCCACACCTGTGGCCAAAGAAGGATCGTGAGCAACAGCCTGGCCTCCAGGGGCCCCTCCTGGCCCGTCCCGCCGTGGCAGCTCCGGGGCTCCCGAGCCAGCCACCTGGCTGCCCGGCGGGAACAGCGAGGGGCACACGTGTGCTGGCTGCAGCCCTCCTCCCGAAAGTTCCGGAAGTCATCTGCAAACCCTTCTGTGCGTGGATTTGTCCCATCTCCTGGAGCCTGTTTACATGGCCGGCCCAGCCCACCTCTGGGTTAACAGTTTCCAGATGATGTTCCCTCCCTGCTGTGTGGACTCAGGCAGCCTTTTGTTTAACCTGAAGTCACTTCCTCAAGGGCTTGGTGCAGACGAACAAGCACCGGATGGGGAGTTGACGCACCTCGGGCTCACCCCAGCTCCGCAGTGGCGGGGCAGGCCCCCTTCTGCACTGACTTCCCATCTGTCGCCTGAATGTGGGTGCCACAGAGTCTGTCTCTGAGGTCTGCTCCAAGGTCCTGGAGGAAGGGCCCGGAAGGTAGACCAGGGCCCCTCGCCCCTATCTGGGACACGGCACCGTGCTCTGGCCCTGGCTATGCCCCCTGCCCTGCTGCAGCCAGGCCCTGTCCTTCCTGCCCCGTGGGCCTTAGAAGCTCTCGCTCCTCCCTGACCTCTGCCCTCCACCCCCAGGGACTCCATCCACGCTGACCTGGCACCTTCCCGGGCTTCCCTCCAACTCCTGCTCCGAGCTGAGGTACCACCGCACCTGGTAGGGAAGGGGCCACGTCAGAGTGGGCTCCACCCCCGACCCTGCGGCCTTCACCGGGGCCACCCAGGTCTTGCCTCCATACCTGCAGGCACTCCTAAGCCACCAACGCCACCAATGCCGCCGACCCCACCAAGCCCCGCAGCACCTACAGAGCCAGGAGTGGGAGAGGAGAGAGGTCACACCGGGAACAGTCAAAGGCAGGAGGGCCCGGGCTGAGGTCTGGCCCCTGCCACCACCTCTGAGACTCGGGCACAGCTGGTTGCCTCCCCACACCCCCAGGAGATGGAGCTGAGGCTCCCGTCTGCCTGCCCCTCAGGAAAGGTTCTTGCAAAGTGGAGAGCCTGCGGGGGCCAGAGGGCTTATGGCAACGTCCCAAAGGGTAACACTCACCGCCTTGGCAGCGGCTTTATAGGCTGCAGCAGCGCCAGCCGGGCCACCGGGCACCAGAGCTCCTGGGAAGGCCCCTGCAGGAAAGGCCCCGAGCCCTGCGGAGAGGAGGACGGGGTGAGGTCCATGCCCGCAGCCCTTCCCCGGCCCGCCCTGCCCACGAGGTACATTTGAGGCTCTTCTGCTCCACGCAAAGCTGTGACAGCTGCTCCCAGGACTGCGTGCGGCGTCGGCGGGCAGTATGGACCAGGCTGCTCCGCTCGGCCTGACAAACCGCAGGGACCTTTCGGGGTCAAACTTCCACGCCTCCCTCCTCCAAAAAGCCTTCCTGAAGCCCCGCCGAGGTGGGCGACTCCTTTGGGCTCCTGGGGCTGCTTCCCTCCAGCTCTCGTTACTAGGTTATAACAGCACCCAGGACCCAGCTGTGATTCCCTTGTGCCCCGGACAGCTGCTCGGGGCAGGTGGTCTCAGCACCACCCCCTACACCAGTGCCCAGGACGGGCCCGGTCTGCATCCTTGTACCCCCAACCGCCCTCCATACGGGGCAGATGCCCTGGGCTTGGCTCTGGCCCCCAGAGGGGCATCTCGCCTGGGTGTCAACACTAACCTGCCCCAAGACCAGCGCCTACGAGCCCTCCAGCACCTGCAGGGAGAAGAAGACAGAGCCGGGTGAGGGGCTGGTGTGGGGCATCGTTCCTGGGCCCAGGGTGGAAAGGGTCTCGTGGAGTAGAGGCAGGAAACTGGCGATGCTGTGGTCGGCGTGTGGCCGCTCAGGGCCCTAAGCCGGACTCAAACCTTTGGCCCTCAGGGGCCAGTCTGATAAAATAGCAGCCGCTGCTTAGCAACCAACTGCTATGTGCCATGTGGACTGACTGTGTTGACGCCCTACAACACGCCCTGACCGGACCTCACTTCCCTTAGAAGGCCCGCCACCTAACGAGGGACCCAGAAGGGCTTTCTGTGAGGGCTGGAGCTGAGCAGGAGCTACCAGCAAGGCCCCACCGAGGCCAGGCCCTGCTCTGTTCCCACGTTAGCCGCCCCACCCCAGGCCTCTCATCGGCTTCCTTGCAGGGGTCCCCTGCCTCAGGCCACGCCCTCTCCCCTGTATCTGGAGCCCCCTTTGTCCATCCGTCTAGCCTGCCCTGCAGTCCGGGAGCCTCCCTGCCTGCAGACAGATGCTAAAATGTTTATGAAAAGCCAAATGTGTCCCTCTGGCTCTCTCCTTCCCACATCTGGGCTCAATCTCTCCTTTTCCCCCTCCAGGAGACATTCCACGGCTTTGGCCAGGACGGATGGGCAATCAGGTTGGAGTTCACAACCGTGCTGGGTTTGTTTCCAATTATGTGAGAATCTCTCCCACAAGCACCAGTCCTGGCCACCAGGGTTTCAAGCTCAGGGGCGGCCTCTCTGGGGACCGACCTCAAACACGCAGGACTGCTGAGCCCTGGAGAGTCCACCTGGCTTTCACTGGGTGTGGTCCCCCACCCCATTTCCTACTTTTGTGAGCTGGCCTGTCTGAAACCCCGCCAGCCCCTCTGTAAGACGGGCCTCTGACTCTGGCCAGTCTCCCTCTGGGCAGGTGTGGTGTGGTCTAGCTTGGCGTGGGGCGTGCCTGGGTCCACTTCCCAGGACTGCAGGCCCTGCCCCTCCCCAGCTCTGGCAGGGGTTTCTCTCAAGCCAGGCCTGTATCCTGAGCTCCAACAGGGCAGCGGACACGCTCGGGCCTTTCCTGACCACAGAGGGGCTGGGAGGAGAGGATGGGGACCGAACAGGAAGTGAGAAGAGGCTGGGTGCGTGGGGTGGGGCACGCAGCCCCTGTGCAGCCATCTACTCTCGTCCCGTGCTCCCCCAGAGTTGTCTGGTCCCAGGGCCACCCCGTAGCATGACCAGCTACATGCCCTCCTTCCTGTGGACTCACCTGGCCTAAATGCCCCAAGGAGTCCAGCCCCTAGAAAGGAGGAGAGAGGGGTGAGGAGGAGAGAGGGGCGAGGACTTGCCCACGGTTGGTTGCCCAGGGGCCTGGCTTACCCAACCGTCTCTCTGCCCTGGAGTCAGAGAGCCCTGGATTCAAATCCTGCTGTCCCAAGCTACTCCTTGCATGAAAGAGCAAGTCACTTCACCTGTCTGAGACTCAGTTTCCCCACTTACAAAAGGGCCAGTGTATTCCCGACCTTCCTGGGACCAGAGGGCTTGTGGGCAGAGGGCACAGAGTGTCTGCAGCCTGCCAGGGTGACTGGTGGGTGGCCCCCCTGCTCCTTCCCGTCCTCTCGCGTGGGTGACTGGCCTCTAGCCGGTGCTGGGGGTGTCGGTGGGGCTGGCTCCCAGCTGCCTGGTCCCCCACTGAGAGCCCAGGTAGGGCCACCAGCCGAGGCCCACGCGGAGCAGCTGCCAGGCCACCCACGCTCTACTCGCTAACGGATTAGTTGTTCCCAAGCATGACATGCATTGTCTGTGCCCAGTTCCATCCCATCTGGGCAGGCCCAGACGTCCCTGCTGCCCGGATGTGGGGAGCTGCCCTTTGTCGGGGGAGGGGCACTGTGGCCCTGTCCAGGCCTTTGTAGCCCAGAGTCCTAAGGCTGAAAGATGACCTCAGGGAGGTCATGGAGTCCAGCCCCTTTTCATCAGCAGATGCTCTGACTCTCCTCTTGGTCTCCGCCTTCACCCCGAGCCAGAAGTTCTTTTGGAAGTCTAAACTAAATCTTTCATTAATAAAAGCTTCACTTTATCAACTGCAGCTGAATGCAGTTTTCGCAGTCTTCTCTTCGGTATTTCATCACAACCTGCCATGTGTCCCCTGCTGCCAATGGGATCAATCAATCCCCGTTCTAGCTCTGCAGTCACGACCTCTACCATTTGGGTCTTCGCAGCTAAGCACGATCCTAATTCCACACCTTTGTTTATCTAGCCTTTCCCTGTTCTCTCTCTACCGTCAAAGACCCTGTTAAGATCACTCACCCCTCCGAGAAGATAGGAAATAGGTTCAGGTGGGATAAGCAGTGAATCCCGAGGGCTCCAGCCTTGCAGACCCCAACAGACCCCAGCAAACCCCTTGCCCAGGCCTCCTGCCCTCCTGCATCTCTCTTGCCTGGCCCCAGCCCTGTAGTTTCATAACCCAGATGGGCTTGCAGGGGAGGGGAAGCTGGGTCTTGTAGATTCACTTGCACTTGAATCATTGAACATGTGGATTTCGTAAGAGCTGTTGGCCATGCAAACTGTCCTGCAGTCCCCGGCTTCAGAGCCAGGGAGACATGGATCAGGGTGGGGGGTGCCAGGGCTGCATGTGAAGCATCTCATGCTGTTAGGGCCATAAATCCGGACAGAGACGCCCCTTCCTCCACCTGCTCCTTACCCACCAGGGCCTCCTGGAGGAGGAACCCGCCCTCTCTCTTTCCTGGGGGTGTGTTCTCTGGAGCTGATGGTGGACCCTAGTGGCAGATCCAAGCCCCATGGGCAAGGCCGGGATAGATCTGGCCACATCTTCATATTGGAGAACTCCTTGGTCTGGACACAGCTGGAAGGGGCCTGGGAAGGAAGCTCATCTGGGGCCAGGGTCAGGGTGCAGCCTAGGGTTAGGTTCAGGGCTTGGTCTGGGGTCAAGATTCAGCCTGGGGTCAGGATAAGGGCTCAGATTGTCATTAAGTTCAGGGATATCTAGGATCTTGGCCTGGAGTAAGAGAGGGCTTGGTTTGTGGTCAGGGACCATTCAGGCAGAGTATGGGGCCCACCATCTGTGTCTGAGCCCACAGGCTTGGTGGCCACTGGAACATCAATTCCTATCTTTGACTCCAGCACCAGGGCTGTTTCTGGGACCCTGTGCACAGGGGACAGTCAGGGCAGCTGGGCACATAGGCACTGGCAGGGTAGGTGCCAGACACCCCTCACACATGGAGGACAGCAAGCTGCCTCCAGCCTCCTGACCCTGGATGCCCTGGAGCTTGGCCCTGGCCAGGTCACAGGTGGGGCTGACTAGGGGGCAGAGGGGCTGTTGCTGCCTACCACTTCCCTCCCTCCTCCGTCCATAGGCTGGGTTTACAGCTCTGCGGACCCTTCCCTCCCCTGCCCCGCCGGCACTCACTCAGTGCTCTGCGGCCACGGGGCTTACCTGGCTTGGGTGGTTTGCCTCCAGGGCCCAGTGCTGCAGAGGGAAGAGATGGTGGTAAATGGGGAGTCCCAGCCCACCTGACCTACCACGATCCCCCAGGGCACTGCGGGGTCTCATGTGGGGTGAGGAATGGTCCTCCCCTCTGCACAGGGAGCTGCTGGGAGCCCAGTGTCCACATGCCTGGGTGGCAAGCCCAGCTCTGGCCCTGATTTGGGGTTACCCTCTCTCACACTGTTTCCCAGCCTCTGAAGGGGATGACGCTTCCCGCATAGTTGGCTTTGCAGGGATATTACTGAGGATCAAAAGAAATATGAAAGAGGGACTTCCCTGGTGGCGCAGCGGTTAAGAATCTGCCTGCCAGTGCAGGGGACACAGGTTAGAGCCCTGATCCGGGAAGATCCCACATGCCGCAGAGCAACTAAGCCCGTGCACCACAGCTACTGAGCCTGCTCTCTAGACCCCGCGAGCCACAACTACTGAGCCCGTGCGCCTAGAGCCCATGCTCCGCAACAAAAGAAGCCACTGCAATGAGAAGCCCACGCACCGCAATGCAGAGTAGCCCCCGCCTGCAGCAACTAGAGAAAGCCCGCACACAGCAACAAAGACCCAACACAGCCAAAAATAAATTAATTAATTAATTTGAAAAAAAAAAGAAAGAAATATGAAAGAAGGCAGGGCCCCCAGGGAAAGAGGCCAGGGGGAGGGGTTTAGGGGGCTCGTGAGCTCTAGTTCTTAGACAAATCCCTCCCCACTGTATGCTCGGTCTGTGAAATGAGAGGTCCCTTAATGTCTGGGCCTTCTGAGGTTCTGAGGTCTGAGCACATAATGTGGACTAGAGGGAGACCCAGACCCCATGGCTGAGGAACCAAGTTTGGTGTCTGAGCTCACCTCCTACTCCCAGGCCTCCGAGACCAGCCCCTGTGTTGAGGGGAGAGAGAGAGAGAAAGAGAGAGAGAGAGAGAGGACCATCAGGGCCCCTGCCAGGAAGCCATCCATCGACCCTGGTCAAATCCACCGCTGCCTAGCCATGTGACCTCGGGCAAGCCTTGACCTCTGTGAGCCTCCGTTTCCTCATCCATCTCATTGGGGAACAGCTGTGTGCCCGTGTGTACCTGGGAGTGTGCTGGTAGCTGCCCTCACTTCCACGTTGGTTCTGAACACTCAGACACTTTGTAAGTATTGAAAATATTAGTTTTGATGTTTCAATCTACTTTGAAACATTATGCTTTTTTCTAAATTAAAAGAAAAATTGTAAAACAATTATACTCCAATAAAGATGTTAAAAAAAAAAAAAGAAAATACGCACCCCCCCCCCCATGCCATTGAGTTAATATTCTGCCCATTTCCTTTTTTTGGAGGGGGGCCCAATCTCCATCTGCACCTAGTCCTTGCTTTTATATTGTCTTTACTTGAAAATCACTTTACCATGTTACCCGACAGATAGCATATTCATAATTTTTAGTAGTTGCATCATATAAGTTTACTTAATCACACCCTCCAGTCAGGTGGGTTTCTTGTTTGCATTTTTGCAAGGAACATTCCTATGAACCTTGGGGCGGATGGTTCTTTTTCTCTTCTTTTCAATTATTTCCTTTGAATGGGTTTCCAAGAGTCAGGTGAATGGTTCGAAGACTAAACAGCAGGGATCGGTGAGGCGGCCACTTTCCGACAGTCTAACAAGCATTGCATTTCATCTTTCAGAAAATTTATGTTCTTAATAGTTGTAAAATAGCATCATGTAACTGCTTTTTAAAATAGGAGTAACTTATGGGTCCTCTGGGGTAGGTGTGCCAATGTTGTTCCCTTCTGCAGTGTCACAATGTGCATCTCTTGCAAATGTAATCACCATCTGTCTTACCTGGGAGTGTGACAATCTCATGTACATTACCTGGGTAGAAGACCCCTCCAGGCACTCCACCAGGAACAGCCCCTGGGACCCCTGGAATGAAGTAGGTAGAGTCCCGCATTAGCCAGAATGAATAAAAGCACGCTAACAATAAAGATAATGATGATGATAATAATACTGCCTGTCTCCAAAGCAATTTAGGTTGACTAAGCAAATAATGTTTACAAAGCATTTTCTCATTCATGCTCCTCAAAATGGCCTGGTGAGGTTGGAAGGGCAGGGATTATTACCTTCATGTTAACAGATGTGAAGTCAGGCTCAGAGAGGTTAAGGGATGTGCGGGGGGTGGGGGGGTCACACAGGTGGAAAGAGATGAAGCCTGGATTCAAAGCCAGGCCACTCCTCTGAGCATAACGGTTTGCACTGCGTTACCTGGAGAGAGCCTGGCATGGGGCTGGGCCTGAGCACCTTTTGCTGGGCAGCCAAGCCTCTCCAGCCCTGAGCGGCACGGGCGGGGGCCAGAGTTGTGTGAGGGCAGGCCAGACTGTGACGGTGAGCGGTGAGGAACTGTGGCTGCTGCCGACAGAAGTGCAGCCATTCCCACGCTGGGAGGACGGCGTGAGGTTCGCGTCCTCAGCCACCGGCCAACAGTGGTTGGGTGGTGCTCTGGCTGTCTGACACAGAGCTGCCTAAGGAGGCGCCGAGGCCCAGAGGGGGACACCATGAATGAGCAAAGTGAATAGTTTCCTAAGGAAAAGCTAATTCACTGGCCAGTCCAGGGGCTGTCTGCCCAGCCCAGATCACGAGTTCAGTCCCCACGGACCAGTGAAGCTCTCACCGGGGAATACTGTGATGCAGGCGCCCCAGACCCAGCCTGCACGTAGTCATGGCAACAGACAATCCTGGTGCAGACCAGGCCCCGACTCCACCGCCACAGAACGGCCCCAGCCTCGACAAACCGCCTTACCGTTGCCCCAGCCCAGGCCCCAGCACCACCCTGCTGAATGGGGCGCGGACTGGGTTGGGGGACAGTGTCGGGCAGCTCCGCAGTGTGCCCAGCAGACATCTGGCCTGCTGGCCCCAGGGCCCTGTCAGCCTAAGCCACGGCCCAGCAGGGTGGGGGATGCCAAGCTGTCATGGCCACCCCGTGCCAAAGCCCCGGCGCCACCCGCCTACCTCCCCCCCCAGGCACTGCAATCCAGGCCTGGAGTGTCTAAGCAGTCTGCTCAGAGCCTCGGGGGCTCAGGGCAGTGGCCCCAGGAGGCTGGGCCTGCTGGGAATGAGCGCCTGGGTCCTGTCATCGGCTGCCAAGTGCACACATGGTCCGCCCCAGGCCTTTGATGCCTTCTCTGGCTCCAGCCTCCGGTTCCGAGCTCTGAGCTCTGTCTCTTATGTGCCTTTCCCTGTCGTGCTCCAGGCCTTTCTCTGCCTCGACCTCTCTCCCTCCTCCCCTTCCTGCCTCTCTAACCCTCTGCTCCAGGGCAGACTGCAGGAATGACATGGTGGGTGGAGGGAGCAAGGGGCTCAGGATAGACCCATCTAGCCTCTAGTCTTGGCTGTGCCACTTCTTACCATCTGTGTGACCTCAGGCAAGTCACTTAACCTCTCTGAACCTCAGTTTCCTTTGTAACAACGTGGAGCTGATAACTGCTGCCTTGCCAGGTTGTTGCGAGTTGTCAAAGAGTTCAAGAGACCTGTCCTACCCTGGGCCTGGCACTCGGTAACGCTTAAAAAAAAAAGGTGACACTTTGTTTCTACTTCACTGCACAGTACATGGCCTGAGGCCAGGTATACAGTAGGTGTTCAATAAAGGATGGGTGAGTTAGGTGGAGGGGAGGCAAGGAGGTTGCCTGTGGGTCTGGTCTGACCTGTTCCATCCCCAACCAGCCTAAGGGTCTCCCCACCTCGGGGTCTCCCCACCTCGGGCTGGCCTGGCTGAAGCCCCACTTCCTCTCCTGGGGTTCTGTTCCCCGACCAGGGGCCAGGCTCCTCCTGGGCCTGCCAGCTCCTTCTCTGCTTCTTCTGTCCCCAGCTCTTTCTTCTCCCTACTCTCCACCCCCATGATTCAGATCTCAGCAGTGTTTGCCAGACTCCTTGCCTGAACCATGACGGCCTGGGGAGCCAGAGGTTTTGATCCCCATTTTGCACTGAGGAAATAGGGAAGGCTTAGTGGGTGTAAAGTTTGCCCGCCCGGCCTCTCTTCAAGTGCAGGAGAGGTGAGAATAGAATAAGACAGTAGTTGATCAAAGGCCTTCAAAAGGCAGCAGCCTCCACTCCTGCCCCATCATGGGAAGGGGGCATCCTCCTTCCCACCTCCCCTCCTTGGCCTGAGCAGTTCCTCCTGCCAGGAATGCCCTCTCCTCTATCCAAGTCCTACCCTTCCACCAAGACTGGGCTCAGCTTCTCCCCCCTGCTGTCTCTGAGCCTGTGGTTCTCACTGCTCATCTGGCCCAAAGCAGTTGGCCTGGAGCATACTTGTCTTGTTTTATGTGGGTTTGGCTTGTTTCACCGGCTAGCCCAGGGTGGAACTTGTCTCTTGCATCTTAGAATTGTGATCCTAGACTCTCAGGGATCATGACTGTCTCCTGGCCCGGGCTGAAATTCCTTCTGTAAACATCCTATTGTGTTCCCGCTTGCACGCCTCCAGTGACAGGCAAATTCCCACCTCCCGATGCTGTCCGCTCTACCTGCAGAGAGAGCTTCCTCCTACTGAGATAGAATCTGCCCCTCTGTCTCTCTAGTTCTGCCTCCCAGAGCCCCAAAGACTGAGGCCCATCTCTCATCCACAGGAGCTCCTCGAACATTTACCTTTTTTCAAGGTCTAACTCAAATGTCACTTCTTCCGTGAAGCCTTTCTGGATTTCCTGGGACTCCTCTAGGCCACCCCCTCTCCCAGTCTTGTCAGCTTCCTCCATTACTACATCTCTGTTTACACACGGGCTGCCTCCCCACTGGACAAAACGTGGCATGAGTAGCAAGAGGGAAAATTAAACCTCACAAACGTGCACGAATTACAAGGGTTGATCAGCCCAAGATAGCAAATTCTGAATAAGAGAATATACAGTTTTTAAAATGTGCATTCCCACAGTCCTCTTACTTGATGCATTTTTTTTGCAATGTTACATTGCTGGAGCCTCCCACCGGCCCTAGGCAGTAAGTAGGGCAGGGATGTTTCTCCCCATTTTACAGCCAGGGAAACCAAGAGTCAGAGAAATGAAGTGCCTGGCCCAGGAACCACATCTGACCCCAATCACACGCAGGGCATACTGCGTTCCAGATTCTTTGATCTAGGTTCCAAGATCTGGGACATGGCTGTTTGGGAGCGAGCAGCAGGCCAGCAGGCCTTGGCAGGGGGCTTTGCCAGTTCCAAGTCCAGGGGGCCGGCCTGGGGTGCAGATAAGACCACGCGAAGCTGTTTGTCGTTTGCATGGAGAAAGGCCGCCAAGGGTTTTTCGAAAACAATCCTCCAGTGACTGACTCTGTCCCCTCCCTCCCTCCCCCGGACACGTCTGTCCTCCTGCCTTGGCCCCAGCAGACTTGGAGCAGGATCAACCCCTAACCCCAAGGTCCAAGGTCCTGGAGGCTCCTCAGAGTCACCTGGGCAGCTTTTTACAAGACCTACAGGTCTGGGTCCCTCCCCAGACCACCAAATAAAGCAAGAATTCTTGGGTGAGACCCCACATCAGAATTGTTTCAAGTTCCCGGGTAACTCCAATTATGCAGCCAGGGCTGAAAATCCCTGTTGCAAACCGTCTTCAGTTCCGAAATAAGAAAACAAACAAACAAACAAACAAGAAAACACCCACAACCAAAATGATAAAATTTCTGGGGGTTTGGGGCAGCTGGTCCCAATTATGACTGATTTAATTTCTCTCTCTCTTTTTAAATGGTGTGGGAGTTTGGGGCAGCTGATCGTCAAAGCTACTTTTGACCCATCTTAAATGGGTCTAAACAACTTTTACCATCACAGAGTCTTCCCGGGATGCCCCTTCCTTGTCGCCCCTGGCAACACGGTTCTTTGGAACTGGGGAACGCATGAGGGTAATATCTTCTTGGGGTGGGGGGAAGCTGGGTTCGCTCAGGACAGTCAGGCAGGTGTGTGCGTGTGTGCGCACATGCGTTTGGGTGGGGGGCCCCTCCCACGTCCCATCTCTCTAGACTTCCTTTGGGAGGCTCTGGGCACAAACCCCAGAAGACCTCATCAATTCACACACCCCTTATTTGGACCCAGCTACTCTACCACCTGGGACGGAGCTGAGATTTATGTTTGCAAAGAAAGAACAGGACCAGCGGAGCATTTAGCTCAGTCATTGAGGATGCATTCTTCTTAGGGCAGGCCCACCCCAGAGTACTTGGCCTCCAGCCTGCCCCTCCCCAAATGCTGCTCAGAACCTGGATCTTTGGCCACCTCATCTTTGGCCCAGTGCAGAGAGCTGGCTGTTGCTAATCCCCCTGGGGCTGCCTTAGCCTGTCTGAGCCTCAGTCTCCCCACTTGAAAAGCGTAGATAAAAATCCTCTACTCCCAGGGTTCCGGTGGGGACTAACCATCATGCTCTAGGTGGGAGCTCTCTCTGGGAAGGCAGACGTTCGGGGGCCAAACTCCGGGGAGGAGGATCAGACAGGACCAGAGCTGCTGCTCTCAGGCATGGGGGCGGCTGCTCCTCTGGGACTGTCTCGCTGCCGCCCCTGGGCCCCACCTGAGGGTGCACACCATCCCATGGCCTCATCCAGACCCAGGAGTTGACCTCTGCAGGAAGTCCCTGCTCCCAGCGGTCCTGCCCAGCTGGTCAATCTCACGGAAAGAGCTGTTGCTCCAGCCCTCCGGCCGGGCCCTGCTCCAGCCGGTGCACCTCCCCACGCTGGCCGCCACCAAAGGGCCGGTTCTCATGGCGAGGAAGACTCTCCCGGAAACCAGACCCCACCCAGGCTACCCGACCAAAGGCTCGTGGGGCTACCTGCGCCTCTCTTTCCCGTGGCCAGGAGCACCGTCAGGGACCCCTGGTAGGCCACTCCCAGGGTCCCACAAGGTGCTAGCAGCCCCCGGTGGGGGGCGCCCTTGGGACACAAGGCAGGGAACATGCCAGGTGGTCCAGGAGTGCCCCGAGGTCCACTCAAGCCCCTGCCCCTCACCACTCTCCCTCCGCCAGGGGACAGATACCTTCCCCAGCTTCCTTGTCCTCGCTTGTGTTCCATACCACACATACACACACACACACTCACATGCACAGTGACAAACCACACCCAGTGACACACCTGGACACCAGATCTCCCACGTGTACGTGCCTGTTGGGTGGCAGACTTTTACACATGCTAACAGGCACTTTCACGTACCTACAGCACCCCTCCTCACACACACACACACACACACACACACACACACACACACACACACCCCTGTCCAAGGATGAACCTGTGAACGTTCATCCCCTCACAGAAAACTCCTCCTCTATTTGGTGACACGTCTGGGCATATACACAACATGCACACCTGTGCAATAGCGTGTAACACACTCACACACACACACTCACACACGTACACACATGCTCCCAGCCCTCCTCACCAGGGACAGACCACAGCAGCAGCTTTCCAACTCGCAACCCTATAATCAACTTAACCCTGACTTTGCTCCGAGCGGGTCCTGATTTCCCAGGGGATGAGGAACCTGTGGAGGTCAGAGAGCTCACTGCCGCTGAGCTGGCCCCCAGCCCAGGTCCCCTGCCCCCAGGGCACACGTGCACACCCGGCAGGTCCACAGGTGTGCAAACTGCCGGTGCCCACAGACCCGGCGGGACCTCGTCGGCCCTTCCCCAGCATGCTGGCGACCCCCATACCGGGAGATCCCCCAGGACAGAGCAGGGCCCATCAGCCCTCTTGGGGCAGCAGAAGCCGGTGCTGGTTTGGGACCACCCTGAGTCGTGGGCCGATTGTGTGACAGGTTTCTGCTCAGCCCGGCTGGCTGCCGGGAGGGGCGGTTCCAAGAATCCAGTGGCTGAGGGGCTCCTGCCTGGGACCCCCTGGAGGATGCTGGGGGTGAAGATTGTCCTCTCGTCCGTCCGTCGGTCCAGCCACCTGAGCGGGAGGCCCGAGGGCTGCGGGCACGTCAGGGAGCAGGGTGAGGCCTACCTCCAGGCTGCGAGGGGTGGAGAATGCACAGCAGGAGCAGGAGGGCTCCGGGCCGCAGGGCTGCCGCCGTCAGACCCGCCATCTCGGGGAGAAATGCCCCAGCCCGCTCTCTGCGCCTCGTTTTATCCCCAAAGCGTAATTGCTGCCTTGTCGGGCTGCGAGGGAAAGAGGGAGGGAGAGAGGGCGGGCGGGAGGGCGGGAGAAGGGGGAGGCCTCGGGGAGGGGGCCGCGGGGAGGGGGCAATTACGAAAGGCCGGCTCACAAGCCTCCCAGGCTGGGTCTGACTGGACTGGACTGTGGGCTTTTTTCCTTAAAACACACGCGTGTGCACACACACACACACACACACACACGCACACGCACACACACACACACACACACACACACACAGTTTCCCCCATCTCTCTCCTGCTTTCCCTCTGTGGCTGTTCTTTCACTGCTGGCCCCGTTCCCCGCCAGAAAGTGCGAGGGGGGCCCCTGCCAGGACAGCCCTCGGGAGAGGAAGCGGGAGGGAGGGCCCCTGCAGGCCCGGCCAAAGATCCGGCCCCAGCCAAGGCCTGATTGGCCAGGCCCCCGCCCCTGCGGCCTGGGCCCCGGGCCCAGTGTGGGGAGACAGGCCAGCTGTCCCGTGCCTCTGCCCTCACCCCAGCCTTCCAGACTCTTCAGGCACTCCAGACCTGGCAAGAGACAGCCCTGCCCAAAGCGGGGACGGGGGTGTTGGTGGATCTGGGGTCCAGGGCCCAGGCCAGTATCCGCAGAGGTCGAGGGCCTGTGGGCAGAATGGCTGGGAAGGTGAGATCATGTTGGCGCTGCCCCGTGGGGCACCTGGGGAAAGGAAGGGGGACCCTGAGCCACTGCAGGGCTCCATTCTTTGTGGGCTAAGGTCACAGCCTCCTGCCTGAAGCTGTGGAGGGTGTGATGGGTCAGTCTGGGATCCATGTCTGCAGAGGCCAAGGGGCTGCAGGCAGAATAGCCTGGGAGTTAAGACTCTGTTGGTGTCATTCCCCGGGACATCTGGGGACATGTGGGAGACTCTGACACATCACAGGGGTTCCATCTGTCATGGATCGAGGTGCAGCCCCATGCAGGCCTGTGGAGTGGTGAAGGTCAGGCTGGATCCCCAGGTGCCCTGCAGAGAACCAGGGGGCTGGGGAGCCCATCCAGACTGATAGGTGGCCCAGCCCCCCTTTATCACTTGGCCCCCACCTGTCCCAATGCTGAGCATCCCTAGAACCCAGACCAGACTCAGGAGCCCCCAGACTGGCCGGTTCTCCTCCCTGCCCCAGAACACCCGCGGGGCTTGACATTCCTTTTGGTGGCCAGTGAGGGGGGCGGCCCTTAGCTAAAACAGCAAAGGACCAGCATTCCCGAAGGACTCGGGCGTGTTTCCTGCCTGACTGTTGCAGTATGGGGACCTGGGGATTTTGGGGGAGTGGGGTGGGGTGGGAAAACAAGGGGGGTCACCCGCCTCACCCAAGTGGGAAGAAATTTGGGAGCCAGAGGATAGGAGATGGGAAACTGGTACCCTGCCCTCATCAACAGCCTTTGCAGGGGGAAAAGTTGAGGGCCCCTAGTTCTGAGATTTCTTTCCCTGCACCCAGATGGAGAATGCGAGGAGGACACAGCCACAAGTCAGAGGAAAGGGGTTAAAGGACCCCTCCGCCAGCCAAGGGAGCACTGAGGCAGTCTGCAGGACCTGCAGGGGCAGCCAGGAGTGGCAGATGGCCAAAGGCCAAGGAGGCCTGGACTCGGTAGGACCTAGGACTAAGTTCTGGTTCTAGCACTTTCTAGCAGGTTAACCTCTCCAGAGAACTTCAGCTTCCTCATCTGTCAAATGGTGATAAATATTCCCGCCTAGGAGGTTATTGCAAAGATGGATAAGATGTGGTCATATATTTCTGTACTGTGTCTGCAGATCCAAAATGCTCTGTACACTAGTCCTGGTCCTATAGTGCTACTGTAACTACATTAGTTCTGCAAGAACCACTCGTGTGTAAGTATTAGGCTTGGCTCTATGCTGGGTCACCTTGGGACCCTGGGCCATCCCTTCCTCTCCCTAGTCTCAGGCGGCAGCTGCTCCAAGAGTTTGGAAGGGGGTGGGCATGCACGCTAGCAGAATTGTCTTGAAGCTGTGCGTGCACAGCAAGTGTACAGCTCTTACTTCCTATGTGTGTTATTTGGTGGTGATCTGGGGGTAGCTCATGGAGATTACGAGCCCAAGCCAGCCCTTGTTGGTGCGGGGAGCGGTGCTCAGGGTTTGGGTCTGAGGCTCAGGGCCTGACTTGTGCCTGCTGGGGGACGGGAGGGGGGGCGGAGGGGTGGGGGGCATCTGCGTGCCTGCCCCCTCCCGGGGAGGGGGGAGGAAGGGGGTGCTGGGGAGAAGCTGGGCCCCATTTCTCCCGGAGCAGTGACGTGGGCAGGAACCGGCTTTCAGACTTTCAAACCGCAGTCTGCTCAGAGTCTTTATTAATTCCAGGACTGGGAGAGAGGCTGATGCCAGCGGGAGAGGGCTTGCTGTGGGGATCCAGGAGAGGTGTGGAGGGGCGCTTGCAGGGATAGACTTGAGGCTGCTGGGCCAGGCCGCTCCCCACAGGGCCAGGGCCCCGTGTCCTGTCCCCCAGCTGCGTTCCCCCTTCTCCTTAGTATCCTGTATTACAGGAGCTCCATGAACTCATATCCGACAAGGCTTCCGTACACCTCAAGAGGGGGCCTCAATTCAGAATCAAACCCAGTAGACTGACTATTCAGTGCAATTTAGCCCAATGCATTCAATGCATAATGTAAGGACTGGGGGTTAGAGTTTAGACCAACATTCATTCATTCAAGAAACGCAACAGTCCTCAGCTGCTCAGTGCTCACCTTCCTGCATAGCTGTACAGATTCAATAAGGTCATAAATGTCGAACTGCCTGGCGCACCAAGTGCTGGAGGAGCTTGGCTTTACTTGTTGTCACTGACAAGCATTACCCACCCACTTGTTCCCGGGCATCCAGGTGAGTCACTGACAGGCCATCCCTGTCCACCAGCATCTCCAGGTGTAGCCGTTTAGAAAAAAAAGAACCCCAGCCTCCACTCGGCTATCAGCATGTCATTGCGTTGCTCAGAAACCCTCAGTTGCCTCTCAGATAAAGTCCAGACTTCTGAGTACGGCCTTCAAGGCCTTGCCTGACCCAACTCCACTGCTCTGCTGCCCTCCTTCCTTCTGGCTGGTGGAGCTGCTCCCCAGCGGCCTGGACTTGTCCTGGAGGGCTGGGTGCTAGACCTTTGTTGCTGAGGTTCCCTGGTCTCAGCTTCCTCCAGGTCTGTGCCCCTCAGCATCCCTGCCCCTGGAACCTCTCTGAGGGTTCTTGGGTTGAACTTGGTGCTTCATCTTATCCCCCACTGACTGGCCTGGCCACCACTGAAGGCAGTTTGAGGACAGACCCATTTCTGTCTCCCTCGCTGTCCAAGAGTATGGGATGACAAACACAGATGCGCACGCCAGGAGATGTGGGCAGAGTTCTGGTGGTATGGACAGAGCTCCAGAATCCCGGGACATGTGGTTTCTGTTTGCTTCCTTGTCTTCACATGGTCCTTTTATCCGTTGAATGCCGGATGCGCTGTCTGCATGGGACCTTGGACCAGAGAGAGTAAGCGTGCACTGCTGAGCTAGGCTGGGAAGAGCTGGGTGTCATCCAGACCTGGGACCCCTACTGGGGTCCCTCCCAGTGAGGGGGCCACTGTTGTCAGTCATTTACACCTCTGTGTGGGTGAGTGTCCCTCCAGGTGGTCCCACAGGAAATAAGGTCCAGGTTATACCAATAGGGGAAACATGAATTTCTCATATGGACCCATGTGAGATTTGGGAAGGAAATGCATGTTGGTTGGGTAGTGTAGGTTCCAGTGTAGATGCTCCAAGAGAGAATTAGCAGGAAGGCAGAGTGAAGGACTTCTGGCCCATCCCCTCTCATCCATGAGACACAGCCGTGGACATTAAGTCCGAGCTTTCCCCTCCTCTGATTTTAAACTTTCTAGTAGCCACATAAAATGAAAGAAAACATAAGCAAAACTAATGTGAATAATAAGCTATATTTAACCCAATATATCTAAAAGATTATCACTTGAACAGATAACAGAAATAAAAAATTATTCATGATGTATTTTGCATTCTTTTTTTCATTAAGTCTTAAAACTGGAGCGTAGGTTACACTCAGAGCACATCTCGATTTGGATTCGTCACATTTCAAGTGTTCAGTAAGCACACGTGGCCCGTGGCTGCAGGGTGGACGGTGCAGGGCGAGACCACAAGGGGTCTGGTGGGGATGAGCCCGACTTGGGACAAGCGAGGAGGGAACATCGAGGGTGGTTCCTGCTACTGAAAGGTTACAGGTGGGATGGGGCATGAGGGTGAGAGACAGAGGGAAGAAGGGAAGTCCTTGAGGGCCCGCAGGGGGAGGCCTGAGGCGCACACACCACAGGGGAGAGGCCATCGTGCGGATGACCGAGCTAGAGGGGGCGGCCTCCTACTGAGGGGTACCAGGCAGCCTCGGCCCAGAGCCAACATTTCAGACAGGAGAGGAGAAAGGTCTTCTGCAGCTCGGCCTCCCCAGAGGCGACTGGGCCCTCCTCAGGGGACCTCACTGGAGGTAAAGTGTCTGTAGCTAAAAGAGATAGGACGCTACAGATCTGGGCTACTCATGGCATCTCGTTTCATCACACAGGATCAGCCCAAGGGAAGTACAGGCTGTGCTCAGAGCGGGATTTGGAAGTTGGGGAGGTGGGCTAGAATTTCTGCAACCCCCAGGCTGGGGTGCCGGGAGCAGGCTGGGGGTGCAGAGGGGCCAGTGGTCATCATTGTGACATGGATTAACGCTGATTAGTGTGTGAGCTTGGACGGATCACCTAGTAATTAATACCTGATAATGGTGACATTAATATTAATTAACCCTCTGCAGCCCTCACTTTCTCTTATGGAGACAGGGGTCTTCACAAGCCTTTAAGACAGATGACTCATGTCCGTAAGAGTCTGGTATACAGCAAGTGCTCAAAAGTGGGACGGGGTCCGTGACACCATTTCAGGCAACTGAAGCAGATGTTTGAGGCTGGGGGAGCGGGAGGCCCAGGGGGAAGTCCCCTGCCCACAAGCGCCAGCTCCACCGCCGGCCCAGGGTGTCCCAGCTCCCGAGGCACGCATCTCTGATCCAGCCACCTCTGCCCAGGCCTGGGTGTTTGTGTGTCTGAGTCATTCGTCAGTCTGGGTCCTTGGCCCGTGCGAGCTGGGGGGTGGGTGTCCCGGACGGGCCGTTCTGCCCCGTGCTGTTCCCACATTGCCTCACGGGCTGTCTGCTGCGGTCCGGGGAGAACGTTGTGAGTCAGGTGCTTTGTGCACCCGGCCCCAGGGGACCCAGGACAGAGGAGTGCAGAACACGCCTCTCATTGCTTTCACACTTGACAGTTTACAAAGCACATCTCCATTTTCAATCAGAGATATTATTAGCCAAGTTTATAAACACAGGGGTTAGGAGCCCTGTCTACAAATTCGGGCCACCAGAAAGAGCACTCCTATCTCCTTTAGATCTATTTAATTTTAACTCGGAGCCCCTGTCACATGGGCGGGGGCAGTAAATTCCATCCCAGTTACTGGGTCTCTCGGCCTCCACCCTCCATCCCCAACCAAAATCCAGGAGTCACCTCTAAGCCCTGGTCTCAATCACTCCCGTGTGGGAGCCTCTATGCCTTTGTGCACCCTGACACTGTGTGGGCCGCCTCTGGGGATGCTTGCAAGGGGTGATCCACTCATGGGACTCACAGGGGACTGTCCCAATCCCAGAGCAGGACATCTTTCCTCTGGGCCTCCTGCTCCTCTGGGATTCTGACTCAAAGAGAAGATGACTTCAGGCTGCCTTGGCTGGCAGCCTGGTGAGCTGCAGGAGGGGAGGGATACAGGACTGACACACCCAGGTATTCACGACCGAATAAACTATCCTGCTCCCCAGAAGAGGAAACTGAGTCTTGAGGAAGCACACCCCCGGCCCAAGGTCACCCCAAGGCATTGTGGCCTGGGGCTGAGGCCTTCGGGGTATTTCACTCCACCAGCCACACCATTCTCTGATGGGGTGATGGCCGCAGCTTTGGGGTACACTCAGCAACTGGAGAGCAGGGCCTTCTCTTCCCTGGGTGGGCACAGAGTAGGGCCTGGGGCAGAGCTGCCTGCCCCCAGGGTTTCCCACGGGGCTCTGGGAGCTGGTGCGCCGAGCTGTCCGGGCACCCCCCGCCCTCCTCCGTGCTCCCTCTGCCTGGCTCACAGTGGTGCTCGCTCCTGCACGCGCCCTGATCGCCCTTATGGCTTCACCTCCCCCAGCCCGCCATGCCCAGAAGCCTTTCCAAGAGCCTGACCCAGGAACACTGCCGGACAGGGAGTTCTCTTCCTCCTGGGCTCTGCCAGTCTCCATCCCACGTTTGGCCACTCCCTGCCCTAGGCAGACCCCTCCACCCATGCCCGGAACCCTCAGCTGGCCTGATCCCTGTGGCTCCGGGTGGGTCCCACGGGGCGGCCAGGGCAGCTGCCAGGACGCAGGGTAGGAGGCAGGTGAGACCAGGTCAGGGGCTCCTGCTGGGCCTGGGTTATCTACTCCCTCGCTCATTCTGTCCTCCACATTCCTGAGCTGCCTGCTCTAGCTGAGCATCAAGCCTCGGGAGTGGGGGACACACAGGACACCAGCACCAGCAATCCTGGGAAAGAGGAGCGATCAGGAAAACTTCCTGGAGGAGATGACGCCAGAGCTGCATCCTGTACCCTTCTCTCAAAGGGAGATGCGCTCTGGGTGGCACCTGCAAAAGCAGGAAGGCTGAAAGCTCTGACCAAGGCCTGTACCCTTCAGCGCACCCACAGGCCGCCTGCCTGCCTGCTTGCCTGCAATGGGGGCACGGGGAGGAGAGCTTCCGAAAGCACAGATCCCAGCTGGCCCTGCCCTGATTCAAGCCACCAGTAACTGACTCCGCGAGGAAGCTGTCCATTCCTGCTCAGCCTTTCACGCTCTACCAGCACTTTTCAAATTGCAGGCTGTGACCCGTTGGTGGGGTATAAAATTGATTTAGTGGGTCAGGAACAGCATTTTAAAATGAGAGAATAGAATAGATGCAAGTGTAATACATGTGACCAAATCAGCCTTGTGTCTTAAATCTTTTGTCTGAGTTTCACGTGTTTGCATGGGAGTACTAGATGAAGATGAACTTTTTTCCTGCACGTCAGTCAGAAGGTCTGAGAGACACTGTTACCATGAGTGTTTACAAATTGTCCTCACGCTCTGCGCTGGGGGCCGTCCTCCTGCTCTTGGGAAGGAGGCACCCACGATGTGGCTGAGGGATGTCCGGGTAGACAAGTGAACGGTGGGGAGGAAGACCCCCATTCCTACACACCTCCCTGACCACCTTGTCTGGCCACAGGTTAGGCTCCTGCTAAGCTGACAAGAACTGAGGTCTTGGGACTTCCCTGGTGGCACAGTGGTTAAGAATCCGCTTGCCAATGCAGGGGACACGGGTTCGATCCCTGGTCCGGGAAGATCCCACATGTCGCGGAGCAACTAAGCCCGTGCGCCACAGCTACTGAGCCTGCGTGCCACAACTACTGAAGCCCGTGCGCCTAGAGCCCATGCTCCCCAACAAGAGAAGCCACTGCAATGAAGAAGCCCGCGCACCGCAATGAAGAGTAGCCCCCGCTCGCCGCAACTAGAGAAAGCCCGCGTGCAGCAACGAAAACCCAACGCAGCCAAAAGTTAATTAATTAATTAATTAATTTTTAAAAAAAGATCTGAGGTCTTGGCCCCCAAGTTTGGGTCACCATTGTTCTCAGGGGGACGCTATGCCTGCTTCTGGCACCAAAGCCCTCCAGACTCCCCAGAGGCCCCCAAGAGGACATCTTGGAGAGCTCAGCGAACTTAGGGTGCGCTCTTCAGAACCCTGAGGACAGAGGTGGGGCTGCTGGGGGTTGGGGGGGGCAGGGCTCCAGGCCCCACCCAGCTGGTACCAACCAAGGCAGACCTAGCTGTGTTTGGTTTATATACTAAGGTTCTGAGTAACATTTCATTTGAAGAAAGGCTTCTGGGGCTTGAAAAATCGTGAAAGCCACCACTCTGGTGGGAAGGCAGGGTCCCCAGGAGACTGGCGTTCCACTCTCTGACTTGCCCCAATCGCTGTGTGATCCTGGGTGACTTCTCCCTGCTCCGGGCCTGAGGGTGCAGGGGGTGCAGAACAATGGGCGTGTAGACTGGAGCAGTGCCTCTCAACCCTGGCCGCGCATTAGAACCCTGGGAGTTTCTAAATTCCACTGCCCAGGCTGTACCCCAGACTGGAATCTCTGTGGGAGGGTGCAGGTGTTGGTATTTTTAAAACCTCTCAGGTGTTTCCAATGCACAGCAGACTTCAAGAAACACTGGGCTAAATGGCCCATCTCGAAAAGTGACCCTCCCACAGGGGACTCCGGCTGTCAGGCCAGGGGTTCTCAGAGTTTAATGAGCATCATAATCATTGGTTCTCAAAGTGTGGTCCCTGGGACTTCCCTGGTGGTCCAGTGGATAAGACTCTGCGCTCCCAAGGCAGGGGCCCGGGTTCAATCCCTGGTCGGGGAACTAGATCCCACATGCCGCAACTAGGAGTTCGCACGCCACAACTAAAAGATCCCGCACGCTGCAAATAAGACACAGCACAGCTGAATAGATAGGTAGATAGATAGATAGATAGATAGATAAATTAAAAAACAAAAACAAGAACAAAGTGTGGTCCCTGAACCAGCAGCACCACATGAGCACCACATGAGAACAAACTTGTTAGAAATGCAGATTCTCAGGCCCCACCCCAGATCTACCGACTCAGAAACTCTGTGGGTGGGACCAGTGATCTGAGCTTTACCAAGCCCACAAGGTGATGCTGATGCACATTCAAGTGTGAGAACCACTGGCCTAACCTTGACCATGAGAGTCCTCTGCAAAAAGGGTCACCTGCCTCCCAACCACAGCTTCTGCTTCTGGAAAGAAGGCAGAGCCACCAGAGGTTTCTAGAGGGTGTATGGGTTTTCTCAGGCTACCCTGACAAAGTACCACAGACCAGATGACTTCAACAAAAGGGATTTATTTTCTCACATTTCTGGAGGCTGGAAGTCCATGATCAAGGTGTGGGCAGAGTTGGTTTTTCCTCTTTCCTTGGTTTGTAGGCCATCTTCTCCCTGTGTCCTCACGTGGTCTTTCCTCTGTGTGTCTGTGTCCTAATCTCCTCTTCATATAAGGACACCAGTCATACTGGATTAGGGCCCACCCTAATGACCTCATTTTAACTTAATTACCTCTTTAAAGACCCTGTCTCCAAATACAGTCACCTTCTGAGGTCCTGGGGATCAGAGCTTCATCATAAGACTTTGGGGTTGGGGACACAAATCAGTCCATAACAAAGGACTTGTGGGAGCTGGCGAGGGGGCCACCTTCTTCCTCCCAGGCCCCAAGTACAGTGAAGGAACATTCTGGAACTAAGCCCTCCAGATGCTCACTGCATCAACATGTTTATTGCACCCTCTCCTGAGAGCAGAACTTCTGGTTCTGATTCTTGCCTGGGTTTGAGGAAGTGTGTGTACCTGTTGACACAACATTCAAAATGTCCCATATAGGAGGGAAGTCCCCTCCCCTGTACTGACTTCTCCAAAGGGTCTTTCCTGGTCACACTGTGTTACCAGATGGTCGAGTATCCAGGCGGGTGTATGATTCTTCTCATCCATTTCTTTTAAAATATCCTTGGATTCAGGCTGAGCTGCCCACTCTTTCCCCATCAACCCAGACTGGTGAGAACCCTGGTCCCCCAGAACCATGTGTGTGTAGAATTCACTGGTATAGAAAAAAAAAAATCTGATGGCACTAATGGGGAACTGCGGGCCATGAAGCAGAAGAGATGCCAGGTGTGGTCAGCTCGGGAAGGCTTCTCAGAGGAGGAGGAATGTGGCTTTGGATTCCAGCCTGTACTGTGTTCCTGTCACCTGTCAGGCACTATGCTGGGAGCTTCAACAACAGTAACTCGTTTAATCTCCAAATGAATGAGGAGCTGCTGTTATTTCCCTGTATTAATCACATCTTTTTATTCTGTATTTTTGATGCTTTGCCATCTTGGGACCTTGCTGAGTCTGGAGGGACCACCCCTCCCAGAGTTAGCCAATTTCTAGAGGTAATAAACAAGTTGCCTGGGAGAGGGTCTTTCATCTATAAACCAACCAATCCAGAGTTCACACCTCAACCACCTCCCTTATGGAGCTTTCATACTCAGGGCTACTACCCACCGACCCTCATCACCCCACGCCAGGTATCAGACAACCAGGGACAGTCCTATGCCCCAGAGCCTGCTGAAATTATTCAAAGTAGCCAACCCTAACCCTGTTCACCCTGCCTCCCCTCTTCCTTCCCACAAAAACCACAACAAAGGCTATTGCTCATGTGTCCCCCTCCCTCTGCCCACTGACCGGCCCTGCTGCTTCCCTGTGTGGCCCTGAATGGCATGTCTTCTTCTCTTGGGATCTCTGAGTATTACAAACAACCTTTTCTTTCTTTTTTTTTTTTTTTATATCTTCATTGGAGTATAATTGCTTTACAGTGTTGTGTTAGTGTCTGCTGTACAACAAAGTGAATCAGCTATATGTATACATATATCCCCATATCCCCTCCCTCTTGAACCTCCCTCCCACCCTCCCTTTCCCACCCCTCTAGGTCATCACAAAGCATCGAGCTGATCTCCCGGTGCTATGCAGCTGCTTCCCATTAGCCATCCATTTCAAACTACCTCTTCAATGGCTGTGGTCTCCTGATCTGTTGGCCTCACCGTATCTGAATAATAACAAAACTTATATTTTAAAACATTCTCTTCCCATTTTTCAAATGACTAAACTGAAGCCCAGAGAAATTAAGTGACTCACCCAAGGTCCCAAAGCCAATAATAGCACTTGGGCTTTGAACCTTATTTCAAGCCCAGCATCTGTCCCTGGCCCCTGTCCCTAGACGGAGCAGGGGAGGAGGAAGAGTGGAGATGCAGAGGGGGCTGAGACACATCTCCTGGAGCTGGCCCTTTGCAGTGGGGGTCCGTCCCTGCTGAGTCTGTGGCCCTCTCCAAGCTGGCCCATCACTTCCACTGCTCTCTGGGCTCCGTCCCCTCTCTGGACTCTTGAAGAAGGGGTGGAGGGAGGGGGATGGGACACAAACTCCCTTGGGAAAAGAAGGAGGCAGACCTGCCCTAAAGCCTTCCCCACTCCCTTTGGTCAGCTGGAGTCTCTATTTCACAGCCAGGAGCTCCTTGTTGGTAGTGCTATGTCTTGCCCTCTGTGTCCCCAGCACCCACCATGGCCTGGCCCAGAACACGTGCCGGGGGTGGCTGGGTGGGAAAGAAGTGAATGGATGAATGCCCCCTTCTCTCCATCCCGCTCCTTCTGTGTCTCTGTCTCACTCTCTCTGTGTGTCTCCGCCTCTTTCTCCGTGTGTCTCGCTCTTTCTCCTGCTGGTTTCTACATGTTCCTGCCTGCATCTTTCTCTGCCTCTCAGGGGTTTACTCCTACAGGACCTGAGGCTCTCAGGTCCCTGGGTTTGCATTAAGTTGTTTATCCTGAGCAGACCTGGCTGCCTGAACTCAGCTTCCAGGCCCCAGAATGATGCCTGGTGGGGTGGTCTCCGTGACCCCCAGAATGGGTTTTGGCTTTCAGCTCTGGGGGAGAAGAATCCCCCTCCGCCTTGGGCTCCACACTCCTGCCAACCCCTGCTGATGACAGACGAGGAGACTGAGGCCTTGGGGGAGGTATCAGTGAGGATGAGTGGGTCTGTATGTGTGTCTCTGTGTCTGCCTGTCTGTGATTGTGTAGCGTTGTGTGTGCATGTGTGTGTGTGTGTGTTGTCATACTAACCTACATAATGACATCCGCTCACTCACCCAACAGTTAATTCAGCTCCACAAAGGCATTTTAAAGTGAGAATAACACATACAGAGTCAAGTGCACAGAGGGTAGGTGGGTAGCTTG
This sequence comes from Balaenoptera musculus, assembly GCF_009873245.2. NCBI lineage: Eukaryota > Metazoa > Chordata > Mammalia > Artiodactyla > Balaenopteridae > Balaenoptera > Balaenoptera musculus. The sequence goes on from NC_045799.1 coordinate 78,518,884, forward strand.
GGTACATACCCATGTCACCACCACCCACATCAACATGTAGAACACTTCCAGCCCAGCAGCTTCCTCTGTGTCCCTTCCCAGTCAGTACCCACTAGAGATAACCACTTGGCTGATGTCTCTCACCACAGATTAGTTTTGCCTGTTCTTGAACTTTGCAGTGGGCTGAAGTGTGTCCCCCAAAAGATATGTTCAAGCCCTAATCCCTGGTACCTGTGAGCATGACCTTATTTGGTAATAGAGTCTTTGCAGATGTAATCAAATTAAGATGAAGTCCTATTGGATTAGGGTGGGTCCTACATCCAATGACCAGTGTCTTCATAAGAAGGTCACGTGAAGATGCAGGGACACAGAGACCCACGGGGAGAAGATGGCCATGTGAAGACGGAGGCAGAGATCAGAATGAATCACCTACAAGCCAAGGAACTCCAAGGATGGCTGTCAACCATCAGAAACTAGAAAGAGGCATGGAAGCATTCTTCCCTAGAGCCTTCAGAAGGAGCATGACCCTTTCAACACCTTGAGTTTGGACTTCTAGCCTCCAGAATTGTGAGAGAATAAATTTCTGTTGTTTTCATACCAAGTGTGTGGTAATTTATTATGGCAGTCTCAGGAAGCTAATACAAACTTCATATAAATGGAATCCCATAGTGTGTACTTTTTTGCATTTGGTTTCTTTTGCTCATATTGTGACTATGAGATTTATCCTTGTTGTTGTGTATAGCTAGGGCTCATTCTTTTTCATTGCTATGTAGTATTCCATTTGAGAAATATACCACAGTGTATTCACCTATTGTAATGTTAATGTACTTTCGGGTTGTTTCCATTTTTTTGGTATTATGAATAATGCTGCTAGGAACATCCCCATCTTTTGTAGAAATATGTGCTCATTTCTCATGGGTATGGAGCCAGGAGTGGAATTGCCGGCTTCTGTGGTAAGTATATGTTTAATTATTTGAAGAACTTCTGGACAATTTTTTAAAGTAGTACCATTTTACATTCCTACCAGCGGTCTAGGAGAATTCCAGTTGCTCCTCATCCTGTCAACACTTAGAATTGTCAGTCTTTAAATTTTAGCCATTCTGGTGGGTGTATAGGGGTATCTCATTATGGTTTTAACTTTCATCTCCCTGATGAGTAATGATGGTGAGCACTTTATCATATGACTCTTGGGCCTTTGAATATCCTTGCTTGTGAAGTGCCTATTCAAGACTTCTGTTCACTTTTTAAAATTGAGTTGTTTGATATTTTCCTATTGATTTGTAGGAATTCTTTATATATGGTGATACAGTTCTGTGGTTAGTTATATGTATTAGAAAGATCTTCTCCCACTCTGTGGCTTGCCTTTCTTTTAATGTTGTCTTTTGATGAACAGAAGTCCTTGATTTTAGTGAAAGCACATTTATCAATCTTTTCTCTAGTGGTCAGTGCTTTTGCTGTCCTGTTTAAGAAATCTTTGCCTACTCAAAAGTCTTAAAGATATTCTCCTATGTTTTCTTTTAGAAACTTTATACTTTTACCTTTCACTTTTAGGTCTCTGATCTACTTTGACACAGAGCATTTTAAATCTCAGCAGGGCCAGGCCTCACCCTGCCCACCCAATCCCTCCCCAAGCTTGGTGGCCCCAGCACTTGGGAGAACTCCTTCCCTCCTGAATTGCTGGCTGCACTGCCTTTTTCACTAGTCCCTGCCCTTCCCCCAGGTCCTGGATTTAATAAAAGCTCTGAGCTGCCTGTGGTTTTCAGGCTGAAGGCTGCTTCCAACTTCTGTCAGGATTCAGGCAGCAAGTGGGGTCCCCCATCCCCTCTCCATGTGCATGTCTATTTCTACCTGGTATGTGATAAGCTCACCAGTTTCTACAACTCTGGGAGTCCCCAGACTGGGATAAGGAATCTCCAGGGAGGAGCCTCCTTACCTGATTCTTCCTTACTCTTCCCTAAACCCACCCCACAGCCTGGGCTTTCCCAGAAGCTTCTCTCCACTTGTTCATAGATTTATGGGCTGGAGGAACTTGTCCTGTCCCAGGATAGCAAATAGGTTCCATCGCCAACCGCATTTGACAGGCAATGGCTGCCTGAAATGATGTTAAAAAGGATTCTGAGGATATCCAGTTTCAGCAGGTGAGAATCATACATTTGCTTGGTAACATCTGCCTGGGAGCGAGAGAAGGGAGCTGTGCCCTACATGTTGTGTCTTTAATGCCTCTGATCTAGTCTAAGGCTCTAACTAGGATTAGTCAAAAGTAGAGTTCAAATGACTCATTCAGGGGCACTGAACTCTTAATTAATAGAGATGGTTTGGAAGCTCAGGTATTATCCATTCAGCAAAGAGGCCTTTACTCATTTATTTAGCAAATATTGATTGAGCACCTACTATATTTCAGGCCCTGTACTGGGCATTGAGGATATAATGACGAATAAGCCTTAGTCTGGTATATCCCTAGTTCCATGATTTCCTTGATGCCAATATTCAACATACAGAATTAATGAATCAGGGGTCTCATGTGATGGTCATCTGCCATCCAGCGAGCCCACAATTGCTCACTCTTTCACCCTCCAGCCCCAGTCCCCAGGGTGGGATTACAGTATAAAATTTTTTTTTAAATGGAACTTGGTGGATATCTGGGGTTCCACAGTTGAAGTGCTTCTCTCCAGATAACTTTCAGGAAAGTGAGCCACAGACAAGACCTGTAACAAAACGATGTGAAATTGCTAACAAAATGGACCAGGGGGACTTTGGGGTTTCTAAAATGGTCCTCAGGGACTGCCTGGGCACCATTCTATGACAAATCCCCTAGTCCTTCCCTGCTGGACCACCTTTCTCCCTCTGAGCCAGCCTCAGGGCTCTCCACTCTTCCGCAGATGTACACACACACACACCTAGACGTGTACGCAGACACACACACAACAAAAGGACACACACACACACAGAGGGACACACAGACACACACGGGGACATATATATAAATGTATGCATAGACACACATTCTCTGCCCCACAAGGTTCTGGGCTCACATATCTCAGGTTCAAGTTCCCATTATCCCACTTTGAACTATTTGACCTTGGGCAGGTTAGCATCCGGAGCCTCAGTGTCCCCATCTATTAGAGAGGGTGGTGGTGAGACGTCAAGGAGCGCATTGCACATGTCAGGCATTGGGTAGCTGTTCAGCAAATGTTCGCTGGAGCGCTGCCCCAAGCGCCGCTCAGATCCCTGGCTCAGGGCTATTCCAAGAAACTGGGGCAGTGAGGAGGGGCGTGGTCCGGCCCTCGGGGCTCTGTAGCAGATTCATCTCTGTGCCCCCCACGCAGAGTTTGGCACTGAGCTGGGAACATGGTAGAGCTGCAATCAAGGCCAGTTACAGAAGGGAGGGAGGAAGGGAAGATCAGGGTTTTGCTCTCCATCTTCTGGTTCTTTCCCTCTGGGGAAGCTCTAATTTGTTTCAGAGGCATGAAGGAACAGGGTCTGTCTGTCTTCTGCACCAGGTAAGCTGGGAAATGACCACTGCAGCCTCCACCGGACGACAGGGGTCCCAGGAGGTGAGACCCAACCCTGCGGCGGAGCTGCTGACCGGAGCCCAGCTGGGTCCCCGCCGCCCGCCCGGGCCCCGTGTTCTGTGCTTTCATCATGTGCTCCGCCCTGGCTGGGCCCCCGCCAAGCCCTCACTCGCTGGTGAGGGCCAAGCCAGGGCCGTGCCAGGCTCAGCGGAGGCCCTTGGCCAAGAACAGCAGAGCTGTTCTCAGGAAAGCTGGGGGATTAAGCTGCAGGCCAGCGGGGACTCAGGTATCCGCCTCTTGTCCCGGCTTGGAGATGAGGGGCAGGGTGACCTCACAGCTGCCACCCTCCCAGGGACATGGGGACAGAGTACCCCCTAGACCAGCTTGCTCGGGAACCACCTTCAAAGAGGAGCCAAGGCCAGATGTCTCCTGCCCCTCTGCCCCCAACAGGCCCGGGTCTCACAACCTGGAGCCTCTCTCCTCCAGCCCGGGCTGAGGCCTGACCCCTCGCCAGGCTGGACCCTGGATGACAGCGGCTTAGCTCCTGTCCCCGATCCCAGGCTGGACCCTACCCCAGACTTGGGATCTCACCTCTTCTAAGTCTCCTGGGGTTGGGGCCCAGCTGCAGGAAGGAGTAGGAGGATGTGGGCGGCTCAGGGCAGACAGTCCCTTCTGCTGGGGCCACCTTTGTGCTCGGCCGGGATAGTGTGGGATCGACGGCCCTGCCGCGCCTGCTGGGTCATGGTGTGAGGGGCAGATTCTGGTTAGAGGGTCGGGGCAGGAGTTTTCCTGGGGGTCCTGCGTCTGCCTGCTGAGGGGTGGAGGTACCCCACTTGCTCTGGGGTGAGTCCCCCGGTGCCCGGGGCTTCTGATCATTTTACCCCCCTGTCTGCAGTGTGTTTCCCCCCTTCCTGTCCTGTCCAGATCCAACTCATCCCTCAGGGCTTGCTTGCCTCTGGGAGCCTTCTCTGACCCTAGGCTGGGTTGAGGGCTCCCTTCTGTTTCCTCAGCCCCCTACTTCTTCCTCTTCTGGGACCGTGCCCACACTGGACTGCCATCCTCTGCAGACGCTCTGTCTCCCTCAGGCAGGAGCCCCAGGGCAGGGCCCCCTCTCCCTTCTACTCCCAGGCCTCTCCCTCCTGACCCTAATGGTCTTGCTGCCCTCTGGGCTGTGCCTGTCACTGGCTGGGTCCCCACTGGAGCAGGTGGCCGCTTGACCTGGCTCAGTCCCCTGTCTGGGCCGCCTCCCTGTGGGCCCAGGTGGGTGGGGGCGTCTGCAGGGACGCTGACTCAGATGTTATTTTGGGCTCCCCTTGGGCCCGGCGGGCTCTGGGGCCTCAGGCCTGTTTAGACGGCTGGGCCGGATGTGACCGAACTCCAGGCGCTTGGGCCTCCCTGGGGCTGGTGAGAGGCACGCCAAGGCAAACGCCAGCTGGGCAGGGGGCAGGCAGGGAGGACAGGCCTGGCAGGTAAAGGGATCCAAAGTTTGACCTAGGCCTGGTTCTCAGTTCCAGGGGTCCCAGCTGAGGCCCTGAGCGGCAGGGTTGGTCACTCGGCCTGGAAAGGTCATTTTACACACCCAGAATCCCCCAAATCAGAACGCCAGTCAGAGAGGGCCAGGCCTCCTAGGGCATAGCCTTGACACCCCTCATGTGGACATATACCTGTACCCCCCATGCAAGGGCCTGAGGCCCAGTTCAGATGGAGAGGGCCTTCCAACCTGGGTCTCTGGGTCCCAGAAGACACCCCACTTTAGAGCTGCCACCTCAGAGGCTGTTCAGCCAAAGGCTGAGGGGGCAGATGCCCCGGGCTCCGTGCCTGTGCCCTGCGGGCCTCAGCTTCCTCGTCCATCACCCATGGGACCCCAGTGCCCTGTGAGCCCGTGGGCCAGGACAACATCAGGCCTGCTGTGCTGATGTGGCCTTCCAGGAGGGGACAGGTAGTGCCTATCGTTTCTCCCTGAAGTCTCTGTCCTCAGTCCCTGCCCTGGGCCCCAGCTCAGAAATGTTTAAGGAAACGTGAAAATCCTTAAGCTCTGTCCACCACATCCGAATTGAAAGCAGAAGGGGCTGGCGCTCCGCTGTTAACCCCAGCAGAGCCGGTGACGGGCCTGGGGCTGTGGGCTGGGGTCCAGGTGCACATCTCTGCCGCAGGCCCCATCGCTGGTACGTTCAGGACTCACTGGCAGGCGGCTGCTCCGTGCCAGCCAACCTCACGCTCTGGGCCCAGCGACCTGCTGGACCCGCTGCCTCAGTGGGAGGCCTTTCTGAGGGAAGGCGGGGGTGAGGGAGGGAAAGGCTGGCTGCTGGAGGACTTCTGGGTCCCTGACACTTTCTCCTGCCACCTTGGGTTCCCCAGGGTAGTGTACCTACCCCAGAGATGTTTCAGAGCCACCTGAGGGCTGGGCCTGGGTTCTCCATTCGAGAGGGGAGGAAGGCAGACAGCACGCCCCCCCGTCACCCCCCCTTTGCTTTGTCACTCGCAGCACAAGGGCAGGGACCAGTGCGAGACTCGAGGACCCTGTGGCTGGCTGGCCTCTGTGCTCAAAGCAGGAAGAGGGAGGGATGCTTCTGCAGGTAGGGTGCCCGCAGGACCAGAGGCTGGTATGTCCCTGCTGTCGTGGGGTGTGGGGGTTCTAGCGAGCCCCTTTCTATCCTCTTGGTGTGAGCTGTTCAGGCCAAGACCCAGGTTCTAACTTCAGACCCCTCAGAGTTGAGAGGGCCTTGAGGGAGCCCACTGTATGGAGGGTAAGACTGAGGCTCAGAGAAGGGTGTGGCTTGCCCAAAGTCACATGGTTGTGGCAGTAAGGGAACTGGCATCCACGTTTCTGTCTCCCAGACTCAAAGACAGTGCTTGGCCAGCAGGGCCCAGGGCCTGGGTTGGGGACAGTAGACCTCCGTTCCCTGCCAACTCCCCTTCCTCCCCCGGACCCAGATCCCAGCCCCGGGGATATTCCCACCTGGTCTCCAGGCAGGTGCGGGGTAGGGGTGGCCTCTCAGGGGCCCATCCTCTCGGGACTGAGGACAGAGCTGGCCCCGGGCAGCCCAGCTTTCCGGCAGCTGCCCAAGTATGTGGACGGCAGTGTGGACAGCCGTTCTTGCCACGTTCCCAGAGCACACACCAAGGAAAACATGGAATGTTTCTTGGATGACATAGTCTCCATTCAAAATCACGCATTCCTGTGGGAGGGCTGTGAGGAGGGGTCTCGGCTGGCGGCAGGAGCGGGGCCTCTGTCTGCAGACGTGGGTCCCAGGGCCGTGCCCACAGCCAAGGGAGTCTGCGCTGGGTGCACCGCCGGGTGGCTGAGCCGTGGGCAGGCAGCTGTGGCCCTGCTCGTGCGGGCAGCCAGAGGACACCAGCCGTGTCACGCAGCTCATGCCCTGCTCTGTGTCCTGCCCCCGGCACTCAGCGGGTACATCTCCCTGCCCCACGTGGGTAACCGATATGACCCTGCCCACGTGAGTCCTCAGCCCCGAGCCGGCAGCCGGGGCAGCCTCTGCCCTTGCACCCACGGGCCTTTCCCCATCTGTGTGGTCCTGCCCGAGTACCAGCTGTGTGTCCCCTGCCCTGTACCTGGAGTGGGTGTGTCTTCAACCTGCTCTGGACACACGGCCATTTCAGTCAACCTGCTTGGGCTGGTTCAAGTGTGGCTTGGATAAGGATGTGCCCCCAGCCCCTAGCCTCAGTTTCCCCCTCTTTAAGGGGATCTCATCATTCCCTTCACATGACCGCTGTGATCAGGTTAAGGGGCAATGGCCAGAACACTCTTGGTCTCTGGCCCAGGACTGGGTTGGGGGGAATAACAGAGAGAGTGTGGGTGTGTATGAGGGGGGATTATGCTGGGGACCTCATCCTTTTGGCCTCTTTACAAAGGGAGGGAGCCTCTAGCCTTGAACTTGGAGATTCTGAGTCCTCAGCAGCCCAAGATGGAGGTCGGGGACCCAGAGAGGGCATGCATGAGGCTTCTGCCTTAGAGAGCCCCATCAAAGGAAGATCAGGTTGGCAAGAGTACTGAGTACTGTGACCAAGAGGACTGGGATGGGGCTGGGGGTTGTGGAAGCTGAGGGCAGCCCCTATCCTACCTTAGGGAGGCAAGAATGACTCTGAAGAAGGGGAACTATGGGATTGGTTTTGAAGGTTGAGTAGGAGTTTGCCAGCAGATCAGCATGGAGGACTTTATAGTCAAGGCATCATGTGTGCAAAGGTGCCGAGGTGGCAAGAAGTGTGAGGCACACTCAGGAAGTGCAGGAAGTCAGGAAGGCTGAGTTTGAAAAGGGCCATGATGAGCCATGAAGGAGGAGAGACTGACCCGACCAGGGGACAGTGATGAAAGAAAGCCTGGAGAAGTCAGGGAAAATTCTGGAGCAGGTTTGCTTTGAGAGAGAATAAAGTGATGTGTGGAACCACGAAGAAAGAGAGGTCCAGGCGGGCTTGTGGGGAAAGGTGGGCCCAGCCCTGGAAGGTCCTGATGCCTCCTTCCATCCAAGATGACCTTGACCTGCCCCAGTCTCCGTGTCTCCGGCTGGTACAGGGGAGCTGGGGTGCCCTCACCCCACTGTCTACCTTGCTGACATACTTCTGGGCTCTTATCTCCAAGGGTCTGTCATGCATGCCCACCTCGCCAAGTGGTCCCATCGCTGCTTGCCTCATAAATCAGGCCTGCTTCTCCCCAACACCTCCCTGCTCCTGCCACACCCTCCCCTGCTGTCTGCCCTACCCTGAGTCCCACCCAGCGGGGGAGGCAGAGGAGGGCCCAGGTGAGCCCGGGACCTGCCCAGAGCTCCCAGCTCTGCGGAACAGATGTCCTGCTGACCTGGTTCTCAGTAAGCATCCCCAAAGGTCTCCAAAGACTGCTCCAAGGGACCCCCGTCTTCCTGGCTCCTGGAGGGCTGGTCAAGCCGGCTGCTCCCTGCAGGGGACTGATCTGGGGTGGGATGAGGAGCAGGCAGGTCCTGGAGGCTGGAAACCGGCCCACACCCTCTTAGAAACTCAGAGGCCGGGACTTCCCTGGTGGTCCAGTGGGTAAGACTCTGTGCTCCCAATGCAGGGGGCCTGGGTTTAATCCCTGGTCGGGGAACTAGCTCCCACACGTCACAACTAAAATATCCCACATGCCTCAACGAAGATCCTGTGTGCTGCAACTAAGACCCAGCGCAGCCTAAATAAATAATAAATTAAATAAATTAAAAAAAAAAAAAGAAACTCAGAGGCCTGTGTCTGCATGCTACAATGCATCAGAGCCCCTGTCACTGCTCTACCGGGCTTCAAGGCCCTTGTCTATAAAATGGGTGCATTCACTCCTTCATTCAACAAACATTTACTGTATGCCAGGCCCCAGGCATGGAGATGCACCAAGCAGCGCCTTGGCCCCAAGGCTACAGTCTAGAGGGGACGATAGACAAATGCAGAGGAGTTCCCCAAAGTGCCTCAAGGTCTAGAACAGATGGTATGTGGGGCGCAGGGAGAAAAAGGCAGAGCGGTCAGTCCTCTCTGGAAAGAACAGGATCCATTTATAGAATACCTGGGGCCAGGATGGAGTGTGGAAAGAGTGCTCCGGGCAGAGGCAGTGTGGTGGGCAAAGGCTTGGGGGAAGAGTTTGGGGACCTGCCCATGGTCTAGCTGATGGAGTGAAGTGCTGGGGATGAGGTGTGGGTGACAGACCATGGGAATCAGGCCAAGACTTTTCCACTAAGGCGCTGGGGAGCCATGGAGGGTTCGAGACATGGAGCATCATGGTCAGATCTGGATGTGGGCAGGTGCCGTTTGGCTGCCATGTGGAGAACTAGCTGGGGCAGGTGGAGAGTCCTGTTAGGGGACTGTGGGATCCTGGGGGGCCATTGGGGGAGTCACAAGAGGCCTAAATCAGAGGTGCTGTCCAAGACTGGCTTCTGTGACCAAAGGGTCACACCGCCTTCTCTGCTGCCGAGCCAGCTTGGAGGAGAGGCCAGCTCATCCCTGGGGAGATGTTTCTCACTTGGGCTACCTGGCCAGGACCCCCTGACATCTTCCCACGGCCACATGCACCAAGTCATGTGGACTGATAATATTGCATCAGAGGAATGGGATACTCTGAGGGGAGCATGAGGCTGAGGGAGCCCGGAGGAGGCACTGACCCTGCCTCAGCAGTCAGAGAGGGCTTCCTGGAGGAGGGGATATTTCAGCCAAGTCTTCCAGGACAAGGCGAAGTTTGCTAGTTTAAAGGGAGACAGGGGCATTGCAATTAGGGTAACCACAATTCAGAAAGCACACAAGCCAGAAATCCAAGGCTGGGTTTTGAGTAGGGTGCTTGGGAGTGGACAGTGGAAAGAAAAAGGTGGGGAGTCCAGTGGGGCTGGATCTCTCCAGGCATGAAATGCCTGATGGAGGAGTTTGAATGCTTTTATAGAGGTAAGTGGGAGCCATAGGATGCTCAAAGCAGAAGGGCCACATGACCAGATTTGCATCCTAGAATGACCCTCAGGGCATCGCATCCTATGTGCAGAATACCACCCATTGGTACCAAGGAAAGCGGTGTGGGGTCCAGGAGGGGCCCCAACAGTGAGTCGTGACTGGAAGGGGGTGTAAGGCGGCTTTTGGGGGACCCAGAGAAGGTCTATATATTGATCTGGTCAATCTGCTGTCAACACAAAGGTGTTCAGTTTGTGAAAATTCACATTTGATTTGATGAGAGTTCACATATGATTTTTGTGCTTTTCTATATAAATAATATAATACTGTGATTAAAGAGTTCAAAAATTAGTCACAGTATTTTAATATACATGTATGTATTTATGTGTGTGTACATACAAATCTAATGTCTGTTTATCTATCTACTATTTATCATCTATCTATTTATCTATCTATCATTGTTTAGCTATGTGTATTTGGGAAAACCTGGATAATACTTTTTCTCTATGCACATTGGGTTCCCTGCAGGGGGGTGGGTGGAGGGAGGTAAGGACTGTGGACCAGGTCCCCCCTCCCCTGCTCACCCTGGACAGAGACCCCCAGATCTGGCATCCCTCCCCCAGAAGGGGAAGGGGTCCCGGGGGGCCCTCAAGCTGCAGAGACAAATAGCAGTGCTGGCCAGAACAGACGACTACATGCCCCTTCCAGTCCCTGCAAGCTGGCAGGCGGAGGCAGACCAAGCTGTCAGCCCCTCATGTCTGACCTATACACCCCTGAATAAATATTTGTTGATCCACTGACCGCCCAGCTTGCAGACTGCTGCGCAGTAATGGTCAGGATGCCCAGAGGCAGGTGGACGACACACCATCTTGTCTCACTTATCAGGGACCTTCTGGGAAAAAGAGTGGTCGACACAGCCGGCATAGACTCACGGACAAAGGAAGGGGGAAAGACGGCTGGACATTTGCACACACATGGTCACAGACACACGTGGACCCGCACACACAGGCTTGGACACGGGCACCCAGATGTATGTTTATCCTGCTGCTGAGAGGGACTCAGCCCACCCTGGACTCAGAGTGCCTTGGGGACAGGGCTGGTGCTGGTGCTGGAAGACCAGAGGGTGAGACACAGATACACAAAGTGCCCCAGGAAGATGCCCAGTTGGAGCACAGACACACATGGAAGGAGGGAGACACACCCTTGCTTGTTCTCAGTCTGGCTGAGTCTTGGCTGGAAGAGCTGGTCCTAGAGAGCCACTGGAGAAACCGGAGAAGATGCTAAGAGGGGAGGGTGGTGGTGCAGAGAGATTCCCAGATTGGGGATCCGAATCTAGGGCCCTCTGCTCCACTAGGCTGCCACATGTGTCCCTGTTCCCCTCACCCCTGCCACCCCTTGATGACATGAGCCTTGTACTGTCCCTAGCCCCAGAGGCTGTTGGGGTCCCTCAGGCCTGCTTTGTTTTCCACTCACACCTTAAAAGGGCAGTGGCAGCTTTGCCAGCGACCCCTGACCTCTCCCTGTCCCCCTGCTGTCTCCTGCCCACCCCCCCACCCCCCCATCACATCCCCGGCCCTGACCTCATGTCTGCAGGGCCTGGGCGAGGGCGAGATAAGACAGGCATTGCACACTGCTCCCTCCTGGGGACCGACGGGAAGGGCGGGCCAGGCTGCCAGCCTCGAGAGAGCCCATGACTCACTAGGTGGGCAGGGCCGAGGCTGGCATCCGGGAGGAAATGCCACTTCCTCTGGATAAGGCGGCAGGCCCGCCGTTTTTGCCTTCTAGTTTGTGCTTTGGGGGTTTTGTTTTAAGTCCTTCCCCACTCCTCTTTTACAAAGCTATTCTCCAACAGTTCATTCTAGCAAATTCAGCCTTGCTTTTTACGTTGAGGTCTTTAATCCATCTGGAGTCACCTTTTTACGAGATATTAAGTAGGGATCCGGTTGTAATTTTTCTCTGTAAAGTGAGCCCATTTCCTCAACCCTATTAAGCGCTCCATCCTTTCCTGGTGGACTTGTGGTGGGTTAACCTCTGTGCTTGAGTTTGCTGATCTGTTCCGTCCCCCATGTGTTTGTCCTTGCACCCACACCATATTGTTTTTCTCCCAATGGCTTTGTTGTATGTGCTAATATCGGGCAGGCAAGTGCCCCCTTTTGTTCTCTTTTTCAAAGTCACCTAGCCATTCATGAATCTGTTTTCTATATAAATTTTAGAGTAAGTTTATCGAGTTCCTCAAAAATATCCAGCTGGAATTAGGGATTTTGGTTCAATGAAGGATCCCATGGACAAAGTGACAGACAGGAGGATGATGACATATTGTGGTTTTTAAGCCACAAGGAACTGTGACCTGGAATATACAAGGAATGCCTACAGAGCAAGGAGAAGAAGACTGCAGCCCCAGTAGAAAAATGGGCTCAGGGTATGAAATGCAATTTGCAGAGGAAACATAAACAACTAGAGAACATAGGAAAAGAGACTCAAACTCACTTATAGTCAGAGAAATGCTAATTAAAACAATCATGAGATATTTCTCAACACCCGTCAGACTGCCGGGTGTTAGAGAGCCAGGTAATGCCAAATATTGGCAGAGGGCAGGGATGTGGGCAGGAGCAGCTGCCCTGCTGGAGGGCCATCTAGCAGGGCTTCATTAAATTAAGTGCACATGTGGGTTTCCCTGGTGGTGCAGTGGTTAAGAATAGCCTGCCAATGCAGGGGACACGGGTTCGAGCCCTGGTCCAGGAAGATCCCACATGCCACGGAGCAACTAAGCCCATGCGCCACAACTACTGAGCCCACGTGCCACAACTAATGAAGCCCGCCTGCCTAGAGCCCGTGCTCCGCAACAAGAGAAGCCACCACAATAAACCCGTGCACCACAACGAAGAGTAGTCCCTGCTCGCCGCAACTAGAGAAAGCCCACACGCAGCAACGAAGACCCAACGCAGCCAAAAATAAAATAAATAAATTTATTAAAAAAAAAAAATGAAGTGCACATGTACCTTCAGACCTCACAATCCTCCCAGCTATATCATCAAGACACTGCCACCCAGGCCCACAAAGGGACATCCATGGCAGTATTGCTCGTGGTGGCAGGGAGAGGGGCCCCCTCGGTGCCCATCACTGGGGTGTGGGTATATAATGTGGTCACCGCCCACCCCCTGGGGGGCACCAGGTAACCCTGCAAAGCGACCAGCCCAATGGCGACAAGACTATGCTATTAGATCTTAAAAACAGAGCCCTGAGTAGAAAAAGTAGGAAAGAAATGTAGCCCGTAGCCCAATTCCACTCACGTAAATAAAGATCCCTTCAAATAGTGACACAACATTTTAAAAAGATCGAGCTGAAATTCACGTAACATTAACCATTTACCGTTTTAAAGTGGGCAATCCAGTGGCATTTTGTCCATTCCCGATGTTGTGCAACGAACCATCCCCTCTATCTAGTTCCGAGACACGTCATCCCCCCGAAAGGAAGCCCCGGACCCATCAAGCAGTCACTAGTAGTCCACGTTTTACAAGAACACACATGAATAAAAGGACATTCGTTATAAAGATGACTGTAGGGGTAGGGCCATGGGGCTGAAAGGGACAATGTAAATGAAACTTCTATGCCGGAAGGCCAAAAGGAGATTTAAAAAATAAAATATAAGCTGGAGGTTCAGATTCCCTCTACTCTAGGGACCCGGGGAGCAGAGACCCCAGAAGAGAGAGAGAGACTCTGTGGTCCCAGGTGAGCGGCCACCATCCCTTCCTCACTCCTGGCACACGTGGAGAACAGGCTGAAGGTGGTACCTGGGCTTGGGAAGGAGATGGTGGGGAGGAAGCAGGCCGTGTGAGGCCGGAGCTGAGGGCATGGACGGACCCCTTGGGGGTGCAGGGCTGGTGCTGTTGAGGTGGTGGCCGGTAGGGAGAGCGGGACCCTGAGGGTTGTGTCGGGCCACACGCTCTGCTGGTCCCCGGGGTTCCAGGGCAGCGCAAGGCCTCGTTCTCCGAGCAAGAAACCCAGACATGTGGTTTGCCAGAGGTCTGGGTTTGTTTGCTTATTTGTTTTGGATTTAAGAAGGTATTTATATGAAAAGTCTTACCAAGGTATAAACATTCTGGGCCTTTGCACATGCTGCAGACTTAGCTGGAATGTCCCCCCCAAGGCCCCCTCCTACTCCGTGTCTGCCTGGCGAACTCCAGCCACCTCCTTCAGAAAGCTTTCTCTGACCGATGTCCTTCCCCCCGCCCCCCTCCGGCCCCCCCCAACCCCGTGCGGTCACTCTCTCCTGGGAGGCCCACAGCCCCTCACGTGCCGGTCACCCTCTATTTCCCCGTCAGCCTTCCCTCCACCCTCACTTGGAGGCATTTCTCTGGGGCAGGAGGCTGCCCTGTTCTTTCCCAGGTCCTGGCCGCCCCCCTCCACGAGGCTCAGTGAGTGCCAAGTGCATGGGTGACTCGTGGACGTTTAGTTATACTTTCAGGGGCTCACGGCCGGGGTGAGGGCAGCACCGAGTCACCGGGTTTGCATCAAGGTGGTCTCCAGGCCTCTCCTCACCTCCCCTCGGCTACCCCGGGAGGCTGGCATGAGCCTGTTGTCTGCCAGAGGCTCCGGGGTCAGGGCCTGTGACAGGGAGCCCTGGCCCCGGGGAAGGGGGGGGCGGTCACTGTGGGTAGGCAGTCAAGACCCCAGACCCCAGAAGGCAGAGGGGAGATTGGGCAAATCAGGCTCCCGCCTCAGGGGGCTTTGTGACAGGGCCCAGGGCACCTCTGTCCATCTCTTGGTTGGCCAGAAGGAGGGGGCACCATGGGCAGCCAGTCTTTCACCCCCTAGGACCAGATGGGAGCTGCCGTGCTTGGGGCTCAGCGACAGGGCTACTTCCACACCCTCCGTGGGCCCAAGAGACCCCCTGCCCCGCAGCTTTGCAGGCCCTGTCTCTGAGTGGGGCTCATCTGGGCCAGTCTGGGAGACCTCGTTTGAGCCCTCCCTTTGGGAACGTGAGGGAGAGAAGGGAATTTTTTAAATGCATGTACTTTGATTTTCTGGGCTCCCCTCCTTGCTTGGCAGTGCTGCCCGCCTCGTGCTGTTGACCTTGGCTGTGGGTTTGTGGGGGCTGGAGCTCTCACACCATAAATTCCTGTCTTCTAGGAATCCAGCCTGGGAAAGAAAGGAAACACGGAGGAGAATATTTGATCAACATTTTTCCAACGTGACCACATCACAGAGACGTGTGGCCGGAATTCTCACCCTGGCCTGGGCAGGGTGGGACTCGGTTCATGCCCAGCTGTGGGAAGGGTGAGCTGAGTTGGGGGACCCTGGAGGGTGAGCTGGAGTGGGGTCTGGGCTGGCATCGCCCCTCGGGGTGGAGGGTTCTTGGATGGGGGCCAGGCCAGATCAGACAGACACCTGGAGATTGAGCGTCTGGGAGAGGTCACCTTTGACCTCAGTGGCTCCTGGGCTGCACCCTGAGCTTGGGATGAACCCCAGGGGTGCGGGGCTCTGACTGTGTTTTAACCATCTGCCTCCCACTCTGGATAGAGCCCTCTCTGCCCCTGGATTGAATCTTGACTCTAACTCCAGACTCAGACCTGGCTCAAGGTCCACCATGACTTCTGACCTCAGCCCCAGGCTGATTCTGGGCTTTCCTCTGTCACTGAGCTCTTACACAGAAATCCTCCATGTCCCCTTCACGGTCCCCCAACTCCGAGACTTTATCCACAGCCTGAGGCTAGTTCTGTGGGACCGTCCGCAACCTGCCATCTCCAAGCTTCTGGCTGTCTGTCCGCCCTCCTCCTGCCAGTCCAAGCAGAAGAGACGCCATTTCTACCAGCGTACCCCCACCTGTGCCTGGCTCCCCTCCCCCACCTGCTCAGCATCTCAGCCCATCCACCACCCTTAGGTTTCCAGCACTTCCCTTTTTATCAGTACCTTCTCAATGGCATGTAGAGATTCCATTAGCAAAATAAAAAGAAAACCTTCCTTGAACCCCACATCCACCTCTGGCTGCCCCCTATCTCTCGCCTCCCTGTCACAGCCAAGCTCTCCAAAAAGCTGTCTGCACAGTTGTTTCCACTCCTCAGACCACTCCTGTCTGGCTCCTGCCCGCACCGCGCCGCCCAGACGGCCCTCACCGGCCCTCACCGAGGTCAGCGGTGACCCCATGAGCCCAGCCCCACGTGCATCAGCGCGGCTTTTTAACTTGCCATCTCGGCAGCATTCAACACTGCGGACTACCCGCTCCCCAAGACCCTCTCTTTCCCGGCTCCTAGGACCCTCCTCTGCCCTCCTTGGTCGAGACAGGCAGTGTCACCTCTGCCGGCTGTCCCTCGGCCCCTCAATCTCAGTCGTCCAAACCTAGACTGCTCGTCTTTCCCCAAACTGCTCCCCCTGCAGTGCTCACGTCCCAGCCGCTCAAACCCGAGTCATTTCCCACACTTGCCGCTTCCTCCCCGCCCCAGGTCCAAACCAGGACGGTGCCCTGGAAACCTGACCTCATGAGTACCTCTGGTATGTGTCTACTCGTCTGTTTCTACCCTATGCTCACTCCATCACCACCCCAGCACTGTCTTGTTACCCCTGCTCACCCCCACCCCACCACTGCCACCACTCCCACCCCCATCTACACCCCCTTGGCATCCTCACCACATCTCATCACCTTCCCCCAAACCATCCCCATCACCCCACCCCTACCATCTTCCCATCACCACTGCTCCTTCACTGCTACTCCCATCGCCCCCCATGCCTTCCTTCCCTCACCTCCCCATCACCACCACCCTCCTCTATCATCATCCCTTCCCTCTCCCAGACCCAGCTGCCATCACTTTCACCCGCCTTACTGGGATAGCTTTCCAATTCCCCTAATGTCATCCACTCCTGTCCCCTTCTAATCCAGCTTGCTCTTTAAAAAATGCCAATCTTATCACGCCACTTGCCTTAAACCCACCAATAACTTCCCACCACCAGTAGGATAACCTAAGAAATTCTTTCCATGCCCACAAGGCCCTGTGTTATCTGGCTCAAGCCTACTGCACCAATCTTGCCCTGGACTCTCTTGTTCCAGCTCTACCCCAGCCATCGTGGATGCACCCGAGTGTACCATGCTCCCCTCTCAGCCAGAACTTGGCGACCCTCTCCCTGGAGCCCTCTGTGCCTTGTCTTCCTCCAGCTGTACCTGAATGCCATGCTTACCATCCCTGCTGCCCACCCTGCCCACCCCTAGATTAAGTCTTCCCACCCGAGGGTCATTTATATGTTGATATAGCAACTATTGAAATGGTGGGGGTGGGGCAAGGGTTGGAGAGAGGTGTTTTGTTTTGTTTTTTCCTTAAAATACCATCAAGGCATCCTATGTTTCATCTGGTAAAATACATGGGTGACAATTTTTTTAGAAATTCAAGACAAGAGGAAAGGGACTTCCCCAGTGGTCCAGTGGTTAAGACTCCGAGCTTCCACTGCGGGGGGGCACGGATTCAATCCCTGGTCAGGGAAGTTCTACGTGCTGTGTGGTATGGCCAAAAAAAAAAAAAGACAAGAGGAGAAATGAAATGGAACAAGACCCCATGCATATTCATAATACAAGCAGCATTTCCTGTGTGTCAGGCACTGTGCTAAGTGCCTCATGGGCATTATCTTACTGCATAATCACTAGGGCCCATGTGAGGTTGTCACTGGGGGAGTCTCCACTGCCACCCCACCTCACATTTCTATGTGAAGGGAGTTCAGCTAGAGGACATTCCAGTCCTCTCTCCATTCTTGTTTTTCCTCCACCAGGACACTTGTATTTTCTGCTGAGCTCCGTAGTAACTTTATGAGGGAAGGCTCTGCCTGGCAGGGGTGGAAGAAAGATCTAGGGTGTCTGGCACTACCTGTGACTGGGGTTCAAGTCTATCCAAGTCAGGGATGAAGGGTTAGGATGCCCACTGAGCCTTTGTTTGGGGCTTATTTTTCTAATCATCATACCTTTTATTTCTTTTTCTTGCCTTATTGCAGTGGCTAGGCCCTCCTGTATAATGTTGAATGCAAGTGGTGACAATGGACAGCAATCCACAGTAATAAGGCTAATGCTGTCTCTCTGACTGATTCCTGTAGCTCTCAGTTTTTTCAGAACTTGTGAAGGAGATGTTATTTATAGGCCTCCTAATACTCCATTTTACTGAGGAGGAACTGTGAGGTAACTTGCCCAAGGTCACACATCTATTAAGCGGCAAAGTTCCTATATAAATCCCAGTCAGTTTGACTTCAAAGGCCATAATCTTAATTACTATGCTATAAAGCCTTCAATAAAACATGTCCTATAAGAACAATAATTTAACAGTGTGGTACTGGCGTAAGATCAGAAACATGCAACATTGGAATAGAATACAAAGCAGCAATTATATATAAGAACCAATTATATATAAAAATGCAATGCACGGTAAAGCAAGGACTATCAAATGAATTGAAGGGTCAGCAACTCGGGGTGAGAGGCAATTAGCTAACACTTTCTATTTAACACTAAAATCATCTCCGGGCAGAGGAGAGAGTTAAAACTTATATAAATAAGTAATACAATTCTACAGTAGCTAGTAGGAAATATTGAAGGCTTTCTTACCCTCTGGAAAAGCATTTATACATATTCCTTAAATTCTTTAACTTTTCTTAAACTTCCTGAGGGGTTTGTAAGTTTCCAAGCAATAGAAGAAATCACAAGGAAAAAGATGAACCTTTCTGGCTACAGGATGGGTGGTGTAGGGGGAAGGAGCAGAGGGCATTCCCCTGCGAGTGACCATGGGGGACGAAGGCACAGTGACCATCAGTGTAAATCATCTGTGAAGACCGAGAAATAGACCAACATACGGCCGCCATTTTGCCGGTGACTGGAATCGCCTGGCTGCCCTGGGATGTTCACAAAGGCCATACCCTCAGGGCACACTCACACCCGTGGTCGTGTACTACATCCCTGGCTGCACTCTCACACCCTTGGATTTCCACAGATGCATCTTCTCTTGGCTTCATGCGTCGCATTTGTGTCCCACAGAAGTGCTCCCCTGGGGAGTCGCTTTGAGATGTACGGGCACGTGCACACCCACTGGGGAGATGCAGCTGGTGGCTGAGCACAGACCAGGGCCCCATCTACCTGCACAGCCTGGGCCTCCCTGGGTGGCCACCTCACTCCAGAGCGTGGTACCTGAGTGCCCAGCCAGACCCCCACCAGGCAGGGAGGCCTGAGGCCCACCCAGACTGGACCACTGGGAGCCTGGGGCTAGCTCACCCCTCTGCTGTGCTCCAGTTCCTACTGCCCCACCCCCATACTCCCACCTTGGACCCCTCTCCAGCCCAAGAAGTATGGTGCATCTGTGCCTGCTCTAATCCCTGTCTGTAGGCCTTGAAAGACAAGCGCCATGTTCCAGGCAAGGTCACAGGATCCCCTTCACCTGCAGGCTCAGTTCTGTTCTTTAAGCCCTCCTACCTACCCATGCTAGGAGGAGGCACTACCACCTGCTTGCGGGGGGAGTGGGGGGTCTCCAAGGGAGCAGTGCTGACCTCCACCTTGTCCTTCCCAGGTCTGCTCCTGCCCAGCAAGCCCCACTACCCTTTACCCCCGTCCAGTCGGTCCAGCCCAACCCCCAGTGCCTGCCTGGGCTTAACCCCTAGACTCAGAACTTCCCCTTAGAACTTGAGTTCTGCCCTGAGCTCTGTCTGGAGCTTGGCTGAGCCCTCATCCCATCTCCAAGCCCTTGGGAGCCCCTTCCCTAGAAGGTCAGACCCCCTGCCCACCTCCTTGCCCAGGGATTCCAGCCTGGCACATATTAGGTCCTCAGCAAAGATTTGCCAAATGAGTCAATTCCTCAACGACCCCTCGAAAATTCTAGTGATCTCCTTGACCCCTCCCCTCAGCCCGGACCCTAGGGGTGGGCTGCTTTGGGTCAGGAGACGAGGCCATGCTCGATGCAACTCTGTTCATGCCCCCCACATGCACCCTGTTTGCCTCTCCCTTCCCTGGGGAGGGTACGTCCTTCCTGATTCAGAGCGCCTTCCCCTGGGCACACAGAGCAGGGCCCCAGCACCACAGGGTTCCCTGGACATCACCCTTTCTGTTGCCTCGAGGTCTTCTGGAGCCCTGGCTCACCCTGGGCTATAGCCACCGTTCCATTTGGAGGCCCAGGTCTCTCACCCTGTCCCTCCTGTGTCGGGTGTCCTCAGAGCCCTCTGAGTACGAATATTTCACTCTCAGAGCTTGACCAAGGCTTTCCAGGCTGCCCCAAGCCCTTGGCACTGGCGGCCTCTCTGTGCAGAGGGACGGGTACCAATGCTGCAGGGCACCTGAGTGCCTCCCCTTCTCAGCCAGACCTTCATCCCCCCCTGCCTGTGACCCTGCAACCCTGTGGTTAGAGGCAATGAGGTGAGGAGGCGGAGGGTTCATCTTGGGGGTCAATGCTGCTCTGAGATTTTCAAAAGTGTATGGTGGAGAGGACCCCACCTTCAGAGGCACCGCTGAGGGCCTCCCAGCCTCACTCTTCCGTGACCCCGGCGGGCCCCCCGTCTCGCCTTGAACAGCTGTGCCCTCAGCCCCGACGTGTGACACCCTGTTCAGCGTGCCCGCAGCTCTGGGGGAGCAGCCCGGTGTTGGGAGATGCCTCTTCTCCCTGGCCGCACCCCTGACACCTAGCTGGCTGTGCGTCCCCAGATTGGATGGTTAATGCATTCCCTCACCCAGCACCAAAGCTGCAAGTGGGGTTCAGGATTTTTCTGGGCTTCAAATACATGGATCTTCCCAGAGACTTGTCCTGAAACTTCAATCTCATGAGCCCCTGCTCTGGCCCGACCGGACAAGTGGCCAGCTCTTGGGCACCCAGTCTCGTTGCTGCCCAATTGAAGTCTTTGCCGATGGAAGAACATGTTTTTAAAACACAAAAAACCCATCATGTCTGAACTGAACATTTTCTCCTGCTTGTTCAACATCACCATTTACATTCTTGGGCCGGCCCTCGGCCAAGATATTTATAGCACTGCCCTGGTACTCCGTCTTGCCTAACTGGCGTGGCCTGACGGGGCCCCCATCGTCATGGTAAGTGGGCCTTTCACCAGCCTCTAGCGGGCTCTCAGCCGGCCTGGACATTCCCAGGCCTGGGGGAGGGAGGCTGCCCCCGGCCCCAGCCTGCTCCCCGTGCCCCTCACTAGTGGATCGGGCCACGGCCAGGGGAGCCCCCAAGCGCGAGTGTCTGTACCGTCCAGCCCAAGGGCGACTGGGGATCCTTGACAGCGTCTTTCCAGACGTTCCCAGGCCTCCACGCTGCCTTCAAGCCCCCTGTCGCTCCTCACTCCATCCTTCTGGCTTTTAAATTGGCCTTGTCACTCCACTGCCTCGTGACTTCATGGGTTCCCTGCACAGCAGCCTCAGTGGCTTCATCAGCCCTGGAAGAAGCATCGCCCTTCACCCCACGTCACCTCTAGCCTGTTCTCTCTTTCTGCTCCAGCCCCAGGGGGCTACAAGCCATGTCTCATGAGGGAGGTGCGCTCCAGGCCTCTCTGGGGGCTCTTCCCGCTGCCTGGCACACTTCCCACTCCTTCTCAGCCCCTCTGCTCCTCCTCCGGGATCTGCCTTAGATGCCCCCTCCTCCATGAAGCCTGTTTGTGCCCTTCCCCCTCCCTGCCTCCCCGGCAGGGTTCGTGTCTCCCCGTCGTCGTACTCCCAGGGAGTCCTGGGCATCTTGGTCACTGCACATTCAGCACGTTGGGCTGTCCTCACTTAACCTTGAACTCTCCAGGGCCAAGGGCGGGGCTTCTCCATGCTCTCGGGTAGCTACAGAACAATCCTCAGCCCTGCTAAGAAACCTGTCTATTTTTTCCCTTGGGTCCTAAGGATTGAATGGTTTTTGTTCCCAAAATACCATATTTCATCAATTCCCAAAAAACGCTGTTTTCACATTTTCACGTCTTTGAAACTGGGATGGCATGTCCTAGTTTAATTGTTAGGATTTTTAACCTTTCTGAACGGACCAGAAAACAATAGTGCATCCTTGACTCAACGGCTTCTAAGATTTGATGGAATATAGTAATGGCACTGATTACATTACACCACTACAGCATAGTGGTTAGGTCAGACCTCAGATTTGACTGACCTGGGTTCTGAGCCTGGCTCTGCCCTATTTTGGCTGTCAATACTGGTGACTCATCCCAGCTTCTGAGCCTCGGTTTCCACATCTGAGAAACGGGGGCACTAATACTATCTACCTCATTGGGTGGTGGAGATGCTTATATTCCATGTGAGAGAGAAGCTGAAGTGCTCAATTAGGAATAGCTGCTGCTATTATTTCAGTTGCTAATTCATTCAGCAGAGATTTGAGTGCCAACCAGAAGCACAGAGCAAGGGATCTTAATAGTTTGTGGTGGAGACAAAGGGGAAATGCATAATTGTAAATGAAGGCAAATTCCTATAAAGGAGACAAACAGGGGACTCTGAAGGAACAGCCTGGAGGAGACCGCGTTGGTAGTGGGAGTGAAGAAAGTGATACACGAGCCAAGACCTGAATGACAAGAAGGGATAAGCTGGGCGTAGAACTGCGGGGAAGAGCTTCCAGGCAAAGGGAACAGCACGTGCAAACACACAGATGCAAAGAGAAGATCGTGCCGGGAGAGTGGAAGGAGGTAAGGTAGCGCCAGGTCACCAGGACCTCAGAGCCATTGAGGGGATGTCAATTTTTCTTCGGAAGCAATAAGAAGCTGTTGGGGGGAGGGGCTGTTTAAGCAGAAGGGTGGGATCTGATTTACATTTTAAGCCCATTCCTCTGGCTCTTGTTGGAGAGAGTGGGCTGGAGGGGGCAGAGGGGAGGCAGGCAGGAGGCTGGCGCTGCGGCCCAGGGGAGAGCCGGTGGTGGCTCGGACACAGTGGTGGCAGTGGGGACAGAGGAAAGTGGATTGGGGATTTACTTTGGAAGTAGAATTGACAAGTATTGGCAAAGGATGGGTGTGGGTGGTGAGGCGTGGGAGGATTCAAGGATGCCTCCCAGTTTTCTGGCCTGAGCAACTGGGCGGATGATGGTGCCATTTCCTGAGATGGGGAAGACACAGGGAGGGGCAGGTTGGGGAGGAAATCAAGAGTTTACTTTTGGACCTGTTACACTTGAGCTGTTATTTGTCTTGCCTGGTTAATTGCTGACAGAGCTCCACGGGCCTCAGAGCTGCAGGAAGGCCGGAAAGAGGGGGGTGGGTTCTGGCCCAGAAGTGGCCCTGGCCATGTGTGGCTCCATTAGGTGTTTCGAAGTGTCAAAATTGTTCAAGTACCCTTTACCCTGCCTTCGAAGTTCCGGAGGCCGAGGAGCCTTCCCAGTCCCTAGCAGGGGAAGGGCTGATTTGCCGCAACCTCTTCATTCTGCAGCGAAGAAGGACCATGGCCTGGTCTACAGGCTCAGTGGGGAGGTGTTGCATATCTGCTGGGACCGCTCACTCATCCACTGTGAGCTCCAGGATCCGGGCCTGTCCCTTCTCTGTCCCCCCTGCCCAGCCCTCGCCTGCACATCCTGGATCCTCTCTGCAGGATTCTCTTGAACCACACAGACTCCAGTTCAAATTCCACCTCTTCCTTCCGCATCTACAAGTTATGAGCTGGGTGGCCTAGGGCAAGTGTTCCGCATCTGTGAAATGGGGGTGATGGCATCAGGGCCCCCCCAGGGGTGCTGTGAGCTTTCATTGAGCTGATGCTTGTAAGAAGTTCACAGCAAGGCTGCTGAAAGGCAAGTGTACACATCACCGTCCTTGACCCCTCTCTCAAGCCTACTGTAACGCCCTGAATGTGGGGTCCCCAAGCCTGGACTCCCAAACCCTTCCCTTCTTTTCCTGCCTGCCCCTCTGCACACCCCGACAAAGCTTGGAGGGTGGGATTCCAGGCAGTGGCAACCAATGGGAAGGGAGGGGGCACTGAGTCACCTCCTATTGGCACGCGGTGGCCTCTGGGGCCTACAGGCAGGGCTGGCCTTGTCTGGTGACTGGGGCGGGATCTGGCAGGGGTGGGAAGAGGGGACAATGGGCCCTTGTCTTTGCCGAGCTTTCTCCTTCCAAGACACTTCAACCCCTAGACAAATATGACCTCATTCCTCCCCAAGCCTTCAGGACGAAGGGCAGAAACAGGCCTGGAGTTAGGCCCACCCACCCCAATTCACAGACTGGAAAACCAAGTCACAGGGGGAAAGAAGACAAGAGGGCACTGACGCTCTGGCTCTTCTGGCTCTCACGGCCTGAATTCACGCCCTCCTGGGTCGCCCAGCTCAGGGGAGGGGTCAAGGCCCGGATCAGTGGTGGGTAAGCTTCTGGGTCAGACAGGCTGTAGATGGATGGAGGTGTGGTGGAGACCTGGCATATCCCTCTGATCAGTTTCTAAAGGACATTTTCAGGCACCGGCCCTGCTGGGCCCTCACACCCCTGCCCATTGCAGCTCTGACCTCCTATGCTGCTTCCCCTCACCCCGCCCAGAGGGTCTTCCCCAGTCTGGCCTCCACCCCCGCCTCCCCTGGGGATGCCCCAGGTACCCCCGCCCCTCTCTAAAAGTGGGATCACGGTAATCCACGGAGATGTGCGAGGATCGGGTGAGAGCAGGGAGCCCCAGAGCCAGCACAGGGTGGGCACGGGGTCGGCACTTATGAAATAGTAGGCTTATTGTTCACGGCCACAGGCATTCCCAAAGGTCACTTAGGACAACTTCCAACTCACAGATGGAGAAAGCAAGGCCCAGAGACAGTCCGTTCTTGGCCTGGTCACACAGCCCATCCATGGCAGGGCCCAGCCCAGAACCCCGCCTCTGGGCTCCGTGCTAGAGATTGGCGGTGCCAAGATGGCTGTCCCCAGCGGGCCCAGCCCAGGAACCCAGGTGAAGGAGGCAGGCTACCGGGGCTGGGGCCCTCCTGGAGGTGGCCCAGGCTCTGGCTTTTCCCTTGGCCCCAGCTTCCACCACGGCTGCACTCCCAGTGAGATAAACAAGGGATCAGTGGGAGCGAAATGAATGAAGTAACGGGTTAGATATGAGCTGCCGCGCCCAGCCCCCGGCCCACCCCGCCCGCTGCCCAGCAAGGAGGGCTTTGGAAGAGGCCAGCCCACCCCCACCCCAGCCTCAGCTGATCCCTGGGCTCAGGACACAAGCCCCTCTCAGAGCCCCTGGACCCTCCCTGGGCTCTGTCCCTGAGCCCCACCCTCCTCCCTGGCCTCCTCAGCCCCCAGCCCTCACTGAGCAGGGATTATTTCAAGTCTGGATCCTTGGTGATCTGGGGAACGCCTCACTTCCATGTGCAAACTCACAGAGCCCCCCAGCTGTCTGGGCAGCATGCGGTCTGCCACCCTGGTCCAGCTGGGTTGGGGGTTCGGCCCAGAATGGCCCAGCCAGGTCTCTGGGCACCCGCTGAGCCTCAGCCTGTGCTGGTAGAAAAGCCCAAGGCTTCCCCAACCCTGATGCCAGCATCCTGACCTCTCTCAGTGGAGCCCTGGAGCTCTGGGGGTGTCTCCGGGGCCAGATGGGGGGCTGGCGCTGCTGACCTGGCCTGGACACCAACCCAGGCACCTTCCCCTGCTGGGATGCAGACAAAGCGTGAGTGTCAGCCAGACGGGGCTCCGCCTGCTGGGTATGGGGCCAGGCTTTCTGCTGCAGGGATCCAGGCCTACAGCCCCGGCCAGGGACCCCAGAGGCTCAGCCCCTGCCCCTCCTTGCCTCAGAAGGGAAAGGTGGAGGTAAATGGGCCCTCTCCCTGCTGGGAAACACACGGAGGCCCACCTGTCCCCAGCGCCAGGAGCCTGGCACAGATGGGGCACGGGTGGGACCCCCCAGGGCCTGTCGCCTGGCTCACCCTGGGCCTCAGCCACCCTCTGCGAATGGTGCCCAAACTGTCCCAGGCCTAGACTGGGCTGAGATGGGGCTGTCTCCCTGTTCCTGAGATTTCTCTGCCACTCAGCTGGAGTTGTGGAGCTATAGGCCTGGAATCTGCATTTTAACAGTTCCTCAAGTGATCGGAGGCAGGGGGCCCTGGTCACACCTGGAGAAAGCCTGTGCCTTCACCCGGCCTCTGTTCCCTGGACCCCACTTTTCCAGCTGACTTCCTGCCACCCCACCCCATGCACCCTCTGCTCTGACCATCGAGAACCACATCTGCTTCCCCAACACAATCACCTTCCCTCTTCCACGTGCTGGTCCCTCCATCTGGAAGCCTTGTTCCTCCGCCTCCTTTCTACCCAGAATACCCCTATTCGGCCTCATGGACCAGCTCCAACGTCACTACGAGAAGGCTTTCCTGATCTCCACCTTGTCCATGCTTCCCCTTCTTTCTGACATATCTTCTAGTGGCACTTGTCACCCTGTACTAAACTTGCTTCCCCTCCTGGCTGGGGCCGTGTCTAAACCCCCAGCACAGGGCTGGCCCAGGACTGCTGGGAGAGCAGGGCAAACCAGCCTTGCAGTGACGCACAAGCCCAGATCACGTCTCTGGGTTGCTCAAGCCCTATTATGTACATGGCTCTCTTCTCACTGTTTTTCAAAGAACACTGAGCCCCAAGCAGGGGAAGTGACTTGCCCAGGGTCACTCAGCTTAGGTGATGGCACTGGTCCTGGAATCATGCTGGTCTGACCACTGTGATCATTCCCTGCACTGGTGAGTGGCCACATTGACCAGGACCATAGTCTTGGTTGGTGGCTTGGAGGCAGGTTCACCCAGTCCCCAAGCCCCAGACAGGCCTCGAGGGGAAAATACACTACAAGAAGAAAAACAAAACTTCTGACATCAAAGGCTTGCCCAGAGCCAGGGGCCTGGACACCACCTGCCAGAACAAGGGGATGGAATATAAGCTCCTTGGACACAACCAGCCCTGCACATGTGGCACACCGTGTACACAGGTGGTGAGACTTGCCAGCTCTCGCTTGAACCCGGGGCCCAGGGCCCCTCTGGCCAGCAGTTCATCTGCCCCATGAGGCTGCTGGTTCCCAAAGCTGCTCTTCCCAGAGAGTCACCAGGCAAGGGCTACATCTCAGAGGTGATGCTAAACACACCTGATCCTGGCAGACAGACATGGGAGGCGCCCCGAGGAGGCCAACACTCTTCGAGCAGAGCAGCGATGCGGTGACCTCTGACTCCCTGCCAGCAAGCCACTTAGCGGCAGTCACCGGCACACCGGAGATTCCCGATCTACCAGCACCGGCCACGTGAGGGGCCAGCATCCAGACATGGCTGTGAGGGGAGCCGTCAGAGGGGCCCGGACTCGGCTCAGGGCCCTGCCTCAGAGCCACGAGGGGGCTGAGTTTGCCATCCTGAGGGAGCCCGTTGCTTGGTGACAAGCTCAGGGTCCTCAAAGCCAGCTTTAACCACGGTCCACCCGCCACCCCAGGCTGCCTTCTCCATCTTCCACCCGAGGAGCACCTGGGGAGGCTTGCCCGGAGCACCAAGTTCAAGGCCCCGGGCCTGGGCCTCAGCCACTTACCAACTGTGCAGTGGCTGCGGGCAGGCCCCCTCACTACTGACCTCTATGTTCCTTTCCCATAAAATGGACTAAAAATCGCCACTTTGAGGCACGATAACGGAGCAATGCATCTGAGGTGCCCTTGGGAGGAAGGCAGGAGAAGTTGGGGCGTTTATCCCCAGCCAGCTTCATGACTGGTCCTGGCTTTGCCAGGGTCTCAGCCCCTCTGGCGTGGTCCCAGCTCATGTGCCGCTCCAGGCCTGGCGGATGACGGCAGCCCACATCTGCCACGTTGGGCCTCTGCAACCCTTCTCGGTTTATGCGTCCCACCCCCATCTCTTTCCTCACACACTCCCTTCCTTAAAGTTGCTTCTGTTAATCCCTCTGGGTGTATCACCGACCCCCTGCCGAGACCCTCTTGATACAGCACCCAGCACAGGATCTGGTGCCCCCAGAGCCTTCCTCGCCTCAACAAAGCTGGGACCTGGGTCCTTCCGCCCTGAGACCCCGCCACCAATCGGCTGAACTCTCCTAGTGGCCTGGGCTTTGCCCTTTCTCTTCACCTGCTGCACAGCCTGGTCCACAGGTCCAGGCTTCTGCCTCAGTCTCCCCACTGGGACAAGAGTCCATGTCGAACTCCCACTTCCTTGGGCCAGACCCACTCATGCTGACACCTCCTCCCCGGGGAAGTCAGATGTGTCACCAGTGACTGGCCTGGCCTGCTCCCCTGTGCCCTGGCCATGTGCATCACTAGGTGGGGCAGAGGGACCACCCCTGGCAGCAACCCACCTCCACTCCTTACTGCATGCAAGCCTTGTCTGGTCTGTCTCACCCCCGGACAGTGCCGTGGGCCTTCTGGAGCCTTCCCCCGGCATGCCCCAAAGCCTGCCTGGTGAGTGTGTACTCAGCCCCACACCCCTCCATACCCCGCACAGGTCCCATATCCCCCATCTGGTCTCACGGGCTGGAGAGGCAAATGGGGTGGGCCACAGAGGCCTTGAATGCCACGCCAAGGGGCTCGAGTTTTAGCCTGAAGGCAGTGGCTCCACTGAAGGGCTCCAGCAGCAGCTGGTAAGGTAGCACATGGATCACGAAGGGGGAGAGGTGAGACAGGAGGCTGGGCGAGCAGTGAGGAGGATGGCGGAACCGGCCAGCAGAGAGGAGACGGGCTGGTAGAGAGGGACCCCTGCCATCAGAGGGGGGCTGAGCCTCTGCCGCCCACCCTGTGAGCTGGGACTCATGCTGGCTGCACTGCTGGCCTCAAGGCTTGGTTAGGAGGGCCCAGGGCAGTGCTTTGTAATCTCGGGGTGCCCGGGGCCGGCGGGGTGGGGATGGAGAGAAAGGTCGGGGGCAGGAGAGATGTGAGAGAAATGGGGGCTGTGTGGCTTCAGGCAGCTGTTCCCCAGCTGTGCCCTGTGGGAAAGGGAGGGCACCCAGGCCTAGGAGAGCGGCGTGACATAGCACAGTGACTCCTTGCCGAGCTTGAGTCCCTGCCCCCTGCCTATGGGAAAGCAGGCCACACCCATACCTTCCTGGAAGCCCGGAGCGACCCCGCTGCCCCACTGCTGTCTCTAGCACCAGCTGGCAGCTAGGGCAGGCTTACCTGGCCGCGAGCGCAGAATCTGGCCAGCTCAGATCTCAAGTCCTTGCTGCCTGCCAATCTTGTTGCTTCCTAACGCCTCTTCCAAGCCGTTCCTCCAACCGAGCCCAAGGCTCAGGCCCTCTGGGTAAGCCACTCTCTCCCCTGTCTCATCTGCTGACCGCCTGGTCACCCCTGTCCTTCACAGGAGAGGACGGCTTCTAGTTTGCATGCTTCATCTCTGCCCAGCCCCAGTGCCTCCTGCTGTCCAGGGGCAGCACAGACAGCCTGCATGCTTCTTGGCCACCTTCACCTCTAAGCTATTTCTGCCCCCCAATCCCATCCACTCTGAAGAGTGTCATCACCTACGCTGTTCCCCTTCTGTAACTACCACTCTGTGACATCCTGAGCCTCCTGGCTCCCACTCCCACTGTGCCCCCACTGCATCAGGACCTCCAGTCTGTAGGTCCTTCTATTTTCCATCACCTTTGGTCCTCACGACCCTCCCTCTCCAGGCCAGATTCCACCTCTCTCTTGCTGTATCAGTTAGGAAAAGGTTGGAGCATAAGTGATAGAAAATCCAAAATAAAAGTATATTAGGGACTTCCCTGGTGGCACAGTGGTTAAGAGTCCGCCTGCCAGTGCAGAGGACACAGGTTCGATCCCTGGTCCGGGAAGATTCCACATGCTGTGGAGCAACTGGGCCCATGAGCCACAGCTACTGAGCCTGCGTGCCACAACTGCTGAAGGCTGTGCGTCTAGAGCCTGTGCTCCGCAACAAAAGAAGTCACTGCAATGAGAGGCCCGTGCACCGCAGCAAAGAGTGGCCCCCACTCGCCGCAACTAGAGAAGGCCTGTGCACAGCAACAAACACCCAACGCAGCCAAAAAAAAAAAAAAAAAAAAAAAACTTATATTAAACAAGTACGAGATTTATAGCTCTCTAAAAAGAGTTTAGAGAAAGGCAGTCAAGGGTCAAGCTTCAAGAATCATCAAGATCCCAGGATCCTTCCCTCTTGCCTTCCTGCTATCTTTAGCATCAACACAGAGCATCCATCTCATGGCCCCAAATGGTTGTTCAAGCTCCAGCCATCGTATCCTCGTTCCAGTCATCAAGAAGGAGGAGGGGAAGAAGGAAGCACATCCCCTTCCATTTCTATCACCACTTCTGCTTTCGTCTCTTCTTGAACTTCACAAAAGTGGAGTCATACAGTATACATTCCTTTGTGCCCAGTTTATTTTTCTCAGTAACATGTTTCTGAGATTCATCCATGTTTTGTGTGAATCAGTAGTTAGTTCTTTCTTTTACAGCTGTGTAGATTCCATTGTATGGGATATACCACAATTCATTTATCTATTCTCTGCTGATGGATATGTGAGTTGTTTCTAGTTTGGGGCATTATGAATTAAACTGCCTTGAACATTGTTATGCAAGTCTTCTGGTGGACCTGTGAACTCACTTCTCTTGGCTATACACCTAGAAGTGAAATTGTTGGGTCAGAGAGTTGATGTGTGTTTAACCTGATTAGAAATTACAACATAATTTTCCAAAGTGGTCGACCATTTTATGCTTCCTCCAGCATCATGTAAGTATAAAATGCCCTACATCCTGTCAACACTTGGAATTGTCAGTCTTTTTCATTTTGGCCATTCTGGGAGACGTGTGGGAACATCTTGTCATGGTTTTAATTTGTAGTCTCCTGAAGGTTCGGTCCCCGATCCTCTTCTCTCTCACTACCCACACCTTCCTCTGGGGAGCTCATCTTCTCTGAAGACTTCAATTACCATCCCCAGTGATGGGTATCAACCCTGGCTGCACTTTAGAATCCCCTAGGAGCTTTAGGAAAATTCCAGTGCCAAGCAGAATCCTTCCTCAGAGATGCTATTGGTCTAGGGGTGGGGACCAGGCATCAATATTTTTTAAAAAACTTTCCAGTTTTCATTCTAGTATGAAGCCAATGTTCAGAACCACTGGGAGAGACACTGGTGACCCCCAAATCCTGTCTGTCTCCACTTCATGGTCCCCAGCACCAAAAACTCAGCATCCCCAAGTCTGAATGCACCTTCCTCTCCCCTTCAGATCTGTACCCCAGCAGCATTTACTTGAGCTGGAAACATGGTGGGTTATTTTTGGTTCCTCAACTTCTCTCACCTTAGACATCCTCAGGTCTGGCCAAGTACCTTCTAAATGCCTCTTGAGATGATCCACTTTTCTCTGCCCCAGTGCCTCCTATAACCTGGGCATGGGGGACTTCATTTATCCCTTTATGGGACTTAAAATTTAGCAAAAGATGAGTGAATGAGTGAATGAATGATCATGTATTTAGTACTCCACCCGCAGTCCTGACATCACCCCACACCTCTCTGGTCGCCCACCGTAATTTGCATGTTTGTTTTTTTTTTTACAGCTTTATTGAGGTTCGATTGACATATATTGACATCGATAATCTGAAATGTTTAATTTCAATATGTTTTGACACATGTATACACCCATGGAATCATCATCACATTTAAGATAATGAACATACACATCCATCACCCCCCAAAGTTTCCTCCTGCCCCTTCACAATCCCTCCCTCCAGCCTCCCACCACGTCCTCCAACAACTCACTATAGATTTGTTTTCCTTTTCTAGGATTTTATGTACTCTTTTTTGGTCTGGCTTCTTTCACTCAGAATGATTATTTTGAGACGCATCCATGTTGCAGCGTGTATCAATAGCTTATTCTTTTTTTATTGCTGAGTCTTATTCTGCTGTATAATTACAATTCAATTTGTTTATTCATTCATTTACCCATTAATGGACATTTGGGTTGTTTTCAGTTTGGGGCTCTTACAAATAAAGCTGCTATGGATCCTCATGTATAATTTTTTGTGTGGATAGAGGCTTTCACTTCTCTCGGGAAATACCTAGGAGTGGAATAGCTGGGTCATGAGGTATATGTATGTTTAGCATTTTAAGGAACTGCCACTCTGTTTTCCAGAGTGGTTGTTCCATTTTACAATCCCACCAGCCATGAATAAGAGTTCCGGTTTTGGCCCATTTTTAAATTGGGTGTTTATCTTACAACTTAGTTGTAAAATTTCTCCATATATTCTTTGTTGGATATATATTTTACAAAATCTCCAGTCTGTGCCTTGCCTTTATCATTTTCTTAATAGTGTCTCAGAAGGGCTAACTAAACTTTTGCATTTTAATGAGGTCCAATTTATTGATTTTTTTCTTTTATTGTTTGTGCTTTTTGTATTGCATTTCATAAATGTTTTCCAAGCCCAAGGTAATTAAGATTTTTTCCCTATGTTTTTTTCTAGAAGTTTCATAGTTTTAGCTCTTACAGGTAGGTCTGTGATCCACTTTGAATTAACCTTTGCATATGGTGTGACCTCTATCGGTCTGACTCTTTCTTCCAATCAACTCCCCTCATTGAAAGATGGTTTTGGCAAAATTCAAACTTCACCATACCACTCCCCTGCTTAAACTGTCTCCCACAGGCAAACCTCAGCCTCCCAAGCCCAGCTGTGTAGATGCCTTAGCTCACACCTGGCCCTAGGCAACCTATCCAGCCCTCATCTCCCCGTTTCATCAATACCACAAGCTGTTTCTCAAACACATCAAATGTGTCTCTCTTGCTTCTGGGTTTTGGACATGCTTCTCCTTCTGCCTGGAAGTTCCTACCTCCCACCCCTCTGCCCAATCCCTTCTGTCACCATAAACTTCTAGTTTTTCTGTGGGCCCTTCAGGGATTAACTTGGAGGTTGCCCCTCCCCTAGGAGCCTTGATCAGGGGCAGATGGTGCCTCTGAATGCCCACGTCATGCTGAGCACTGGAATCATCATTATTTAGTTACTTGCCTGTTTCCCCCTCAAGAACGAGCTCCCTCCAGGCAAGGGCACGTGCCCCTTATTCTGGGCCTGAGTCAAAGTACTTAACCTGTGCCACTTCTCCAGGACATACCGGCTGAAAATCAGCCCGGCCTTTATGTGTGGCGCAGAGGAGGCCTGGCGTGGCTATGGAGTGAATGACCCTAGGCATTACCCCTGCACACCTTTCCCTGCTCCTGGACATTTTGCTTTCAGGACACTCTGACCTCAGGTCTGTTCCCTTGGGGGCATCCTTGGGGAAAGGAGGAGCTGGGCTGGGAAGGGAAGGAGGAGAGGGAAGCAGAAGCTGAGGGTTTGGCAATGCAGGTTGGGGAACTTGAGGACAAACGGGCCTCAGGATGGGGTGTGGTGTGGGGCCTGAGTCAGGGCACAGAGGGGCAGCCCTGTCAGTGTTCGCCAGGAGTTCCCAGGTGAGGCCGCAGGGCCCCTGGGCAGCTACATGCCTTTTGCATGGTCCTTCCTGCTCCGGCCAGGCGAGGGGGTGAACCTGAGGTCACCCCAAGTCTCTTGCCATGCTCTCAAACAGCCGCCTGCCCCAGGAGACCCGGGAAGCCAAGTCAATAACTTGAAACCATAAAATCTCGAAGGCGTTGAGCTCTTGGACAGAGGAGCAGACGCGGCACATGGGGCCTTTTCCCAGGCAGCTCGTGTGGAACCAGCAAAACAGATTTATGAGTGTCTGGTTGAAACCGGCTTGTGGGGGAGGGGGCTAGTCTGAGATGTGGACGTTTCGAGTGCACAGGGAAGCTGATAAATGGAAATTAATCGCACGGTCCTCATGGCCGTGATTTAAGGCAAGTGAAACGTTGCCTCTTTTGTGTGCTTTGTTACTGTGTCATTTGGAGGAACATAAGTGCACTTATTGGCGCTTTTATGGGCTCTCCCAAGACCTTCCACCCGCAATGCTCTGTTCTCCGAAAGGCGGGCGATCAGAGGGCTGTTGGCCTCTGCGTGTGTATGGGGCGGGTGGGCCGCGAGCCCGTGCTTGGCTAGGACTGCGGGCTCCCAGATGGAGCCGCACGGCCTGCCGCGGAGTCACGGGGCGTGTCTAGTTGTCTCTGTAGACTCTGGACAGACCCCCGAGGCTTCGAGTGTACATGGATTCACACATGTGCACAGCACAGCCTTTCCTGAGCGCCAGGTTTGGCCGCAGAGAGGGACGAGGAGCTTGGCTCTCCAGAACCATCCCTCCCTCCAGCCTGGCTCTTGGGGGACTGGCCCATTGGTGGGGACAGGGGACCCACTGGGGAGCCTCCCATCCTCCCTGTACCTTCCGGTACCATCCAGGAAGATGCTGTGTCAATTCCTTGGGCACCCCTGGCTGGTGTGGAACAAGTGGAAGCTTCTTAGGGTCTGAGGCAGCTTGGGGTGGGTGAGGGGAGAAGAGATTATCCGGGCCTGGACACCTCAGCCTCTGAGGGTGCTTGGGGGAGCCCCCTGCCCACCCAGGTTAGTGCACAGGGGTCAGCCAGGGTCAGGAGGCCCAGGAGACCCCTGCCCCTTCGGGGGCTCCACATCCTTGGGGTGACCCCTCTCCCTACCGAGGGCACCCCTGAGCCGCTCCTGCCTCAGCCACAACCAGCCCAGCTGTCAGTTTGTCATTCAGCCCCAGAGGGCTTGGGCTGGTCCCCAGTCTCCAGTCTGGTGCCAGAGGGAGCACCGGGGGCCACAGAAATATAGCTGTGGCTCCCAGGAAGGGAGACCCTGGGAATCCAGCCCTATCGGGGGGTAGGCATCCCAGGCAGGTGGCCTTGGGCATTGATGTCTCCAAGGAGTTTACAAACCTCCCGGGCCTGCCCCTGGGAGCCCCAGGTGGTGGTCATCTGACTGCCACCGTTGGCCTCTAGAGCTCCAGCCCCAAGGGACAGGAGTGTGCTTGAGAAGTGTTATGCAGCGCTGCCCGGCTGTCAGCACCCCATAGAGAACCAGCAAGAGCCACAAAGCTCTGCCATCTTGAACACCACCCGGCCCCATCCTCCCCTCACGTCCGCTCCCTGGCCCGGAGAGCTACAGGCCCTCAGCCATGGTCTGCCCTGGTCACTCCAGCCAGGGGGCTGGCAGGGGACCTAAGCCCAGGATCACACAGCCAAGTGAGCACTCCAGCACCCCCAATTTCTAGAGATGGGGGCACCAACCTTTGTCATTAAACAATCCAGTGTCAAGGTATGACCTCAGGTTATCTGCCATACCTGGCCTCAGGGTGTCTGAGAACTGCCCCCTTATTTTGTTTCTTGGTGGACAGAGGAGACGGGCCTGGGCGGCTGCCTGGGTCCCTTGTTGACCTCTTGGGACATCACGGTGATTACCACTCTTATTGCATTTGCGATGGAAGACTCTAGGCCTCCTGGGGAGTTTTCTGTCCAGCCTCATAGAGGTTTTTCACCAGAAGATTGATGGAGGTGCTTCAGAGGACTTACCGAATTTTACCTGTATGTGCACATTTGTGTTTTTCTGGGAAGAGCCTCAAACATTAACAACTGCAGCTGAGGGAGCAAGGGACAGAGGGACAGAGGGACAGACAGGCCTTAGGGCTGCAGCCAGGGGCCAGCACAGCCCTTCTGGTTGCCCAAAGGCACGCTGTGAGGCTGGTGTCAACACAGCCTCCTTTTTACCCAAAAGGAAACTGAGACCCAGACAGGTGAGTGACTTAGCCTGTGAAGCAGAGAGCCGGCCTGGAGGTCTGCGAGCATCCACATCCTTAGCTCTCCAGGCTGTGTTGCAACAGCAGAGATGGGGCAACAGTTGACAGGCTCAGGGGGTAAGAGTGCGTGTGTGTGCATGCGCGCGCACGTGCCTTCCCCAGCCCCGAACACACGCACACGCACATATACAGGCACACACACGAGCACACACACGCAGGCACACCTCCTGCCCCGCTCACCCACCGAGCTCTCACTCGCTCTCCTGTGGGTGATAAGCCCTCCCAGTGCTGCTGTTGCAGGCGGGTGAGGTTCAACGGAATGAGGGATGAGGGGTCCAGGGGCCCAGGGCCCGGGCGATGACAGAAGCCTCAGCAGGATGGCATGCAGGCCCTGTCCAGACTGGGGCGTCACCTGCAATAAAATCATGAGGCCAACACAGCAAGGCTGTAAACATGGACAGACAATAGGGGAGACGGGCCCTGGGGTTCCATAAAGAGCGTCTGGCCCGGCCAGAGCTCAGGGCCTGCTTGGCTCAGGGGCGGCGGAGAGGGCGGCAGGCGGGGGGCTTCTCAGGGCTTGGCTGGGACGGCCGTCTCGGGCCATGGCTAGCCGGTCCAGCTCCAAGTTGGCTGGGAGGCCTGGACTCCACATAATAAACAACAGAGAGAGATAAATCGCAAATGTGTCTGGAGCTGGTGGGGAGTGGGGAGAAGTACGTGAGGGTCACCGGGGGGCCTGTCTCCTTCCCTGGCTGCTGCTCGCCTAGGAGGAGGGCCCAGTGTTCCAGGGGAGCCTCGGTCCTGGAGCCCATAGGACTGCTGGGGCTCAGGGGTGGGTGGGGCCAGAGACAAGATGTATTGAGTACGCGGGGCCAGAGGGCCTCTGAGGTGAATTTCCACCTGGAAAACTCCAAGGGAGTGCGAGGGCTCGGTGTTGAGTGGAAGTGGAGGTGAGGGCAGGCGGCCTCACACCAGGAAGGCGGGCCCTTAGGGAGCCCACAGAGCCGTCCCAGCATCGGCTGCCTTGGGCCCTCACCCCAGCCAGGCAGGGCGAGTCCTCCCCTCCTCCGGAAGAGGACGCAGGCGTTGCAGTGGGGGATTTCTCTTCCCTTTCTCCTCCCTGCGTCCCCCAGCCCAGCCGCGAAATCTCTGCCTCTCCCTCTCCCCGGCCTTCTTATGCGCGGGGCGACCCCACCTGCTGCCTGCCTCCCCGGACTCCTCAGACTCAAACCCCTCCCAGGGCTGCGTTCTGGACACCACCACCTGCACAGCCCCGGGGCACCTCTCAGGTGCAGGCCCCAAATGACCATCTTCATCGCTGCCCTGCTGGAGACCCTGACTCAGCTGCCCAAGCCGAACTCAGGGGCCTGGGCCTGACTCCGCCATCCGCCCCCCTCCACCAGCGCCGTCAATCCCTCCTTCCCAAACGGCCCCCTGTGCGCCCCCAGGCCCCCTCCATCGCTCGGCAGCCCGGGCCTCTGTCTCCCGTGGTCCACACAGCAGCCAGAAGGATCTGTGGGACTCGCCCATCTGACCCTCTTGCTTCCCTCCCCGGCTCCCCATAATCTTCAGGACAAAAGCCCAGCCTGAGGGTGCCGTAGGGCCCAGCGCACTTCATCCATTATTTTCCCTCCTCTACCACTTAACACCCATCACCCATGGGACCATTTGTAGGGCCTTGAATTCCCCATGCTTCCCCCACCACCACGTGCTTCTAGGATGCTCTTGCAACCCATCCTCTCTCTTAGTCTGAGCAAGAGTCATGGCTCTGTCCCACGAAGCTGGTTATGAGGGAGGAGGCATGGACCCACCCTAAAAAGTAAGTTAATCTGAGCAGGGAGACACAGCCCTGGCTCAGAAAGTCTAGTCTGAGGAGGGTGGTGGGCAAGGCCCTGCTCTGAAAAGCCCCAGTCAGAGGAGGGAGGTGTCCCCCTGCCCTGGTTGCTGTGACCTGTGCGGGGATGTGGCCCTTCTCTGACAAGCCTCCATTCATCAGGCCTTCCCTGGGAGGGTCAGTGGGTGGGGGCCTGGCCCCAGGCCCCTTCAGCTCTGGGAGGGCCCGCCAGCCCAGGGCACAAGCCTGCATCCGTCTGCAGGAAGCCAGTGCCCGGGCAATGCCAGAGGGATTGGCAATTGGCAATGCCTGATTGCAGGCTTGGCCCTGCCCGCGGCTGTAGGGCCAATGCTGGGCGCACCCAGTACTGGCCCTGCTGGGCTGCCGGGGAGCGCAGAGGACAGGGGCCGTGGCAGCTTGTGGGCAAGAAGGGCAGGCAGGCACCTTTGTGCCCCTGACTCAGGCAGCCCCTTCTCCCAAGGCAGAGACCCCCCAGGCCCACTCTGCCGTGCTCACGCTCCCCCAGGGCCACCTCAGGACGGCTTCTACAGGCTGAGGAGTCCCAACGTCCTGATTCTTTGAGAATAGGCTCCAAGTGTCCCACATTGAACAAGAAGCTCCCCAGGGAAGGAAGGGGTGGCAAGTAGTCATCCATCAAGTACCCACTATGTGCTTCATCAGCACCACCTCACTGCTCATGAAACTCTAAGGGAAAATGTCATCGTAGGCTCAGAGCAGGTAATCAGCTTACCCAGGATACACAGCTAGGAAGTAGGAGAGCTTAAAATTAAACCCAAGCTGTCCCATGCACCAGGCTACCGCAAAACAGGTCTCCCTGGGGCAGGGGCCAGGTCTCCCCCACAGACACCAATCATCTGTACCTCCCCTTGCTTCTCAGGTCCTGTCAGCTGTCCCCAAACCCTGTGGTTTTGAGCACGGCTGCCCATGGCTGTCCTGCTTGAGAATGTTGTCCAGTCTTCCAAGAACACCTCAGTAGTAGGGAATGGATGGATGAATGAACGAACGCACTTCCTGCATAGCCTCTCTCTGGGGCAGACCCCGTGCTGGGCACTGGGGCCGCAAAGACCAGGAAACAGGATTGACTCCTGCCTCTAGGAGCTTTCGCCGTAATGGGGAAGGAAGGTTAAGACCCCAGTCAGTGCCCCTGAGCGTAACAGTGCATGTGGGTGCACCACAGCAAGTCCCCCAGGCCAAAGGAATCAGCAGGAACGCTTCATGAAGGGGGCATGTTTTAGCCAAATCTAGGCCTAGGACTGAGGAGGTGCTGTCGAACAGCCCAGACCTTCCAGGGGCCAGAGATGTTTTACCTGGAAGGGAGACTGGGGCCTGGAGAGCAAGAATGCCTTGGGATATCAGGGGCCTTGACAACTAGCTAAGGACCTGGAACTTTCTCTGCAATCAACAGGGAGTCAGGGAAGACGTAAGGCTCAGGGTGACATGGCCCCATGTGCCACTTTTACAAGCCCACCTTGACTGTTGATGGGATTGGACAGGCAGGCAGACAGGCTGGGGGGAGGGGGAAGGGGGAGGGGGAGAGGAGTGGGAGGGGGGAGGTCTCTGGCAGAGGCTGGTGAATGATTGTGTAAGGGATGGAGAGGTCTGTCCTGGAGCAACAATCATGTGGCTGTCATTAGAGAGCTGCCAGGACTCTGGTGGGAAGTGAGGGGCTGGCAGGTTCACCCACTGAGACAGGACCTACAGAGGAGACGCAGGGAGAGCTAGCTGATGGGCAGCGACCGGGGCCATCCAGGGGGAGAAGGTTGGGTCCATGGGCCTCAAATTGGTCCTCTTACCTGGAAATTCCCTCCTGAAATGCCCAGTCACTGCCTGGGCCCCAGCTCCCCATCCCACCTCAGATAGCTTTCTCTAGGTGGGTGGTGGGCGGCAGGGCACTCCTTTGCCTGGGTGGCCTGGAGCCTGACCACGGCCAGAGGCAGGCCCAGAAGCCCTGCGCCTCCTGTTCCGGGGGCCTCTGTGTCCACGGGCAGACCCTGTGGCTGGCCATGCTGGGCTGCAGAACTGGAGCTCACTTGTGGATGGCGTTCTGGGCATCCAGGCCCACTGGCGTGGGAAGCCGTGCCAGGGCCATGAGGAGAGAGGGTGGTAGCCCCAGGAGCTTGGGCATTCTGGCCGCCTGCAGTGCAGCAGGCAACAGGCCCTGGCAGGGAGCAGGCTGGACCGTGGGTGGCAGGGAGCCCTGGCCCTCGGGCAGCTGGCTGTGGCCACAGCTGCTCATCTTGTTTTCCACTCCTCCCCGAATCACCATCCAGTTCATCCCTTTCACCCACAGGCTCTGGTCAAGTACATGGAGTCGGGGGGCTTTAGCGTGAGTCTCACGAGGGGGCATCGGACAGCCCTTGCGTCCAGACCCAGCCCTGCTCCAGCAAAGCACCTCGGGCAGATGCCTTAACTTCTCTGAGCCTCAGTTTCTCCACGATGAAAGGAGGATCCTAACTTGACACGATGCCCGGTCTCTAGTTGGACTCACTGAAGGGCCTGTCTCGATGACACTTTGCACCTGTCTAGATGACACTTTGCACCTGTCTCGATGACACTTTGCACCTGTCTCGATGACACTTTGCACCTGTCTCGATGACACTTTGCACCTGTCTAGATGACGGTGGGGCAGGCAGTGACCCTCCAGCATGATTGTGGCACAGGAGGGAGAGTCTCCTGACAGATTGGTGGCGAGAAATTCTAACACTGTTGGGTCACTCTCTTGATTGTTCTCTTGAAGTCCTCTGGAGAAAAGCCCCAGGACCATGGTACCAGAACAAGGAGCACAGGACAGAAGTCCAGGACTTCAGCCAGCACTTGACCACCAGACTTCATGGCGTTGGACAGTTGTGCTGATGGTCAGAATGACCCCTCCAGCCCGGGGGGGCAGGAAGGAGGGAGTCCGGTGACAGCCCTGGTTCTGCTCTTGCCTGGCCCTTCTCTGGCTTCGTTTCTCCTTTGAGCCGGGTGGATACACTGATGGCCTCC
The DNA here is from genome assembly GCF_009873245.2 of Balaenoptera musculus. Classification (NCBI taxonomy): domain Eukaryota; kingdom Metazoa; phylum Chordata; class Mammalia; order Artiodactyla; family Balaenopteridae; genus Balaenoptera; species Balaenoptera musculus. The sequence continues at coordinate 78,559,093 of NC_045799.1, forward strand.
AAGGACCCTTTCAGCACTCAGCTTTCAGGACCCAGGATCCTTTGTACCCACTGTACTTGCTCAGTTTCCCTTAACTGGGATGCCATCTTTCTCCTCTCTGGTGGCCCAAGCCCCCGTGGCTCCCTAACACCCACCCAGCCCAGCCTTTCTGGGGCCCTTGCCCTGAGTTCCCCAAGAATGTCCTGCTGAGCCCCCGCAGGCAGGCCTGGAATAGCACACCCCCTCTCAGCCCAGCTCTGCTGCCAGGGGCCCAGCCCTCTCCCCTCCCTGGCCCAGGCCACGGGCTCCAGGGCAGGAGCCAGGCCTCAGCGTCCCTGTGTGCCCCTCGCAACTCCCAAGTCAACGGGAACTCAGAAAAGAAACGAGAAGCCTTGCGGCCTGGCTCCCAACACCTGCTCTGTCACTTCTGAGCAGATGACCTCAGCAATTCTCCCCGCCGCCCCCCGCCCCCCGCAACCAGCCAGCTCTGCATCCTCCTCTGCAAAGCGCAGGCTGGAGCACTGGTGAGAATCTGAGCTAAGTGCTGTCCGTGGATGATCTCAGTTAATCCTCATAGCAGTCTTAAGAGGTAGAGTCTAGTGTTTACCCCCTGCTTATAGAGGAGGAAACAGAAAATTTGCAGAAAGAATGAGTGACTTCCTCAAGATCTCGGAGCTGGTAAGAGGTAAAAGCCAGAAATGCACCCAGGTGGGCTGACAGGGGGCCCCGCTGGGCAGCACACCCTCAGGGGAGTGGAGGCTCCAGACACACTTTGCACCTGTCAAGAGCTCTCCATGGAGAAAGGGAGGGTTGCTCTTGGAAGATGGGGCACCCAGAGAGAAGTGGTGACTTTTGGAGGCCACGCTGTGTCCGTGGCACAGCCAGAGTGCTGACTCCCACTTCAGGCTCTTCCCCTACCCTATCTCCAGTCTTCTTTGAGGTCACATGTGAGGACAAGCCCCTTGGCCCCAGAGCACATGAACCCTGACCATGAGCTGCCCCCGGATTCTCAAACACTGTCTGCGTGGACTCTAAGCCAGTCACCCCACCACGGGGCCACCATCACCGTGCAAGGCAAGAGTCCCAACTCACGGGTGTACGTGAGCCATGAGGCAGCTGGGACCTGCAATTCTGGCCACACCCCACATCCAGGTCACCTCTCCAACCAGAGACAGGCCTGGTTGTTAAGAAATGTCTAGTGACATTAGGGGCCCAACCAGGGAGCTTGGGGCGGGGCAGTGGTGGTGATGGTACAAGTGGTAAGGTTGATGGAGGTGAGGATGGAGGCAAAGATGGAGATTAGGATAAAGATGAGGATGGAGATGAAGATGGAGGTAAAGATGGAAGTAAGGATGGAGGTGAGGATGGAGGTGAAGATGGCAGTGAGGATGGAGGCGAAGATGGCAGTGAGGATGGAGGAAATTGTAGAGATGATGGAGACACGGGCAATGACCATGGTGGTGATGATGGTAGAGCTGCTGAAGCTGGTGGCGATGGGTTTGGAGTGGTGATGACGGTAGAAGTGGTGGATAGGATGGAGATGACGATGGAGGAAATGATGGAAACAATGGAGATATTGGTGGCAGCGATGGTGGTGGTGATGGGGATGCCACTGTGGCTAGTGAATCTGGACGCAACAGTAACGTTGAGGCTAACAGCCAGGGAACTGCTGCAAGTAGCTCTTGACCCAGAACCCTCCACCAAACATAGAAGTTCCTCCAGCCACAACTTTATTTCAGTCTGAGAAGCCCCTCTGACCAGTGTCACCGATGAGCATTTGTCTCCAGATGAGATAATGGGAAAGAAGGGGACCCAGTTGCCTCCCAAGCATTAGCTAATGTGAATGAAGCATCAGGCATGACCCAGCAGCTGACAGGGTAGGGGTTTCCAACTCAGTGAGAGGCTGGTGCCTGGGGTGCCAGATAGTCAGGAGGTCGCCTGGGGATAGGCCCTCCTGTTCTAGGAAGGAAGCAGGGCCCTGGCCATAGTCAGGCAGGAGAGCAAAGGTTCCACTGGGTGGATGCAGAGCATCCCTGAGCCCCTGGGGCCGTAAAGGTGGGGAGACAGGGCCCAGCAGAGGGTCTGCTGAGAATGACACTGGACAGGTAGAAAAGGGGAACATTGGGTACCAGTGCTACGTAGGCTTCTGTCCTGGAGGGAGCTGCCAGGAGCGGGATGACGAGGTTGATGGAGGTATCTGAGGCAGGGGGGTTTGGGGGTCTTGCTGGCAGCAAGGGTGGAGCAATGATGGCAAGAAGATTCCAGGAGTGGTCCAAGCATGCGCTCTGAGGCGGCCACTGGGAATACCAGCATCTTTGGCAAAAGGTCACAAATTCCTCCTCTTCTGTTGACATCAACACACGAATACTGCAGGCCCGCCATGACCAATGTTCTAGCTTTTTCCATTACCCACAGGCTGTCTGCTCCCACACACCCACCCCCCGTCCCCCAGCGTGCCCACTTCTGGCCTCTGTCAGGACCCTGGCGAGCTGCTGGCCTGGAAGAGCCTGGCTGGGGTGCCGGCCAGGCTCCCCTGTGTGCTGCCCGGCCAGTGGGCCTTGCCAGGTGTCAGACTCAATTTCCCGATCCTTCTTGCTCAGAGAACCAAACATCTTGTCCCTCCACCCAAGCTGGGTCCTCCCAGGCCGCGTCCTTGGCAGCAAGAAGACCCCTGGGGCTGCAGTTAGACTCACCAGGAAGGGCAGGGAGGGGGCAGGTGGAAAGGTCATTCATCCAATTTGTTGCCTACCTCTCAGCCAGGTCACTGGCCAAAGGGAAGGGAAGGCAACGCTGTGGCGGATAGAGTGGCCGGGGAGGGGCAGCTGTAGGCAAAGTGGCTCGAGACAGCGGGGAGAGAGCTACACCAGGAAGTCTGGAGACCTGGGTGTAAGCCCTTGACTCACTCCTTCCCTGCACCCCACTGGTAAACAAGGTGGGTGAATAAAATAACCTTTGAGGTCCATCCCACCTTCCATGAGTCAGCAAAGTTCCCTCCCTCAGCCAACCCCATATCCCTTGCACAACTTTGCACTCACTGTTTTTTTAAAAAAAAAAAAACAGCTTGATTGCAATATAATTCACATACCATACAATCTACCCATTTAAAGTGTACAACTCAATGGTTTTTAGTATATTCACAAAGTTGTACACTCATCTCCACGGTCAATTTTAGAACATTTCATCACCCCAAAAAGAAACCGTTCAGCTATCACCCCCCAACTCCCAATCCTTCTGGGCCCTACCTCTACCCGCACCAGCCCTACGCAGCTACTCATCTACTTTCTGTCTCAATAGACTTGCCTATTCTGGACATTTCAAGTAATCACTGCTTCTTTAGAGAGGCACTGGGCAAACCAGATCTGCCTGCTTCCCCCAAACCAGCCCCTCCCTATGGCCCCATCCTGCCCCAGGCCCCGGGCTCCAGGTTGCCAGGGCTTTGGGCTACAGAATCTCCCTGCCATCTCCAACCAGCCACAAGTCCTGTCTCTCTCCCTCTCAGTGACTCCTGTCCTTTTCCTCCCCCGACACCCACTCCCTCTCCCACAGTCCACTGTGACATCGTCCACTCCTCACCGCCCCTTGGGACTGTTCTAAAGTGAAAATCCAATTAAGTCACCCTGAAAACATAACACCTTCCTACAGGTCTCCGTTACCCTCAGGGTTCAGTCCAGAACTTCTGCCTCAGGCGTTTTAGTATGGATTCCCGTGAATGCAGTGCCTGAGCAAGAGTGTGCATTTGGGAGAAGATTCCAAGAGACAGGAGGGAGGAGCAGGGAAAGCATGAAGCCCACCTAAGGGTATTCTCTGCCATAGGCAGCAGGGGCTCAATTCCACCAGAACCTCCAGGATTATACAGAATGTCACCCAGATTGGTCTGTCCGAGTGGCAGGAGATGGGCATTTTCTCCTTGGTGGAGGGTTGCTGCCAGGAGACTTAACCTCCATTCCCACATCCCGGACTGCATTTGCTGTCAGGCAGAGAGGGGACCCGCTTGGAAGACTCTGAGACAGAGAAAGATGCTGTGGTCAAGGCCGTTGCAGGACTCCACCCAGAAGCCCTTTGCCAGCTGTGCACCCACACAATTGTGAGCTGTGAACATGGGCTGCTCATGGCTTACAGCTGCCCCTTCTCCAGAGAACAGCCCTCAGCTGTTGGGAGATATTAGCCTGGATGTTGGGCAGCCTACAGTCAATGGCCAGCTGAAATGGGGGCCTCCAGGAAAGTTAACACAGTGGTGCAGCTTATGCTCCAGAGCCTTCCCTGTGGATCAGGCCAAGAACACACTTCCCCTGAGGCCACATCCTGCTTCCCTACCTCAGGAAATCATGGCACCTAATTCTAATAACAGACTCAGGCTCTGTTTCTGGGGAACCCAGAAGGAAAATGCGGCCCATAACCAAGAAAAAAAAAATCAATGAAATAGATAATGACAAAGATAATCAAATTAGCTGACAAGACTTTAAAATAGCTATCATAAATGTGTTCAAGATTTTAAAGGAAAAATAAATGTAATGAGGAGAGAAACAGAAGATATAAAAGAGAACCAATGTAACTTCTAGAGCTGAAAATATAATGTCTGAAATGAAAATTTCATTGGGTGAGTTTAACTGCAGATTGGAGGGGAAAAAAAGATTTAAAAAACTTTTAACAGAGACTTGGAGACCTATAGAACAACATTAATTCATCTATCACATACATAATTGGAGTACCAGAGGATGAAGAAATAAGGGCTGAAATTTTTACAAATTTCAAATTTGGTGAAAACCATACACCCAAATATCCAAGAAGCTCAAAGAATCCCAAGAAGAATAACTACAAAGAAAGCCACACCAAAGCACATCATAATCATTTTGCTGAAAACCAATGATAAAGAGAAAATCTTAAAAGCAGCCAGAGGGGAAAATGACACATTATGTAGAGGAAATAAAGATAAGAGTAACTGCTGACTTCTGGTCAGAAGCAATAAGAGCTAGAGGACAATGAAATGACATCTTTAGAGTGCCAAAAGACTCAACCTAGAATCCTTTATTTGATGAAAATAGCCTTCCAAAAATGAAGGTGAAAAGTAAAGGTATTGGGACTTCCCTGGTGGTCCAGTGGTTAAGGCTCCGAGAGAGAGAGAGAAAGAAAGAGAGAGACAGAAAGAAGAAAGAAAGAAACAAAGAAACAAAGGAGAAAGAAAAAGATATATTCTAAATGATATAAATGAACTTATTTACAAAACAGAAATAGACTCGCAGACATAGAAAACAAACATGGTTACCAAAAGGGAGAGCAGGGTGAGGTAGGGAGATAAATTAGGAGTCTGGGATTAACAAATACACACTACTATATATAGAATAGATAAATAACAAGGACCTACTGTATAGCACAGGGAACAATATTCAATATCTTGTAATAACCTATAATGGCAAAGAATCTAAAAAAGAATATATATATATATATATATATATATATATACACACACACACATATATATATATAACTGAATCACTTTGCTATACACCTGAAACTAACACAACATTGTAAATTAACTATACTTCAATTTTTTTAAATGATTTTTTTAAAAAGAAGAGATTAGAATGCAGAGAGCATACACAGAGACCAAGGGGTGAGAGATTTATCAAATAAAAATACAAGACACCTGGATATAGTGAATTTCAGACAAACAATGAACATTAACACATATATTTTTAATACTTAAATTATATATACATATTTTATGCATATTAATTATACATGTACATCAGCACACACACATGTACAGGCATACCTTGCTTTACTGTGCTTTGCAGATACTGCACTTTTTGCAAATTGAAGATTTATGGCAACCCTGTGTTGTCCACTTATGGTTAGCATTTTTCAGCAGTAAAGTTTTTTTTAAAAAAAAAGAAAGAAAAATGAAGGTATTTTCTGACAAACAAAAGGTGAGAAAATTCATTGCCAGTGTACTTTGCACTGTGAAAAAAAAATTTTTTTTAATTAATTAATTTATTTGTTTATTTATTTATTTATGGCTGTGTTGGGTCTTCGTTTCTGTGCGAGGGCTTTCTCTAGTTGTGGCAAGTGGGGGCCACTCTTCATTGTGATGCGCGGGCCTCTCATTATTGCGGGCTCTCTTGTTGCGGAGCGCAGGCTCAGTAATTGTGGCTCACGGGCCCAGTTGCTCTGCGGCATGTGGGATCCTCCCAGACCAGGGCTCGAACCCATGTCCCCTGCATTGGCAGGCAGATTCTCAACCACTGTGCCACCAGGGAAGCCCCTGAAAAAATTTTTTAAAAAGTGTTTCAGGCTGAAGGAAAAAGATACTATGTGTAAATATGATCTACAAGACAATGAAGAGCATCAGAAGTGGCAAATATGTGGACTAATATGAAATACATTTTCTCTCATTTTCATTTCCTTAAAAGATAATTGACTTTTCTGTATACCTGAAACTAATACAACATTGTAAATCAACTATATTTCAGGAAAAAGTTGTTTGCTTTGAAAAGAAATTTAAAAAATTTTTTAAAGATAACTGACTTTTAAAGAAAAAATAACACTGTACTGTGGGGTCTATAACATACATAGAAGTAAAAAAAAGGACTATAATGGCACAAAGGATGGAAGTGGAAGTACAGTGCTGCAGGGTCTTAATATTACTCATGAAGTGTTAAATATACTTTAAAGGTAGATTGTGATAAATTAAAAATACGAAGTATAAACTCTAGAGCAATTACACACACACACACACAGAGGGGGAGAGAGAGAGAGAGAACTAGCTAATAGGAAAAACTGATCAAAATGGAAGGCAAAAACCAAAAGAAAAAACCTCAGTCCAAAGGAAGGAAGAGGAAGAGGCAAAAATGAACAGAGCTGTGGGAACAAATAGAAAACAAATAGCGGGACTTCCCTGGTGGCGCAGTGGTTAAGAATCCGCCTGCCAGTGCAGAGGACACGGGTTCGAGTCCTGGTCCGGGAAGATCCCACATGCCGTGGAGCAACTAAGGCCGTGCACCACAACTACTGAACCCATGCTCTAGAGCCTGTGAGCCACAACTACTGAGCCTGCATGCCACAACTACTGAATCCCGCGCACCTAGAGCCCACGCTCCACAACAAGAGAAGCCACCGCAGTGAGAAGCCCGCGCACCTCAACGAAGAGTAGCCCCCACTTGCTGCAACTAGAGAAAGCCTGTGTGCAGCAACGAAGACCCAATGCAGCCAAAAAAAAATTTTTTTTTAATATATTAAAAAAGAAAGAAAACAAATAGCAAGATGGTAGAGTTAAACCCAAACATATCACCCTGCATCTAGTCACATGGAGTAAGAGGGACTGGATTTGCCCTCCCACCTTAACAAGTAGAAAACCTAATAAAAGATACGACACAGCAGTTGTCTCACACGGACAAGAGGCAGTACTGAAATGTGATCCCTAAGAGAAGGGAAATAAGGTGCATTCTAAAATCTAGAAATTTTCTTAGATATTAGGAAATTAACATACTTCTAAATAACCCATAGGTCAAAGAAAAAAACCACATGGGAAATTAGAAATTATTTTGTACTAAATGGAAATGAAAACACAATATATCAACATGTGTGGGCTGCAGCTCTAAAAGCAGTGCTTAGAGGGAAATTCATAGCTTTAATGAGTATACACAAGATGAAAAGTCGATAATCAATGAGTAAAGGGTCTACCTTAAAAAGCTAGGAAATGAAACAGCAAATTAAACCTGAGATAGAAAAATGTGAATAATAAAGATAAGAGCATAAATCAATGAAATAGAAAGTGAACAAAACAATAAAGAAAATTGCTGATACCAAAAGCAGTTTATTTGAAAAGTCCAAATCATTAAAGTATTTGTAATCTATTGCTGTATAACAATATTACCACAAACATAGTGGCTTTAAACAGCATACATTAATTTTCTCATGGCTTTTGTGGGTCAGGAGTCCAGGCACAGATTAACTGGGTCCTCTGCTTTAGAATCTTACACAGGTGTAATTAAGGTGTCTCATCTGAGGCTCACCTGGTGAAGAGACTGCTTCCAACTTACGTGGTTATTGATAGAATTCAGTTCCTTACAGGATGCTGGGCTGAGAGCCTCAGTTTGAATTCATCATCATCATCATCATCAACTTCTCACAAAGGAAAGCCCGAGACCAGATGGCTTTACTGGTGAATTTTGCTAAACGTTTAAAGAAGAATTGATACTGGAGGACTGACATCAGCAAGACGGCAGAATAGGAGTTTTCTATCATCATCCCCCCACAGAACATCAATTCTGACAACCACTGATGGATGACAGTACCTTCATGGGAGTCCAGGAGCCCAGCAGAGAAGTTCCACCACTGTTGCAGCAAAAAAAAAAAACCCCAAAAAACAAGAAAACAGACGCATTGAAGATGGTAATGCACATTGAAGATGGTAATGAACAGTTTCACTTTACTTATGTCACCTCTCTCTCAAGGTGGGATAGCTCAATGCCAAGAAAGACTCCCTTGGCCTGCAATTTCTCCCACAGGGAAAAGTGAGAGTGTAGTGAATCAGCACCTGGCTACCCAGCCAGGGCAGATGGTGCCCAAGAGGCCCACTTCTTTCTCACCCACCCAGAATTCTGGGGTGATCAGCACAGCTGAGGGGTTGAGAGAGGCTAGGAGCACAAAAACCAGGGCTCAAAACTCATTAAAGGGCTGCAGATCCTACTCCATCAGGAAGCCCACCCACAAGCCCCTTGGGATGCCTCACCTGCAGACCCCACAACTAGTCCAAGCGTACCCCCAATGCTCTGCACACCTCACCCACCTCCTGTGGCCAGCTCCCTGCACATGCCCCCATGGGCAGTGAGTATGAATCGTTGCAGACCACTTACAAGCACATGCAGAAAGCTGGCCTGACTCTGGGACTGAGAGAAGGCACCCAAACATGAGCACTTTCAGGGCACGACCCTAGGAAAAACAAACAGGAGGCTCTCAGCTTCCAGCCTGGCTTTATAGACTCCAGAGAAGGCATATAATCTTAAGAATTTCCCTCCAAGACGGAACAAGAGGTGTGGAGTGGGCACATCCATAGGAAAGGTCTGAGCCTCAGAATTCCTAGCTGGGCTGACTGGTGACAGTATTTCTCTCCCAAAGCCAGTCAGTAAAGACTGGAGAAAATGACTGTTTTTTTAAATGTGAAGACAACAATGCAAGACTTCAAGGAACACAAAAAATCAAGGAAACATGACACCACCAAAAGAACACAGTAATTTTTCAGCAACTGACCCCCTCAAATAGGAAGATTTACAAATTGCCTGACAAATAATTCAAAATCATCATTTTAAGGAAGCTCGGTGAGCTACAAGAGAACACGGCTTTCTCAATGTGATATGAGGCATTTATGAAAAGCCCACTACTAACGTCATACATAATGGTGAAAACTGAAAGCCTTCCTGCTAAGACCAGGAATAAGACAAAGATATCAGGGCATTTAGGCAAGAAAGAGAAATAAAAGCACCCAGGTTGGAAAGGATGACGTATAACTATCTCTATATGTAGATGACAGGATCTTGTTCACAGAAAATCCTAAGGAATACATACACACACACACATGCACACGCACACACACACACACACACACACACACCTATTAGAACTAATAAACAAATTCAGTAAGGTTGCAGAGTACAAGAGAAATATACAAAAATCAATTGAATTTACATACATTAGAAATGAACAATTCTAAAGTGAAAGTAATAAAACAATTCCTCTCACCATATACAAAAATTAACTCAAAGGATCAAAGACCTAAATGTAAGAGCTAAAGCTATAAAACTCTTAGAAGAAAATATAGTAAATCTTTGTGACCTTGGACAAAGCAATGGTTTCTTAGATAATATGTGAAAAGCACAAGCAACAAGAGAAAAAAATAAGTAAATTGGATTTCATCAAAATTTTAAGCATTTATATTTCTTTTTTCTTTTTTTTTAATAATTAATTATCAAAACTGGTCATATATATATTTTTAACATCTTTATTGGAGTATAATTGCTTTACAATGGTGTGTTAGGTTCTGCTTTATAACAAAGTGAATCAGCTATACATATACATATATCCCCATATCTCCTCCCTTTTGCGTCTCCCTCCCACCCTCCCTATCCCCCCTGCTAGGTGGTCACAAAGCACTGAGCTGATCTCCCTGTGCTATGAGGCTGCTTCCCACTAGCTATCTATTTTACATTTGGTAGTGTATATATGTCCATGCCACTCTCTCACTTGGTCTCAGCTTACCCTTCCCTCTCCCCATGTCTTCAAGTCCATTCTCTACGTCTGCGTCTTTATTCCTGTCCTGCTCCTAGGTTCTTCAGAACCTTTTTTTTTTTTAGATTCGATATATATGTGTTAGCATACGGTATTTGTTTTTCTCTCTCTGACTTACTTCACTCTGTATGACAGACTCTAGGTCCATCCACCTCCCTACAAATAACTCAATTTCGTTTCTTTTTATGGCTGAGTAATATTCCACTGTATATATGTGCCACATCTTCTTTATCCATTCATCTGTCGATGGACACTTAGGTTGCTTGCATGCTGGCTATTGTAAATAGAGCAAGCATTTATATTTCAAAGCACCATCAAGAAAGTGAAAAAACAACCCACAGAATGGAGGAAAATATTTGCAAATCATTTATCTGATAAGGGACTAGTTTCCAGAATATATAAAGAACTCTTATAACAACAATAAAAAGATTAAGTAACTCATTCTTTAAATGTGAAAAGGATTTTAATAAACATTTCCCAAGAGAAGATATACATGCAAATGGCCAATAAGCACATGAGAAAAAAGTTCAACATCATTAGTCACTAAGAAAATGAAAATCAAAACCCCACTATGATGCATTAAAACCACCATATGGCTATAATAAAAAGAAAGACAATAAAAAGTATTGACAAAAATGTGGAGAAATTAGAACCTTCATAAATCGCTGGCAGAAAAATAAAATGGTGCAGCCACTTTGGAAAACAGTTTGGCAGTATCTCAAAAAGTTAAACAAAGAAGTTGCCAAAGGAGATATTCTACTCTTATGTATATACCCAAGAGAATTGAAAATATATGTTCACATAAAAACATGTACATAAATGTTTATAGCAACATTATCCATAGTAGCCCCAAAGTCGAATCAACCGTCATACCCATCACTGATGAATGGATAAATATAACGTGGTATACCCATACAATGGAATAATATTCAACTATAAAAATGAACGAAGACTTATAAATGCTACAACATGGATGAACTTTGAAAACATTTTGCTAAGTGAAAGAAGCTAGTCACAAAAGGTCACATGTTATATGATTTCATTTATATGAAACGTAATTTGTAAATAAGCAAATGTTAATTTGTAAATAAGCAAATCCATAGAGACAGAAAGTGGTTGCCGGGGGCTGGGAGGAAGGGAGAATAAGTGCCTGCTAACGGATATGGAGTTTTTGGGGGGAGATGAAAATGTTTATGAGATTAGAAGATGATTGCACAACTTGGTGAATATACTAAAAACAATTGAATTGTTTCCTTTAAAAAAAAAGTGAATTTTATGGTATGTGATGTAAAAAAGAAAAAATAGAAAAATCTGAATGAGTCTATATCTACTAAAATTTATGTTTTATAGTTAAAACTTTCCAACAAGGAAAAATTCCAGGCCCAGATGGCTTCACTAGTAAATTCTAGCAAGCAATTAAGAATGAGGTAATACCAATCTCAAAAAAACTTTTACAGAACAGAGAGAAAATACTTCCCAACTAATTTTATGAGGCAATGTTACTCTGATACCAAAACCAGACAAAAACATTACAAGGAAAAAAAAACCCTAACAAATGTAGACGAGGGATCAGCAAACCATGGCCTAGAGGCCAAAACCAGCCTGCAATCTGTTTACGTAAATAATGTTTTATGAAAACACAGCCATGGCCATTCATTTGTGTATTGTCTATTGCTGCTTTCATGCTACAGTGGCAGAGCTGAGGAGTTGTGACGCAGATTACACGGTCTGCAAAGCCGCAAATATTTACTACCTGACTCTTCACAGAAAAAGTTTAGTGATTCCCTGCTGTGGACAAAGAGCTCTCATGAATAAAGATGCAAAAATCCATTAGGAAGATTAGTAAATCAACCAAGAAACATACAAAACAGATAAAACATCAAGCCAACTTGAATTTATCCCAGAAATGCAATGTTTACAAAAAAGAAAAGAAAAAAATCAATTCAATACAACATATTAATGAATAAAGGTTAAAAACGACATAGTCTTCTCAATAGTGGCAGAAAAAAAGCATTTGATAAAATTCAACATCCATTCATGATAAAAACACTTTTCAGCAAACTAAAAATAGAAGGGAAAGTTTCCCATCCAGCATGTAAGAAGTTTGGAAGCCATCGCTCTGTCCTAACAGTAAGTAAAAGACCGAAGGAACTAAGTATCCAGAACTTCAGATCCATCAGAGAAGTGAGGTCACATGGAAAGTTGCTGCTCACCCCCACTCCCCAAATTGCAGAGACTAGCAGATGAATGCAGAGAATCACAACTTACCAGAGCAGAAACCAATACTGGGGTGGGGAAACATCAACTACAATGACAAATTGTTGGAGGCTCAGTGTGGACAAGTCTGATTGATAAAAACTCCAGAGGGATTCAGTCATAGGGTGACTCCCCACACTTGTGTGTTTTACCTCCTGAAGCTCTACCAAGTTCTCATAATGAATATCTGAGAAAACCCCCCTAGTGCTTCTGGCAGGGGGAGAAGGAAACAAACCATTATGAAATATGCCAGAGCATTCTGTTCTTCTTAACAAAGCCTGCACTCAGGAGAAATTACCTAACCAGAGCCTTACTTGTGGAGGTTTTATCAGAGCCTGTCTTGGGGAAGGGGAAATACCCAACTCCAGCCCACTCTAGCCATCCTGTGCCACCCAAGTGGGGGAAAACAACTGATAAGCACTTGTGAAGTTCACAGTCCAGAAGCACAGGTTCACTAAAAGACTGAGATCTAATCATAGGACTATGGAATGCTCCTCCACCGCCCCCCCTTCCCACTACATCCCTAAAGGGCTATTTACAGTCATTCCTTTCACCCAGTACATCGTGTCCAGCTATCAAGAAAAAAAGTACAAGGCATACTAAAAGGCAAAAAAAATAGTCTGAAGAGACAGAGCAAGCATCAGAACCAGACTCAGATATGACAGGGATGCTGGAATTATCAAAACAGGAATTTAAAGCAACTATGATCACTATGCTAAGGGCTCTAATGGATAAAATAGACAGCATGCAAGAACAGATGGGCAATGTAAGCAGAGATGGAAATTCTAAGAAAGAACCAAAGAGAAATGCTAGACATCAAAAGCACTGAAACAGAAATGAAGAATGCCTTTGATAGGGTTATTAGTAGACTGGACACAGCTGAGGAAAGAATCTTTGAGCTTGAGGATGTCTCAGTAGAAATCTCCAAAACTGAAAAGCGAAGAGAAAAAAGACTGGAAAAAAACCCCAGAGTAGAACAGAACTGTGAGACAGCTATAAAAGGTGTTAACATATGCATAACGGGAATACCAGAAGGAGAAGAAAGAGAGACAGGAACAGAGAGAATTTCCGAAACAATAATGACTGATAATTTCCCCAGTTAATGTCAGACACCAAACACAGATCCAGGAAGCTTAGAGAACATCAGTCAGGATGAACGCTGAAAACTACACCCAGGCATATTATATTCAAACTACAGAAAGTCAAAGATAAAGAAAAATTCCTGAAAGAAGCCAGGGGAAAAAGACACCTTACCTACAGAAGAAAAAAGGTGAGAATTACATCCAACTTCTCAGAAACTATGCAAAAAGGAAGAGAGTGGAGTGAAATACTTAAAAGTATTAAGAGAAAAAACCCCCACCAATCTAGGATTCTAGGTGGAAATTATCCTTCAAAAGTGAATGAGAAATAAAGCCTTTCTCAAACAAAAATTGAGAGAATTTGTTTCCAGTAGACCTGCCTTGCAAAAAATGTTTTTAAAAATTGCTTAGAGAGAAGGAAAATGATAAAGATCAGAAACCCACTTCTACATAAAGAAAAGAAGTGCATTGGAGAAAGAATAAGTGAAGGTTATATAAAAACTTATTTTTCTTATTCTTAATTGATCTAAGATAATAGCTTGTTTAAACTAATAACACCAACAATGTATTCAATTATGTATATATATACACATATATGTGTACACTTATGTTTAAGTGAAATGAAGGATGACAACAATACAAGGGACAGGAGGGAGGAATTAGGATTATTTTGTTGAGGTACTTGCACTACCTGTGAAGTGGTATAGTCTTATTTGAAAGTGAACTTGGATTGGTTGTAAATATATATTGCAAATTCTAGGGCAACCACTAAAAAAAGAAGTATTAACTGATATGCTAAGAAAGGAGAGAATATGGAATAATAAAAAGGCTCAATTAAAGCCACAAAAGGCAGAAATGATGAAAGGGTAAATCCTCCAAGAAGACATAACAATCCTTAATGTGTACATGGCTAACAACAGAGCATCGAAATATGTGAGGCAGGGCTTCCCTGGTGGCGCAGTGGTTGAGAATCTGCCTGCTAATGCAGGGGACACGGGTTCGAGCCCTGGTCTGGGAAGATCCCACATGCTGCAGAGCAACTAGGCCTGTGAGCCACAACTACTGAGCCTGTGCATCTGGAGCCTGTGCTCCGCAACAAGAGAGGCCACGATAGTGAGAGGCCAGCGCACCGCGATGAAGAGTGGCTCCCGCTTGCCACAACTAGAGAAAGCCCTCGCACAGAAACGAAGACCCAACACAGCCATAAATAAATAAATAAAATAAATAAATAATAATTAAAGGTGCTAATAATTAAAAAAAATATATGTGAGGCAAAAACTGACAGAACTGCGAGGAGAAATAGATGAATCCACTACCAGATTTGGAGATCTCAATACCCCTCTATCAGAAATGGACAGATTCAGAAGGCAGAAAATCAGTAAGGACATAGTTGAACTCAACAACATCATCAATCAACTGGATATAAGCAACATCTATAGACTACCTCACCCAACAATGGCAGAATACACATTCTTCTCAAGTTCACATGGAACATTGACCAAGATAGGCTACATCTGGGGGCATAAAACACACCTTAATGAACTTAATAGAGAGTGTACAATGTCTGCTATCAAGCCACAATGGAATTAAACTGGAAATCAATATTAGAAAGATAGCTGGAAAATCCTGAAATACTTGGAGATTAAACAATACACTTCTAAATAACACATAGATCAAAGAAGAAATATCAACAGAAATTTTTAAATACTTTGAATGAAATGAAAATTAAAACACAACTTAAAAAAATAAAGATCAAAAATCAATCAACTAAGCTTCCACCTTAGGAAACTAGGAAAAGAAGAGCAATTTAAACCCAAAGTAAGCAGAAG
The DNA here is from genome assembly GCF_009873245.2 of Balaenoptera musculus. Taxonomy (NCBI): domain Eukaryota; kingdom Metazoa; phylum Chordata; class Mammalia; order Artiodactyla; family Balaenopteridae; genus Balaenoptera; species Balaenoptera musculus. Next base: position 78,574,520 of record NC_045799.1, read on the forward strand.
AAAAGATATAATAAAAATAAGAGTAGAAATCAATGGAATTGAAAACAGAAAATCAATGAAACCAAAAACTGGTTCTTTGAAAAGATCAATAAAATTCATAAGCTTCTAACTAGGCTCAGAAAAGAAGAGAAAGAGAACTCAGATTACTAATATCAGAAATTAAATAGGAGGCAGCCCTAAAGCTCACCTGGACATTAAAAGGATAACAAAGAAATATGATGAACAACTCTATGCCCACAAATTTGATAACCTAGATGAAATGGATCAATTCCTTGAAAGACACAATCTGCAAAACTCACACAAGAAGAAATAGACAATTTGAATAGGCCTATATCTATTAAAGAAATTGAGTCAATAATTAATAATCTTCCAAAATAGACAGCACCAGACCCACCCAGATGGGTTCACTGGTCAATTCTAGCTATGAATTCTGTTTCTTCAATAAACATGGAACTATTTGGGTTAACTATTTAATCATTTCAGAAGTTTGTTGTTATTGAGGAATTGATCCTGTGGGCTCCATTGGGATGTCTCACATCACTACCATAGAGTTGCTTGGGGCAGTGGCATGAGAGACTGGAGGAAAAAAAGAAAAATTCTCTCCTCTCTCTGAGCATTAGGAGGTCTCTTTCCTGCTCCTCCAGCGGGAACTAGAAGGTTTCTCCTGGACTTCTCACTGTTCATGCCAACACCAGTTCTTGGTTTCAGGCTATATTGTGCTCAGGCTGGAGGATACTATAGGAAAAAAATGGGTAGACTCACCACTGATTCAGTGGTGCTCCAACTTGCCTTTTTTTCCAATGTTCCTACTAATATGGACTTTTCAGAGTCCTCAGATAGCTGTTCCATGTATTCTGTCCAGATTTTACAGCTGTATTCAGTAGGAGACACAGGGTGGAGTGCACTTACTCCATTTTACCCAGAACCAGAGCCTAAAGATTTCTTCAGACATACAAAACTGAAAGAATTAATCATCATCAGATCTTCACTTCAAAAAAATGTTAAAGGAAGTCTTTCAGACAGGAGAAAAATGATACCAGATGAAAATATGGATGGACATAAAGGAACTGAGAGCATCAGAAATGGTGTTTGGATAAACATAAAAAAAGTCTTTTTCTTATTTTTTAAATATTTTCAAAAGGGAATTGACTACTTAAAGCAAAAATAACAGTGTATTGTAGCGTCATAACATGTAGAAGCAAAATATATGACAACAAAAGCACAAGGGAGGGGCTTCCCTGGTGGTGTAGTGGTTAAGAATCCACCTGCCAACGCAGGGGACACGGGTTCAAGCCCTGGTCTGGGAAGATCCCACATGCCACGGAGCAGCTAAGCCAGTGCACCACAACTACTGAGCCTGTGCTCTAGAGCCTGCGAGCCACAACTACTGAGCCCATGAGCCACAACTACTGAAGCCCGCGTGCCTACAGCCCATGCTCCGCAACAAGAGAAGCCATGACAATGAGAAGCCCATGCACTGCAAGGAAGAGTAGCCCCCGCTCGGCTCAACTACAGAAAGCCCACGCGCAGCAATGAAGACCCAATGCAGCCAAAAATAAATAAATAAAATAAATAAATTTAAAAAAAAAAAGCACAAGGGAAAGGGGAAAAATGGAAGTACAATGTTGTAACGTTTTTATACTATATTTTAAGTGTATAATGTTACTTGAGGGTAGACTAATAAGTTAAAGATGTACACGATGTCATAAAACAATCACTAAATAATAAGAAACTAAGATTTATACCTAATAAACAAATAAAATCAAATGCAATCATAAAAAAATATTCAATTAATTCAAAAGAAGCCCAAAAAAGAGGGAACAGGGAACAAAGAAAAGATGGGTCAAATAGAAAACAAATATCAGGATGGCAGATTTAAGTCCCACCATATCAATAATTATATAAAATATAAATGGTTTATAGGACAGGTGGCAAACTATGGCTTGCAGGCCAAACCCTGCCTGCAGCATGTTCTTACATGGGCCTCAAGCTAAGAATGGTTTGTCCGTTTATAAAGTATTGGTAAAAAGGAAGCGAAGGAGTATGTAGCAAAGGCCATATGTGGCCCACAAACCCTAAGTTATTTATTAATTGTCCTTTACAGAAAATGTTCTTCAACTGCTGGTCAAAATGCCCCAGTTAAAAAGTTAAAAGGCAGAGACTGTCAGATTGGATTAAAAAGTAAGACCTAACTATGATGCCTACATAAACCAGTATAGTAAAAGAATGAAAATATATATATATATATATATATATGAGATAATGGGGGAATATGTATATATATATATTGGTCTCTGCCTTCAGTACCTGGCATGGAGCTCCTAAAACCCGTGTAATTTCTTAAGTGATAAGAGCACTAGAAGCATCTTTTAAAAAATATTTGGTCTTTGGCCCTGGTTCCTGACACAGGGCTCCTGAAAACCTTGGGATTTCCTGGGTGATAGCAGTGTCTTTTGTTCTTTTTTTTTTTTAAACTTGAATTTGCCACACTGGCAACTATTTACACATCATTTACATTATATTTACAACTATTTACATAGCATTTACATCATATTAGGTATTATAAGTAATCTAAAGATGACTTAAAGTATACGGGAGGATGTACATAGGTTATATGCAATAGTTTGCCATCTTTTTTTTTTTTTTTCCACACACACACACTGTATTTTATTTTACAAGAGATAAATAGACTGACACCAAGCATTGTACATGGATGACCACAACAAAAGCAACAATGATTGCAATTACCAAACATGAAACACACTCATACTATGTCATAATATTGACATTCAGTCCAGTAATCCTCCACTGTAACAGCTCCTTTACTTTGCAGTGAAAATTGATTTGTATATTCTTTGCCTCTGAGTCCTTGTGGGATTTTTTTTTTTTTAATTCAGACAGAAAGTCACAAAAATTATACTCATCCTCATCAGTTCACTCAGTCCCATGTAATTAATTTTTTTTTTCATCTTGATCTTTTGTTAGCACTTTTATGAGTTCATCAGTTTTTCATTAGAGTTCTGAAAATGCTTATTCATTCAGTTCAGCAGTACAGTCAGTTACCAGAAACCTGTACTTGTCAGAGTCTTTTCCATGAATTTCTTGAAGATGAAACCCTTTTATAGGAACATATTTGCAAAAGCATCAGAGTACACCCAGAACTGTCTGTAAATGACAAAAGACTTAAAAATGACCACAGTTAAAGATTTGAGTGTCTTTTGTTCTAATGAGGTAACTCTTGTTGGGCTCCTGGATGGGGCCTGATCATGAGAAAGATCAAGCCATAATTAGAAATTTGAAATTTTCAGCCCCACCTTCCCCCCACCTCACATTCTCCAGAGGGGAGAGGGCCTAGAAATGGAGTTAATAATTGATCATGCCTACATACTGAAGCCTCTGTAAAAATCCCAGTAGTATCATATGATATGATCATATCAATGTATGTATTTGACAAGATTCAGCATCCATCCTGGATAAAAACTCTCATTAAAGTAGGAATAGAAGGGAACTTCCTCAACCTGATAAAGAGCATCTACAAATTACTCAGAACTAAAATCATATGATCATGATCTAACAAATAGCAAAATGGCAGAAGCAAGTCCTTCCTTATCAGTATATACATTAAACTAAATGGATTAAACTCTCCTATTAAGAGACATAAGATTGGCAGAATGGATTTAAAACTAAATAGATTAAGATATTCCATGTAAACAGTAACCAAAAGAGAGATGGAGTGTCTGCACTAATTTCAGACAAAACAGACTTTAAGAAAAAAAAAAATGTTGCTAAAGACAAAGAAGGACATTACAAAGTGATAAAAGGGTCAATCCATTAGGAAGATATAACAATTGTAAGCATATATGACCTGAAAACAGAGCCCCACGGAATGCAAAGCAAAAACTGAAAGAATTGAAGGGAAAAATAAGCAATCCAACTATAATATTTAGATTTTTTTTTTTTTTGAAATCCTATAGTACGTAACCTTTTTTTTTTAAAATTTATTTATTTCTGGCTGTGTTGCGTCTTCGCTGCTGCGCGCGGGCTTTCTCTAGCTGCCGTGAGCGGGGGCTACTCTTCATTGCGGTGCACGGGCTTATCATCGTGGTGGCTTCTCTTGTTGTGGTTGTGGAGCACAGGCTCTAGGCATGTGGGCTTTAGTAGTTGTGGCTCGCGGGCTCAGTAGTTGTGGCGCATGGGCTTAGTTGCTCCACAGCATGTGGGATCTTCCTGGACCAGGGCTTGAACCCGTGTTCCCTGCGTTGGCAGGTGGATTCTTAACCACTGCACCACCAGGGAAGTCCTGATATTTCTTTTTCTTTTTTTTTTCATTTTTTGCCACACAGCTTGCAGGATCTTAGTTCCCCGACCAGTGGTAGATTGTATGCTCTGTGTATTTTATCACAATAAAATGTTACCGGGGCTTCCCTGGTGGCGCAGTGGTTGAGAATCTGCCTGCTAATGCAGGGGACACGGGTTCAAGCCCTGGTCTGGGAAGATCCCACATGCCGCGGAGCAACTGGGTCCGTGAGCCACAACTACTGAGCCTGCGCGTCTGGAGCCTGTGCTCCGCAACAAGAGAGGCCACGATAGTGAGAGGCCCGCGCACCGCGATGAAGAGTGGCCCCCGCTTGCCACAACTAGAGAAAGCCCTCACGCAGAAACGAAGACCCAACATAGCAATCAATCAATCAATAAATAAATCTTAAAAAAAAAAAAGATATCCCCACCCCTTAGGTCTCCTTCCACGGAATCCTAGAATTCCAGTTCTAGAAGACACTCAGCAATCACATCATCAACTCTTCTCCTTTAAAAAAAAAAAAAAAAATGTTACCAATAAGAAAAGAAATAGATAAGCCACAAACTTGAAAAAAAAATTTGTAGGACATATATCTGACAAACGACTTGTATCAGAATATATACATAACTCCTACAAATCAATAATAAAAAAATTAAAACCCAATTTAAGAAACAGGCAAAACACCTAAACATTAGACACTTCTCAAATGAAGTTTTATAAATGATAACAAGTTCAACATAATTGTCTGCAGGAAAATGCAAGTTAAAATCACAATGAGATACACTACATATCTATTAGAATGGCCAGACTGAAAAAGTATATGTATAATGTATGTTTCCACTCTAAAGGATGAAATTTAAAAAGATTGACAGTACCATTCTCCTTTATTGTCAGGGAGAAGGTAAAAAATATGAACACTGTGAGGAAAGTTTTGACCATTTCTTGTTTGATTAAACATACACTTTCCTCATCACCCAGCCATTCTGCTCCTAGTTATCCTAGAGGACATTCTGAAACGATGGAAATGTTCTGTACCTTGACTGATGTTATGTACTGAATGTTTGTGTCCCTCCGAAGTTCCTATGTTGAAGCCCTAACCCCCAAGGTGATGGCATTTAGAGATGGGGCTTTGGGGACGTAATTAGGTTTAGATGAGGTCATGATGGTGGGGCCCCCATAATGGGATTAGCAACCTTAGAAGAAGAAGAACAAGGCCAGAGCTCTCCCTCTCTGTCTGCCTCATGAGGGCACAGCTAGAAGATGGCCATCTGCATACCAGGAAAATAGCCCTCCTCAAGAACTGAAGCCACTGGCACCCTCATCTTGGACTTCTAGCCTCCAGACCATGAGAAATAAATGTCTAATGTTTAAGCCACCCAGGCTATGGTATGGCTTACCAAGACAATTGGGCTGTGGGTAATATAAATGTATGTATTTGTTAAAACTCATCAAATCACACACTTAAGATTTGTGCATTTTCTATATTAAATTTTATCTTAAGGAAATGTAAAGAAATGTTGAACACCAGGGACTTCCCTGGTGGTGCAGTGGTTAAGAATCCGCCTGCCACCTGATCCCAGGAGACCTGGGCGGGCAGTGACCCCTCCACCCACTCAAGCCTTCAATCACGTCCCTCAGTCGGTCTCTTCCCCGCACTAATTATAACTTAATCAATCCCCACAAAGCATTTACTATTTACACAGCTTCAGACATGCTGAAGATTCCTATAATCTTTAAGAAAAACTTTGATCTGGTTATTATCATAAAAGAGAAAACTGCAAAAAAAAAAAAAAAGAATCCGCCTGCCAATGCAGGGGACACGGGTTCGAGCCCTGGTCCAGGAAGATCCCACATGCTGCGGAGCAACTAAGCCTGTGCGCCACAACTACTGAGCCTGCGCTCTAGAGCCTGCGAGCCACAACTACGGAACCCGCGCACCACAACTACTGAAGCCCACGCGCCTAGAGCCCATACTCCGCAACAAGAGAAGCCCGTGCACCGCAACGAAGAGTAGCCCCTGCTCGCCGCAACTAGAGAAAGCCTGTGCACAGCAACGAAGACCCAACACAGCCAAAAATAAATAAATAAAAATAAATAAGTTTATTAAAAAAAAAAGGAAATATTGAACACCAGTTAATAGGTTTTCCTGTTATGGTGGTATGGGTTACCAACTCTGAAACAATTTTCTTGTATTCTAGCCTTGAGCAAATAAATACAAAGTGGGAGCTACTTTTCTCATTGTTGGAGGGAAGCACACATACATGAAAAGGAGAAGTCTAGAAGTATACTAGGTTGTTGGATAGGAATGGGGTATATCAGTATGAACTCACAGTTTTGGGAGGTTTTGGGCCTTGCCTCTCAGCATGCGGAATCTTAGTTCCCTGACCAGGGATCAAACCCGTGCCCCATGCAGTGCTGGGAGCCCTAACCACTGGACTGCCAGGGAATTCCCAAACTAACAGCTTTTAATGTGTGTGTCTATGTGTCTGTGTTTGTGTACCTGTCTCTGTGTGTGTATGTCTGTGTGGATGGAGAGTAAATGATAAAGCAAATGGGGCAAAATGTAAACAAGCGATGACTCCAGGATAAAACAATTGCAAGGGAGTTCCTTGTAATATTCTCTCAGCTTTTCTGTAAGTTATAAATTATTTCTAAATAAAAAGTCTCAAAAACCAATAAAGTGAATGGGCAAAGGTAGCCTACAGGGACGCAGAGAGTGGAGATGCTTTTGAGAACCACCCCACCCAAGGATGCTTAGGGAGGGAAGTCTACCTTACACGAGAAGGTCTGGTCTATGAGCGTCCACACGTTCACTACAATATCCCTTCCAGAATCAAGGAGAAATGCCACGTGGATTTTCCCATTTGGAAGAGGCAGTGGCAGCGGCGGCCTGACAGAAAGAAAAGAGGCCAGGCCAAGAGCCAGGGTACCTGGGCCCACGCTCCAGCTTGCCCCAGCCTCAGAGGATGGCCCCGGTCCTCTGGATCTCACCGTTCTGTCCACACTGTGAAGTGGCTAGAATCTCCAGCCACCCTGTTTTCACCACTCTGGTTGGTCCTGAAGCCAGAATGGCGCTTGCCAGCAGCTCAAAGACCCGCTGTAGCCCCCATGGGGGTTTCCACTTTCCAAGAATCAATCTCTCCTCTTGCACAGGCCGCCTCTTGGAACGCCAGCCCCTTAGCAATTTCCCTGCCTTGTCCTGAGGCCAGCCTCGAGCTCGTGATGTGATTTTCCAGGCCAAAGCATCTCCTTACCCTCAGAGCCTCCAGCTCCAACTCATCCCCGCCGCCGTCTCGGGACTGCCCTGCCCCAAGTCTGCAAATGTGCAGCAGCCGGACGTTCTGACCTGCAGGGTGCTGGCCACAGAGAGACGCGTGACCTCAGGGCCCAGAACTCACTGGGCTACGACTCCGCAGATCGGGATTCACCTGCTGGCCCCATCTGCTCACACCCAGCTGTCTACCCTGGAGTCCTGGAGATTCCCTCCGCAGGCTCCAGCCTTCCCAGGCCAGAGAGAACATTCTTTCGTTCACTGAACACATTTTTATTGGGTGTTCTGGGTAGGGTGAGCACACACAGACCCAGAGAGCTTACATTACAAACGGACAGGAATGTATACTTGCTCCCAGGGAGAGGTGGTCCATAGGAGAGGAAGTAGGAGCTACTCGTGTTTCCTAGGCCAAAAGAGGAGAAGGGAATTTTGGTCCCTAAGAACAGGAAATGCAAAGGCCCTGAGGCCATGTTGCGTTCAAAGGTTGGAAAGAGGTCCGTGTTACTGGTTAGCAGGGGCCAGATGTGCAGGAAGGTCAGATATGCTTGTCACTCATGGGATGACACGAGTACGTTTGCATTTGCAAAGATGCCCTGACTACAGAGTGGAGGGGGTACAGAGGAGAGTGGGCTCCCCACTTAGGAGCTATTACAAACAAGTAGGTGATGGAACTGGGGGCTCAGACAGGTGAGTCCTCCCCATAGTCCCAACAGAAGGTGGCATCTGAAGTTGGTTCCACCAGGCTCCCACCCGCCTGGGGACACGCCAGGGGCCATCTGAGCCATAGCTGCCTCTACCCCTCTATGGGGACCCAGCCAGCCCACAGGAGAGCCTTATGCCTCAGTCTCCCTGCCAGGCACTCCTGTTTGTGACCTGTCCCAAATATGACTCTTTTAAAAACAACAACAAAATGGCTCTATTAAGATATAATTCACACACCAGACGACTCACCCATTCAGTGGTTTGTAGTATACTGACAGATACGTGTAACTAACCATCAGCGTAGTGCATTTTAGAACACTTTCGTCACCTCTAACAGAAACCCCGTATCCTTTAGCTCTCGCCCCCTGCCTCCCTCCCAGCCCCCCACCAGCCCCAAGCAACCACTAATCAACTTTCTGTCCCTGCAGGAGGGGCATGCTCTTTGCCTCCCCGCATCTGGGGGCTGACTCCCACCCCAGTGCCCCGGGGGCTGACTCCCACCCCAGTGCCCCGGGGGCTGACTTCCACCCCAGTGCCCCGGGGGCTGACCAAGTCTATTACGTCGACCAGCAGGGTTAGAGCTCCAGGTCCACCACTGAGCCTGCCCTGCCCTTGGATGCCAGCTAGGTCCCCCTGCCTGACTCCTGGGACAGCCCCTGCAGCTGGCAGCTCCTCCCGACAGCTCTGCCCAGCCCCTCCTTTTCAGCTGGACATGGGGAGTGTCTGTCCCACCTGCCCCATAAGCCAGTGTCTTAGGAGCAGCATCTCCAAACCCCAAGGCTAGACCCCTGGGGCTTCAATTTAGGGCCTGCTTCTGCCCCTTCCCCTGTCCCAGGACCAGATCCCAGACACGCTCCAGCCAGCTAGCCAAAGCCTGTTCCTCATCTCTCCGTCTCTCTAGGGTAGGCCCTCCATTTTCCCCATTCCCCCTTCCTAGGATCCACACTGACCTTCCTAGAGGCCTTTGGCGGGGGCATCCCCATCTCAGAAACACAAGGGGAGGCCAGGTGGCCACCCAGCAGGTGGAAAGGATGTCCATGGTCGTCAGCCCTCCCTTTCTTTCAGTAGCTAACACTTTTTCCCATGCAAGAGCCATTTCATCTGGTTTGGAGGGGCTGATCCTTCCCTTTCCCCCCTCCGAGAGGCAGTCTTGTGACGCAAGCCTGAGTGAAATACAAAGAGAAAGGGAAAGAGAGAGAGAGAGAGACCTGGGAAGTGGATGACGCTGGGCTGGATAATGGTGTCGACAGTGGGTGCTTTCAGGACAGGATTCCCCATAGTGATCGTTGCAGCAGGACAATTAGTCTTCTCTGAGATTTGATGTTTGGCAGCCGAGAGGAAGACTGTCTTTCTTCCTTTTGGACTGAAAATTTTAATGATGGTGCTCAGAGCTGCCAGACACCAGCCTTCGCAGCTCATGGAGACAGCTTGTCTGAGAGGGACACCAGCACACATGGCAAGGCACAGTCGAAAGCAGGAGAGAGAGAAACCCGGTCATGTAATTTCCACTCCAGCACCTGGCCACACCCTTGAACTTCCCAGCTACCCAGGTCAATAACTTCTTTTTCTGCTTAAGTCATTTGAGTAGAGTTGCAGTCACTCGTCACCAACGCTTGGTGGCATCCGTGGGAAGTTGGGTTAGGTGGACTTTAAGGCCCCTTCCAGCCAGGAGCTTGGACTGTCAGTGTTGCCCAGGGCCCACTCTCAGTGCTCTCCTCTTCTGGCTCTGCCCTTTCCAGGGCCAACCCATCCACACCAGCTTTGATGACTGTCAATGTGCTGTGGCCTTGGGGAGCAGACAATGTGATACATCCTCTCCACTGAAGAACCCAGTGACCACCCTGTGTCCCAGGCCTTGGTAGGCTCTCCTGTCCAACAACTGGCTCATGGCCCCTTTTTGGAGGACTGCCCTTGGGCTGCTGGAGGCTTCCCTGCACTTGCAGGGAATTAGATGCCAGGAATTTTCCCACCCCTTGCTGCCACAATCCCCAACCACTGGCTGACACTGGCAGAAACAATCACTCTCAGGAAACTGCAACCCCCCTGCCTCAGGCCAGGAAGCATAAGTACAGTCCAGAGTCCCCACAGGGTCAGGCTGCTGGGGCTTGTGCCTGAGATCACACTTTTTTGCTTGACTTCCTTCCCTGTGCTGTCCTATGCCCCCCCACCACCCGTTCCCAGGCTCCCCTGGGAGCACTTCCTTAATAAATCATTCACACAAAACTTTGCATCTCAGGGTCTGCTTCTAAGAAACCCAACCTCAGACAACTCCCAAGTCTGAAACGCCAAGTCTAGGTTTTTATCACAAACCCCAACCTGCTTAACCAAACTCCTCTGGACATGTCCAGCTGGCCAGCCCTCCAAACTCCATAAGCCCAACACTGAGATCATCCTTTTCTATCCCAAGCCTACTCTTCCTGTTCCCTGCCCACTCTGTCTCCCAGTCCCAAAGTGAGAGGGTCATCCTCAAGCATCATCACCACCCTCCATCTACAATATCCAGCCAGTTCCCCTAGATTCTGTCTCTTTATTATCTCACGGTTTTCTCTTTCCTTACCTACTTCACTTCCTTTAAGGACTATCCCACCCAATCTTCTTCACCATGGCCCAAGTCCAAATATCTGGACTTGATATTTGTAACCGCCCTCCATGGCTCCCCATCGTCTTAAAGATAACAGCTTCCTGGCCGCGTGTTTGAGATCCTCCAGGCTCTCGCTGATGCCTGCTCTGGACCCCCCTTCTGGCTGGGCACAGGGAACACAGAGGGGACACGGCCAAATCCAGCCTGGGTGTGGCCCTCAGGAAGACATCCTCCCCCGGCCCAGCCCTCTCTCCCCCTCCCCACCACACCAGGCAGCCTCTCTCCTTCATGTACAAAAAAGAATTTTCATAATTCAATTATTCAGAATTTTCTGGCACTCCATTTCACAATCTGATTGCTGTGGCTCTGTTTACCACCGGGTGTTTGTATTTTGACGGTTTCTAGCTGGGCTTTGGGCAATCCAACATTTCAATGATCAGATGTGTCCTCTTGTGTCCTCTGGTTGTGTCTCCTTGGACCTCTTCTCAGAGCCCCCATGTCTGGCAACCAGCTTCCTGGGTAACATCATCAAGCAACCATCTGGATGTCTTTAGACGGGGACCAGGGCAGGAAATCACTCCACAGGGCTGCCACCTCCCCCAGCCAGCACTCTTATGGACCATCTGAGTCACGGCAGGCCAGCGTTCCTGGCCTGCCGCCACCCAGACACATGGGCCTCCACATGCGGGCTCCAGCAGGACCACTCCCTGGGCACCTGCCTGGTACCACGCCCTCCTGGCTCCACCACCTTGGCTCAAGTCTTTCTCATAGGAAACCTACATCAAACTGGAAACAAAAAGAAGCACCAGGACCAAGTGCTTTTTATAGTTTACAAAGTGCTTTCGTATGCATGCATCCGATCGTGCCCCATAAGAAGTCTGGGAGGTGGGCATGATTATAACCATCTCCACTCAGAAATGAGGAACTTGGGGACTTGGAAAGAGGAGGCAGGCTGCCTCCCTATCTCAGCCAGACAGCGGTGGTAGAGCAGGAACTCCAAACCAGACCTTTGGCCTCCAATGCTGTGCTTTTTTATGAATAAACAGATATATAAGCATAAGCAGGTGTGCACAGTAAGTGCCGAATTATGCAGAGCGTAATACCGACATGGCATCCACGGGGGGTTACAGTGGTCCAGGGAGGTTTCCTAGGGGGTGGCCCAGAGTTGGACCACAAATTGCAAGGAACTGGAGGAGCAGAGGTGAGGCTCAGGCCTGGAGACAGGCAAGTGTGACGGCAGTAACTCACATATGTGCCTTCCCCCATCCCCCATGGTGGGGCCTCCTCCCCCTCACACAGGCAGTCAGTCACTCTCACTCTCTCCATTTCACCCACCGGGAAACCGAGGCCCAGAGATGCAAGGACTTGGGTAAGGTCACCCAGGCAGTGGAGGGGAGGAGCCAGGGCATGAATCCAGTGAGTCGGGGGAAGCTGGGCCCTCTCAGCCTGTCCTGGGTGACAATCAGACCACTAGGGAGAGGACAGGGCACGAGAAGGAGCCGTGTGGACCAGGGCCAGGGCGGAAGGCTGCAGAGCCTTCAGATGAGGGGCAGCGGGCAGGTGTCAGCGCTGCCGAGTGGGCGTGTGGCTTTGGCTCAATTCCAGCATCGGCTTTGCCAGCCCCTGTCTGTAGCCTTCCTGGCGAGCAGGCAGGGTGGACAGATGGATGGGGAGTGCAGCTTTGGAGAGATGGTCTGAGCTGGCTCCCACCCGACCAAGAGGAAGTGGCTACTCTGCTCAGTGCAGAGAGTGGTGTCCGGAGCCCCTCGGCCATTCTGTTCTGCTTCATTCAGCCTTGTTCTGCTTTTTTTTGGTCTCCAAAAATGTTGCGGGAGGGGCAGGGAGGGAAGGTTGGTTTCAGAAAGCTGGAGCGAGACCTCTGTTTTTCCGAAGCGCAGTGGAGACGGTCTGCATTAGGGCAGCGGGCGTAAAATCCACTCTGAGAAGTTCCGTGTGTCACCGGATGGGGGCTGGTCCTCAGCACAACCATCTCACATTCAGGCCTTTTCCCTGGACCAGAGTGGGGACCTTCACTCTGCCAAGCTCCCCCAGCCCCAAAGTGGCAGCAGAATGGCCGAGGACAGACCATGGGGGCACCAGCTGCCAATCCCGCAGTGCTTGACATTCTTGGAGCCAGTTGGAGCCAGCTTGGGCTTGTCACTTTTGCCCCTCCTCCTCCATCCAGGAAGCCCGCCCTGACTGCTGCCACCCACAGGATCTCACAACATGGCAGCCCACCAGCCTTGGCTCCAGGAAGCATCATTGCCATTTATGCCTGGTCAGACACTACACTGTACCTGCCACATTGTAGGATTTTATATCCGTCTTCCATTATGTTTTCTTATCATGTGTCATTAATTCTTTCAATTACTTATCCAATACACAGTCATCAGATGGTTATTTGGGGCTAGCCCTGGGGGGATGGGGGTGTTAGGAACAAGGAAACGGTTTAGACGCAGGCTTGCCCTCAAGTTGCTCACCAGCTGATGAGAAGGTCAGACAGGTAAACAGATGTTTAAAATTAAAATGGGCAAGTGTTGATGCAACAGAGAAAAGGATCTGAGGGTTGGGGGAGGTTTCCCAGAAGAGGTGATTTTTGAGCTGGGTCTGAAGGAGTAAGAGTTCCTCAGCATAGACAGAGAGGACCAAAAGTACCACTGAGGGGCTGGAGTAGCAAATGCATGGAGGGAGGGTGTGGAGAGGTAGGCTGGAATAAGTGTAGTAATAACAATGTGAATATTTGTTGAGTATCTACTAGGTGTCAGGTATTGTCCTAAATGCTTCACTTGTATTAATGCAGTTAATGATTATGAATATCAGATAAAGTAGGTAGATGGGTGCTAATTATTATTACCGTCATGTTATAGAAGAGGAGATACAAGAACAGAGAAGTTAAGTAACTTGCCTAAGGTCACACAGCTAGCAAGTCGTGGAGCTAGATGTTGGCCTCAGGTAGTCTGGCTCCAGAGACCTGCTCTTAACTCTCTCTCTGAGATGTATCACTGCATCTCTTCCAGAGCGTTGTGGACACATTACACTGCAGCACAAATAAATTAGCTTTCCAATCTTAAATGATCGACACCATCTCCCCCCCACAAAAAAAAAGTCCCGCCAATCTTGCTCTCATTGTTTCCTTATGAATCTCCTTTCCCCAACAAGGGCACAAGCCCCTCCTAGTAGGGTCTGCCTCTCAGGGTACCTCCCCTGCACCCTTTCGTGACCCAACTATAGGTGGACCCAGCCCCTGCAGTACTTGTTGGATGAAAGCGTTGACTGAGGCCTCACCACAAGTCACCCAGAGGCCGGCCAAGTGGCAAGTCTGAGTGTGAAATTTTCCAAACCGCTGCCTCAGCCGGCTTAGCCCTGAGTCCAGCCGCCCCAGGAAAGATAAGCTCACGGCAGGGTCTACCCAGCGCCTCACGGGCTCTGAACTGCGACCAGTGCTGGGGTCCCTTCCAAATCCCTAACTCGAAAAACCTGTTTGTGAGCCCCGACCACGGAGCGTGTCCGCCACGCACGATCAGTGCTAAGGAATGGCGCCCGAAGCTGGCTCGGCTGCAGCCCAGGCCCCAAAGCAGGGCCCGGAGCATGGCCTCGCAGCTGAAGAAGACACAGCCAGAGCCGTCTATGGGGACTACGGATGGAGCCGCAGGCCAAACTGATTAGCAAGGGCAAGGCTGGGGGATGGAAGCCCAGCAATGATACTGAAAGGAGATGCTCAGGTTCAGGCCCATTAGGCTAGAGAGGAGTGGAGGCCCCCACCCCCCAAGACATTGGAAAGGTGCTGTGGACAGTGCTTGGGTTCTCTGGATTGGTTGCTGGGGGAAAGGAAATGGACAGAGGGAAGGAAGTGGGGACCCAGACTTGTGTGGCTGGAGGAAAAGTGGAGCAGTTCTTGAGGTGGGCACTGCAGAGGGGAGAGAGTGAGCTGAGGGACGATGGAAAGGGCAACTGGGAAAGTGTGGATTGTGAGGGGTCTGGGGCCACCCAAGCAGAGATGTCCAACAAGCAGTTGCCCACTGGCCCACTTTTAGAAGGGAAGGCAGGGCTGAAGGTCAAGCCTTGGATTCCATATTCACTGGGTTGAGAGTCAAGGCTTTGGAAGGGAATGAGATGGCCAAGGTGAACAGCTAAATCCAGTGGAGAAGGGGTCCAGAAGGGTCTTGGAAGGAGAGGGCTCCAGCTGGTGATTAAGAAGAGTTAAAGGACAAACAAATGAAAGTTAAGTGGGGTGGAGAGAAGCCAGCAGAGAAAACTCACAGAATTCTTGGGAGTTGTGTAGTTCAAGAAGCAGAAGGCCAAACCAGAGTTCAGGCCGGATGGACACAGAGAAAAGGCCACTGGGTATAGAGAGCAGGGCACCCACCCAAGAGTCAAGTGACCTAGAGAATCTTCTCCCAAGCATATGCCAAAGAGAAAAAAGTCCATGCATCATATCAACCAAAACATGCGTACAAGAATGTTCATAGCAGCTCTATTCATAACAGCTCCAAGCTGGAAACAACCCAAATGCCCTTCAATTGATGAATGGATAAACAAATCATGATATAGGCATACAGTGGAATTGTTTCAGTAATAAGAAAGCAATGAACTTCAGCTACATGCAATAACATGGATGAGTCCCAAAAACATTAGACTGAACAAAAGTAGCCAGACTCAGAGGAATACCCACCGTTTGACTCCATTTATAGTAATAAGAAGTTCTACAACAGGCAAAACTAACTTACAGTGATAAAGGTCATAATAACTGAGAGAATGGGTAACTCTCCTGGAAGGAATATGAAAGGACCCCCTACGGAACTGAAAATATTTTAGGTCTTCATCTGAGTGGCAGCTGCATGAGTGTATACATATGCAAAATTCATCAAGCTGTATACAGCTGTTTGTAAATTTTGTCTGAATAAAAATGTAAAGTTAAGAAAAAGCAGAGACCATGTGAAATCATAGAAAATGATGGAATGGGACAGTTAAAGAATCAGTCCTTCCACTGAAAGAACCATAAGTTGGCAAAGATTGACTTAATCAGCTTTTTTGGGACTCTGGAATCTAATCAGCTACCAGGAAGATGCTTAACGAAGAGAAAGGAAAACAATTTCAGCAAGAGAACACTGAGACGTTTTCACCCACCTGACCCTCGTTTCTCATTCTCCAGCATGGTAGCAGCTATGGGGATGACAGCCTGCATTCCTGGTGTAACTTGCTGATGAAAAGGGGCTAATACAGACCTTGTTCTTAAAAACTGTAATTGTGTGTTTTGACCTGACTGGTGGATCCCTGAGGAATGGCTCAGAAGCTGACTCTTTTTATGTGCTCCCTCCTCAACACAAACACACACACACATACACACCTGGAGTGACTTTCCAGGCAGCAGCAGCATCTGTGGAAGGATTTAAAGTCATATATACTTCATGCCCTCCTGGGGCAAAGAATGGCAGATGGGACAAGTGGCTGACAGAACCCAAAAAGCCCAGGAAGGAGAAGAGAGAGAAGGATGGTTATTGGGGGAATAAGAGCTCAGAAGGGCCACTGCACATACTGGGAAAACAGAGTGCAACGTGCATGCCCAGGATGTAATGAATACTCAGAAAAGACCTGAGATGTCCTAGGTTCCACTTCTGATGACTCTGTGGGCTCTGCACCAGCAGAAGGTGAAGGCTAAGGTAGAGTTGTAGGCAGCATGGCTTAGTATTGAAAGAATGCCCTAGCTCAGAGCCAAGCTACAAAGACCAAGAGAATACTATTGTTTTTTCTTTTTGGCCCAGGCATTTAAGGAAATCTCAGGCAGGTCACCTGCTGACCACTGAGACAGTAAAATAGAGATTTTAGAGACCGCACACAGCAAGGAATACAATATTTGCAAAAATAGTTTAAGTCACTAAACAAACGGGCATCAAAATCAACCAAAGCAAACCCTGGGGAAGAGAGAAAATCTGATTTGCAGAGTTAGTACATTATAATATTCAAAATGCCCAACTTTCGACAAAAATTATTAGGTATACAAAGAATCAGGAAAGTATAGCTCATTCACAGGAAAAAATATTAATCAACAGAAACCATACCTGAGGAAGTCCAGTCATTAGACTACTAGATAAAGACTTTAAATATACTGTTTTAAATATACTCAAAGAGCTAAGGGAGGGACTTCCCTGGTGGCACAGTGGTTAGGGATCCACCTGCCAATGCAGGGGACACAGGTTCGAGCCCTGGTCCAGGAAGATCCCACATGCCATGGAGCAACTAAGCCCATGTGCCACAACTACTGAGCCCACGCATCACAACTACTGAAGCCCGCACGCCTAGAGCCCATGCTCCGCAACAAGAGAAGCCACCGCAATGAAGAGTAACCCCTGCTCACCGCAACTAGAGAAAGCCCGCGCACAGCAACAAAGACCCAACGCAGCCAAAAATAAATAAATAAATAATTTAAAAAAAAAAAAGAACTAAGGGAAACTATAAACAAATAACTAAAGATATTGGGAAAACAATAGATTAACAAGATAAGAACATAACAAAGAGATAGAAATTACTTTTAAAAAGGAACGAAATAGGAATTCTAGAGCTGACATGTATGATATACATATATTTAAAGTGCTGAAAGAAAAAAACTGCCAACCAAGAATTTTATACCCAGCAAAACTATCCTTCAAAAATTAAGGAAGGGCTTCCCCAGTGGCGCAGTGGTTAAGAATCCGCCTGCCAATGCAGGGGGCACGGGTTCGAGCCCTGGTCCGGGAAGATCCCACATGCCGCGGAGCAAATAAGCCCGTGTGCCACAACTACTGAGCCTGTGCTCTAGAGTTCACGAGCCACAACTACTGAAGCCCACGTGCCACAACTACTGAAGGCTGCATGCCTAGAGCCCGTGCTCTGCAACAAGAGAAGCCACCGCAATCAGTAGCCCGCGCACCGCAATGAAGAGTAGCCCCCACTCGCCGCAACTAGAGAAAGCCCGTGCACAGCAATGAAGACCCAACACAGCCAAAAATAAATAAACAAATAAATAAATTTATTTTTTAAAAAATTAAGGTAAAATTAAGACATTCCCAGATAAAACCTGAAGAAGTTCATTGCTAGCAGCCCTGCTCTATGAGAAATGTTAAAGGGAGTCCTTCTGGTTGAAACGAAAGGACATGAGACAGTAATTTGTGGCCATATGAAGAAATAAAAAACTCCAGTAAAGGTAACTACGTGGGTAATTATAAAAGTCAATACATTTATAATTCAATATTTTTAGACTCAAGGACACAAGGAAAAGGAAGGAAAGAAATGAAAAAGATTTTCCAGGCAAACTTTAAAAGACCAGGGATGGTTATACTAATATGAAATAAAATAAATTTTAAGTCAAAAACTGTTACAACAGACAAATAAGGACATTATATATTAATGAAAGGGTCAATTCATCAAGAGGATATAACTATTATAAACATTTATTCACAAAACAGAAGAGTCTCAAAATATATAAATCAAATACTGATAGAATTGAAGGGAAAAATAGACAATTCTACAATAAAGTCGGAGACTTCAATATGCCACTTTCAATAATGGATCTAGACAGAGGATCAATAAGGAAAAAGAAGACATGAACATTATAACACAATCGGGCCTAACAGACCTACATAGAACACCCCAGTAAACAGCAGCAGAATACACATTCTTCTCTAGGGCACAGGGAACATTCTCCAAGATAGACCATATGTTGGGCCACAAAATGAGTTTCAGTAAATTTTAAAAGACTGAAATCCTATCTTCTCTCACCACCATAGAATGAAGCTAGAAATCAACAACAGAAGGAAAACTGAAAAATTCAAATATGCAGAAACTAACACAATCTTAAATAACCATTAGGTCAAAGAAGAAATCAAAAGGCCAATTAGAAAATACTTACAATCCATGTGGTGATGGCCCGCTCTCCCGGGCCGGGCCTAGGCCACTGGCGAACGGGGCCGCTCTTCTCGTTCTGCCCGCGGGCCCTCGCCTCTCCTGCCCGCCCGTTGGTGGTGTGTGGAGGGCAGGGGAGCGGCACCCCGCTCCAAGCTCAGCCCCTGCCGCACGGCTTTGGCCGGCCAGTCCTCTGACGCCTCAGGCACTCTCGCTTAGCTTTCTCAGCGAGTGTCTGGAGAGAGGCGCTCCCTGCGGAGGCTGAGGACACGCCCAGCCGCAGCGCTGCGGCTCCCGTCAGCACGTGCGCGTGTCCCGCCTGGGCCTCGGTGGTGCCCCTGGAGCGGTCCAGGTTGTAGTGCCAGCGACCGAGAGTTGGCGTCGTTTCCCTTTCCCAGCGAGCCCCTGGCGTCCCCACTGCGGTGGTGCATCCTGTGAGCGGCTCTCTTGCGGGGTGGAGACGGTAAGGGAGACACTCCTGTTTCCCTTATTGCGGCCAGGTGCCGCCTCCTCGCACGGCCGTGTGTTCTCCCTTCGCTCAGGTTGCACGTGGGCGTGGGAGTGATCGTGGTGGTCTGGGTGATGAGAAGGGGGGCAGTCACACTTTTCAGATGAGACCCCTCCCCCGTGAGGCAAAGGGAAGAGCCTGAAGGCAGCACAGGCTTTGCCACACCGCAGACCCTCCCTCCTGCCAGGGCGAGAACCGACGGCTATGGGAGCACCTCTCGGTTCTACCACCCCGCAAAGCGCCCAGTAGGCACCATGGTGACTGCCGCAGCGTGTGGGCAGAACCCACCCCCCGACAAAAAAAACAAAAAGAAAAAGAAAGAAAGAAAGAAAATAGAGACAAACAAAATGAGAACATAGCATACCGAAACATATGGGACATAGCAAAAGCAGGGCTCAGAGGGAAATTTATAGCAGTAAATGCCTATATTAAAAAAGAAGAAAAATCTGAAGGATAATCTAGTTCCTTAAGGAACTAGAAAAAGAAGAGATAACTAAACCCAAAACTAGCAGAAAGAAGGAAATATAGGAATTAGAGATAAATGAAATATAGAAAAATAATAGAATCAACAAACCCAAAAGTTGGTTCTTTGAAAACAACAATGAAATTAACAAATCTTTAGCTAGCTTGACTAAGAAAAAAAGTAGGGGGCTTCTCTGGTGGCAGTGGTTAGGAATCCACCTGCCAATGCAGGGGACACGGGTTCGAGCCCTGGTCCAGGAAGATCCCACATGCCACGGAGCAACTAAGCTCGTGCACCACAACTACTGAGCCTGCGTTCTAGAAGCCATAGACACTAGAAGAAAACTACAGACTAATATCCCTTATGGATTTAGATGCAAAAAACCTCAATAAAATACTAGCAAACTGAATTCAGCAGCATATTAAAAAATTATACATCATGACCAAATGTGATTTCTCCCTAGAATGCAAGAGTGGTTCAACATATGATAATCAAGCCAAGTAAAATACCACATTAATAGAATGAATTTCTAAAACATGATTATTTCAACTGATGCAGAAAGAGCATTTGACAAAATCCAACACCCTTTTATGATTAAAAAAAAAAAACACTCAATAAACCAGAAATAGAAGTGAACTTCCTTAACAAGATAAAGGCCATGTATGTAAAACTCAGAGCTCAAGGCTGAAAGGCTGAAAGTTTTTTCCCTAAGATTGGGAACAAGACAAGGATGCCCACTTTTGCCACTTCATAGCATAGTACTAGAAGTTCAGGCCAGAACAATTAGGCAGGAAAATGAAATAACAGGCATTCAAACTGGGAAGGAAGGGGAAAAACTGTCTCTAGTCACAGATGATATGGTCTTATATGTTAAAAATCCTAAAGAATTCATACACACATGCACACACACAACTATAAAAGCTAATAAATTCGGCAAAGTTGCAGGATATAAAATCAACTCACGAAAATCAGTTGTCTTTCTATACACTAACAATGAACAATGCAAAAAGACATTTAAAGAACAATTCCATTTACAGTAACATCAAAAAAACCCCAAAGACCTCTTAGGGATAAATTTAGTCAAGGAAGTGCAATTCCTATACACAAAAAACTACAAAACATTGATGAAAGAAATCTTAAAAGACCAAAATAAGTGGAAAGATATTCCATGTTCATGAACTGGAAGACTTGATATTATTAAGATGACAATACTACCCAAAACAGAGTCAATGCAATCTCTTTCAAAGGCCCAATTACGTGGTTTGCAGAAATGGAAAAATGCATCCTAAAACTCATATGGAATTTCAAGGGACCACAAATAGCCAAAACAATCTTGAAAAAGGAAAACAAGGTTGGAGGCCACACACTTCCCAATTTCAATTACAAAACATATTACAAAGCTACAATAATCCAAAAAAAAAAAAGAATGATATACTTAGGATTGGATCATGTCACTGTAGGTAAATTATACCACAATGAAAATAAATTTTTTAAAAGACTTGCCAATACCAAGTGTCAGTGAGTATTTGGAGCTTTCATACATTGCAGATGAGCATGCAAAATGGTGCAGTTGCTTTGGAAAACAATTTGGCACATTCTTATAAAGTTGAACATACCCTTACCATATGACCCAGTGATCCCACTTCTAAGTAGATTTCCAAGAGAAATGGAAACATATGTCCACACAAAGGATTTTTTTTTTTTTTTTTTTTTATGGCTGTGTTGGGTCTTCGTTTCTGCATGAGGGCTCTCTCCAGTTGTGGCAAGCGGGGGCCACTCTTCAACGCGGTGCGCTGGCCTCTCACTGCTGCGGCCCCTCCTGTCGCGGAGCACAGGCTCCAGACGCGCAGGCTCAGTAATTGCGGCTCACGGGCCCAGCCGCTCCGCGGCATGTGGGATCTTCCCAGACCAGGGCTCGAATCTGTGTCCCCTGCACTGGCAGGCAGACTCTCAACCACTGCGCCACCAGGGAAGCCCCACACAAAGGATTTTATACCTATGTTCATGACAGCTTTATTCAGAACAGTCAAAAACTGGGAATTTCCCTAATGTCCATCAACAAGTGAGTGGATAAACAAATGGTGTCTCCAATGGAATACTAGTCGGCAAGGAAAAGGAATTAGTTACTGATATACTCGGCAACATGGATGAATCTCAAAGCATGCTGAGTGAAGTAAGCCATAGAGAAAGGAGTACGTGCTATATATAAAACTCTTACAAAGGCAAAAGTGGCCAATAGTGACAAAAAGCAGGTCAGTGTTTGTCTGGGGTCAGATCATAAAGGAGCAGGAGGGAACTTTCTAGGGTGGTAGAAATGCTCTACAATCTTGATTGTAGTGGTGGTCATATGAGTCTATACAATTTGTCGAAACTCATGCAACTTGAAATGGAGGCAGTTTATTGTGTGTCAATTAAACCTGAGTAAAGGTGAGGGGTTCTTTTAAATTAAAAAATTTTAATAAATTAGTTTAAAAAGAGAGACAGAGAGAAAGTTGGCTGACGGTCTGGAGTACAGGTTGGCGTCCAGGCCACATGTGAAGTCCACGAGTGAAATCCACATGTGGAGTTTGGGCCACATGTGAAGACTTTCCTGACACACATCTCCTCAGATCCTCCTCTAAGGCTCCTACAGATGCCTGGGACCCTGGACCCCATCTCCCACCTCCAAATGCCCACTGGGTGTGAGGGCCTTGGCAGTAAAAAGTGACATTTCCCGTACATTCATTCATGTGTTCGTTCAACACACATTTGTTGTCTACTGGGTGCTAAGTCCCTCCTGGCACTTAGGTTCTCTATTCAGTAAACAGAAACAGATCCTTCTTCCTGAAAAAGGATATTAATAAAATAATTTTAAAATGTGATTTGAAGGTGTTGAAACAGAATACTGTAAAAAAGGGGTGGGACAATTGGTTTTCAGAAGGTCCAAGGGCTCCTCTGAAGAGGTGACAATTTACACCAAAGCCCACAGAGGAGAAGTGCCAGCAGGGGGCCTCCCCACTGCTGGTTCTGCAGGGCCCATCACTGGTTCTGGCCCAGAGCAGGTGCTTGATAAATGGTTAGGAATACAAAGATGCCTTGCTTAATAAATGAACTTTTAGGCAATGTATCAGTCAGATTTCTCCAGAGGAACAAAACCAGAGAGAGACAGAGAGAGGCAGAAACAGAGAGAGATCGATTTTAAGGAATTGGCTCGCAGGACACATGGCTCCTGGGTCATCCTGCGGAGAATACAGCCATGGCAGGAGCAAAAAGCCGCCTTACTAGACTCAGCCACAGCCTTGGGCCCTGGCAGCCCTGCTGAGGGCCCCTCAGATGGAGCAGGTCCCAGAGGAAAAGGAACTACCCGCTCCCCCTGCCCAACAGACTACCCAGCCTGAGAGGAAGCGGGCAGGTCAGAGGCTGCAACAATTGCCCTCGCAACCTGGGTTGTCAGCAATCAGCCAATGAGACGTGTCCGTGGACGCCCTACCTAGACCCCTCTGCCCACCTGAGTTCGTCTGCTGCTGGCGAGCTCCTGGCCTGAGGATGTCTTCAAGCTCTTGCCTCTTTCTTCTTCTCTGCCTCCTGGCTCTCTGACACCAGAAAACTTGCTGGGTGCCACCCAGAAATGCAGGGGGCTTGATGCCCCCAGAGAGCAGATAAGTGCCCCAGCCTCCCTAGAAGTGCTCTACAGTTAATTAAAAGTAAATAAAAGTAGAAATACATTTCTTCAGTCGCACTAGCCACATTTCTAGTACCCAGTAGCCTGCACGCGGCCACTGGCTATCATATTGCTCAGAGTAGACTTAGACTATCCCCAACATGACAGAACGTTCTATTGGGCAACAGTGTCTCAGAGGGTCCGCAGGGGGATGGAGCCCCAGCTGCCTGCTCGTGTTGGCTTTTCTCTCTTCCCTGTCTCCCCTCCTGCAACCTTACCTGTGCTTCCTGGAAGCTTCTCCCAAATAAAAGACCTGCACCCAGCACATTGTCTCAAGGTCCGCTTTCTGGAGAACCTACATCAATGCACCTGTGACATCGGTATGAGGGCAGTGAGGGTGACTCAGCCGCCACCACCTGAGAGCCCTAGAAGGATCTGAGGGACCATGTTCCTAACCTCTGTCCTTCCCCCACCCCCATGTCTCCGAAGGTGACACGTGGAGGGACACACAGAAACCAACGTGCAGGGAGATCAATAGCCCTGAGATCTGGGGGTGAGCATCCCAGCCCCTTGTGCTCTAAGTGGTGGCAGTGGGGGTCAGAGCCCCTGGTAGTCCCTTCACCCGAGTCCCACCCAAAGGTCCCCTGCGCTGCCTGCAGCTGGACACTTAGGCACCGGCCCTGCAACCCAGCGGCTCAGGGGTGAGCATCCCCCTCGAGGGGAACCTGCACATTCCTAATGAGGACCCAGAGGCTCAGAGAGGGGAGGTGATTCTGAGAAGGCCACACAGCTGCTGAAGAGCTGAGCTGGCTCCCAAAGCCAGGTCTCCTGAGACCCTGGCCCTCACTGTACCCCAACGCCACCCCCGGGGCTCTGGGGCAGACACGGGGATCATAGTTTGGGTGATGCAGGCTCAAGGCAGAAGAGGCTGGCACTTCCCAGCTGGGGGTCTCTTTCAGATCCCCAGGCCCTCCTCTGGGAGGCACATGCAGTGAGCAGCTGGTCTCCCCTTCCCTGGTGAGCCGCCTTCATTCGGCTTGAAGGCACACAGCTCTCAAAGCCCTAAGCAGGCTGCTCCATGGAGGGGGGAGCGATCGGGAGCAGGGGGACATCCTGGGACAGGGAGTCCCGACTACCTCACCCTTCACCCCCCACATCCCCTCCCTGGAGTCTCCGGAGCAAGGCTGGACAGTGTGGCAGTCGGAGAGCTCTGAGCCATGAATGTTGTCCCCAGGGCACTGTCAAAATTAAATTAACATTTTTTTCCATTTCCCCATTGTTGCAAACATATTGAATGCTGTTGCACAAACTCCATTTCTCCACCGGCTCCTCCACCCCCTGGTCCTTCAGCCTGGGTTTCCAGGGCAGGCCTGGAACAGGGTGGGGGACGGGTCTCATGCCCCCTCCCCAGCCAAATCCTCAAAGACCCTGGTCCTCCAGAGTCAGAGCCAAGTGCCAGCCCAGGCATGAGCCCGTGATCCCCTGACCACCTACTCCTGCCTCCCACCGCTGCCAGCCCTCCTGGTTCCCAGGCACTCACCCGGCTCTGCCCCTCTCCCATGGGGTTAGAAATCCCAGAGGAGAATAAGTTTCCACACACCAGCCATCAGCCCATGGCAAAAATGCTCAGAACTCAGACCTACCAGGGCCCAGAGCCGCAAGTGCTGCTGGGGCCTCAGATTGCAACATCTCAGCAGGGTCCCCAAGGAGAATGCCCTCCTGGGCTCATTCATTCACTTGTTCAGTAAGTTCGTGGTGAGCACACCCTCGGTTCCAGGCCGTGGAGAGACCAGAAGGGTGGGGTAGAGCCCTGCTCTCAGAGTTCACACTTGAGCGGGGAACACAGGCAGGCAGTGATGGCATACAGTGTGGTAAGTGCAGGTGCTGCAGGAGCACGGAAACCACCAGGAGGGGACTTTCAACTTGGACAGAGAGTCTGTCAAGAAAGGGAAGGAATGGGAGGTAAAAGATTAGAAGCAAGAATCAGTAGGGCCTGGTTGGGGGTGATGGGCGCTTGGAGGTGGATGGAATACAAAGCAGGGGTGTTGGGTCAGGCTGGAGGGATGGTCAAGGACCTGGCCACAGAGGGTCCCACGGGGCCTGTGGGCAGTGGGAAGCCAGTGAAGGGCGTTGCACTGGGGAGTGGCAGGGTCAAGCTTGCTTGTGCAGAAGCTCCCTCTGTCTCCCCGTGGAGGGCCAGCTGGAGGGGCAGAGACCAGTGATGCAGGTGTTGCAATAGTCCGGGCCAGATAAGATGAGCTCAGAATGATGGCGATGGCAGAGGGGGGAGAACAAAGTCATGGGGTTGCATGGATTGGCCTTGGTCGATAAATGGGAACACGGGTGGGGGTGAGGGAGAGGGAGGCGTCTCGGGTGATGCCCGCATCTCTGCCTGAGAATCAGGGAGGTGGTGGTAGGGGTGGCTTCACTGAAAGGGGGAGCCTTGGGGAGCAGCAGGGCTGGGGGAGCCCAGACAGCTGAGTGCGAGGGCCTGTGGGTCACCCTGGTGGGTGCATCAGCTTGGTTCTGGACGTCCTGCCCTGGAGCCCTGGGGAGAGCTGAGCTGACCATCCGATCCGGTCATCAGCCCCACTCTTTGATAATCAGGCTGTTGGACCCAGGGAAGAGGACGGTGAGACGAGAAGGGGGTCTGCTCTGACCACCAGCACAGGAGGAGCTCAGAGGGAGGGTCTGGGGAGGCAGGAAGAGACCAGGGTTGGCAGGGGTTTATGACAGGTGGGGCTGGGGTGCAGCAGGGTTGGGGAGCAGTGGCACTTAACCACAAAAGCTCCAGCATCCATCCTTCCATCCGTGGAGGACTGGGGACAGAGACCAGACTGGAGAGGGTTCTGGAGAGGGAGGACAGTGAGGAAGTGGGGAATGGGAAGTGTAGACAACCCTTTGAAGAAACTTGACTGTGGATGGATTGATGGAGAAAGTTAGGGGGCGAAGGTGAGGGAGGGTGGTACCCAGAGGGACTTTTTTCATTTGAAGATGAGGGAGAACTGAGAGGGGTGATGTGTAGGGCTAGGAAGCATTTGCAGACACGGGAGCGCAGGGAGATTTCTGGGGTCGGGAGGGCTCTGTGGCCGGCGGACACCCAGCACTCAGTGGGCAGTTTTTGGACAAGTGCGTGAGCAGGTACAGATGGCAGGAGCAGGCTTGGGCATCAGGCAGGCTCCCTTCGTGTTGGGAACAGAAGGGAAGGGAAGGCTGGGCAGGGGGAGTTTGCAGACAGGGAAGCAGGAGTCTCCATGCGGTGGCTTCTGTGCTTGGAGTAAGGCCAGGGCAGGAGGAGAAGGAGGTCCTGCAGCACCCGTGCCCCCAACGCTCCGCTCCCCGCTCTCCATTGGCCGGGAGCACACAGACATGTTGGGAGGGGGGCTGGAACCAACACTGCCTGCCGTTGCCGCGTGGGACTGGAAGGGGCTCAGACCGAAGGCAGGGGGCCAGGGTTCAGCCCAGCCCAGCTCTGACTCCACACGTGACCTGGAGCAGAGCCCTCTGCCCCCTTGGAGCCTCTGCTTCCCCACCTGCAGAATGGGGCCTTGGCATCAACATGCTGTCGGAGGAGTGCAGTGTGACATTCCTTGAATCTCGCATTTCAGACCTGTGGAATTCCAAGAAGTCAATACTGCATAATTCCAGGCTTCTAAAATTCTATAACATAATTTCTGTGTTGCCACCAGGGATGGGTCCAGCAGACATCTCTCCCCTCAAAATTGCTCTGTCTGCCCATCCCAGCTGCCAGCTCTCCTTCCCTCCCTTTTCCCCATCAACTCTGGGCACGGCCGGCCTCCAACACGTCCCAAGCGAGCACTTGGCAGGCGGGGGCCGTGATTCATGCCCCTCCAGCAGGCTTCGTGGCTAGCCCGCCCGCCAGAGTATGCAAGACATTCTTGGCCCCGCTGTTTGCTCGGGATTAGCAGGGCGGGCGCAGCCGGGGGAGGCAGACTGTGTTCTCTGTCCTCGGCGAGGCGGGGTAGGGGGACATCAAGGCACAAGCGTGTCTGAAGTGGCCGCCAAGCTGGCCGGGGAGGGAACGTGGCCCCGTCAACCGAGGCCACGTCTGGGACCCAGACGGCAGGGCTGGGGTGGGGACATTCAAGGAAGGCTGCCTGCCACCTGCTCCGTGTCCAGGGAATGAAGAAGGGCCAGGAGTCGGGGGCAGGCGAGGCTGCTCACCCCCACCCCCAGCCCCTGTATCCGTCCATGAGCCCCTTCCAACCCCCAGAAACGGCCTGCCCTGCAGCGGCCTGGTCCACCCCACCCTGCTGCCCGGACCCCACGCTTGGCTAAGAACCCGAAGCTTGCTCCTGGATGGTCAAGGAGCAGACACTCAGCTGCCTCCCGTCTCTCTCCCCGCATCAACTTCAGGTCTCCCTCCCCACATCAACTTCAGGTCTCCCTCCCCACTGCCTCCTTCTAGGACCGTGCCTCCATCCTCAGATTATCATTACAGAACAAGACTACGTCTCCCTACAAGTAAGCCTCCCGAGTCAGGGCTATGTACACACACACACACACACACACACACACACACACACACACACACACACACGTTGAGACAGTGTCCTAGGACAGGGCCTTGCCCCCATCAGACCATCATCCCAGACCAGGGTTGTAGCTCCCCCATCAGATCAGAATCCCCAAGTCTCATCCCTCCCTCAGTGGTGACAGTAGAGGGTGGGATCGGGGACCACGGGCTGCCCAGAGAAGAGAGATGAAGGAGGTTGCTAGGTCCCCGAACACCCTCGGGCTCACCTGGTCCCCTGAGGAATCTCTGCGCCAAGGACAGGTATAAATAGTTCCCGACTCGGGGCAGGAGGCCTGGGCTGGACCGGTTAGGGAGGGGAGGCGTCCTGGGGAGGTGACTCCGGAGAAGGGTCTGTGGGCAGGGAAGGCTGAGCGGGGGCAGCTGGCAGCTGTTTTGCATCTGACGAGGGGAAGCCCCCTCCCTTGCAGGCTGGGGTGAAAACGCCTCCTCCTCCTTCTCCAGGGCTCAGCGGGGCTGTCCCGAGCAGTCTTCATCCCTGACCTGGGGCTCTGAGACGCCCTGGGGGCAGAGGAGAGGGCTCAAGCTTTGGGTCAGACCCACCTGAATCTAACTCCTGGACCCACCCTTACACGATTCGACCTTTCTGAGGCCAGCTTCGCTCATCTGGAAAACAGAGAGAGTAACCCGTACCCTGGGGGTCCTTGAGGTCAGCAGGCAACATTTGTGAAACTCCTGGCAAACACACAGCTGGCCCGGAATCCACCGTGGTTTTTTCCCTCGGTTGGCCACAGGTAACTCCAAGTGACAATGGGGCCAAGACACAGCAAACGATGGATGCGAGTCCGGCCTGTGCCTCATCCCATGTCCAGCTGCAGGTTCTCCAGGAAGTGGCTGAGACAAAGCAGAGTGGCGGGGCGGGGAGAGAGCTGGCTGGCCAAGGGAGGGACGGCCTCGGTGGCCGAGGGAGAGGACGGGCCCCCTCCAGCAGGAATTGGAATCCCTGGCACCTCGGGGCTTTCTCATGAGTCCGTTCTCTCCCCAGACTCTGGCCAAACGCCTGGTCAAGGCCTCCCTACACAGGGCAACGCCAGCGTTGACCCAGACATGGTCGTCCCTCCTGGAGCCCTGGGACCCAAGGAGAAGTCAAAGCCCACAGTGCAGCGGGGCAGAACTGGGCAGTGGAGTGTCTGAAAGTCACGCCTGGGAACGAGGGACCCAAAACCAGCCCAGGACGGATGAGGGCAGGGCAGGCCATTCCCAGCCTCTGGGAAGAGCCTGGGCCTGTCGGGGATGGGAGACCCAAAGTTTGGGTGCAAGGCCCCGAGTAGCATATCATGTTGGCCAGAGCCTCTGGGCCTAGGGGACACAGCATGGGGCTCAGGAGTCGTGTGCACAGATGGGCAAGGAGTTACCTGACAATCGGAGGGTGGCTGGAATTACCCAAAACTGCAGTGAAAAAGGAAAGATCACAGGGGACACAGAAAGGGAGGTGTTACTCTTGCTCTGCCTCATCTTCTGTCCCCCGAGACTGGGAGACAAAGGACTGGGTCTAAATCCTGACTGTGCCATAGACCAGCCGTAACGCATTGGACAAGATAATGTGTCTGAGCCTCAGTTTTCTCATCTATAAAATGGGAGTGATGATAAAACTAAGGGCCATTCGCTGAGTCAGGAAAGCACCCGGCACTGGGAAATGGTAGCTGTGGTCCCCGGCACTGTAACATTCATCATTTCCAGGCCCCTCTGAGAAGAACCCAGAGGCCCCAGCTCAGGTTGGGCGGTCCAAACCAGAGGCCATAAGTTCCAGGCCCGGAGCCCCTGCTAGACAGGAGCAGGGGTCCTCAGCCCTCAGCACCACCCGAGTGGGGACAAAGAAGGGACAGAGGCCCAGCTAGAGCCGGCATGATTCCAGCCCTGGTCCATTCCTGATCTAAGCGCTGAGACCTCTCCCCACCGGGGCACCCGGCCAAGCCCCTCCAAGACGGGATCAGATCCGAGGACAGCTCAGCCAGGCCAGGGACAGAGCTCGCTCCCTGTTTAGTCCTTAAAAGTCCACCGGACTGAGTTCCTCTCCAGCAGCGGCGGGGGCCGGCATGGGCAGGGGCTGCATTCCCCGCATGCCATGGAGGGGGAGGCAGCCGGAGGTCTCCCCAGAAAGCGCCTAGCTCCAGGCCAGATCCTGGGAAGAGGCCACAGCACCAGGACCTAGAGCAGCCCGGCTGCTTGCTGCCCGGCAGCTTGGGGCTCCACTGAACATGCCTGGCAAAGCCAGCCCCAGCGTGGGGGAGGGGGGGAAATGGGGGGAGAGGGTGCAGTTAGGATAGGACTTAATAAGAAGGAGGGGGACGGGGGGGGAGAGGGTGCAGTTAGGATAGGACTTAGTAAGAGGGAGGGGGACGGGGGGGAGAGGGTGTAGTTAGGATAGGACTTAATAAGAGGGAGGGGGACGGGGGGAGGGGGACAGGGAGGGGGAGGGGGTCAGACAGAGGAGAAGGGACTTAGTGATGGGGGAGGAGGTTCACGTGGGGTGTGCTCAGCAAGAGACCCAGGCCCTCCCTCCCTCCCTCCCTCCGTCCCTCCGCATCACCCTAGTCTTGTCTGGCTCTGCCACGCAGCTGTCACTGGGCCACCCACTCTAGGCCGTACCTCTGTCCTCCTGCCTGCCTGGCCCTGACCACCCTGCCATGTCCCTCTCCATCTGGGGCCTCAACGAAGTCCAGGACAGAACAGCCCAAGGTCTGGGCCCTCTCAAGACATCTCTGCAAAGGCCTGGGCAGTCCAGGCAGGGAAGAATTCAGGCTCCAGGCCCTGCTCAAGCTCTGAGGCCATAGTGCAGAGGCACAGGGACCCCTCCCTGGCATTGCTCTGTGGTTGGAGGGGACACGGGCTGAGAACCAGGTCACCACACACACGGAGACCCGAGCTACTGTGGGTCAGCTCCAGGTGTGAGCTAACCCATGGAGCAGCGGTCAGCTCTCTCTGGCAGCCCAAGGAAGCCTGCCTGGAGGAGGAGGCATGACCCTCAAGCTGGGCTTGAAGGAGGAGGAAGCCAGGGAAAGAGGCCTGGCTGTGGGGAGTGGAGGGGCCGTGCAGGGGCAGGTATGTGGCAGGCGTGGCAGGGAGAAGGGCAAGTTGGGGCTGCAGAAGTGGACGGGCGCTGCCACGCACAGCCTGACAAGTGTTGCCATGTGGGTAGGATTTCATCTTAGAAGTCGGGGGGCCATACACAGGTGTGTAGTCAGGGACTTCCTGGGAGAGGGTCCTCTGAGGAGCAGAAGAAGGAAGAGGGGGTCCCTGGGAGCTATTCACCATAGGGTTACCCCTCTGCCTCCTTAGGCCGAGGGAACTGGACTCTGCCCCCCTTCCCACAGTTCGTCCATGGAGGGTGCCCTATAAAAGGGAGGATGGCTGGTTCGCGCAGTCATCCTCAGGCTCTGTCCAAGATCAAGGGTGAGACGGGCTTCCAGGGCCCAAGTCCTATAAACCCCGAGGGGCTGTGGGTCACGGGGGGTGAGGGTGTCATAGCTGAACCCGTTCCTCCCCTACCCTTCTCACCACACACACACACACGCCAGGAAGGCAAGTTGCCCTGGAAATACTCTTTAGATACAAACACTTCTTCAGGAGCTACCCTGGGGGGGAAAGGGGGAAGGAGCAGGCCATCTGGGAAGAGGCCAGGGGGTGGGGGACATGGAGAGACCCCCTCCTGGTCACCAAGTAGCCCTGGTCCCTGGGGCAGGTGGGGCTAGGGCTGAAGCTGCCTTTCCCACAGCCCAGGGGGAAAGCTAGAGATGGCAGGAAGAGTGACAGCAGAGGGAGGAGAGCCCTGGACCAGGGCCCCAAGGCCTGCATTCTACACCCGGCTCTGCTGCTGGCTCTGGACCTCGGTTTCCCTTATCTGTAAAATGGCAGCGTTGTCCTGATGGCTCCTTTGACCCTGGTTTTCCAGCTCCCATATTCTCGGCTGCTGTCAGGGCCTTCCCCAGGGGGAGAGGGGACCAGAGGCCCTTCCTGTCCAGCCCCTTGCAGAAGCCCCCTCTGCCACCCGCTGCCCTACCAGGTGTGGCATGAGGAAGAGCAGCTTGTTGGGTACATGGGGGTGCCACCAGGGGGCCAGCGCTGGAGAAAAACCCTGGAAGGACAGGGTGGGGAGGAATTTGGAAATTTTTAGAACCTTGACAGCTGGAGCCCCGTGAGTCAGTGGGGCAGATGGAAGTGATTAGGCGCTGGCGGGAGGTGTAGTGGGGCGGAGACGGGAACCAAGCGTGAGGGCTCAGAGCGCAGACCCCAGCGGGCAGCTTCCTCCCAGCTACACAGTCGCCACGGGCCTGGGGCTGCTGTGAGTGTCTGGAGGCAAGGCTGTGTAGCAGATTCATGTGCTGGGGACCAGGAGGCCAGAGGCAGGACTCCCAGGAAAGAGAGAGGACCCCAGGACAGGAGAGAGGCATGGGACACAGGGTTGGGGGGCCTTCTGCTATTAGCTCCATAATACTTGCTGTCCAGAGGAGGGAAGTTTCTTGGTACCTGCCCCTTACAGCCTCTCCCCCCTCCCAGAAGGTCCTAGGACCTCCCCCAGTGGTAATGCAGCCCCCCCCCCCAAATCCAATCATATACTCCCCCCCTCGGAAGGCTACTCTTGTGTCCCTCAAATCATATCTCATCTCTGGGCAAGGGGAAAGCAGAGAATAAGACATTTTCCAAAGAATTCCATTTTAAACCATTGATCGAGCCCCTCCTGGGCCAGACCTGTGCTGGGTTCTGGGGATTCTGAGGAAACTCACAGAGTCCCTGCCCTTACGAAGTGTCCGGTCAAGCAGGGGAGACCCATGGACATGGAGAAGCAGCAGAGTGCCTGAGAACAGTCCAGCAGAGCTTGCGTGGCAGCACGCAGGGCAGGGAGGCTGTGAGGTGGGGGCCGTGGAGAGCCAGGCCTGGTCCTGGAGAGATGCTGAGGAGGAAGCCAGGAGGAGCCGGGGGCGGGGGGACTCCAGCCCACCGGTTCAGGCCCTGAGATTAATGAGCAAAGAGGCCCCTGGTCTCCATGGAGCAGCAGGGTGGGGGCCAAATTGGAGCAGACAGAGGGGTCAGGACAAGGAGAGGAAGTGGAGGTGACGAGAGCCCAGCTGCGGGGGTGGGAGAGGGACGTGACTGGCAGAGGGGAGTCCTGAGCGGGAGGTGCTGGGAAGGTGGGGAACACCAGGCAAAGGCCCTCCAGGACGCAGGGCTCAGAGCCCTCCTGGCGCAGCTAGAGCCACGTTGGGACTGTCCCTTCCCCCTCTCCAGGCCTCAGTGGTCTCATGAATCCAAAGGGGACAAAGAATGCTGGCTCCTGCAGGCCGCTGCCTCCTGGAGACCCACCAGCGACTCCTCAAATCATCACAGCGCTCAAACCTGAGCACGAGGGCTTCCCTGGTGGTGCAGTGGTTAGGAATCCGCCTGCCAGTTCAGGGGACACGGGTTCGAGCCCTGGGCCGGGAAGATCCCACATGCCATGGAGCAACTAAGCCCGTGCACCACAACTACTGAGCCTGTACGCCGCAACTACTGAAGCCCACGCTCCTAGAGCCCCTGTTCCCCAACAAGAGAAGCCACCGTGATGAGAAGCCCACGCACCGCAATGAAGAGTAGCCCCCGCTCATTGCAACTAGAGAAAGTCTGCACGCAGCAATGAAGACCCAACACAGCCAAAAATAAATAAATAAATAATTTTATTTATTTAAAAAAAAAAAAAAACTGAGCATGATTGTGGCTCAGTGAACTCAGCCTTTTCCAAAGTGTCCCGTGGCTTCATTGTTCAGCAAACATTGGCCGATGGCCGCTCTCTTCCAGGCCCATGCCAGGCTCTGTGGTATGGAAGAAAACCAAGCTTGGTCCTGGCTGAGGGAGAGGGACAGACGGAGTGTCCCGGTTGCCATGGTTGCCATCTGGGAGGAGGGATTCCCTCCACCTGGGAGGTGGGGATGCCGTGTTAAAGAGGCAAGTCTGGCATAAGGGGCAGGAGTTTGCCAGGCAGGCCTGGGTAAAGAACTGTCAAGGGCATGGAGCTGGGGAGCGGGGGGCGGTTGGGGGGTCCACAGAGGGCCCCACAGAGGGCGTGAGGCAGGCCTGAGGAGAGGGCAGAGGTGGGCAAGGTCAGAACCTCAGCACCCAGGCTTTGTCCCTGGAGGTCATGGGGGGTTATCAAAGGTTTGAAGGAGGGACGATCAATGTTGTAGAAAGATCATTCTGATGGTCTATGTGCAGGCCAGGATAAAGGCCAAATTTGGTGGCCATGAATAAGAGGGACACAAGGGGAGCTTAGTAGGTGATATCTATAGGATTTGGTAACAGCAATGTAGGGAATCTAGGTGGGAGAGGAAGATGTGTCTAGGAAGTCAGGAGGATGGACCTGCCTCAGGTGGAGATGGGGACAGCAGAGGAACAGCTGATCTGGTAGCGTCGCTGAGCCTCTCTTGAATCTCACAGCTTTGCAGCATCTGGGACAACTCAGCAGAGAAGACCCACAAGGGCTCTCAGCACAGAGCTGGCAATGAAGGGTGAAGGGTCTTAAATAGAAGGCCAAAGAGCTAAAATTCTCTCACGGATCAGATGGGGGGCCACCAGATGTTTTAAGCAGGGAAGTGACAGCATCAGATTTAGAAGAATCATTTGGGCAGTGGGGAGGAGGCTGGCGTGGGCAAAGAGAGATCAGAGGCAGGGAGACCTAGGATGAGGATGAAATGTCCCCCTAGAGGCCAGGGCCCCAGCAGTGGGTCCTAGAGCAGGCACTGGGAAGCCACTGACCTAGGCTTAAGGGTCACAGGTTGATCTCACTGTTTACATAAGTTCTTTTTTTTTTTTTAATATTTATTTATTTATTTGGCTGTGCCGGGTCTTAGTTGCAGCATGTGGGATCTCCATGGCCGTGTGCAGGATCTTCGCTGTGGCACGAGGGATCTTTAGTTGCGGCATGCGAACTCTTAGTTGTGGCATGTGGGATCTAGTTCCCTGATCAGAGATCGAACCCAGGCCCCCTGCATTGGGAGCGCAGAGTCTTAGCCACTGGACCACCAGGGAAGTCCCCATAAGTTCTTGACAAGTTGGGTGGTAAATGATGCTTAAGCTGATGTTATAAGTCAAATCCTATTTTAAACGACTCAATTCAAAAATGAAATTAGAAAAACAATGTCATTTACAATAGCACGAAAGAGAATAAAATGCTTAAATATATTTAACAAAAGCAGCACAAGCCTTGCACACCCAAAACTACACAACATCATGGAAAGGAATTAAATATCTAAATAAATGAGCAGATATCCCATGTCTATGGATTGGAAGACTTAATATTGTTAAGATGACAATGTTTCCAAAAATAGATTCAGTGCAGTCCCTATCAAAATCCCAATGGTGTTTTTTGCAGAAATGGAAAAACTCATCTTAAATTCAAATGGAAATGCAATGAATCTCAAATAGTCAAAACAATCTTGAAAAAGAAGAACAAAGTCAGAGGACTCGCAATTCCTGATTTCAAAACTGACTACAAAGCTATAGTAATCGAGACCTTGTAGTACTGCCATAAAGATAGACATAGAGACCAGTAGAATAGAATTGAGAAATAAACCATTATGTTTACAGTTAATTGACTTTTTAAATTATTTATTTATTTATTTATTTGGCTGCGCCGGGTCTTAGTTGCAGCACATGGGATCTTCGTTGCCTCGTGCAAGATCATTGTTGCGGCATGCGGGGTCTTTAGTTGCGGCATGCATGTGGGATCTAGTTGCCTGCCCAGGGATCAAACCCGACCCCCTGCACTGGGAGTGTGGAGTCTTAGCCACTGGACCACCAGGGAAGTCCCTACAGTTAATTGATTTTTGACATGGGTGCCAAGACCATTCAATGAGGAAAGAATAGTCTTTTCAACAAATGGTGCTGGAACAACTGGATAGCCACAGCAAAAGAATAAAGTTGGACCCCCTACCTCACACCGTATACAAAAATTAACTCAAAATAGATTGAAGACCTAAATGTAAAAGCTAAAACTATCAAACTCTTAGAAGAAAACATAGAAATAAATCTTCATGACCTTGAATTTGGCAATGGTTTCTTGGATATGAAACGAAAAGCACAAGGAAAAAATAGATAAATTGGACTTCATCATAATTAATAACTTTTGTGCTTCAAAGAATACTATCAAGAAAGTGAAAAGACAACTCATAGAATGGGAGAAAATATTTGCAAATCATATTTCAAATGACAAGAGAATATGTTGTATAAAAGACTCCTCCCTGGTGGGGGTGTGGAGGGGGAAACCCCTTCTCCAAAGGTGAGAAGTGCAGGCAACCTGCCCCGCCCTTCAGGGAGTGAGTTTGCCCAGTGGGGATCTGCCCACATAGATAATTAGAGAAATGAGAATTAGGGGAGGGTGGGAAGAAGCAGGGACCCTTGCCCTCAAGGCAGCCACAGTTCTCTGGGGACTTGCTCACAAATTCCCTGAATTCCCCCATATTAATTTTAGAACAGTCCTCGAAGAAACCCGAGGAGGCCGGGGGACGGCCCGGCGCCAGTGTGGGCAGCTTTCAGAAAAGGGACAGCGTGAGGGAGAGGCTGTCTGGCGTGGCCTCCTCCCCCAGCCAGGGCTCGTCCATGGGAAGGTCACGAGAGGCACTAACCGAGGCCAAGCCCTGCGCAGGGCGCGGGCCCAGGCAACAGGCCAGAAGGTCCCGGGGGCCCGAGGCCTCGGTTCCCACTGACATCAGTGCAAGGTGTCAGGGGGCCTGAATCATTGGCGCCGGGGCCAGCGCCGGCCCCCCGCCCCCCGGGGAGGTAGAGCATAGCAGAGGTATGAGGCAGCCCGGCTAGGCAAGCGGCCCCTGGCTGGGCTGGACACGGTGACTGTTTTATAGAATTAGTGAGTGGGACCCGCCACAGGAGGAGGTGGAGATGTCATCGTCCTGGATTCCAACAGGCTGCCTCTCCACCCCCGCCCCTTCTGATTCACAAAATTCATTCCAACAGCGAAGAGAGAGAGGAGCCTATCGACAGGGCCAGGGGGATCATAAACACGGGGAATATTAATAGCTCCAGCCAGGCTGCCGGGGGGCTAGGGGGCCTGCCAGAGGCGCTGACTTATTTAGTCTCCTCATTAACGATGTGGAAAGAAGAGCGCTTACCCGAGCCTGGGGCGGGTGCTGACCTACATCAGGGCAGGGATTGCCCAAGCTGAGGACAGACCACAGGGTCCCTCCAGGGATCTGTGCCCCCAGAGAGGATTCCCTTTTGTACTGCCAGGATGCCCAGGCCCCACGACCCAGCCAGGTGTGAGCTACGTACACCAGGAGTGTCCCGTAGCTAGGCGAGGATGACTCAGTCTCCTTCCTGACCTGGGGGCTCAGGAATGACTCGTGTGTGTGCGTGTGCGTGGGTGTGCACACGCACACACACACACTTGCACATTTCTGACAACAGGATCGGCCACACCGTACCTCTCTCCAGCCAGGTGGGCCCAAGTCGGGGTACGGAGCATCCAGCCACCCAGAGGCAAGTGCTGTCCAGGAGAGGATGGACTCTTTCCTGAACTAGACCCCTGACCTCCCTAGCCCTTCCCCCCCAACCTCTTCCTGCAATGAATCAAGTCTAGGGATACTAAAAACTAGG
The DNA here is from genome assembly GCF_009873245.2 of Balaenoptera musculus. NCBI lineage: Eukaryota > Metazoa > Chordata > Mammalia > Artiodactyla > Balaenopteridae > Balaenoptera > Balaenoptera musculus. Next base: position 78,611,994 of record NC_045799.1, read on the forward strand.
AACTCAAAAAGACTCCATGCACGTGCAAACACACGCACGCACACACACACAAACACACACACATATACACGTGTCTTTTCACTCTGTGCACAGACTGTCCCTCTAAGGAGACCAGAAGTCCGAGCAGTGAGCTCACTCTGCCCCTCCCAAGTCCCTTAGGTCCTGAGAGCATCATTTCAAACAGACCCCCAGTATCAGGGGGTCACGGGCAAAGGAGTTTGTGAATAAGAGCAGCTGGAAAGGGTTTGTAGAGAGCCTGTTCACGGCATGCCCAGGGCCCACGGCAGATGGCCTGGGAGAACCGCCCCCGCCCACCTTCCAGGAAGCCCCCCAGCTCCCAGCTGCACGGCTGCTGGCTGCCAGTGCTGGGACAGACACAGACGGAGTGGGAATGGCAGCAGCTGGGGCTGGGAGCCTGCCGAGTCCCAAGCTGCAACGAGGGAGAAACCTGTCCAGCAATGAGATCAAGGAGATGGCACCAATGTCTCCCCAGGGAGCCTGGCTCCGCGTCCCAGGACATTCCAAACTCTGCGAACAAAACATGGGGTGGGAGGCCAGCCAGGCTGGGCCAGTGCCAGGTGGCCCCCCCATTCCCTCCCATCGCGGTGGTGGGGGGGGGGCTGCCCAGCAGTGGGACCAGCTGGGAACAGAGTATGCACTGCCGGGAATGCTGCCCGCACAAGTCGCCTGGGGACACGGCGTCCGGTCACCTGCCACGTTCCCTCGGCAGGGTGCCACGTGGGGATGGTCCGTCCAGCCTCTCTGAGCCGGGCGCTGGGAGGAGCCCTGTGGGCCACGGAGCCGGTGCATCCACCTGCACGGTGCTGTTCAACTCAGCAAACACCTTCAAAGCCGCGGTCGCGCTTAATTACCCTTGAAGGAAGCCAAGCCTGGCAGGTTTCCCCGTTTCTTCGGAAATGAAGGCCCAGAGTGGAATTTGCTTGAGACCACACAGTTATTGAGAGGTTGATGCAGATTCTCACCCAGGACTGCTGCCTCCCACTACGAGTTCTTCCGGCTACACTTTGTCCTGACGGCAGGAAGCCACCAAGACCCTGGGCTCTGCGTGCCTGACCGACCCCCGGTTCCAAAGCAGAGCCTCAGAAATCAGCAAGTTCAATGCCTTCGTTCTATAAAAAAGGTAAATTGGGGTTTAAAAAAAAAAGACAAGGGCTTGCCCATGGTCAGAGGGCAACAGAGGTGAAGGTGAGATTCTGATGAGGATGCTCTCGGGTACCACGCCAGGCAGCTGATGCCAAGGCATCTGGTCAGCAGCCTGTGTCCATGACTTGGAAGGTTGGGGAGTTGGGGGAAGGCCTCCTGGAAGAGGTGTTTTCCCCAACAGTCCAGTCCTCTGTGAAGCCCATTCAGGGGAGCCCAGGTAGAGACAACAATAGATCGACAAAAGGAAAATTGCAAAGATGAATCAGAGGGTGAGCTATACCGCCCGTGTGACCTTGGGATGGTCACTTCCCCTCTCCAGGCCTCAGTGGTCTCATGAATACAAGGGGGCAAAGGATGCTGGCTCCTGCCAGATCACACAGTGACTCAGCAGCTCAGATACTCATGGCACAGCGCTCTGAGGACAAGCCCAGGGCTCCCAGATACCGACCACACTTAGGGGCCCTCAAGTTCTAGTGGGGCACCTGGGGAGGCAGAGGTGCAGGTTTTCCCTGCCTTAGCTGAGATGTGAGGCCTGAGGAGGGACCAGATAAAGCCTCAGCGATATGAACAGTCCTGGCAGGAGCCAGAGGAGCGATGAATGGACAGGGAATAGAAAGTATGGGTGTGGGTGGCTGACGTCAGCAGCTTGGACCATATTCCATAAATGACAGGAAACCAAGGGGATTAAGTAAGGCAAGGTCATGGTCAGGTTGACCATGGTGTGGGGGACCCTGGCCCACAGGAGTCATCGTACAGCCTGGCAGTGGCCATGAGGCTGCAGCAGAAATCGAGAAGGCTTGGAGCAAGAATCAGAGATTGAGGATTTTTCCTCTCCACACGCATACTGGACTGTGGGCCCCTTGATGCCAAGAGAGGGGCTCTAGTGCCCAGGGCAGGCATCAGGAAGCAGGACTGGCCTGATGACCGTGTGCCGACCCTGAAAGAGCCTGGCCATCACAGCCCGCTGCCTGGAGGGGCCACCCCTGGGCTGGACTAGGTCACGCTGACCGAGGGTACAATGGCCATCTGGCTCCCTGGGCTCCTCCCAGCAGCCCCTGCTCGCAGCACAGAATGGTTCCCAGAAATCGGTGGTTCAAATGTCCACATCGAAGCGGGGCAAAGCATGAGCAAAGGCAGATTCGAGGAGGAATTTATCCATCCTGAGCCAGCAAAGGCTCACTGAGCACCTTCTGTGTCCAGGCTCAGGGCTGGTGTGGCGGAGGTCTCAGCGGGGAGGGCCACCCAGAGATCCATGAACAAGGTAGCCCCCAGGGGGACTGGGCAATGGGCCTCAGCATGGGAAGGTTCCAGAAGATCAGGGCCTTAGCCATGGAGAGGAGCTGGGAGGAAGGAGAAGGGGCAGGAGGGTCGGGGGCAGGAGCTGCTAGGGACAGCGGGAGAGCGTGGGATGCTGGGGTCTGCAAGTGAGCTGGAACAAGGGAGAGGGGTCGGGGGGAACCTCAGAGAGGGGAAGGGGCTCACCGGTCCAGCCCAACTCTGGTCTAGGACCAGGACCCTGGAGCCCATCTTCCCCCAAACTACGCATCTTGCCAGGTTTTGGTGGAGACACAGAAGCAGGGTTATGGGCCATTTTCACCTTTTAAAAACCACAGACATCCACACTGGGCACCGGAGTCAAATTTCTGGGGGAGAGAGAGAGGCCGTGTGGACGCTTCGCCTGACGTCAGTTAGGGCTTCTCTTTGCGTCTGCGGCTTTGACAGGAGGAGGCCAGAGTGGGGGCCGTGCTAAGAGAGCGAGAGAAGGAGCAGAGGCCAAGGGCAGCCTCGGTCTTCTGACCTGCCCTCCTGCGTGCGGAGGGCTTGTTGGGGCGTTCTGGGGCCCTGCTGATGAGCAGGGCAGGTGTCACTTTCTGGGCAGGTGTCAGGGCATCTGGAGTCCAGTGCCAGGACTGGGACCTCTTACTGACCCCAGTCCTGAGCCCTAACATTTAAGCCACGTTTGTCATGTGGGAGGCTCCACGCCACAGAAGGAGGCCCTTTGCTTACGGAGGTGGCACCATCGGCCACTAAGGGACAATAGATGCCTCCTTGGCTGCAGACCTTCCCCCAGTGGGCTCCCAGGAAGGTTTGTCCTGCCTGCCCCTCCTCCCTCCCCTGCCCAGGGCAGCCCCTCCCTCCAGGCCAGAGCTCTAGAAGTGGCCCCCACCCGCCGTCCCCCCTCCAATCCTCTTGCAGATCCACGTTTCTGCAGGCTGTGTCCCTGGGCCCAGCCCAGGCATCAGGACACATTTTGCTGAAGAAAGAGCTGAAGCGGACACCCTCTCCAGCCGCCAAGCCCAGCCCCAGGCCTCATTCTGCCTCTGGCCCTGTTATGAGGCTTCAGGAGTCAGGGAACAGCTTGAGGGGTTCGGGGGGGGCGGGTCACTGGGGGCAGGGAGACAGTGGGGAGGGGCCAGGGATCACCTTTAACACACACGTGCCTCAGTCAGCTCCACACACTGAGGACCTCGTCTGATGCCAGTCCGAGCCTTGACCCCAAACCCGGAGTGCCCAACACCCACCCTAGGCGAAGCCCCACCATGACCCCAGACTGAGCCTGACACCAAATTGAACCCCAACTCCACTCTCAGACTGAACTCCAACCTGAAATATAGGCTGACACCTGAGCCCAGCCCAGGCTGAACTCTGACATTAATCCCAATCCCAAATTAAACCTTGATCCTGACCCCAAGGCAGAGACCTGGCCTGGCATAAACAGCTCAAGAAAGACTCCAGGGAGACCAGGACATGAGCCCCCAACCTCTCTGCTGCCAGGCTGGACAGCAGGTCCCTCTGAATGTCGGGGCCATGCAGGTATGGGGAAGAGAGAGGCAGTACAGGACTTTCAGGAATGGTGGCCTGACCCAGGGGGAGGTCCTGTTCCAGAAGGGACCATTCCCCTATGGCATTGAGCCTTCCTCCAAGGGGGACAGATCATGCCCAGCGCCAACTGGACCAGGGCCACACTCTACAGAGGGGGCTGTGCATGGGGCCCGCAATGTCTGGTCCTCACCTAACAGCAGGAAACACAAGGTTGGGGAGGAAGCGGTCCAAGTTCCCAGGGCTGGCTGGGTACTAGGGAACCTCTTCCTCCTCCCGGATGCCCTCTGGTCTCTGAATGAGGGGCCAGGACCCCAGGGAGGCCTGCCTGAGCCCCCGTCCGCATCGCCACAGTCCCTGGCCTCTCTTCTAGCCTCACTGTGAGAACGTGTGCTTGCAGCCGCCGGGAAAAGATCAGCACGAAGGAATGTGCTGTCCAGGGTCCAGCGGACAGGATGGGCCTGCCAGAGAAAGAGTGAGCGAGGAGAGGTCGGGGAGATGGGAGCCGGGAAGGAAAACAAAGATGTGCCAGGCAGCAGGCCAGGCAGCACTGGCCCAGCCATTGTTCCCAGACATACGGGTCAGGTGCATTGGGCCTGAGGCCGAATCCCAGCCTCCGCTCTGCATGGCCCCAGACTTCCTAGGCCTGCCTGCCTCCCTCCTGCCCCAGACCTTGACCTCCAGGGCTGGTCCAGCCAAGGAAACAGACAGACTTGTCCTCTGCGTCCCCAACCAGCCTTCTGGGTCTCTGTCTGTCTTTCGATTCGTCTCCCTTCTCCCCGTTCAGGTCGAGGTCCTTCCACAGCCTCACTCCATCCAGACCTCTCTTGTGGAAGCTTCTGGTTTCAATGGCCTGGTAAGATAGTCCATAGGTGGGCTTTTATTACTGATAATAGCTTTGACCTCTCCCCTCTTTGTGGTCCCCAGACTCGTAGCATCAACATCACCTGGAAACTTGTTAGAAATGCAAATGATCGGCCCCACCACAGACCTACTAAATCAATGGTCTGTGTTTTAATAAGCCCTGCAGGGCCCTGTGCTGCCCATTCAAGTTTGAGCACCACTGACTTAGAGTGTGATCTTGCCTGAGTCCACAAACGCTGATAGAAATAATAAGTAATTGAATGAATGAACAAGTGAGTGAATGAGTTTCAAGAGGCTTGGTCTTATCCCCAGGCTTGAGTTGAATGGTTCCTTCTTGCCTGGCTGGCGTCCAAGAAAGCTGCAGACGGGAAGAGTTCTGGGCTGAGCAGCTGCACTCCCTCTGAGGTGGCGTGAACTCTCAGACAACATCACCTGCAAAAAGCCCATCCAGTGGGCCTGGGGCCCAGGCAGATGGGAAAAGGAGCCAGAGTTGATGGGAGGAAGGGGGTCCAGCAGGTCAGTGGGATTTAGTGTCAGGAATCTGGGACCTGGGAACCAAGCAGGAGGGCACAGTTGGGGACATCCAGTAGCAGGCAAGAAGGTCCCCAGCACACAGCTGGGGTTCAGGACTCTTATGCCGGGGAAGAATTGATGAGAGAGGCCCTGGGAGCAAAGTTGAGCCTCCGTTATTAGAACCAGGACATAAGATTGGACATTGAACTTGGCTCCTTCAGAAATGTCCTAGCTGAGGTCAGGCCCGGCCCCAGAGTTTGGGGCAGAACTGAGCCTGCCAGTGGGGTCCAGGGACTCCAGCTGTCAGGAGGGGACAGGGAGCTACATGGTAAGAACCCAGCATGTCCTGAGTCCTGGTAACTCATCCCAAAATCTGCTCTTGGAATCAGATCTCTCCCGAAGCTGGGATCGCCCTTTCCAGAACTTCACACCAACTTGATGAGTGAAATGCAACTTCACAACTGCCTGAGTCTTGCCCAATCTTGGTCACAGATGACTGAATCATGACTCATATTTTCAAAATAAATTAGAGAAACGAACAAGGTCTGTCCTTACCTCCTTGTTCTGTCCACCTGCCAGCTCTTCTCCATTCAATGCCAAGGAAAAGAAGGCAAATCCTGTGGCCAGATCTCCACACTTGCTTGACACCAGGGAACCTCCATTGGCCAACTTCCTCCCATGTCAAAAGGATAATTTCCCACTCGACATGATAAAAGAAGCATCTTTACCCACAGCCACCATCTCTGCTGGGTGACTTGACATTTCAAGTCCAAGAATTCCTGAGGTGTCCTCAAAACCTGCATGGCCCAAAGTATGTCCCACTTTTCCTAGGAAAGATTTCAGGAGGAAAAATGGCACCAGTATCAAATAAGTATGGGAAACACTGCACACTGGGGCTCCTTCTTAGTAGAGCAAAGTAGACACTTAAAGGCTCTGAGAAGTCCCGCAAGAGAGAAGCCTGTCTGACTTTGTCAGATCCAGTGTTTCCCCAGCTTACTGGGTCCAGAATCTTCTTTTCTCTCCCAAAAGAACATTCCACGAAGCATCACTGGGGAAACACACTCAAAATGCAAAGCGGCATTGCCCACTGCCATCCTGACACAGAGGAGCTTCTTTCTGGAATTCCAGGGAGGAAAAGCAGAAGTCAGGGGAGCATCTTGTTAAAAGGCCCCAAGACAGAGAGAGCAGGGACCTTGGAGATCCACAGGGGCGGGTGGTCTGGGCATTGGGACCTTACGGCAGCAGAGGGCTCTGGGCTCTCCCCGTCCCAGCTACTTGCCGAGCCACAGCTTCCCCATCCGTAACTCAGGCATCTTTTGAGACCTAAATAACATACTGCATGGACATCCCTCTCTCAACCTCCTGGAGGCCCCATCTTCATAGCCACCTACCCTGGAAAAGGTGTCAAAGAGCAGAAGCCTCAGAGGAGGGGCAAGCTTAGCCGAGAGGGGAGGTCAGCTATCTGCTGCATCCGAAGAGAAAACCATGGCTGGTCTGGAAAACCCAGCCTGCAAGGAAATGACAGCATCTCCAGGCATCCCCTGGGGCAGGTGCAGCCTCATCCTTTGGCTGGACTTGAATCAAAGATCAATCCACCTGCCTCCCCAGCCCTGCCCAGCTGAGCCCCCTATTCTGTCTCCTCCTCGTTCCTCTGCATCCCCCTGGGCCTGACATGACCTCCCAAGCCCCACATGTGTGCTTTGAGGCTCCTGTCTTCTTAGGGATGGAGGGGAGAAAAATCCTGATGCCGCTCCCTCCCTCCTGCCTAGACTTTTGGCTGCCTTCTGAAGCCGGACAATACAGGGAAATGTTTGCACCCAAACAACTCCGCTGCTTCGGGAACTGCCTGACCCTGCCCAGGAAAGCAAAATCCTGCAGCTCCACCCTGCTGCCCCCCCTCCCTCTGGGGACCAGAAACCAAAGTTAATGGGGTGGCCCAGCAGAGAGGTCACGAGAGCAAAGGGGGTCACAGGCATCCCCGATGTGGCGAGAGGAGAGTTCAGGGGTCATCTGTCTCTAGGGACTGGAGCTTTCCTTCTTGCCTAAATCAGAAAGGGAGCTTTGTCCCTGACTGCAGAATATACAAAAGCCAGATTGTCAATATTTATCTGGAGAGCCGCCGCTCTGGATAAATCTGGCCTGAAGATAATGCAAATAGCACTTTGAGGTCACTTGAGAAATGTATTAATTCATTCAACAAGCATTTGCCGCACTTGGGTTCTAGGCCAAACCCCGTACCAGGCATTGAGGATCCAGGGTGGGTCACCCCCCGCCCTGCACCTCACAGTCTAGGGGGAGAGAGAGGCACCCAAAATGGGATAAGATGGCAGTTGGGGGCCTGCTCTGTCCCAGCTGAATCTCCTGAGAAAAGCCATTCTGGTGTCGGCTAAAATAAGGGCTTGAGGGATCAGTGCACATGTGGGTGGGGCAGGCTGGGGGATCCCATCACCAAATGCACCCTCGGCCGTGGCCACCTGGCTCAGTAAGCCACAGGGGGGTCAGTGCAGTTTGTAAAAGCAGAGGTCTCCGTCCCCACATCTGATAAAGACTAAATGCCCTGGCGGAAACGCTTCCCATCCGGTCTGATTCTCCCCTCACCAACCCCAGCACAGCCCCGAGGTGCAGAACACCAGGTACAAGCCGACAAACGTGAAAAGCAACAAGGAGATAAAGCAGATGGAAATCGCCTGTGTTGTTGGCGCGGACACATTCGCGTGTGACACTGCCACGGGGTGACCTCCAGGCGTTCCTGCGCACAGACTTCGGGGCTCATCCGGTTCCTGTTTCCAGCGCTGGCTGGGGGTGTGGGGAGGATGTCAGTGACCCCAGGCTCCCAACCTGACCTTAGTGGGGCTTGCACAGCAGCCTGCCTTTGAGGAAGCCCGGGCTGGATGGAAGGAGGCGGGAAGACGGAGGGGCCAGTCGCCTGCCGGGGGCAGCTCAGGTCAAGACAGCCAGCCTGCCTGTCACAGCCCCTTACGCCCACCTCCCCCTTGTGCCAGAGACTGTGTGTTTTTGTCTTTCTCGGGAGGGGGGAGGGGTGCGGCTCAGAGCCTTGAGTGATGAGTTAAGTGACAATGAATTTGCACCACATGGAGCCCAAGCTGAAGGGGTAAGTGCTTTGGTGAAACACAGCTGGGATTTCATCAGCCCCCATCCCCCAGACAGTACAAAAATAGTCTGGGCCAGGCCAGCTCTGACCCACAGGCCTGGCCCAATTTCACTGCCCCCTGTCCTGGAGAGAGGCTTGGAGTGGCCTCTTTCCCTGAATCTGGATTTCATAATCTTTCCTTGTTGTTTTGGTCGTCTGTTTGTTGACTGACCTGGTTTGTCTGGGAGGATTCACTCCCTCACAAGCTCCCTGCTGCTTGGCCCTGAAGAGGGGGAGAGGGGGAGGCAGGAAGACCTCCACCCCACCAGCCCCACCCTCTCACTGTTTGTGACAAGGCCCACCAGCCTGGAGACTGGAAAGACTGCCACGGTCACAGCTCGGGAACTGGTCAGGGCGCCTTGTGGCCTGGACACAAGGGCGAGAGGTGAGCTTCACCCCAGCAATAGCTGGAAGGCCACGTCAACATCTCAAGTCCAACCCCACTCCTCGGAGGGGAAAACTGAGGCCAGAAGCAGGAAGTAAGTGATCCAAGGCACCAGAACCTGTTAACAGCACAACCAGGGTTCACCCCAAGCACCTGGCACCAAGGAGGCCTCCACAGTGTTGGTGGACTGAGAGCATGGTCAAAGCCCTTCATCCCAATCCTCAGCTCAGAGGGAGGAAACAGAGGGGAAGCTGGGCCCCCGGGCCGATGGAGAAGGAGGGCAGGCCCCCACCACCCTGAACGCCTGTTCACCATAATCTCCTTCCCCCCAGATGTGAGTGGTGAGAGCTGCCCCTGAGGGCCCCTCCCAGGGCTGGGAAGGAGCAGGGCCCAGAGGACAGCAGCCCCTAGAGGGAGAGAGATGCACTTGAGGTGAGGCCAGGGGCTGTTGGGATGGGGAACAAGGCAGGGACACCCCCAGGTGAGGGGCTGGAGACAGAGCCCTCAGCCATGGCGTCCCTCAGGCCAACTGACCAGAGCTGCTGACCTGACAGTCCAGAGTCACAGATGGAAACCTGGGCTCAGCCCGGATGCCTAGACCAGGGCTGGACCCTGCCATCCTGGGGGTCAAGGTGATGGCCCTGAGTGAGCGAGGCTGCAGGTCACAGCATTCAAAGGCCACTCTGAGGACCAGTCTCCTATCCTGAGCACTCAGGTCAGGTGACCAGAGCACCGAGACTAAGAGAGACCTGGTCCTGGGGACCAGGATGGGCACAGAGCAGGTGGCCCAGGCACTGGGACCTTGGCAAGCAGCAGCAGAAGGGCCCTGGGTTCAGAGTGACCTGTGCTCTCCCCCAAGTTAATAACATAATGGATGTCAAAGGACAGCACCCCAGGGTTTGGGGAAGGGACGAGGGGCCAGGAGGGGCCACTGGAAGCCCACCTGGTGAGCCTGTGGGGAAAGCTGGGCCAGCTGGGGGGTCAAGCGAGGGCCTTCTGTGCAGCCCGAGTCAGGGGCCCTGAGCCCACCTCCCCTTCTCCCAACATTCTCAGCCTGCCCGGGGGCAGAGGAGTTGCTGTCAAGGCTGAACCAGCAGCTTCCTCCTCTTGCCAAGCTCAGCCGTGCAGAGGCAAGTTAATCTGGGTCTTTCCAGGGGTCTCCTCCACTTTCTCCTCAGGCTAGGGGTCCCCCAGAGAAAGCCAAGACCCCTAAGACCACAGGATGGGACACATGTGGGTCTTTGTTGCCTTGGTCTCCCCATTCAGGGTTGGGCCAGAGCACCTCAGACGCACACAGGAAGCATGGTCTGGGCACCCTGACCCCCACCGCTGCCCCCGGCCCCATGGACTCAGGGACCCAGCCTGTCCAGAACCCCCTGGCAGCCTGGCTTCCCTCCCCGCTCACTTCCAGAGGGTTTCCGCTCCCTTTCTCTCCCATTGTTTTCCTCCTTGGCCCCCGGCCAGCCCCTAAAGGCCAGGCTGAGCCTGGTTGAAGCCAGCCCAGCTAGGGAACGGGGGGCATCGGGCTGGGGCTCTGGAAAGCCTGGCCCAGCCCCAGGAGTCTGGGGAATGGGGGTAGGTTTCTTCCCGGCCCTCTTGGCAGGGGTGGGAATTAGGGGCTCAGTGAAGGGTGGGGGGGTCAGACAGCCCTGGATTTGAATCACTTAGCTGTGTGGAGAAGTGATTTACCTTCTCTGAGCCTCAGTTTCTTCATCTGTAAAATGGGGGTGATAATAACACCTTCCTACCACAGCTGTGGGGATTAAGTGAGATATTCCATTATGGCCAAGTCCTCATGGTGGTGACTGGAACAAAGGAAGTACCCAGTGAGGATGGCTGCTATGTTCGTGCCTAAGACAGACAGGAGCTCTGGGTGAGAGACGTTACTAGAAGGTACCAGTGGGGACTTCCCTGGCGGTCCAGTGATTAAGACTCTGAGCTTTCACTGCCGGGCCCGGGTTCAATCTCTGGTCAGGGAACCAAGACCCGGCAAGCTGCGCAGTGCAGCCAAAAGAAAAGAAGAAGAAGAAGAAGAAGGTACCAGTGGAACAAGGAAGGTCCGTCTGAGCTGTCCACAGATGACGCCCATGGCCCCAGAATGCCCTCTCTTCCTTCTGTCTGCTTAGTTCCTCTGGCAGGTCAGATGGCAACAGAGGTGGACAGAGGGAAGCCCCCTACACACGTTCACATCCATGGAGACCGCCAGCCCCAGCCCTGGAAGCTCTGAGTGACCCTCCAGAAACTGCCCCCACCTCAGGAGCAGGTGTCCCCCCAGGACACTGGCCACAGAGCAGGTAGGCTCAGGGCTGACCCTCATAGCCCTAGCAGCCCCAGGTTCTTGCCTTCCAGGAGAGCCAGGGGAACTGGCTCCAACCCTGGCAAAGCCTGCCTCTGACTTTGGAAAGCTTGACAAGGCAGGGCTGGATGCACCCTTGGATTCCCGACACGTCATCTGAAGGCCTGGGGGACAGGACAGGATGAGCCCTGTAACTGAGCTGGTCTGCTTCCCCTCCTGGGCTGGGCATGGCAGCATCCCTTCTCAGGGCCTCAGAGCCCTCAGGGCCCCACGCCCCAACCCCATCCATCTCTACATCTGCTCTCTGTCTTCCCCCCCACCCCACTTGCCGAGTGGCAGTGAGGAGCAGTGGTTAAGGACACAGACTTTGGAGGCAGACCACCGGGTTTGAATCCCAGCTCTGCCACCCAATGGCTGAGTGGACCTTAAGCCTCAGGCTCCCGTCGATAAAATGGATTAATGATAACAACGGTACCCCATTCCAGGGAGGCTGGAATGAGTTAATACAAGTAAAGGCCTCAGAACTGTATCTGGCCCCTGGTGAATACTCAGTAAATGTTTGCCCTCGTTATTTTTTATTTGTGTCTCCGTCTTGCATGTTTGTTGACTCAGATTTTCCATGAGTAAGGAGGTGCAGAAGGAGGCATGGATCTCTGTGGTCTAAACTGCGTGTTGCTCCCAGGCCCTCCAGGCTGGAGGCTACGACAATAAAGGATTCCTTTCAGTTGGGGCCTGTGATGCTCCAATGAAGCTTGACCACAGGACGCAGAACCGGCCGGCTATGTGCTCGCATCCCAGGCCTCGGAGGCTGGGCCAGCACCAGAGCGGAGGCCATTCTGGGCGGGGAGGCAGCAAAGCCCTCAGCCCGAGGCCACAGGCTGGCAACACTTCTCTGCATTCCCAGTGCCTCTCTCCTCTGCTTCCCCCCACCACCCTCCATGCCAAATATCTGGCCTCCACCCCATGGCAGTTTGTGCCTCCTGTCACAGAAGGCTCAGAGTCTCAGAATTCTAGATACTTGGAATTATAGGGTTGGAGTACAGTGATAGAAAGCTATCTAACACAGCTTTGGGCTCTTTGTGAGAATAGCCTCTGCCATTTTCCTGACGGTAAGCAGCCCTGCCAGCTTGGATCCTCCTGTGACGGGGAGCTCACTACCACAATCACTTGAGAATCCCACATTCTTTCACTCCTTAGGGTCCCATGTCCCCAGTGGGGTCAGAAGGGTCGTGTCCCCCATTGAGGAAGAACCAGTCCAGGCCACCGCTGGGCAGTGCCCATGGCGCGAAAGTTTCCTCCAACCCAGACCTGCCTTCTTCCCCCCGAGGCCCCATGCTGTGTCTCTGCCCCAGGAGCCCCTTGCCCCGAGGTGGTCTGTCCCACATACCAGCCCCAGTACCCTCAGGCCACCTGCTTTTCCAGGCTCTCTTCTCTGAGTCTGGGGCCTCTGGAAACATCTAACCCCATCCTGCCAAGCACACGTATTGGCAGAGAAGGGGGTAGAAAGGAGGTGACAGGTGGGCACATCATGTGAGGTGTGCTCCGTGACAGGGACCCAGTGAAGTCCCACTGTCAGCCCATGGGTGGTTCACCCTGCAGCACCCTAGGCACCCCAGGAGGGGGTGGGCAGGCAGGCCATCCTGGAGGCCCTACAGGCTCTTTCAAGCAATGCCACGTGGCTGCCGGTTGAGTTGGTGCAGAGTGGCAGCTGTCACCACTCCCATCAGGGGACATGTGTCTACATTATGTCAAAACTCAGCTATTCCTAAGGCAGCCCCCAGGAGAAGCCCTATGAGCTGTGACATCAGAAGGGAAGAGGGAATCCTCTACACACCGGAACCCCACCTCAGGGCGGGGCACTCCAGGCAACACCAACTCCACTCCCTCTGGGCGTGGGGTGAGGCGGGATGGCCACAGGGCTCCAGCCTCCAGACGTGCAGCCAGCATTCCGCTGTGGAGACAGAGCAGAGCAGCAGCCGGGGGCCAGATGGGCTGCGTTAACCTGGGAGCAGGCTCTTCGGGGCCCAGACGCTCCATGTTTAGCCGCTAGCCGGCTTTGGGCTCCAGATGTGGGCCTGGGGTGGGGGCGGGACGCAGCTCCAGATGTGTGCGGTCGGAGCAGGAGGGCTCTGGGGCTCAGCGGCAGCACCCAGGCCCCCGGGCCCTGGGGCTTTGAGGTCTGGGCCAAAGGGCCTCCCTCCTCACACCCTCTCCAGCACCCCGAACCCTAGCCCTCAGGCCTAGGGGCCAAGAGGGATTCAGGATTCACAAAAACTTTGACCCAGGAGCCACCGCGCCCAGAGGCCCCTGCCTCATTTCATGAGCAGGGACGGAGCCCAGGGACCTGCCCAGGGTCATGCAAGTCAGGGACAGGCAGGACCCCAATGGGAACGAAGGGTCTGAAGTCCCTCAGACTACAGGCAGCTTGTTGGGGGGTGCAGTTTCCAGGGCTGGATGCCTGCCTCTCCCCACCCCTACCCAGACGCTCTCAGCCGCAGACTTAGGTGACCTAGGATTTAGCCGGGGCAGCAGTGGGAGGAGACGCTGCCCTGACCGTCAAGTCAGCGTCCCTGGGGTGCAGGGACACAGTCCAGCCCCGGGAGAACCTCAGAGGATGCAGCCTTGCTCTGGAGGCCCCGCCCCTCGGCCTCCTCCTCCTCCAAACAGTGCTGCTCCGATGGGGAGCGGAAGAGCAGGAGCCCAGCTAGGCAACAGACCCCAGACCACTGCCGCCCACCGCCCCCGACCCCAGGCACTCAGCCACCAAGCTGAAAAGAGGTGCTTCTGGGGACTTCCCTAGCGGTCCAGTGGTTAAGACTCCCTGCTTCCGACCGGTGTCAGAATGGCCATCATCAAAAAATCTAGAAACAATAAATGCTGGAGAGGGTGTGGAGAAAAGGGAACCCTCTTGCACTGTTGGTGGCAATGTAAATTGATACAGCCACTATGGAGAACAGTATGGAGCTTCCTTAAAGAACTAAAAATAGAACTACCATATGACCCAGCAATCCCACTACTGGGCATATACTCTGAGAAAACCATAGGTCAAAAAGAGTCATGTACCAAAATGTTCATTGCAGCTCTATTTACAATAGCCAGGACATGGAAGCAACCTAAGTGTCCATCATCAGATGAATGGATAAAGAAGATGTGGCACATATATACAATGGAATATTACTCAGCCATAAAAAGAAACGAAATTGAGATATTTGTAGTGAGGTGGATGGACCTAGAGTCTGTCATACAGAGTGAAGTAAGTCAGAAAGAGAAAAACAAATACCATATGCTAACACATATATATGGAATCTAAGGAAAAAAAAAAAAGAACCTAGGGGTAAGATGGGAATAAAGACACAGACCTACTAGAGAATGGACTTGAGGATGTGGGGAGGGGGAAGGGTAAGCTGTGACAAAGTGAGAGAGTGGCATGGACATATATACACTACCAAATGTAAAATAGATAGCTAGTGGGAAGCAGCCGCATAGCACAGGGAGATTAGCTCGTTGTTTTGTGACCACCTAGAGGGGTGGGACAGGGAGGGTGGGAGGGAGGGAGACACAAGAGGGAAGAGATATGGGAACATATGTATATGTATAGCTGATTCACTTTGTTATAAAGCAGAAACTAACACACCATTGTAAAGCAATTATACTCCAATAAAGATGTTAAAAAAAAAAAGAAAAAAGACTCCCTGCTTCCACTGCAGGGGGTACGGGTTCGATCCCTGGTCCGGGAACTAAGGATCCTGCAGGCCACGTGGCAGCGGCCGAAAAAAAAAAAAAGAGGTGCTTCTGCTCACTGAGCACCAGTGTACGCAAGCCGTGCGTGAACTCCTTACCTGCCACGTAGGTTCCCCACGGCTCCTGTGTGGGTGCGGTGCCCCCATCTCAGAGATGGGAGCTCCCAGAGGAGCCCGGGCTGGGCCGGGCAGGGCTGGAGGAGCACCAGGGACCAGCCCCTGGCCCGGGCTTGGGGCTCTGCAGGCTGGGGGAGCAACACAGTGTCTGAGGAAAGCCTTCCTAAGGGAGCCCCGAGGGGGTACCATCCCTGGGCCTGACCCTCCTCTCCCCACATAGCGCATCTGTCCTTATGATGGGACAGCCTAGAGGAGCCCAGAGGCCCCTGCGGCAGCCCCTCTTCCATGTCCGGAGCCGCCCTCCACCACGCCTTCCAGCAGACCCTAGCAGTGTGGCTGAGAGGGCAAGGCTGGAGGCCAAGGGCAGGCCCCCAGGAAGCCCCTCATCCTCTTCAAGCTTCAGTCCCCACGTCTGCACAGTGGCCCCAGCTCTGGACTCTGAACCAGGAGGGCATGGCGGCCACAGTGGGCAGAGGTTGGAGGTCAGGCCCACCTGACCACAGCAACTGCTGGGAATCCCAGCCTAGAGGAGGCCGCTGGGCCCGACCGAGGAGAGGGGTGGGCAGGCCCGGCTGCCCCGTGGGGCGCTGGGCCTCCCGCAGATGCCTTCTAACCCTGCCCTGGTGAAGCAGCCCAGAGGGGGTCAGCAGGACCAGCACAGTCTGGCCTGGGCGGGCTGGGGGGTGGCCGAGGCAAGATGTGCTAATAGGTTATGTCAGGCGAGTGCTCTGGAGAGGGGGGCCGCGCCTCTCAGCTCTGGCAGCCCCACCTGGGGCCGGCGCCCAAGAGCTGGGGCCTGGAGAGAGATGCTGGCTTGATTCTGCGAGCAGTGTGAGAGCCGAGGAGGGGGCTGCCGGGCCCTGAGTGGAGAAGCCTCATTTAGCCATGGCAGCCCAGAAGGCAAGACACGGATGAGCCCCACCCCCTGTCAGACCCCTGTTGGGTGGTAAACACAGACACACCCTCCGTGGGCTGCAGGGTCTGTCCAAGCCTACATGGAGCTCTGCTTGGTGGGGAGCAGAGCCCTGGGATGACCCCCAAGCTTCAAGAGGGTCCTCTCACATCCCCTCACTTCCTGCTCTGCCCAGACTCACACCCCGGGACTCCAGGATCCCATCCCCTGACTTCTCATCCCATACTCTCGCTGTTCTGCCTGGGGTCTAGCCCAGTACTCCCCCATCCTCCGAGATGCACCTTGACACCACTGGCCCTCCTGGGGTTCGGATGGGCTCAGGAGCTGGAGGACAGGGACAGACCTGAAATGAGCCCCGCTCTGAGGGCTGTGGGCTCAGGGGGTGACTAGGATCCCAAGGAAGTAGATGGGTGCTCAATGCAAAGGGGGGGTGGGGGGTCAATGAAAGGCCAGGGACTTAGGCCTGGGGCTGAGGAGGAGGCCCCTCACAATCGTGGCTGGGCGTCCCGGGCCCTGTGTGTCTTGGCCGAGCGGGACCCCTGGGCCGCCAGGTATGTAACAATTCCAGCCATTTCCTGCCCTATTAATGAGAAAGGGGTTGATATAAATACACGCTCAGCATAAATAAATACAGGCCAGGCCTGGGACTGCATAGCAGACAGATTGCGTGGAGCTGCTGGCCAGCCCTGCAGCCAGCCCGCCCCCCCTGCTGCCCGCACCTCCCCCCCACCGTCCCCCACTTGTTTTCCTCCATCAGGCCAGGGCCCCTCCACACTCTCAGGCCTGAGACAGATGGACTGATCACCCGCCCTCTCGACCTCAGAACAAGGTCCCCGTGGCCCCTGGGAAGGCCGCATGCCCAGGAGAGGGAGCTGCGGTTCCTAGCGTCTCCCACACCAGACCTGGCACAGTTCATGCTCAGGCCCAGCACAGCCCAGTGAGGCCCAAGGCTATGGTTGTACCTGTTCCCAGGTGGGGAAACTGAGGCTTACGTGGTTAAGGACTTGCCCAAGGTCACACAGACAGGAGGTGGTGGGTCCGGGATTCAAGTCTGAGGCTGCCTGACCCCAGGAGGCCTCTGATCTTCCCACTGCCTGTGAGGAAAAGCCAAGCGCAGATTCGCACCTTCCTCCCTTCTTCCCAAGCCCTGGCCCGGTGATGCCAGGGCCCCGGGGGAAGGCCCGGGAGGACTTATGTTCAGGGCCTGGAAGTGTAAGCTTCATGCAGCCAGATCTCAGCTTGTGTAAGAGCCCAACGGAGCTGCACAGGCCGATCCCTGCTGTACAGCTGGCAACCAACTAACTCCCAGCTGGGGCATCCAGGATATTGAGGTCCCTTGAACGCTGGCTGTCTCATCGGGGATCAGCAGGTCACCGACGTTGCACAGACATGGAAACTGAGGCCCAGAGGGGAGGCCTGACGACATGTATAGTGTGATTGGACCCCTATCAGTGCAATCTATGGGCGCACTGTGTGCCTGCACGTGGGTTTGCATCTCTATTGTGACTGGAAAGATATTCCACACACAGGTGACCCTGTTTCTCAGAAGTTTAGAACCAGAGAAAAGGAGACAGTTTTACCTTAACATCTCCATACTTCAGGTAATTAAAACAACAACAACAACTTTTTTTAGTAGAAGGAAAAAATACCCCCCCTCCCCTCACCCCCCACGACCCTCCACCCCCGTCCACCGCCAAGGGTTGCGTGAACCTCAACACTGGTCCCCAGCTCCATCCTGGATCTTGTCCTCTCTCCCCAGGTGGCACAGGTACTTGCCACCTCCCTCCATTCTTGGCCTTTGAGGCCCCTCTCCACCTGCTCCCTGCCTCCCAGCTCCCCAGCCCCCCACCCCACCCCCAGGCCACAGCCCTGTCAAGCACCATCTTGGTCCCTGGCAGCTCCAAGGCCATTCAGCTCCACAGGCCTGCTCTGCGGCCTCCTTCCCATCCCCCCGTCCCCACCTTCAGCCGTGGGCCAATGTCACACGCTTCTGCCCTCAGCTTCCCTGCGTGCTGTGTGTGGGTTCTGGAATCCCAGTTTGCTGACCCCTTCACCAGGACCCTGCAGGGCCTTCCCCAGCAGGTGTTCTGCCTGGTCGGCCAGCTGGGAGCCCTTCAGAGTCTCCCCACAGGGGCAGGCCGGGCCTGCCCCCTCAGACTCAGAAGAAGGGCCTGGAAGTTCACCCCACACCCACCCTGGGCCATCTGCAGGTTTACATGAGAGGCGGGGCAGGAATCCAGCCCTAACTTCCCTGGGAACCAGAATGGAGAAGGAGAAAGCAGGGCAGAGCTCTCTAGAATGTCTTCCCACACTCACACCGCCCTCAGGCTTGGGGATGAGTAAGCGGTGATCACTAACTCCCAAGAAACCGTCCCTCCCCTCCTCTCACAGAATCACTCACCTAAGAGTGCCGTCAGGGGGATCTGACCCACCGCAGCCTGAGCTTGCATTGGCTACATCAGCACCCCTTCAGTGGGACCTGAGCAGCTAGGGCTGAGTGCTGAGATATCGGGTGTTTCCCCCTCCCTGGAGGAGACGGATCTGTGGATGGATTTGTGGGTGAGTGGGTGGATGGATGGGTAGGTGTGTGGGTGGGTGGATGGATGGATGGATGGATGGATGGATGAGTGGGAAAATGAGGGGCCAAGTGTGTGAGTGGATGCATGGGCTAGTTGCAGACTGGCCCAGGAGTAACTACTCCTCAAAGGAATTTTCTAAATCTCTGAAATGTGAGGCCCTGGCACCCCCCAGAGGCCAGAGTCTCTAACTACCCATCATCCCTAAAGCCTTGGGCACCCAGTCTTGAGAAGCAGGGACATGGACCTCGATAAAGTTAGGGGTTCTAGGAAATGAAAAAACCTAGGGTCCAGTGCTGGCTCTTCCCCTGACTTACTCAGGGACCTTGGGAAGGTTCAGCCTTCTGAGGCTCAATTTTCTCATCTGGATGCCTGTGCTGGTAAGTGGTTTAAACAGAATTATGTGTGGAAAGTGTCTGCAAGGGTTACCTGGCACATATCAGGTGCTCACAGGAGGTAATTTCCTTCCCAGAGGTGGCCCTAGGACGCGCGTGCACCCACACACATGCCCGAGCGCACACGCACACACATACACACACACCCCCAGCCCAGGACGGAAGAGGGACAGAGAGTGAGACCCTAGGCCAGATCAGACAGGAGAGGCAGATGGGGACACATTTATTCTACAGGAGTTCCAGGCTCTGGCAGAACTGGCCCCAGCCTCGGGGGCCGGGGGCTCAGGGAGCGGGGACTCAGACAAGAGCCCCGAGGCCTTCTGGGCCTGGGCCAGCTGGGCTGTGTGCTCAAAGGCAGCCTGCAGCAGGTGGGAGGCGAGGCAGGTGGTCCAGGTGACAAGGTAGGCCAGGTGCCAGGAGGTGAGTGCTGCCGTGCTCTCCACCCCCCAGTGCAGACGCTTCAGCAGCGCCAGTGTCCCCAGCACCACGCGGTTCTCCAGCAGAGCCTTGGGGGAGGCAGGTGGATGGGCAGGTGACGGCCAGCAGCTCACACGCTGTACTACCTGCTGCAGCGTCCGCCCCGCCCCCCAAGCCCAGGCCCAGTGCCCCGGGCCTGCCCTCCCCAGCCTGTCCCACACCCACCCCACCCACCTTCCTGGGCAGCCGGCCCAGGCGGCAGCAGTGGGCTTTCTGGCACAGTCTCCAGGTCGGCAGTAGCGGCAGCCCGGCAGACAGCATCAGGCCCAGCTGCTCCCAGGCACCCAGCCGCTTCGGAGCCGGGCCCGAGGCCTGGGCACAGCCCGGCACGCCTGCCCACACCAGCCTGGGCGCCCGCTGCACCAGCCATACTGGGACTTCTATCAGTGTCAGCCCAGCCTGTAGAACCCGGCCCACGGGGCAGGCTGAGATCTTGGCGGGTGGGTGGGACCCCTGGGCCTCCTGGGTCAGCCCTGACAGCCAGCAGTTAAAGCGGGTGATCTTGAGGAGCAGGAAATTGTAGAGGGGGGCCCGGTCCTGGGCCAGCTGCAGGAGGAGGAGTAGACAATCTTCATCCGTTGCCACTCACTTGGGGCAGGAGCCCTACCTGTCCCAAGTTTTATTGTGGGGGGTGGGGATGCCAGGCAGCCCTGGGCCGGGCCCTCCCCCCTCAATTTCCCACCCCCCCAGGAATGATCTTTATCTGTCACTTGGAAGGACTCCATTCTCAGGAGGGAGCTTTAGAGGTGTTTCATATTATATTTGATTTTCTCTCCTTTGGGTTGTTTTTGTGTGTTTGTTTGTTTGTTTTGTGTTTTGTTTTTTGTTTTTGTAGCACTAGGCGGCTTGCGGGATCTTAGTTCCCTGACCAGGGATCGAACCCAGGCTGATGGCAGTGAAACCACTGAGTCCTAACAACTGGACCACCAAGGAATTCCCTTTTCTTTGGGTTTAAATGGTTATTTACAAACCTCCAGACTGAAGGAGGTTGATTTATTATCATCATCATCATCATCATCATCATTATTATATAAGGAATGGCGATCCCCCTCAGCCCTCTAATCCTGCAGGATTTGAATCCAGGGCATTTCCTTCTCCCAAGCACCTGGGATTCCTTCTTATCAGTTACCTCTTGGTGTCATGAGGGCAGCTGGGGGCAAAGGCAGTGCCATTAGGGGTAGACAGATGCGAGGCACAGGGACAGTGACAGAATGAATGACTGACCTACTGTGAGGGGTGAAGGGGGAGGAACCCAAGAAGATGTCCAGATTCCTGTCCTGGGTGACAAGGTAGATGAGATGCCTCCCATCCACTGGGAGAAAGAAAGAGTGGGCCTGGATGGGGAAAGAGTGGGCCTGGATGGGGAAAGAGTGGGCCTGGGTGGGGAAAGAGTGGGCCTGGATGGGGAAAGAGTGGGCCTGGATGGGGAAAGAGTGGGCCTGGATGGGGAAAGAGTGGGCCTGGATGGGGAAAGAGTGGGCCTGGATGGGGAAAGAGTGGGCCTGGACGGGGAAACAGGCTGGAAATGAGACTCACTTGAGTCCTGGAGCTGAACAGCCCCTCATCAGAGCCCTCAAGCCTCTAGCCCCGAAGCATCGCCAGCCCACCAACCCGGACCCCATGTGCCCCGGTCCAGAGGACCACCTGGAGCCCTAGGGGACAGTGTGGAAGGCAGTCACCCGGGGTTGGCTGTGTGCCCCACTGTGGGCAGGCTCAGCAGAGCCAAGGGGGTGGAGCAATGCTGAGAAAGGAAGGAGGTCCAGGGGTCCAGCTAGGAGAGGAATTAAGATGGAAACAGGAAACAGGAGCTGCACCTCCACCCCTCAGCTCGTGATGTAGAAACCAGGAAGGAGAGAAACCTGTTATATCCCACATGATCCTGTAAGATAGGCTACAGGAGAGGAAACAGAGGCTCAAAGAGTGGAGCAATTTGCTCCAAGTCACACAGCTGAAGAGTAGAGTAGCTGAGATTCTAATGCAACCATGTCTGTCTCTCTACTGCCCTGTGTAATCCTCCCTTTCTCTGCCACAGGAGCAGACCCAGGGGACCCTTTTCTGATAACTCAGCCCACTGAGGAGTTGTGATTTGGAGACGTGACCCCAATGGTCAGCATTTGCATGCTTGAAAAAGACAGATGGGAAGGGCAATGCTTAACCCACAGGAGTGACCCTCTATAGAGAAAATTCCAGCACTGTGGCTTGCGGGTGGGGCTTCTGAGAACTGTCGGGTTACTCCGGGAGGGAGGCAGTCACCTTGTTTCACCTGCGGAGTCCAGCAGCTCCGAGGCGGCCCCCGCCCCCTGTCCCCCAAACCCCACCCAACAGTGCGGAGAGCTTCACCACCAGCAGCAGAGTCCCCAAGAGGCTGGATCTGACCAGAGGGACGGCCTCCATGTCTGTCCCTCCTACCCCTCCTCCAGATGGGAGAGGCAGGGTGACCTCACAGATACTGCAGGGTGGGGGCCAAGTTACCATGGGGACCCAGCTGCCGCAAAAGGCTCTCCTTTACCTGCCCCCGTCCCATTGCTGAACGGAAACTGGGGTATTTGTCTTCCGCATCCTGCTGACTTCCTAATTGGAGACTGCTCACGGGGACATCAACTTCACGAACCTCCCGTCCACCCAGCACGGGAGGCCAAGGCAGCGTAAGGGCGCTGTGCCTTCCCACGTCCTTCCAAATCCCGAAGGAGCAAAGGCCTGGGATATAGAAATCTTCACCCCCAGGGCCTCAGGTGACAAAATGTTTGGAGGCAGATGGAAGCCTCAGCCACCCAAATCTGAAATCTCCTACCTAACCCTCCCCCCATCCATCCTTCTTGCATTCTGCTAAAGGTTGGTCCCCAGTCACAGAAGCAGAGAAATGAGGCTGTGACCTTTATTCTACGATGTTAGTGATGTGTCAGTGGGTTCTGAGATTCAGTTAGAGGAGGCCAGGAGAGAGAAAATGTGCCCACAAAAGGCCTCAGAGGGTCCTGGAGAGAGGCATTCTCAGAGGGAAAGGGGGCACTTGGCTGAGTGAAACCCCTCAGGGCTACAGGCGGCCTGGAGCATCTCAGAGATGTTTCTGGAGCCATGGATCAGAGTCAAAGGCTTAGAAATCTGGGAGAATCCAGAACCTTGATCACAGCGTTTCCTGCATTGTTTTCCTGTCTGGGTCCCAGCAGATGCCCCATGATGCTGCAAGATGAGGCGCTCACACCTTTTAGAAATTTTTTCAAGACGCCCTCTGGTGGCAGGGTCCTGTGAGTGCAGGGCACACCCCTCTGCCCTGGCGCACAGAGTGATTTCAGTCTCACTACCCTCCTCGGCGAGGACCCTCGTGCAGGATACGACCCGCCCAGCTGTACATGGCAACCTGCCATAATGAGCCCCTGGAAGGTCAAAGACAGCCTTTGCCCAGGGCAAGTCCTGTTCACCCATTTGTTTCCTCCCCACGGGGCAATAGCAGGGGTCCAGAGGGTAGAGCGTGCAAAGTCCCTCCACTCTGTCCTCTGCCTTTGCCCCTCCCCTACTCACCCTCTATGTCTCCAACACTGTGTCCCTGAGGGGTCGCTGAGGCTTCAGAAAGGCCACCTTGAGCTAAGTTTTGAAGGATGGGTAGGAGTTTTCCAGAGAAGAAAGTATGAAGGATGGTCCGGGCAGAGGGAACAGCATGGTTCCAACAATTCAGTATTACTAGAGCATAAAGTAGGAGGTGGGGAGGAGCACGAGGTAAATGGTGAGGTCAGCAAGGACCACATGGGTCATAGAACACTCTATCAGATGATAGGAGCCATCGAAGAGCCAAGGCAGCAAGGCACTGGACATCAATGGGGGCTTTACAACGGTCCCTCCAGCTGCATGAGGAGTCTAGACTAGGGCAGAGAAGGGCTCTTGGGGGGAAAGGGGGAGATCTGATAGGAACCCACAACAATAAGCCCTCCAGGCACGAGATGATGGCAGCCAGGACGGGGGCTGAAGTGGACAGATGCCAGAAACGTGTGGAAGGTGGAACTGACAGAGTTAGAATCTGTCAAGAATGGTGAAAGGTCCAAGATGGTACCCTACTTGCAAGCTACCAGTCAGCCTGCTGGGGTTTCTTGGATGCTGGTAGAAGGCACAAGACTCATGGGTCAGAAGGATGGATAGTGTATTACAGCACTAGCAGTAAACTGGAGTATAAGTATTTTGCTTTGGCTCTTTGAGTCCCAAATCCCACAGGGTGACATGAAAAGGGGCAGATGGTACCTGTACACTGAGTGGGTGAATTACAGAAGAGAAACCCTGAGCTTAGGGAACCCCAATCTTTTCTGATGGGCAGTAAGCAAGCCTGCCCTTTGCTCCTGAGAGAGACATTATCTTTATCATGCTGGACCATGCCTGTGCTTTGAGAAGAAGTTACATATTCCAAGGCATTCTGGAAAAGATCACCCAGAACAAAAAGCAACCAATTCCTCTGCAGAAACACAGGAGACCTGTGGGGAATTGTTTCCCAACAGAAGTTTGAGGAAAGAGAGGTAAAGCAAGGCAGGGGTCAGGGGTTCCTCCTCAGAAGGCTTGGGCAAAGGGTAGATGGAGGTACTGCCCACTAAGGTGGGGGTTGGAGGAGGAGTGGGTTTTGGGAAGACCCTGATTGCAATTTGTTTTCCATCCTGTCTCTCCTTCCCTCTTTGGCTTGCCCCCCACCATGACCCCTGTTAAAAAGAAACAACAGGCCCCAAATGGAGTCACTTGTGCTAAGCCCCTCCAGGACTTAATATTTAACCTAATTGCAATTTCAGCCCCCAGGAGTGGAATTTTAAGCCAAGCCATCTGGAATTTCCTGGTCAGCACTAATGAGGTAATCTGCCTAAGAACCCCTGCCTTCCTTTATGGGAAGGTGACCTGGCTTGAAATAATCCACCTTCTTAACTTCCTTGTCCTGCCCTCCTTCTGCCTATAAAAGCCTTCCATTTTGTATAGCTCCTCAGAGCACTTTTCTACTTGCTAGATGGGATGCTGACTGTTCATGAATTATTGAATAAAGCCAATTAGATCTTCAAATGTACTCAGTTGAATTTTGGCTTTTAACAGATTTGGTGGCAGTGGTGGGATCCGAAGTGAACTTCTCATGGCTTTCGGGGACAATGAGAAAGACAAGTGTGGTACCCGCACACCCCTTTTTGAGTTCACTGTCTTTCTCACCATTTCTGAAGCCAGGGGGAGTTCCTCATGACTGTGAGCTCTGCTCTCTTTGCATCAAGCTCCTGGTCTAATTGGCTTTCCAGTTAGTTCCCCATTTGTTTGGAAACCCCAGCCCTTGATTCTGTCCCCAGATTCCATGTTGAGAACTGCTGGTGATTTAGTCTGCAGTTTCCCATTTGTTTGGAATCTTTCCCCAAATTCCACATTGGGAACTGCCATGGCTACAGTAGTTCCCCATTTGTTTGGAATCAGGCTGCTGTCTTCATTTGCTGAGGTCTGTTGGTTCAGTGCTTTCCCCCAGTCCAAAGTTCCCCAGGAATTGTTGGTGGCTACCAGCTGGAGTCGGACTGGGTCCAACTTGAGCTGGACTGGGTCCAGTAAAGACTATTGCTAACAGGAATCTCAGAAGCCAAAAAGTTGCAAAAATTGGTGGGTCCTGTGCAAACACTGGAGACATCCAAATCAAATTGGCTAGGAAGAGAAGTAGCTAACATCAAAGTAGACTGTTTCCACTCAGGACACTGAATCAAGATTTTATACTTTAACTAAACATGAAACTCTCTCTTCTTCCTCTCCTTTACCCTGGCATTGGCCTGGAAAGATAATGTCATCACCCATATCTCCCAGGCCATTGCTAGGGGGGCAAGCTCTGGAATTTAGAACATTTTTTTATTTCAGCCTAGAAGATTCTCACCCCATATGCACTAAAAACCTGAATGACCCCTGGCTTAGGAGTAAATACAATGGGAGTATGATCAGAAACCTCTCCTTAACTCTTGAAACATTGCCGATTCCGTTGCTAAGACACAAGCTACCCAGCAAAAATCCTTAGACTCTCTGGCCAAAGTCGTTCTTTATAACAGGATTATCTTTTAGCTAAGCCGTTCTGTGGCCAACACCACCTGCTGTACCTAGAATGAACACTTCTGGGGAAGCTGAAACTCAATTACATAAGATCACTGAGCAAACCATTTGGCTTAAAAAGGTGACTCCTTCAATGGGGTCTTTCTTTGATTAATTTGATTTTGATTGGTTTGGGTCTTGGAGACCCATGGCTCCCAAATGCACTCTTAACATTAGGAATTATCCCGCTTAGAGTTATAATAATATCCCTGGTGCATTTCATTCTCTCTAAAGCTTTAAATGCATATTTACAGCTGCTAATCACCAAGCAAATCTCCCCAAGACTGGACCTCAAAAAAGGAACGAAGAGAATGATTGACTAAAAAATTGTGAGTCTGGAGTTGTGCAACCTGTGAATACTACACAGATTCAGCAACAAAGCAGCATCAACAAAAACTGAGAACTACAGAGCAGTAGGTGAGTGGTACTAACGCTTAAAATTTTGATCACATCTCTCAGTTAGGTTGAGAGTTTGATCAAAGGGGGGGAGTTGTTAGAAACAACAGGCCCAAAATGGAGTCACTTGTGCTAAGTCCCACCAAGACTTAATACCTAACCTAATTGCAATTTCAGGCTCTCTCAGGAGTGGTGTTTTAAACCAATTAGTCTGGAATTACCTGGTCCGCACCAGTGAGGTAAACTGCCTAAGACCCCCTGCCTTCCCCTAAGGGAAGATGACCCTGCCTAAATTAATCCACTGTCTTTACTTTCTTGCCCCCCCCCTCCTTCTGCCTGTAAAAGCCTTCCATTTTGTACAGCTCCTCAGAGCACCTTTCTACTTGCTAGATGAGATGCTGCCCTACTCATGAATTTTTGAATAAAGCCAATTAGATCTTCAAATTTACTTAGTTGACTTTTGGTTTTTTAACACTTGGCATCACCATACCCAGAATTCCACTGTCACTAAGGCTGAGTTGATCATCCTTTACATCATCTTGACCAAACTCCCTGGACCATGTGGTCCAGGCAGGAGCTGGAGACCTCATTCTGCCCCACTGCCCCCAGGGCTGCCCCTCGAGGTAACTCTCAAGCTCCTTTAGGATGCCAGGCCCGGGTCTCAGTCTCAGCTCCAATCAACGGTCCCCCACCCTCACCAGGACCCTCATCTTGGTCCCCAAGCTAGATTATAGCAAGGCTTCTCTGCAGCTCTCAGACCACAGGAGGGAGGAACACAGAGGGCTGGAAATCTAGTAACAGAGGTCAGAGATCGCCCCTGGAGTGTGAAACCAACACAGGACCTCCTCCTAACCTAGCTCAGGGGAGGGCAGTCCCAGCCATGCCGTCCCACGGGCCAGAAACCCCAGAGTCAGAGTCACCCCATCACCTTCCCTCCTGACCTTCATGTCAAACCACCTCTGAAGGCCGGGACCATGAATCTTGTTCACTACTGTGCCCTATGCCTAGAACAGCGCCGGGTGCATAGCAGGAACTCCATAAATATTTGTTGAATTAATAAATGAATGAATGAGTAATGACCTCGGAGATCCCCACCTGCCAGACTGGAATGAGAGCAGCAGGAGCTGCTGCAGAAAAAGCGCCGCCCCCCCGACTTGGATCCTTCAGTAGGGAGCCCTCCACTCCTGTCTCTTTCCTACTCAATACTTAGGTTCAAGGCCATCCATGTACTATTGTGCTATGTGGTGTCGGGCAATACCTCCACTCCCTAATGGGATGGACCAGGTGGGATAACCGAATTATCAGTGGCCGCTGCCTTGCCTAACGCCAGGGGGCGCCATTCCCCAGCCCCTGCCCGTCTCCGCGGAGATTTTCCTCCCCGGCCCAGGACCGGCGCCGAGAGAGGCAGGAAGCCCGCCTTCGACTTCCTCGCAGTCCCAGGGGCTCTCAGGAGCGCTCCCTGCAGGTGCAGGACGGCGGCGCGACCGCACGGGGGCAGCAAACACCAGGGGCGCCGGGGCCGCCGAACCCGAGGGCGCTGCGCAAATTGATGCAAAGTTTTCCGTCGCTGATTTTGTCCCTTCTCAGCCTGCGACAACAACCTTGAGTCATTCCGAGGAGCTCGCCCGGTGCAGGTCCCGTCCTGCCTGGGTTGCTGGAGGCGAAACCACCGAGAAATGTTCAGGACATTCTCCTTTCTTTCTCGTTCCAATATTACAACTTCACTTTATTTCAAATCTTCATTTTTTTCCCCAGAAGTATGCAAAAATGATAAAATATGCCTTCAAACTTATTGGAACTTGTTTTTTTTTTTTTCTTTCTAAAGATGGCTTGATTGAAACCACTTAAATGCAAAAAAATGATCATTAAAAACGGATGAAAGCTGGAGGACTTATCCTGATTTAAGGGAAAAGGTTTCGGAGTCGGACAGACTTGGAATTGAACTGACCTCTGCCGCTTAATCACAAGTCTATGCTCCCGCCCCAAATTTCTTTATCTGTAAAACTGGGATATAGTTTACATATAGAATCTGCCAGGTGAGGTCATGGGGAGGAGTCGATGAAATAGTGTCTGTAAAGTGCTTTGTGCAGTACCTGACCGCACACCAGTGCTTGGGGGTTGGTGGGTGAGTGAAGTCAGCGTCAGCAGATGAGAAGGAACGCAAGAATTTTTAAAAAACAAAATAAGCTCCAAATTAGACAAAATTGCTTTCAAATATGTGCAAATTTCTAAAAAGAAATCACCCCCAGGAGCATGCATTTTGTTAATTCATAAACCAATATGTGGAAATATTCATTGCAACCAAACCACTTTCAAGCAATTCACCTGGAGCCCAAGACTAGATCGTGAAATTCCAAAAAAAATCCCGACCATAGAAAAAAGGGTCATTGTTACCTTAAAAGTAATTCAAAAATTTTTTTCACACAAAAATGAATGAAAATGCTTTAAAGAGTGTTCTTTAAAAGGATACAAAGTTGCCAAACCATCCCATTGTTCAAAAACATTCACCCCCCCCCCAAAAAAAAAGTTTGGATAAATGGGAAAAAAAATGTCAACACCTGCAACAGATTGCAAAGTCACACCTGCATGGTACAAAAATCAACATGTGAAAAACAACCATGGCAAATAATTTTCACCAATTCATTTATTGATCAGTTTGTTCAGAACCAATGTGTTTCATGCATTTGTTTTCTGCGAGCTCACTTAGACCTCCCTCTGGGATCTTCCACACACCCACACCCAACCTCAACTACTCCTCTCCCTGCTTGTGCCTTGTGTCCTAAAGAAAATGTTCCTCCATCCATCAAAGGGCATTTAGGGTGTTTCATATCTTGGCTACTGTGAATAATGCTGCAGTGAACATGGGAGTGCCAATATCTCTTCAAGATACTGATTTCAATTCCTTTGAATATATACCCAGAAGTGGGCTTGCTGGATCCTAAGGTAGTTCTATTTGTAATTTTTTGAGGAACTTCCACCCTGTTTTCCATAATGGCTGTACTAATTTACATTCCCACATGTGAGATGTAACAACATGGATGGAGCTGGAGGACATTAGGCTCAGTGGAATAAGCAAAACACAGAAAGAGAAATACTACATGACCTCAGTTATATGTGGAATCTAAAAAACAGCTGAACTCTTAGAAACAGAAAGTGGTAGGGTGGTGGCCAGAGGCTCAGGAAATGGGGTGATATTGATCAAAGGGTACAAAGTTTCAGTTATACAGGATGAATAAGGTGTAAAGATCTAAGGTACAGCATGGTGATGACAGCTGACAGCGCTGCATTGTATACTTGAAATATGCTAAGAGGATAGGTTTTATTAAATCTTCTCAACACACACACACACACACACACACACACACACACACACACACACGGTAACTATGTAGAGGTGACAGAAATGTTGTTTAACTGGTTTGTGGCGATCATTTCACAATGTATATGTGTATCAGAACATCAAGTTGTACGCTTTAAACGTATACAACTTGGGGAGTTCCCTGGTGGTCTAGTGGTTAGGATTTGGCACTTTCACTGCCGTGGCTGGGGTTCAATCCCTGGTTGGGGAACTGCGATCCCCCAAGCCGCAAGGTACAGCCCAAAAAAATGTATACAATTTTTATTAAAAGAAAAAAAAATATTCCTCAATGCCCCCTCACTTGACCATTTAAACGATATTGTTGAAAGAAGTTGTGCAGTCACCATGCACTGACCATACAGCTTCAGCCCCTGCCTCCCCACTTCCATGGCCACTGCCCTGGCCCAAGTCACCGGTAAACTCCTTGTTGCTGAATCTGGTGTAGAGACAGCAGGAGAAGCCAAAAGGTAGTGACAGCCTGGAAAAAATGTATGCAACCCGTGAAACAGTCCAAGGACCAGTAGCCAGAATACACAGAGTATCTAAGCAACACCTACAAATCAATAAGGTAAAATCAAATGACTCAGTACAACACATAGGCAAAGGCACTTCACAGAAGAGAAAAACCAAAGAGCCAATGAACGTAGGAAAGGATGTTCAACTTCGTTAGTAAGCAAGGGAGATGCAAATTAAAACCACAATGAGATACTATCTCATACTCATTTGCAAAAACAAAAGAAGTCTAACGCTTCACCGTACGTGGATGACTTCATGGGCGACCAGAGCATCAGACACTGCCCATCCCCTGACCCAGCACTTCTTACCGTGGGTGGCTCTCAGAGTTGGTTTTCAGACTCTGAGAGCCACCCACGGTAAGGAGTGTGCTGTACAAAGCCGCCCACTACTCAGACATGTGAAACTGAAACACGAAGTTAACAAAACAGTAATTACCCTTATTACGTGCCATGTGCGCCTTTATTTTCTATCCATTTTATTTCACAACTGATTGAATTGTTTTCACTACCCCCTAATGGGTTGCAAACCCCAGTCTGAAAAGCACTCCTTCCAGAAGCATCCACCTGTGAACGAAAAAACATGTGCAAGACTACGTGTGGTAGCATTTTTCCATCAATTGGGAAATGAATAAATAAACTGGGTGTATCTGTCTCAGGGATGACTAAGCAGTGGTTAAAATGAATGCGATCTGTGTGCATCAATGTGGACAGATCTCAAAAACACGGTGTTACGTGACAAGGGAAAGTTACAGAGTAATAGCTGTGAAATGATAGCATTTGTATAATTTTTTCAAGCCAATTAAGCAATATTATATGTTGTTCTGAACACATATATAGTGAAAATCTTTTTTAAAATACAAGACCTAGAAGGTCCCTGCCCATTTGTGATGGTAGCTTGTTCCCTGGAGGAGCAGATGGAGGAGGGAGAAAGTCAGAGAGAATGTCAGCATCATCTGTCATGCTTTTTCCTTTTTTCTACGTTCAAAGATTCAGAAGCCATCATGGCAAAATGCTAACATTTGTTCATTCTAAATGGTGGATACCTCAAGGTTGAGAACAAGCCAGTCAAGCAAAGATCTGAAAGAAGTGATCCAGGCCATTAAAAAACAGCAGTGCAAAGGCCCTGAGATCACCATGGCATATTCCAGGATCAGCAGAGGCCAGGATGCCAGAGTGAGGAGGAGAGAGGTTAAGGATGAGGTTGGTAAGGAACTGGATTTTATGTTTTAAGCAGGAGGGTAAACTCTCCAAACTTATACTGTAAAGACATCATTCTGGTTGGGCATGTTTTATTAACAACTAAAATTGAGTGATAAACAAACACTAAGGTTATTGTACTAATCTCTTCTTTTGTGTGTGCTTGAAATTTCCCATAAGAAGTTTAAAAAAAAATAATATGATCTCTGGCTTCTGTGAGGGAAACGGACTGGGTGTGGGGACAATGGGGGAGGCAGGGAGGCCAGTTTGGGGGCCTCCACAGGGGTCTGGGCGAGAGGGGAAGGTGAGAGGAACCAGAGTGGCAGGGGTGGAGTGGAGCAGCCACGGCATTTGCCCATGGACAGAACGAGGGACGGGAGAAAATTAGTTTGGGCTGAGTCTCTGGATGCCTAGTGGTTCAGAGGACTGCGGAGACGGGAAAGGGTTTGGGAGTGGCCTCCGAGGGGAGATGTCAGGCAAACAAGTCCAGCGCTCAGGAAGAATCAGGGCTAGTCACCCATTTGGGAACCACTGGCGTATAAATAGCATTTAAAACCATGGGACTGGGCTTCCCTGGTGGCGCAGTGGTTGAGAATCCGCCCGCCAATGCAGGGGACATGGGTTCGTGCCCCGGTCCGGGAAGATCCCACATGCCGCGGAGCAACTAGGCCCGTGAGCCACAACTACTGAGCCTGCGCGTCTGGAGCCTGTGCTCCGCAACGGGAGAGGCCGCGACAGTGAGAGGCCTGCGCACCGCGATGAAGAGTGGCCCCCGCTCGCCGCAACTGCAGAAAGCCCTCGCACAGAAACGAAGACCCAACACAGCCAAAAATAAATAAATAAATAAATAAATTTATTAAAAAAAAAAAAAAAAAAAAAAAACCACGGGACTGGATGAGATCACCTAGGAGGTGGGTGTTGATGGAGAAGAAAGAGGATCCAGGACTGAGCCCGGCGGCCCGCCTTTGGGTACAGGTGGAGGAGAGGAGAGGAGAAGGAGGCAGCAAAGGAGATCAGAAGGAACAGCTCCTGGGGCAGCAGGAAGCTCAGCAGAAGGGAAGTTGCTCTCTCCTCATCCCCCAAAACGCCACAGCCTATTAACCCCATGGCAGCCCCTGACACTGCTCAGGACTCCAGCTCTGGCCTAAATAACTGCAATAGGCTCTGCCCTTGCAGTCCACCGGGTCCACTCTCACCATCTTTGTAAAATGCAGATCTGACGCTGTAACTCCCCGTAGCTCATTCAGGGTAAGAAGCCAAGTCCAGAGCCTGGTGACCGCACTCCCTGTGGCCCGGGTCCTGCCCAAGGCAGCAGCTCCCACCCCTCTGTACACGTCTGCACACGTCTGCACCCACCAAGGAGCAGGTGCTGCAGCTTGTACCAACAGCCATTCGCCTCTCCCTCCTTCCTGGAGACCATGCTCACCTCCCACACCTGAGCCTGGAAGTACCAGACCTCGCTTTCCCAGTCTCTGGGGCTTCCGGGAAAATATCCTCCATCCCCAAAGGAAAAGAGAGAGACCAGGAGACGAGGCCAACCCTAGCGTGCCTTGGGGCTTTGTCTGTGAGGACACATGATTGCCTGAGCTGCTGTCACCATCTTCTGACCAGAAGGGGCCAACAGAGCAAACGTACAGCATGGCAAACCAGAGAACAGAGTTTGGGTCCTCAGTGAAATCAGTAGGCTCAGCCTTGGTTCTGGTGACCGCCGGACTTCCTGTAAGAGGAAATAGCAAACCCCTACTGTTAACACCGCTTCCGGTGGGTTTGGGTTTCTGACACTTGCATTCAGAAAACATCCCAACCGACCCCCATATACTCACACATGCGCACACCCCACCCTCGCAGGCCTGATGCCCTGAAAGTCGTGCCTCCCGCCAGAAATCATGCCCGTTGGCGTTGCCAGGTCTTGCCCCCGTCATGCCCTCGCCGTTGTCCACTCCTTCTGGCCACAGGATGACTCCGGCCTCTCCTTCACCACCGGCAACCCTTGGCCTTTTTACATCTGAGATCCGACAATAGCTTTGAAACATGAACAGCTGCTATGACTGAGGCAGGAGATAGACGGGCCCCAGGCTGAGCTGCTGGAGTTTCTCCCCTGTGGACAGATCCTCCAAAATAGCAGGAGCTAGAGGAGAGCTGGGCCCCGCCCAGATAAAAGACAGAGACCACATACTTCTCATTCTCGAGGTCAAGGAGACCTTCCCGACTACATGTGCACAGAAAGGCTCCTCAGAGGTCAAAAGGGAGGGGGCATCACCTCATAATAAGTGATGTCAACCTACCCATAAGCCTCTCCGCTGGAATCCATCTTGGCTAAGAGATGTGTGTGCACACAGGGGAGGACCCTGAGATATACCAAATATGGACTCAGAACCAGGCAAAGCAAGATGATTGGCCAAAGGAAACCCAGAAAAAATGCCCTGTAAGAGTGATTCAAACTGCCACGAGTGTGTGACTCGCTCTCTGAGCCCACCCGTGTGTCTATCCACATGTACCCTATTTCCTCCTAATAAACACTTTACTTGTTTCACTACTTTCCATCTCTATGTGGAAATTCATCTCTACGCAGCTGACGGGCCAGGGCCTTGTCACTGGTCCCTGGTCCCTGTTCCCTGGTGGTCTAGTGGCTTGGATTCAGCTTTCTCACTGCAGTGGCCAGACCTCAATCTCTGGCCAGGGACCGAAACCCTGCTTCAAGCCGCTGCAGGCCGAGGCCACCCGAGATCACTACGACCCCTTCCTCACCCGAAAACTATTTTCTGTTACCTGACCCTTTCCCCCATTTTGACAGCTGCGGGACCCAGTGTTATCCACTGCCCGGGGGGAAGATGGTTTTTTGCAAAAGTTACAGAAACTTGAGAAGACTGACTTAGAGGAGACAGAAATGTGATAGGTCAGAGAAAGGCCTCTCACCCCGAGGCTGGAACAGCTTCCTGGGCTCCAGAGGGGAAGGAATGTAGTGGGTTGTGGAGAGAGAAGTCTGTGGGGCCTGGGGTCCACGCCTGGGGGGAGCAAAGCGGTGTCCAGAGGCCACCAGCACCCCTACCAGTGTCTTACATGGCAAGTCTCATCCTCCAGCAGGAGCCTTAGCTACAGGTGCCCACACACCTTGCAGGCCCTGGTCGGTGAGCAGGACACCACTGAGGGCCTACGAGGACAGATCGGATAGGCAGGTCCCCCCGGGACCCTCCCCCCAACCAGGGCCTCTCCTAGGACAACCCAAGCCACCCTCAGATGGTCCAACAGGACTGCCTTTACTGGGGCATCCACCTTACTTGAAGGGTCACTCCCCACAGTGACATGCCTCAACATCATAGCACCCGTCCACCCCCACCCCAGACAAAGCAGTGGTCCTGGATGTGGAGGGTGTGGGTGACCAGAGCCTGGACAGGAGAAGACACCCTAGCCTCACCTCCTCCACTAGAACAGGGTGGAGTGGGGGCTACTTCTGATTCATCTCTATGACTGCCTCCAGTGCCCTGCACAGGACCTGGCAAACAGAAGGTGCACAATAAATATTTATTGACCTAAATGGAACATGAGGCTGCAGAGATGGGGCCCAGACGTCAGCTGGTTGAGCTAGCCCCCATCTCCAGCCCTCCTTCCCACTCACCTTCCAGCCATGATTCAGGCGTGGCCATGTGACCCAGTCTGGCCAATAAGATGATGCAGAAGTCATGGGGAGGGGCTTCCAATAAAGCTTTCGTTTATTGGAATAAACAGAGTAAGCTCAGCTGGCCTAGCTTTTTGCCCTTTCTCCTTTGTCCTACTGGGAGGTGTAGCAGCTGTGACAAGGTGACAGACATGAGGACAAAGGTCTCCATGCAAAAGGTGGCAGAAGAGGAAAGAGGATAAGAGCCTGGGTCCCTGATGGCATAACTGAGCCCCAGACCATGCTGCCCAGTCTCAGCTTCCTGTCTGAGACCTGTAAATCCCTCTCTGTTTAAGCCACAGCTATATAGGTGTTCTGTTATTTGCAGCTGAACACAACGGGTTCACAGCGTGTTCTTGGTACAGCTTTAGACTAAGATAGACTGGGGTTTGGATCTTGGCTGGTGTCAGGGTGTTATCGAACCAACCTTGGGTTTGCTCTCCCATGTGAAGCAAAGCCAATTTACTGACAAGGGGTTGTGGTCAAGGAAAGTACAGCGTGTATTGCAGAGCCCAGCAAGGAGAATGGGTGGCTTGTGCTCAAAAGACCTGAACTTCCCAACGGTCCTCAGGGAAGGGTTTTTAAAGGCAACACTTGGGGTGAGGGCTGCAGAGTGCATGATTTTCTTCTGGCTGGTTGGTAGTGAGGTAACAGGATGGTGTTCCAGGAATATCATCAACCTTCTGGTTCTGACCAACTGGTTTGGGATCTACTGATTATACTCAGCATGTAGTCACCATCCTCCACCTTGGTGAGGGCCTTAGTTCCTGCAGAACAATGCCAAGTGATGTGTCAGACGGTTGTGTCAATATATCCCTTGAAGAGGAACTAGGACTCTGTTTTATCACGGAATTATTGTCATTATCTCACTTAACTGCTTTTTCTTTGTTTCAGCATTCCCTCACTTCCCTAATAAGTAATGCTTGGGCTTGCTCTTTGGAACTCAGGGAAGGCCTAAGAGACAAAAGCCATTTTCTATAAACAGGAAATGGGCAACACAGAGAGGCTTTTGTACTGGGGAGGGTTTCATTGCCCCCTTTTCTTTGATACTCCTCAATCCTGAGGGGAACAGGTGCAGGACAAGAAAGAGAATAACGTTTTGGATAGAGGTTAATCATAAACTTGGCGGGGGAGCTCGGTTTCAGGGGGATTCGGTTTCAGGGGAGGAAGAAATTTTCCTCTACCCTTCTAGGTTCTCCTGGCTGACCTAAGAATTAAATTGACATGAGACAGATTAACAGGAGAAAACCAAACAAAATGTAATAACATGTATGCATGGAAGAGACCCAGGAAAACTGATTAACTTGCTAAAACGGCAGAAACACTCACCTTAAATATCACCTTCAGCTAAAGACAAAGGAGGATGTTAGGGTGGGGGGTTGGAATTTCAGAAAGGCAGTTGACACAGATAGAAAAGTAAATGTTTGGTAAACAAATGTTCCGCTGAACCAAGCAGAGACAATGGGATACAGAGCGGACTTTGATCTCTAGACCTCTCCTAGAATTTCCTCCCACCACCCCTAGCCCACATTCTTTGCAGATACCTCTGGTGATAGCTCTATTCCAGGAACAGTCCCTCTATCTAAATGACAGGCAGTTAGGGGGAAGGTCAAAGTTTCTTTCTGAGTCAATGAAACTGTGCATCTCGGATTGGGACTTGAACCCACGTGCCGGGACTCAAAACCCAGCCTAAACCCAGATTGGAACTTGAACCCATGGGCTGGGAGTCTAACCCAGCCAGAACCCACTGTCTTTTAACTGAGATCACACACCTGGTTTCAGGACTTAATGAAGCTCAGGTTCTTGATGTCTCATCGCAGAAAGAATTCAGTGAGAGACAAAGTGATAGGTAAGAAGTAGGTTTATTTAGAGAGAAACACACTCCATAGACAGAGTGGGGGCCCTCTCAGAAGGCTAGAGCCGAAATACGGGGTGCTTAGTTTTTATGGGATGGGCAATTTCACAGGCTAATGAGTGGGAGGATTAGTCCAACTATTTTGGAGAAGGGGCGGAGATTTCCAGGAATTGGGCCCCACTCACTTTTGGCCTTTTATGGTTGGCCTCAGAACTGTCATGGTGCCTGTGAATGTGTCATTTAGCATATGCTAATGAATTACAATGAGTATATAGTGAGGCTCAAGTTCTACTGGTAGTCAAATCTTCTGCCATCTTGAACCTAGTTGGTTCTAACCAGTTTGTGTCATATCCTCAATGGCTATGTCATTCTTTTAAAGGTTGTGCCCTGCCCCCTTCCCTCCTGCTTCATTAAGGGAAAGACAAATACCATATGACATCACTTATATGTGGAATCTAAAATATGACACAAATGAACTTATCTACAAAACAGAAACAGACTCACAGACATAGAGAACAGACTTGTGGTTGCCAAGGCGGAGGGGGGGAGGGGAGGAATGGGTTGGGAGTTTGGGATTTGCAGATGTAAACTATTATATATAGAATGGATAAACAACAAGACCCTTGGAGCCCACTCCATAGAAGATCTTATAGAAGGTGTTTATGGTCCAGGTCTGTAAATGGAGCACTTCGCCACCACCCACAGTCTATTGGCCTGAATTCGGCCACTCGGCCACACCTACAGGTAAGGGAAGCTGGGATGTGTAGTCTAACTCAGGGAAAAGAGGCAAACTTGGCAACTAGTGTGCACTATCAGGGTCTACCTCAGCCACCAAAGGTCTCCATGTCCCTACATCCAGTGCTCAATTCTTCAGCCTCATTTTACACCACCTACCAGCACATTGGGCAATGTTGGCCATCCCCCATCTTTTTGTTTTGCAGATTTTTTTTTTTTTTTGACAACACCATGTGGCATGTGGGATCTTAGTTCGTTGACCAGGGATCGAACCTGTGCTCCCTGCATTGGGAGCGCCGAGTCTTAACCACTGGACCACCAGGAAAGTCCTTTTTCTTTTTTTTTTTTCCCCCATCTTTTTGAAACACTCTGTTCTTGGCATCCTTACTTTCTCGGGGTTTTCTTCAACACTGCTAGATGCTCCTCTTGTTACCTGAAAACTGGGTTCGCCTCTTGGTGGGTGTTGAGACAAAAGACACAACCAAGCCAAAGATAGGAAGAAGGAAGGATTCATTACCTGCAGCAAGTAAGGAGGACACCCGGGATCTTTCCCAAAGCAGCGTCTCCCTGAACGGCAAAATTGGGGAAGTTTTAAGCTAACGGTATGTGCATATTCATGAAGGGGCCTGAGCAGAGGAGAATTCAGCATAGAATTGGAGCAAAGGCCCACAAAGTCCAAGCTTTAGTTGATTGAAGTCAGGAGGATCAACATCATCCTGTCCTCCACCTGGGTGGGGGCCTTAGTTCCCACAGAACTCAAAGATATATTATTATGTATATCCTTTGAGGATGAACTAGGACTCGGCTTTATCACTGCACTATTGTCTGACTGCCTTTTCTCTGTTCCTGCATTCCTTTGTTCCTTTAAGATCACTGGTTACTGAGACCTGTTCAAGGGCAAGCATTGTGGCCAGGCTTAGATCACAAAATGGCTTAGGCCAAAATGGCTTCTCTTCTGTCAAGAAAACCATTCCTGGTTCTCGTTCTCTGGGGACCCCCTAACCGATCTGCTTACACTCTGCCACACTGAAGCGTTGGAGGTCCTCAAGCTGGATCCTGAGGCCTCTCCCCTCCCCTTTCTCTTCTCTGAGCAATCTCACCTGTGCCAGATGCTTCAATCACCACAGGTTGTCCTCATGACCTTGAATCTGTCTCCAGCCTGGCTTCTCTCCTGAGCTCAAGACTCTGGCATCAAGTAGACATCTTCAAGTCCACATCTCAAACTCAACATTCCCAAACTGTTAGTATCCTCTTCACCCCAAACCTACTCCTCTTCCTGGGTTCCCCCACTATGAATGGCACCATCAACCCTGGACATCTACCTCCTGCCTGGCTAACTGCAACAGTCTCCCAAACTGCCTGCCCACACTTCAATCCCCTACAAGGGTTCTCTAGGCTAGTGCTTCTGAAAATTCAGCTGCATAGAAATCACCAGGAGAGTTTGTTAAAAAGCAGATCCCTGGGCCCTACTACCACCCCATCCCCCCACAATCAGATTCAGATTCGATAGGCCTGGGATAAGACTCAAGAATTTGCATTTCTAACAAATTTGCATTTCTAACAATTGCATTTCCCCTAAGGTCCTCCCCTGGAGCAACCCAAGCTAATGATGCTGACGCAGGTGCTGCAAGTCTGTGGACCATACTTTGAGTAGCAAGGCTCCCTGCGCTGTCTCAGAGGCCACTAGCCACAGTGGCCTCTGTTTAACTTATTTAAATAAATTTTAAAATTCATTCCTCAGTGCTGAGACAGGAAGGAAGGGGGCAGGGCACAACCATTAAATGCCCACCCCTTCTCCAAGATAGTTAGACTATTCCCCCCCACTCTTTAGCATATGAAATTATCCAGCCCATAAAAACTAACCTCCCCATATTTCAGGGCAACCTGTCACTTTCTGAGATGGCCCACACTCTGTCTATGGAGTATCACTCAATAAATCTACTTTTTACCTATCACTTTGCCTCTTGCTGAATTCCTTCCGCAACAACACATAAAGAACCTGAGCTTCATTAAGTCCTGAGACCAGGTATGCGATTTCACCAGGGAGATTGTGGGTTCAAGTCCCCTCCTAAGCCAGAGATTGTGGGTTCAAGTCCCATCTGAAGTGCGACTGGCTTCAAGTCCCAACCTATAGTGTTTGTTTTCAGCAGCACTAGACACATTTCAAGTGCTCAACAGCCACTTGAACAGCGTGTATCTATAAAACATTTCCATCACCAAAGACACTTCTACTGGACAGCCTTGCATGGATCTTGGTGACTGTTCTAAAAATGAAGGCTGATCCTAGGTCCCTCTTTGGCCTGCAAGAATTCTGAGGCTCCTACTGCCTAAAAGCTCATGCTTTGGAGAAGCATAAAGGACGTCAGGAGTCGGGAGGGCACAGAGAACATTACTCAACCGAGATACCTTCCAAACTTCTCACAAGATTCTGGGATCTTCCCGGACTGAAGGCGGGCCAAGAACTTTGAGCTCATTGGCTGGTGGTGGAGGGGGGCGAGTTGCCAGCGCTTTCCTCTGATTGGGCATTTTCTCTTAGCAGAAAACCAATCATCGAGGGAGGTGGGGTCGCGGCCAGGCTCGCCTACAGGAACTTCCCCGAGTTCCAGCGCCCACCCACGCCCCTGAAGGGTCAGATTTGTGGTGAGTTCTGAACCCCTACCGCCTAAGGGGCCCTTCCGCCCTGGAATCCCGCTCGCTGTGGCCGACAAGGAGGTGGGGGCAGGTCCTCCCTCCCGCCGCGGGGAACACCCCTTCCAGCAGCCCTGAGCCCCCAGGTGTCCAGCCTCGCTCTCCCTGCGCTCAGTGTTCCCACCCCCACCCCCAGTGAAATGGGATTGCATTGTGCCGGTGGCCGGGAGAGGCCCCCTCCTGACAGCCTCCTCTGCTGGGCATGATGGGTGGGAGGGAGGTGAGACTGAGGTGGGCCTCAGGACATGGAAGCCGTGTCCCGTGTCCCACAGGAGGATGGCTCTGGAAGAGGGCCGGAGCCTGCCCGAGGTGCGGGCGCGAGTGGCGGCTTCGCATGGCATC
Source organism: Balaenoptera musculus (assembly GCF_009873245.2). Taxonomy (NCBI): domain Eukaryota; kingdom Metazoa; phylum Chordata; class Mammalia; order Artiodactyla; family Balaenopteridae; genus Balaenoptera; species Balaenoptera musculus. The sequence goes on from NC_045799.1 coordinate 78,652,212, forward strand.
ACCGACCTGGCCCACAAGCTTCACTTCTATGACCAATGGGCTCCGGACTATGACCAGGTAGACCGGTCGGGTCCTCACCTCTGCTTCCATCTGCTCGCCCGGCCTCAGTTTTCGTGTCTGAAAAGCCGGAATAGTGAGCCTTGCATCATCCCAGGGCAACGAATGTGAGAGGGAAGGAAGACCTGGGTGCAGCCCTGAAGTCCTGTCTCTTCTGGGACTGGCTCCTCTTCAGCGCATCCACAGTGGCCCTGCCCTCTCACCAGCCCCATCTTCCAGATTGGCAGACCCTAGAGATCAGGGGCCAAGACGTCCCCACCCTGGGACTGCAGTCCAGGCAGAGGTGCCACTGAGGGGTCACTATGAACTAAGCAGAGAGCCATGCCAAGGCCCACAGAAAAGACCCCAGCAGTGGGCTGAGGGCTACTCTCCAGTCCCCGCCCCTTGACAGAGGAAAGCACCTTATACCTGGTTCTCCCCTCACTGTAGTCCCAGCAGGCCCTGGGCCCCCAACACACACAGCTTGGCCGGGCTGACTCCTAGACCACCCAAAAGGAGGTCCCCCAAACACTGGGGCACGGGGTGGCAGTTGGTGCAGCACTCTGTCCCCAGGACGTGGCCGCCCTGCAGTACCGCGCTCCCCGGCTCGCAGTGGACTGCCTCACCCAAGCCCTTCCAGGTCCACCCCACGCTGCCCTGATCCTGGACGTGGCCTGTGGTACTGGCCTAGTGGCTGCAGAGGTGAGACCACCCTAGATCCCCTGCCCTCCCTTCAGCCCCCACTTGCTCAAAATTCCTACTACCCCAGGCCCCAGATCCCCGCCTCCCTGCTCAGACTCACTGGTTCCAAACACTTGGGCTACATCCACTGCGGGGACCACTGTCCTCCCCGAGGTGCAGGGACCTAACTGGGAGGTGGCAGGTATGAATTGTGACTGGGTCCCCCCACCCCAGCTGCAGGCTCGGGGCTTCCTCCAGCTGCATGGGGTGGATGGGAGCCCAGGAATGCTGGAACAGGCCCGGGCCCGTGGCCTCTACCAGCACCTCAGCCTCTGCCCCCTGGGTCAGGAGCCTCTACCCAGCTCTGAAGGTACTCCCCCTCCCCCTTCAGCACCCCAAGGCGCACCCTCTGACCAAGCCCACTTGATGGAGCCCCTTTCTTTTGCCAAGACTCCATCCCCCTTGCCTAGCCCTCCACAAGCCCCCTCCCACACTGAGTCCTATTCTCTTTTCGAGCCCCCCAATCCCTCACTGAGACGCTTCCTCTGAAACTTCCGTCCCATGATCTGACCTCAGTCCAGGACTGGGCCACATCTGCCATATCCCCCACGGGATCTGGGTCCCACAGACACCAGTGGCAGGCCTGGTCCCTCCCCAGGCCCCGTCATGCACACCATCCTCCAGGGCGGTCTGAGGCCACACTGAAGACAAACCACCACACCACATCCGCACCTCCACACAGGGACCTACGACGCGGTGCTGACGGTGGGCGCCCTCAGTGACGGCCATGTGCCCTGCAGTGCCGTACCCGAGCTCCTGCGAGTTACCAAGCCAGGTGAGAAGCAGCCCATCCAACCACACACAGGCACCTTCCCTTCTCCACACCCACAGACACAAGCCTCAGAAAGCCTCAGGCCAAGCGAGAGTAGGGTTATGCCCAGGGTCACACAGCCTAGCATCGCAGTCACAGCTGCCGGCACAGGCTCGGCCTCAGCTGCCACCATCAACGGGCCCAGGCAAACAGGCAGGGCAGGCAGGTTGCCAGCCTGCCTCTTATCCACTGGGAAACCGGAAACAGCTCCACTCTCCTCTCCAGCCTCTATTTCCTCATCAATAAGCAGAGTGGCACAGTCCCTTCCCCATAGGATTGCAGTGAGAATTGGGTCAAGTAGTGTCTGTAAGGCCTGTGTTTCAGTCCTGGCACATAGTAGGGGCTCCGTTTAGTTCCCTCATCTTCCAGCTTCCCCACTAACTTAGGGGGAGTCTCTTTCGTGACCTCAGTTTCCTCATCTGTGAAATGGGGCTGCTCAGGTGAGATGATAGATGTGAGTGCTTTTCTATAAACTCCACAAGTGGGGCTGATGTGCAGGTGAGGGTTGTGTTTACTGTGCTGCTACTGTGTGCCTTGCTTCTGCCCTGGGGAGAAGGTACACACCCAACCCACATGCCCCGGGAAGGGGCCAGGGGAAAAAGACCAAGCCCGAGGTGGGCCCACAGGGCTGTGGGTGCTCAATGCCCTGCGAATTCAGAGAAGAGAGGCATTTGGGACAGCTGGCATGGGGAGTGAGGGGCAGTCCACGCAGGAACACAGCCTAAGCGAAGTCCCAGGCAGAAAGGAGAGTGGTAGAGTGTGCGGATCATGAGGCTCAGACCTGGCTGCAGGACAGGATCTGGAAGCCCCGAAGGTGCCCCATCACAGCAAGATTGCATCTGCTCCCTGCCCCTTCACCCCTGCTGGGCTCAGCAGGGGCCTTGGCTAAGTCAAGGCAGGTCTAGGCAGGCCTCATCCTCAGGGAACCACAGAGGCTGACAGATGCAGGGACATTGGTGGCGTCAGAGAGAGAGGTAGTGATCAGGCTCAGGAGGACAGGAAACTCCCATCACCTGAACCAGTAAGGACCAGACCTCCTCGCCCAGCCTGTGCTTGCCAGTCCCCTCAGCCGGCCAGACTGCCTGCCCACATGTCACAGCCTCCCTTGCTTCAGAGCCTTTCCTCTCACGAAGCCCCTCTCCGCCAGTAGCACCCTGCTTCTCCTTACCTCCTCCTCCAGGAGGCCTTCCAGACTCCTGTCTCTCCTGAGTATATCTGAGCCCGCACTGGGCATACGGTAGGTGCCTGGAGAAGACCTGGAGTGACAAGGTCATTCATTCATTCTTTCAGCCAGTGCTTGCTGACTGTGCTGGCCTTCCTGTGAGACAGGGTAACATCCCAGCAAGCTGGGAAACTGAGGCTCCAAGAGGTGAAGGGAGTTGCCCAAGGTCCAAAGCCCATAAGCATTCAGACACAGCCGTATCCTCCAGCAGAGGGGCTGGGTGAACAGTGAGAAGGGAGCCCCCTCTGTCAAGGGGATTCAGCCAAAAATTCCCAGCATAAAGGACACTCGGGCCTTGAAAGGTGTGTAGGAGGCTGTTAAGCTGAGGAAGCAGAGGGTATTCCTGGGGGAGGGATCAGTGAGCACCAGGGGCTTGGAGATGGGAAAGGCTGGCCCGGGGACAAAGCTGGGAGAACTTCCTCCCTTGAGGATGTGAGAAGGAAGGGGACAACCTTCCTGTCCCTGGCTCCCGCCCCACCCCTCCCCAGGTGGGCTGCTGTGTCTGACCACCAGGACCAACCCATCCAACCTGCGTTACAAAGAGGCGCTGGAGGCCACCCTGGCCAGGCTGGAGCAGGCCAGGGCTTGGGAACGCCTGGTGGCCTGGCCTGTGGACCAGTGGGAACTGGCCACCTCCGAGCTCGAGCTGGGGCCTGGCGCCTCTGACAGCGACGGCTTCATCTCCGGCATCGTCTACCTGTACCGAAAGCAGGAGGCAGCCCAGGCCGAGGGAGTGAGGCCCGGTGCCTAGCCCCCAGCTGGCCTCCGGCCCTCCACGAGGCCTCGGCCAGGCTCATCGCTGGGCCTCCTCTGCTTTGCCTGTAAAACGAGGCCGCTGCACCAACCCTGCCCCTCAGGCGAGCTATGCCTATTAAATGAGTCCCAGAAGCGGCAGCAGAACTCTGGCTCGGTGGTTTTCTCACCCCTGCAAAGAGTGACATCTGTCCCTATGGAGGACAGAAGAGAAGAAACAGGACAGAGAGGGACCCCATCCTTGGCTGTCCCTGTGCCAGGCACGATAGGGCCACAGATGTGACTCTGACCCCTCCCGGGGTGGAGGGCCCTTTCCCTCTAACTCACAGACCAGGAACCCGTGCTCAGGCATCTGGGCCTTGGCCAAACACTTTCACGTGTCCAGGATTCGGTTTCCTCATCTCGAAAGGGATCGGAATGCGGAGCTGAGGAGCTCAGGGCGTAGCTTGGAGGCTGCCCCAGAGCTGGGCAGGTGAAAAGGCCTCGGTGACTGTCAGCACCAGCACCAGGTGGGGATGTGAACAGGGCTGATGATAAGGCCTGCAAACAGGAGCCAGGGGAGGGCTTCGTGGAGGAGGAGGCGCAGAGCTGAGCCTTCGGGACTAGAGTTCAGAAGGGTGGAGAAAGGGAAAAGGACATTCCAGGCTGAGGGCAGAGACAGCCTGAGCAAAGGCTGGGAGAAGGGACCCGGGGGGTGAGCAGACCAGCCTGGAGGCCCAGACAAAGCTGGAACAAAAGGAGGGGAGGGCTGGTGGCCCATCCCCCAGGCCTGGCCGTTCTCATCTGTCCTCCCTCCTAGAGTCCCCAGCACTTCCCTAAGGTCCTGGGCTTTACGCTCTGACAAATGGAGGGCTTGAGCAAAGTGACTCCAAAGGTCGGGGCCAGTTTCGATGTCTCACAATTCCCCAAAACCAGTTTTGTAAGTCTTCTGGTCCTGGCCACCACACGGCGGTCCTGCCCCTCACCACCCCCCTGCCCAGGCTTCCAACCCTGCCCTCCCCTTCACCTCCACAGCTGAAATCAGAAACGATACAGTCTTCCTGTGCACAGGTCCCATTTATTGTAGAAAATAATAGCAATTACTGTGACAAATAGTTTAAATTACAAAACAGAAACCTCGTAGCAGGCAGGGGAAAGCCCCAGGACTTCCTGGGGTTAGGGCCAGTGAAAGAGCATTCCCCCTGCCTCTCCAGCCTCTCCAATGACCTTGGCAGGGGTGAGGATCCAGAGGTAGCCAGTCTCAAGGGGCCCGGGGTCCTTCTTCGGAGGCCGCAGGGCAGGGGCGGGAAGGGGTGTGGGCAGCCTGGGCCGCCTCCATAGCCCCCTCCCCCGCCACTACCCAAACCAGTTCGTAGCACCTCCGCCCCTCCCCTCTAAACCTGTCCGTCCACTCTGCTCGGCAACTATGCTCCAAGGGCAGGTGGGTGAGCAAGGCAGCCGTTCTCGTGGCCACAGGTTTGCATGGGCAAGGCACAGCCCCAGTGCTCGCTGACCCACCCAGTGGATGCTGGCAGAGGGAGTGGGGAGGATCAAAGAAGGGGACAGCGGTCAGCACGGACGTGGTCCCATGGTCCGCTGAGCACCCACTCAGAGGCAGAGCCCAAGCAAAGTCAGGGCTGAGCCGTCCGGGCCAGCAGGAGCCAGCCCCCTGTATCCTCAGCCATTCCGAGGAGGGTGGTACAGGAGTCTCTTTCCATCCATCCTTGCTAGTGTTGGAGGTGACCTTGAGAAAATGTCCGAGAGGGCCAGAAGGGGCTGAGGGCTGATGGCCAACGGCCTGGCTCAGTCCCTGCTTGGCAGGGCCATCCTGGGGTCACAGTAAGCTCAGTCCAGGGAGAAACAAAGCCGAAAGGAAAAGAGTCAACGGTAGCGCCTTACACGTAGTTGCTGGCTGGGGCGGAGCGGGCGGCAGAGTACCTGGCCGAGTAGGGCTTGTCGGTACGGGGCGGGCAGTTGCAGCAAAGCAAGGCCCCACCGAGCATCAGCAGGCCAGAGGCGGCCCAGCCAATGTAGAGCGAGGCACCCATCTCCCGCTTCTGGCCCGAGGCCACCAGTGGGTTATAAAAGTCGCGGATGATATTGTGGGCCGTCCAGGACACGGGCACCATCACCAGCAAGCCGGCCAGCAGGAACACCACGCCGGCCACAATCATGGTCTTGGCCTTGGCGCTCTCATCCTCCACGCAGTTGGTGCACTTACCGCCCACCACCGAGAGCAGCACACCGAGCACGGCCAAGATGATGCAGACGACGATGAGGGCGCGGGCCGCCTGCAGGTCCTGCGGCAGCGCCAGCAGCGAGTCGTACACCTTGCACTGCATCTGGCCCGTGCTCTGCACCACGCAGTTCATCCACAGGCCCTCCCAGATGGTCTGAGACGTGACGATGTTGCTGCCGATGAAGGCCGTCACGCGCCACATGGGCAGCGCGCAGCTCAGTATGGCGCCCAGCCAGCCCAGCACGGCCAGAGCGATACCCATCACCTGCAGCCCCATGGAAGCCATAGCTTAGCGTCTGCTGGGGTCTAGGACCTGGAAGCCTGTGGGGATCCGGCCCTGGATGCTGTAGGAGTCCAAGTGCCGAGGATGAACACTCAGCGTCCGCAGGGAGGTCTTTCACAGCAAGTCCAGAGGCAAAGCCAGTTGGAGCAGCTCTGGGTGTCTCTCCTGAGAGTCAGCGGCACAAACCCAGTAAGAGTGTAACAGAACCAGTTCCTTCCTGCCAACAGCTGCCGCAAGCTCTCAGGCTAAACACTGGAGCAGTTATATGGCTCCGCGGGAGGGGCGGGGGCCGAGGGAGGGGTTTCAGTCCCTGGAGCCGCCCCCTGACCAGTTTCTCTAGATTCCTGAGCCTGCCAACAAAGGAACTTTCAGGCCCCAGCCCTTGGCCCCTGAGTCACCACCCTGGAGAGCCAGTCTCAGAGGAAACTTCTCTTTCCCCCTGAACCCCAGACCCATGCTGAGGTCATCCGGGAGATAGACACTGAGTCACAGCCTATAAACACCTGGACCTACCTGGGGGGCCGGAGGGGGGAGCCATGCCCAGCCAGGTTTGGGGCCTGAAGACCAGGGTCCCCACACCCCAGGGCTCCCTCATTCCAGGCTTGGGTGGTTGGATGGAAGGTGGCGACCTTCAGGGAGAGGGTCTGAGGATAGAGTCCTGGGAACGTCACAGAGCAGCCCCACCATGATTACAGTCGTCAGCATCCTCAGCAGCTGCATCACTGGCCTGATAATTACAATTAAGAGTCTCGCCATCCATGCATCCACCGCGTCTGGACATTGGCCTGATGTAGTCCAGTTTTAAGGACCAAGGAGCTGGGGGGCCCGGACTCCTGGGTCCATCACGTGCCCTCCCCATCTCTCACCACCATCACCTGGCTTCCCAGCCCTGCCGGAGGAGGGGTCTTGGAGGTGATGCCCTTTTGGCCAAAGAGAGAAGGAAGCCTGCCCCCCACCTCAGAAGTTTCAGCCAGTTTCTGCTGGGGCTAAGCCGGCTTGGCCAGAATTAGGTCGGGGAGGTCACCAAGAGAAAACCATGGGCCAGACCCTGGGGACATCAGTCCAGCAAACAGGTGTTTACTTAGTGAAGATACACAGAACGGTCCTCCGGTAAAGCCAGAATGGGAGCAAAGTCCCATGAGACTTGGAAGGGGAGGTAAAACTCAGCCGGGGTGTAGGGGGTGGTGCCTGGGAGGGGGCCTGACAGGGAGGAGGAGTTGCCTGGCATAACTCCAGCAGGCACTGAATTCTTGGGTTGCGCTGCAGAGGGCACTGATGACAGAAATCACGATGGACGGGGCCCTCTGGAGTTGGGCAAGGCAGCAGGACTAGGTGAAGGAGAACTTCAGGGAGAGGGAACAGCGAGGGCCAAGGTGCCCAAGGTGGGGAAATGCAGCTAGTTCTGGGAACCAGAACAGATTCAGAGGAATCCAGTCTGACCAGAGATGGGGTAGTGGGGGAGGGGCCAGAGGAAAAGAGCCAGAAATCTCTGCCTCAGGCATCACGGAGCCCTGAGCTGTGCACAGAGGCTGTGAGACCAGTAAGGGCATTGGATGCCAGGCTGAGAAAGGGGTCTCTGGAAACAGGATGGAGGTGAAAGCCAGGCAGAGGGCGAGGATCAGGAAGGGCCTGATTCAGGGCAGGGGGCTTTGGGAACCTAAAGGAAGGAGTCATTGTGGCGGGGAGAGAGAATGGCCAGGCTCATCCTGGCTGGATCAAGGGAACCCCACCCCCTTTCTTCCCCACGTGCTGGGGAGCTCATCCCAGGCGCCAGGGCTCCAATGAGTCCCTGAGCCCCCAGCACTGTCCAGCCCCGTGCCTGGTGCCCTGGGGCAGCTGGGTGTCTAATCTGACCCTTTCAGTGGTCCCTGAGCTTCCCGAGAAAGAGAGCTATCCTGCGTGCGTGATTTGGGTAGAAGCCTTCTGTGAGCTATTTAAAGCGTGCTGACAGCCTGTGGAACCATAGGGCTGGCAGGGATAATCTAGCGCGATGGGGAAACTGAGGTCTTTGTACGGTGGCTGACTGTAAACACTTCGGTCTCCCCTACGAGGCTGGGGGCTCCTGAAGGATAGGTGTTCAGCCTCAGAGCTCAGCGCAGGGGTTGACACGGACTAGGTGCTCAATAAGGCAGGAGGCACCATCCCGGGTCCCAGCTGCCCTCCCCCACTCCCCCTCACCCCCAGGCACGCACACCAACACAAACAGGGATAGTTTCTGCCAGGACCACGCCTCCCTGGCGTTCTCCTTACGAGGCTTTGAAGAACAGCACGCAAACAGGCCTGTGGACTGAGCAACGGAGATACTATCCTTCCAGAGGAACGATAAGCGATTCCCTGCAGTGACCCCATCACATCCTGCCTATCAGTACGCAGGGCAAGCACTCTTACTGCCTTTGCACAGATGGGTAAACTGAGGCCCAGGGAGGGCCGGGGGGCTTGCCCAGAATGGGGTGTGCTGGTGATTCCAGCCCTTCAGTAAGGTTTCTGCCTACAGAAGCGAATTGGCCGGACAGCCAGACCCTCACTCACCCCCTACACGCCCCGCCCCCCCCCCCCCCGCAACTTCCTGCTCTTGTTCTGGGACACAGCCGACTGGCACTTGGAGACGCAGGAGCGGGGGAGGGGGAGCACACAGGCCCTAGAACTTTCCACCTGTGGCCCAACAGAAGTGACTAAGAAGCTGTCCTTCCCTGCCCAGCTCAGCCAAGCACTTCAGAGGCAGGGGAGTGGCTGAAAGCTAGGGGGAGGACAGGTGCAGGAGGGCCCAAGGCAAAGGGCAGGCCCAGGGCAGGGGAGGTCTGCAGGGAGCTCAGGCGGAGCTCGAGGTGCTCAGGTGTGAAAGAGAAACAGGAGCCAGTCCTGGGGGAGCCGTGAGCCCTCTGCACATGAGTGGAGCTGGAGAAATATTTGTTGAGGCTTCATTTACGCCAGGAGACAGTGGCTGGGTCCCACACACCTGCTGCAGGAAAAACACCGGCAAAGCCGGAACAATTTTCCTACACCCACTCTGGCTCCCTGGGCCTGGTCCTCCCAACAGCTTAGACAACCTTTCACTGTGACACTTTACTAATGTGTCTGCCATTCATTACTTTTGCTTTTGGGGCTGAGAGGGCAGGGTTAGCACTTATTTCTTTTTCTTTCTCCCAACATACACTGTCTAATTTTACGCCAATAGAATTGTATCTTACACACTGGTTTTTATCAAGGACAGCGCTCTCCCCAACCAGATCAGCTCACCCATCTCTGCCCATAACCCTCTCGCCAGCCCTGTGACCTCAGGGAAGACAGCTCCATCTCTGGGCCTCGACTTCTCTCTGTAAATTGAAGACATTAGCACTTTTCCCCGATCTAAGACAGATGTGAAATGAGGATGTGAAAATGCTTTGCAAGCTGAAAAGCTTGGGACCGTGAGGAGGAAAGAGCCAAGTTCATGTCACAAAGCATCAGGCCCTCAGCTCTGGTTCTACTCGCACCGAAGGGGAGCTAGGACTTCTCAGACCCTGGTCCCCAGGGCCCCAGGGGCTCAGCCAAGTCTTTGATCACAACACACACATACACGCACACACAGCCTTGTGCCCAGCTCCCTGCATGTCCCTGGGAAAGTGGCAGATAAAGTCTCCCATCCAACTCTGAGGCACCTTGCTGCCATCTGAGCCTTCTTTGTCCTTCTCTGGTCTGTGCGGGTCCACCAGACCCCTGCCAAGGTGGCCAGAGGAATCTCTGAGGGCTGGGCGGACCTGGGTCCCGGGACCCTTCACTCGTCTCCGCTGGGACCGGGAACTCTAAGGCCAGGTGTCAACTTAAAATTATTCTTCCCCACCAAACGTACGTTTTGATCTGTATAAAACCAAATGGCTTTTCTGAAGAAAAAAAAAAAAAGAAGCCTCACTCTCAGCTCAGAAATCAGTCTAGCCGGAAGTTGGTTCAAAACGATTTATTTTTGCAGGAGTTCACTAACTTCTCTGCCCACAGACACAAGTTAAGATCCTGTTCTTTTTTAACCAGAGACAATGTCATTAAGTTAAAAATTTGTTTAAATTTTAGTAAATAATCTGCAATGGGGTGTCATAATTCTCTGTGAGTGTAAAGATTGTGTCTCTGAGTCACTTCAGAGCCATCGCCCTGGATGGTCCCAGAAGGAGGATCTCCTGGATGCTTCCAGCAAACAGGCGGTCACTTCCAGACCCCGGGCCGGTATGCGCTGGCCGCCTCCTGATGGCTCTGGCAACACTGGGGATTTCACTAGGGCAGGCCCAGCCCTGGCTGGGAGGGCTGAGCCCCAGGCTGGGACTTGCAGAATCTGGGGCAGAATGTGGTGGCCCTTTTATGGCTCTCATCTGAGATGACCCCAGCCCTCCCTGGGTTGAGTCCCAGCTCTGTCACTACCAATTCTGTGACACTGGGCAATAGAATTAAACTCTCTCAACCAATTTCCTCATCCGGGGAAGGAGGACAACAACATCTCCCTCTGAGGCGCTGGGAGGCTCCGTGAAAACACCGAATCAAGGCCCACTCAGTCCACTGAGATTCTTCTCGCCGCCTTGACGCGGGTCCGGCGGGCCCAGCCCAGGCCCTAGAAAGCCACGGGCCCTGGGCTCAGAAGTGGAGGCCCTGGGCTGAGTGGGTAGCCCCCCGCCTGTAGCCTGACAGCCCACGCCGGTGGCCACCCTCCCCACTTGGCCCAGGACGGGGTAATGACAGGCCTGGTTGCACAGGAGGCCTGGCTACCCAGCCTGGCTGAGCCGGCGCTGCCCCCAGGCTGGACCCCACATACACGGAGGGAGAAGGTGGGGTGGGGTGGCATCTCCAAGGAAAAGCAAGGCCACGCTGCTGGCTGCAGCCCCACGGCCCAGGCACTTTTGGGAACGGGATGGAGGGATGGCGGGGATGGAGATGGGTTCAGAGAGAGGGAGGAGCTGAGTGGGGGGATGTGGGTGCTCTGAATGGGCTTGGTTAGAGAGAGGGGCTCAGAGGGGGGAAGGGCTCTGGGAAGGGGGGGAAACTTAAAGACAAGATGGGACTGAGTTTTTAATTACTTTCCATAAAATTAGTGCTTCTGAGTCCAGCTTCTGCCTGGCAGTTTCAAAGAGCCCATATTTATGCAAGATTGGAGCCACCCTCACCATCCCACCCTGCTGTCCACCATTCACAAGCCACTCCCCTGCTTCTCAGAGGGGTCCATCCCAGGGACAGGAGAACTCCTTCCCAGCCCCCCATCCCTCCCTCCTGCTCCCCCTACCTCACTTCAGAGCAGCCCCTGTCTCTTGATTGTAAGATACATCCATTTTCCAGAGGCAGAGGAAGAAGAGGACTTAAAGGCCAGGGGATCCCCGAGGACCTTCTAATCTTTTGGAGGGATCAGTCCTGCCCAGCCCACACCCCCCAGCCAGGGAAGTCTCCTTCCGCCAGCCCTTTCCTCCCACTGGTCAGCAGGAGCTGGGCCAGACAGCAGGCTAAGTGCCTTAGTATTATGAGAAATCATTTTTTCTCACTACAAAACCGTGCAGGGCACCATCGTCCCATCCTAGAGATGAGAAAACTAAGCCTCGGAGAACTGATGTGACATTCCAGGGCCATGAGAATCATGAGAACAGTGGGAATTGGGCCAGTGCCTGCCCTTGAGACCCCCTGATCTAAACAGACAACTCCCTAGAGAGACCAGAGAAGGCAGCTCTGTGTGGGCTCTGGAGGAAAGGGTCAGCAGCATCCTGGGCCCAAGGCGGGCTTCCTGGAGGAGGGAGAGGGAAGGAGAACTGTGAAAGGTGAGTAAAAGCTTAGAAGCCTATGGAAAGGAGAGAGTTCTCTAAAAAGGGGAGCGGCAAGGGGCAGAGACTAGGGGCCTTTCGGGGGCCTTGCGGGGTCTGGAGCTGGGCAGGTGGTGGAGCTGGGCTGGAAGGCAAGTTGGGCACATCAGGAAAAGCCTCAAGTACCCAGCTCAAGAACTGGGGTGCCCAGGGGAGCCATGGACAGGCTTTGAGCAAGGGTAGGCCCAGCCAGCTGTTACTTGGGCCATCGTGGTAGGTTAATTGGATGGGGAGAGCCAGGAGGGCTGCCCTGCTCTGGGGTGGATGGAGCCTTGGGATATTAGGGGGACATCTTGACCCAGGACCAGCTAGACCCCCAGACCAGCCTGCTTCCCCCGGGCCAAGACAGACCTTGTCTCCAGTGGGTAGAGCCAGGGGCTGGCGTCATCCCTACTTGCTTCCTGCCTGCCCCCCCAGTGCGGACCCCGGGGGATCCTGGAACCCAGCACCTTTTCCCTCCCAGCAGCCTGGGCAGGTTACACCTGATGACGACAGCTTACAGAGAAGCTGTCTCTACTTCCATGACATACCAAGAGGGAGAGAGAAACTAACAGGCCAACCAGGGGACTCCCAGGTAGGCAGCCAGTGAGTCAGCAGTGACAGACCAGGGGCAAAACCAAAAGTCTAGGGATCATAAGTGGCATCTCACCCCAGCCCCAGGTGACTCAGAGATCATATTACCCTTCCCTCCGGGCCTGGCCGTCAGCCGCCTCCAGCCTTTCTCCTATGGGAGTGCCTCCAGGCATGGATGGGGTAGACGCCACCCACAGATCCTGACCCCTGGCCTTCTTGGGGCCCAGTTCAACTGCCAGGTCTTTGTCCTACCGCCCGCCCGCTTCACCCACTGACCCAGCCCTCATTCTCTGCTGGCTCCCAGCTCTGGATCAGTCTAGCCCTGAGGAAGGGTACAGCCGGCCCTGACCTGCCCCCCACGGGCTGGGGAGCAGGAGGTGGGGACCAGCTGGGAGCAGCCACACCTGTGGTTAGTGTGAACTTTTTTTTCTTTTTCAATGTTCTTTTTATAGCAGGGCTTAACCTACATGATTTGAACTTTTTTTTAAAAAATTATTTATTTATTTATTTATTTATTTATTTATGGCTGTGTTGGGTCTTCGTTTCTGTGCGAGGGCTTTCTCTAGTTGCGCCAACTGAGGGCCACTCTTCATCGCGGTGCGCGGGCCTCTCATTATCGTGGCCTCTCTTGTTGCGGAGCACAGACTCCAGACGCGCAGGCTCAGTAGCTGTGGCTCACGGGCCCAGTTGCTCCGCGGCATGTGGGACCAGGGCTCGAACCCGTGTCCCCTGCATTGGCAGGCAGATTCTCAACCACTGCGCCACCAGGGAAGCCCTGATTTGAACTTTTGACCAGGGCCTGAGAGCTCACCCACAGCCCTCGGTCACACCCTCCCTTCCCCCTCCATACACTCCCTGCTTCTCTCCAGTGAGGCTGGGGGACTGCAGGTGCCCAGGGGGCTGGCCAGGCGCCAATGGCTTGGTGTCACTGCCCCTCAGCATCACTCCACAGCTGTTCAGCCCCACATCAGCATGAAGCTGCCACCACACACCTGGGCATGCACCAAGGGTCCCGCGTGTTTCTTTATTTTCTTTTATTCCACTTCATTCCAGTTCTTTGCCACCTCAGCGGGCTGGCAGGGCTCTCAGCCTCAGAACTTCCTGCAGCTCCGTCTCTGACCAGGGATATTCGACATCCCAGGACATCGGGAAATCCTTCCTTGAACCATCAGCCATTGCCAAGCCCTGGGTGCCGTGGAAACCTCCAGGCTCCAGTCTGCGTGGCCCCCTCAGGGTCTGGGGCTCAGTGGCCTCCCAGCAACACCGAGGAATCAGAAATCACTGGCCTCGGGACTTCCCTGGCGGTCCAGTGGTTAAGACTCCGCGCTTCCACTGCAGGGGGGCACGGGTTCGAGCCCTGGTCCCACATGGGGAGATGGATCCCCCATCCCATGTAACTCTGTGACCCGGGCCTCCCTTTGGGATGAACCTGGTACAAAACAGCCCTCCCGGCTTTTTCCCTTCTTTGTGCTCTGGACAGTCTGGGGCACTCAGGCCTAGTTATCTTGGAAGACAAGGGCAGTGACATTAATAATAATAGCTACCTGAATGTTCATAGCAGCACAATTCCAACAGTCAAAAGGGAAACAACACAAGTGGCCATCAGAGGATGAACTGATCAACTATGTGGGCTATATTCATACACCGGAATTATTTTTCAGCCATAAAAAGGAATGAAGTGCTGATCTGTGCTACAACACAGGTGAACCTTGAAAACATGCTAAATGCAAGTGTCAGACTAAAAGGTCACATATCGTATGATTCTGTTTACATGAAATGTCTAGAACAGGCAAATCTATAGAGACAGAAAGTAGATGAGTGGCTTAGGGCTGGAGGGGACATGGCATAGGGTGGTAGAGGGTATAGGGTTTCTCTTTGGTGTGATGAAAATGTTCTAAAATTGGCTGTGATGATGGATGCATACTCTGAATAGACTAAAAAACACTTTGTTATACAATTTAAATGGGTGAATTGCATGGTATGTGAATTATAGCTCAACAGAGCTGCTTTGAAAAGAATAATAATTAGCACTTGTCAAATGCCTATCAGGTGCTAGGCAGGCCCCACACAGCCTCTGTTACCCCTCAGGACCTTGTGATGGATAATAGGAGTGGATTTCTGACCCCAAAGAAACTGCATTCATGTGAGTTTTTTTTTTTTAATTAATTAATTAATTTTGAAAATTAGAGTATAATTGCTTTACAATGTTGTGTTAGTTTCTGCTGTAGAACAAAGTGAATCAGCTCTATGTATACATATTTCCCCTCCCTCTTGAGCCTCCCTCCCATCCTCCCTTTCCCACCCCTCTGGGTCATCACAGAGCACCAAGCTGAGCTCCCTGTGCTATGCAGCAGGTTCCCACTAGCTATCTATTTTATACATGGTCGTGCGAGGTTTTTTTTAAATTCAACTTAATTGGCTATTCCAAAGATTTTTCTTTTCTATTTTTGACAATTGGAGCCCTTAAGATGCACAATGGAATTGCACTTTGCATTTTTATTTTTATTTATTTATTTGGTAAAAGGAGCAAAGCAAGGACCTGGAGATATATACTGGAACAATCTCCTTAGAAGAATTCAGCAAAGTAGAAGATAAATATTTAAAGAGGAAAGGTGTGTGTGGGGGGGGGGGGTTAAAATAGTGAATCAGTAAGTCACTTCTAAATTAAACAAAACTGGAGTTGAAGAATAAATAGGTTTCCAACTGGCTGTTGCTGTTTTCCTTTGAAAAAAATAAACATTAAAAAAAAAGGGCTGTGACATTGAGATTTACTGAAATAGCCAATTGGCCTGTTGTTTCAACTATTGTGCAGTAAGCCTAAAAGTTAGTAGAGAATAGCTTCCTGCTAGCAGGAAATCTTCATTTTGAGGACCTTACCCAGGCTCAAGGTGTCCTCTGAGGGTAACCAGGATTGAAGTTTTTTATTTCTCAGGAAGAGCTCTTCTGCGTGGCAAGGGCTCAGTTGTACGAAGTAAAATGACAGTTCCTTTAGTGCTACAGAATATTCACTATAACTTATTGAGAGACCACCCCAGTTCTTTCTGTTTTGTTTTCTTGGTTTCTTTTGCCTTTGTAGGAATCAGACACCTTGTGTAGAAAAAATGGTTTATGCCAGGTAGAGGTGACTTTAGGCGACAGCTCCCAGGCAATTTTGAAACCCATGCCGAAGTCCCTCCCCTTGTTACAGATGGCATAGAAGTCACAAGTCTGTTAACTGGACTGTTTCTTCTCCTGCCTGTTGTTCCTGCTTTCTCTACTTCTGTCTGGATAGTCAGGAAAAGATTTAATGTTTAATATTTAAACAAAATATTTAATGTCTACACAGTAAAATTATTCAAACTTCAAACCAGTATTGAAACCAGTTGGAAACCAGCTGATAGTTTCTTAATTTCAGATTTAGAGATGAATGTAAACTGTATTCTGTTGAAACTTGCAAGTGTTTGATTCACGCCGTTTAAAAAACTCCTGCCTCTAGGTCATTGTTAATGGGACCAACTTGTAAAGTTTGTAGCCTTAAAGAAATCTCCATGCATTTGTTCTGCTATAGCTCAAAAACATGAAGTGACTGCCTGGAATTTGGGGTTAGTCCCAGTGTTCAGGTGAAAGAGAGGTGACAGCTTTCCAAAGAAGGACCCAAACACACTAACACTGTCTTCTATAGGGATTGTTGGGCGGGCCTGGGATCCAGGTCTGTACAGTGAACAGGAGGAAGGAAGAGCTCTGAAACAAGGCTCTGATACCATGGGTATATGTAGGAGAGAACTAATAAGATTCTGTTAATTAAGATCCAAAAAAAAAAAAAGGGCTATCATCCCAGTCTACTAATGTAGATACCAAAGCTCAGAGCATTTAAGTGACTTCCCCGAGGTCACACAGCTTGTGGAGCCAGGATTTGAACCCAGAACTGTCTGAAACCACAGCCAGTGTGTAACCACCACACCAAACATCAAGTCTACTCAAGTCTGTTTTCAAGACAGCCGGGAGCTTGCTCGAGCTGGGGAGAAACTCAGAAACCCTCAGGCCCTGTCTTCAAGGGTTGCTGGTCGGGCTGTGGACACGCAGGAGCGGTCAGACCTGCCCGAGATGGTGTGGGGCTGGGATAAAGGGCGCGGGGACCTAGCAGTGTGGTGGAAATTCAGGGTGCCTGTCCTACGCAACGCCCCCTCTCCCCCGCTACAACCCCCTGTCCAGAATGAGCTGGGACGCCCAGCAAGGAGACAGAGGCCCCGGCAGTGACGCTGCATCCCAGGGTACAATGGCTGCGTGTCCGTCTCCCCTCCAAGGCTGGGCCCGCCCGGCCCTCTCAGGTGTCGTCCCCGTGTGTTTGCTTATGGTCACTGCAGCCTCCGCCGTGTACTCCAGCCCGTGGATGGGAATTTCGAAAATCGCTCCTGCTAAAGGCGGGTGGAGGAGTGAACAGGGAGTGTTGTTGACGGTCAGAAAAGTGATGGGGCCGCCCAAGGTACCCCTAAGGTGGGGTTCAGCGAAGGGAGGGGGTTCAGGGTAAATGGTGAACCATAGGGTGTACAGATTTTTTTCATCATGATGAAAAATAAAGGCTGACCAGTGCTGTGTGCATGGCAGATGCCGTCCTCCCCAGGGTGGGTCCAGCGGGGCAGGCCTGAGGTGGGCGCCCTTGGATGTCTGCGGAGGGCACAGCCAGTGTGGCCGAGGCCCTGATGCACAGGCGGAGGATGTGGGCATCCGGGCAGGACTGTGAGGTCCACGGGAAGGGAGTAACCCATGGGGTTGGGGTGGCTGTGGTCCCAGCCGTAGAGGAGCGCCCCCCAGTGGAGGCAAGAGTCACTGCAGCCCTCCTCTAAGTCCCCCCGAGGAAAGCCCTGACACCCCATCTTGGGTTTGTCGGGTCGGATGGGGTGAGGGCGCCTAGACCAAGGGCTCCGACCTGAGAACCAAGAGCCTAGGAATGAGGAGGGGGACTTCTCCTGGGCCCTCACGGAGGTGGGTGGTGAGGAGGGTAGGCAGATGAGTGTGCGCCTGTGTGAGGAGAGAGAAAGAAGGGGAGCAGAGGTAGGGGCTGTCCAGGAGCCCCTGGGGTGACTCAATTCCAGAGTCACAGCCCCCTACTCCTCCCTCCTCCACATCACGCCCCTGGGCCTGGGAAGATGGCAGGAACCCTGGCCCCCATGTTCCGGATGAAATGGAAAGCCACCCAGGCCAAAGGCAGGCTGGCTCAGACGCAGCCCGACCCTGCCCTGGGCCTCCTCCCCTCTGCATCAGCCCGCTCACCCGGTCGCGCTTCCGACCTCATGCCCTCCTGTGCCCCCGCCCCCAGAAAAGCTTAATGAAGAGACTCAGAGAGCGGAAGGGGACTCAAAGAGGGGTCCTCAGTGAGGGGAGGGGGCTCAGTGAGGGGAGGGGGGCTCAGTGAGGGGAGGGGGGCTCAGTGAGGGGAGGGGGGCTCAGTGAGGGGAGGGGGGATCAGTGAGGGGAGGAGGCTCAGTGAGGGGAGGGGGGATCAGTGAGGGGAGGGGGCTCAGTGAGGGAGGAGGCTCAGTGAGGGGAGGGGGCTCAGTGAGGGGAGGGGGGATCAGTGAGGGGAGGGGGCTCAGTGAGGGGAGGGGGGATCAGTGAGGGGAGGGGGCTCAGTGAGGGAGGAGGCTCAGTGAGGGGAGGGGGCTCAGTGAGGGGAGGGGGGATCAGTGAGGGGAGGAGGCTCAGTGAGGGGAGGGGGGATCAGTGAGGGGAGGGGGGCTCAGTGAGGGAGGAGGCTCAGTGAGGGGAGGGGGGATCAGTGAGGGGAGGGGGCTCAGTGAGGGAGGGGGCTCAGTGAGGGGAGGGGAGAATCAGTGAGGGGAGGGGGGCTCAGTGAGGGGAGAGGGGATCAGTGAGGGGAGGGGGCTCAGTGAGGGGAGGGGGCTCAGTGAGGGAGGGGGCTCAGTGAGGGAGGGGCTCAGCAATGGGAGGGGCCATGGGAGGAGCGGCTCTGAGCTGGCAGAATATTCAGCACACAGAATAGACCAGGGAAAGCCCTGAGGGGTGGGTCCAGGCCGCTTGGTGCCATCTGGGCAGCGCTTGGCTCCGAGGCAGCCCCCGGGCTGGGTTTCGCCCGCCTGAAAGCGGAAGAGGCTTGGGCAGGGCCTCTTTATGGCTCCTGGCGAAACCTGGCCCCCGGGACAGGGAATAAGTTTCTGGTAGGGGGGGAGGGAGTGACTCATTCCCCCTCCCAGGCTCATGACACCCCAGAGCCTGGGAATTACTCCCAAACAGCCAACCAGGCCAGGCCGAGAGAAAACAGCTCCACCCCACGCCGGCTACTCTCACCTCAGGCCTCCCACCGTCACCCACAGGGAGGGACAGACCATGCCCGGAACAGTGGACACCCTGGAGGAGAAACACACCCTCTCACACAAACACAAACTCACGCAGACACACACCCACAGGCTAAACCCAATCCCAAACCTCCCCACCCAGAAACGAACACCTGCCATCCGCCGACAGCCCCCAGAGCCCCCAGAGGACAGCCCACCGAGAAGCCCACCGTCACTCACTCACAGCAAAGCACAGCACCCAGTGAGCCCGAAGACCAGCTCACAGACTCAGCCAGACCCAGGTGTGGGCCCTCCCTGCTGGCCCAGAACCAATCTGGCTTCTCAGTCAGCCAGTTTAAGAGGCTCATGAGGGAAAGAGAGGGAAGGAGATGGGGCAGCAGAGGTGGAGGGAATGCCAGATCGGGGTGGAGGGGACCCCAGCCTCCTGATGAGGAGAGACAGCACACACTGGGTTTTAACCACCCCAGGGCCAAGCACTGTCTTATCGCAAGAATCTGAGGTGCCCCCCCGCCCCGCCTGCACTGCCTCCTGTCCCCCACCGTAGGCTCCATCTCAGAGAACACACATAATCTTGATGTCTCGGCACAGGTGTCCATGTAACAAGAGCCAGCTGCAAAATCACCTCTCCAAGGAGTCCCTGGGATCCCCAGCACCTGAGCACATTGGCCATTTCTGTCCCCAGCTGCAGCATCTGCTCCCGGTATATGTGATTACCCACCTCAGACTGAGACTTCCCAGGGCAGGGCCTGTCTCTTCTCGGCAATGTCTCCCCAAAGGCAAGGCCATGTCTCTCCAATCAGACCAGGGCCTCAGTGTTAGAGATAGCAGGTGTGCCAGACATGATTATTTTTATTGATAGTTGCAAAAACTGCCAGTGTTTACTGTAAGTCCCAAAAAAAAAGGTATGGGGATTGGAGGGAATAGTTACAGGGTGAATACCGAGGTTTCTCTCCAGAGCAAAATGAGTCACCAAATTCCAGAAAAGGCACAAGGTAGAACAGCATGGGGATCAGCATATAAATATATAAATTCTGAGACTTCCCTGGTGGTCCAGTGGTTAAGAATCTGCCTTCCAATGCTAGGGACACAGGTTCAATCCCTGGTTGGGAAACTAAGATCCCACATGCCGCAGGGCAACTAAGCCCGTGTGCCACAACTACTGAGCCTGTGCTCTAGAGCCCGTGAGCCACAACTACTGAGCCCACGTGCCACAACTACTGAGCCCATGTGACACAACTACTGAAGCCTGCATGCCTAGAGCCCGTGCTCTGCAACAAGAAAACCCACCGCAATGAGAAGCCCATGCACCACAATGAAGAACAGCCCCTGCTCGCCGCAACTATAGAAAGCCCGTGCGCGGCAACAAAGACCCAATGCAGCCAAAAATTAATTAATTAATTAATTAATTAATTTTTTTAAAAAAGAAACTCCAACATGCTGGAAGAAGTGTTGGTTAGTACAACAATTTTAGAGAATCATTTTGCAATATCTGGTAAGGTGGTTGACGTATATACCTTATGACCCAGCATTTCCACTTCTAGAGAAACTCTCAGGTATGTGTACCTGGAGGACAAGGACGTGTGTCACATCTTGTTTGTAATAGAAAAACAATTGGAAGCCATTCAAATGCTCACAAGAGAAGAATGGATAGGAATTGTGACATCGTCACACAATGGAATGCTCTACAACAATGAAAAAAGAATAAACTACTGACATGCACAACAACATGAGTGGACCTCAAACACATTGTATTGAGTGAAACCAGGTACAGATGAGTATACACTGTGATTCCACTTATACAAACGTCAAAAATAAGCAAAAGTAATCAATGGTGACAGGAGTTAGAAAGTGGCCACCTCTGGGGAGGATGGGGGCGGGGCACCAGGAAACCTTCTGGGGTTATAGAAATGCTCTGTATCTTGATTTGGGTGGTGGGTGCATGATGTGTTCAAATGTAAAAATTTCAAGCTGTACCTTTAAGATTTGTGCATTTCAAGGACCTCACTGAATGTATTTTATGCCTCAAAAAAAGAAACTGTGGACTTCCTTGGTGTCCAGTGGTTAAGAATCTGCCCTCCAATGCAGGGGACGTGGGTTCGATCCCTGGTCGGGGAACTAAGATCCCACGTGCCGCGGGGCAACTAAGCCTGCATACCGCAACTACTGAGCCCTCATGCCGCAACTAGAGAGAAGCCTGTGCACGGCAACACAGAGCCTGCGTGCTGCAACTGAGACCTGACGCAGCCACAACTAAATAGATAAATATTTTTTAAAAATAAGCAGGATTATAATTTAAAAAAAAAATAATGAGATGCAACTTGACACCCACGGAATGACAAAAAGTCTGACGCTACCAAGTGTTGGCAGAGATGTGTAGCAATAGGAACTCTCTAATGTGCTGGAAGGAGTGTATAATACTAACAGGCAACAATTTTCGGGAATCATTTGGCAAGATCTGGTAAGGTGGAAGGTGCATATACTCTATGACTCAGCAATTCCACTTCCAGAGAAACTCTCACGCATATGCATCTGGAGGCATTTACAAGGATGTATGTCACATCTTTGTAATAGCAAAACAGATGGAAATAATCCAAATGCTCATCAAGAGGAGAATGGATATAAACTGTGACATACTCACACCATGGAATATACACAGCAGTTACAATGAATGAACTAAACCTTCCTGTATACGTTTCAAAGACATAACACCATTGAATAAAGCAAACTGCAGAATGATGTGTACAATATAAGACCATCCATGTAAAAATGTTTAATATGCAAGAAGTTCTATGTATTGTGGATGGGTATATACTTAAGTAGCAAAACTATACAAATCTGAACAGGAAGATGCCATGTCAACTTCCGTTACCCAGAAGAAGAGAAGTGAGTGGGATAGGGAAGGGGTACAAAGGGTCTCCGGCAGAATGTAACAACTTGCTAACTCTGAGTGGTGGGGTCTCATGGGTATTTTTTATATTATTCTTTGTACTTTCCAGGTTTTTTTTGTTTTTTGGGGGGGTTTTTTGGCCACACTGCACAGCTTGTGGGACAGTTCCCCAGGCAGGGGTTGAACCTGGGCCATGGCAGTAAAAGCGTCAAATCCTAACCACTAGACCACCAGGGAATTCCCCTTGTAATTTTAAAAAATATATTCAAAGGGAAGAGGGCAATTTTACAGTCTGGCTGCAAGCTGGTGGGCTGCCATCTTGGTTTCTGCAGCTGATCCCGGACTGTGCCATCCCTCCTTCACTCCACATTTCAGCTTTGGCAGCCCCAGCTGGGCCAGCATTCTTCTCCCACAGAGATGACCAGCCCTTGGCGGTCCTGCCTGGGGTGGTGGTGGTCTTCTGTGAACATTTATCACTGGTGATAGCAGAATGCAGACACCCAGGAGGGTCCCTGAGCTCTACACAAATCGCCCATGCTCCCCTCCAGTAACTGTGAGTTGATTTACCCGCCGTGGTCAGAGTCAATCATCTCAGCCATTGTAGTGATTCCCTTTCGCCTGTTCTTGTAGGGGCACAAGGAACACAAAACGGTCAGGGGGCTTCCTCCCTTCCAGCGCAGCGGGCCTGTTATCACGCAACACCCCAGGGGAGCATCCCTCCTTCCACAGAGTTCAGGAAACAAAACTCTCGACAGTGGGTCATTGGGTGTACTTCAGGGTGACGCCTCCCCCATTTTCGCCCCTCAGTTCCTGGATCCTCAAATAACACTGAGATCCTGGAGATTTAATGCCACCCAGGCTTGGCGTCACATTTACAAAGCATGATCTAGAAGTACATAGGAACCCCCTAACCCCCACCCCACTGTTGACTTTTTTTAAACATATTTTAAATTTTTTATTTATTTATCAATTTATTTATTTTTGGCTGCATTGGGTCTTTGTTGCTGCGCGCGGGCTTTTCTCTAGTTGCAGCGAGCGGGGGCTACTCTTCGTTGCGGTGCGCGGGCTTCTCATTGCGGTGGCTTCTCTTGTTGTGGAGCATGGGCTCTAAGCGCGCAGGCTTCAGTAGTTGTGGCACGTGGTCTTAGTAGTTGTGGCGCACGGGCTTAGTTGCTCTACGGCATGTGGGATCTTCCCGGACTAGGGCTCGAACCCGTATCCCCTGCATTGGCAGGCGGATTCTTAACCACTGCACCACCAGGGAAATCCCCACCATTGACTTTTGAAAGATGTCAAAGTTATCAAAATATGTGGTCTACCACAACTCAGGTGAAAACCACCTTCCTTCTCCTCTCCTCACACCCCACAATTGGTCCTAAGCAAATCTTCTAGAAGCTGCACCCCCCAAACCACTCTTTCACTCCCAGTCTAAGGAGCTCCATTCCTCCCCTGCCCATCGCAACACTTTATTATATGTATCTGCATTGCCTTTCCTCCAGCAAACAACTCTTCCTCCTTATGTTCAATAAGGTGGGAGAGGGTGGGGCAAACTTGGTGCAATTACTGAATCCTCTTTAGCAGGCCAGGGGAGGAGGAAGTCTGAATACACACGTGTTCTGTCGGCAGGAGAAACAGCACGAGGTGTAAGAGCATTTGCAAGATGGCCGTCCGAGCTGCCACGCTGTTGTCTCCCAGGTGGAACCACAGCTGTCTTCAAAGGGCCATTTCATCCCCCCTGCAAGGCCAGATGCTTCTAGATCGTGGGGTTCATGGTAAGAGCAGGACCCCCAGGACATCACCCCATACTTCTTTTGCTGTAAGGCAGCTTCTAGATCAGAAACAATATTGCAAGATTCACTAGAACAGCAAATGAGGCATGAGTAAGTTCATGAATAGTAGTACTGGCAGAAGCATGATGCTCAAGTAAAACAAATCCAGATCCCAAATGGGCATCTATCGATGTATGGACACACTGCTGATATCCTCACAACAGGAGTCTGGAGTGATGGCAGTCGCGTTAGGTTGGCTGGCCCCTAAGGAAGGACAGTGCCATATTGGATTCAGGATTGGTGCTACTTTGCGGCCAGAGGCCACTGGGGTCGGCCTTGGTGAGAGAAAGCCCTGCGTGGACTCCTTCCCTGCCACAGTGGCCGCCGTAGTCGCAAGGCCATTGAGCAGGGACTGGGCTGTCTGGGGAAGAGGCTGCCCGGTACCCACAGGGCTGCTCATCAGCTAGCAAAGATATTTGAGCTCCTTCAGCAGCAAGAGTCTCCTTTCGGTTGGAGCTCAGAGTCGGGGCACAGAGTGCCACGGGACTGCCCTGGCTGGGGAACGTGGCCTCTGTCAGTGATAACACGGGAGGCACTAAGGGTTGAGTAACCTCTGATAGAGCCCTATCTTAAATCAACTACGCTCTCCTTGGGCCTCAAAAGCTGCTTTGTTTAACTTTGTGCTGTTTGCATGAAGATATGATAAGGTTCCCCAAGGTTTAAATAAACTTAGAAGTCAACAGAGTCCATTACCCTCCGTTCCTGGGAAGGGAGGCTTAGTGAGGTGAAGACACAGCACAGTGCAGGGGCTGGGGGCTGGGGTCTCACATGCCTCTCTCCTGCAGTGCCCCCAGTCCCAGCCTATCCCAACTGAGCTTCCCTGGAGTTTCTTTCTTTTCCTTTTCCTTTTTTTCTCATTCTGGTTGCCAGTAGGAGACCCAGGACCAAAACACTAAACTACAAAGGCTAAGCCAGGGGTCTCAAACTCAAGTGGTTACAGGGGCCGAGCAGGTAATGAATATGTGTACAGAGAACCAGGTGAAAGAAAACAGGTGTGTGGGGGGGGGGGAATTCCCTGGTGGTCCAGTGGCTAGGACTCCACGCTTCCACTGCAGGAGGCACGGGTTCGATCCCTGGTCCGGGAACTAAGATCCTGCATGGCGTGGCCAAAAGAAAAAGAAAGAAAGGAAGGAAGGAAGAAGGAAAGAAAGACAACAGTTGGGGGACTGACTCCTGAGAAGGTGAAATAGACATACGTGTTCCTATTCCTTCTGCCAAGTACAGCTGAAACCCCTGGACTTTATAGATAAAACAGCATGAGAAGATTGAAAGGTGGAGGGAAGGCGGACCAACTCGGGACCTCTGGACCCAAGGACACATGATGCCCTCATCGTTGTCACCATGCTGCTGCCCGCCCTCAGACTCCTCGTAGTTCATGATGAGTGCCACAGCTTTTCTTTTTCTTTTTTCTCCCAGTTTTATTGAGTTATCATTGATATAGGCACTGTACAAGTTTAAGGTGTACAGCATAATGATCTGACTCACATACATCGTGAAATGATTATCACAGTAAGTTTAGTGACCGTCCATCATCTCACATAGACACAAAATTAAAGAGATAGAAAAGAAATATATTTTTGCTTGTGATGAGAACTCTTAGGATTTATTCTCTTAACAACTTTCATATATAACATACAGCAGTGTTCATTATATTTATCATGTACCTTACATCCCTAGTACTTATTTATCTTATAACTGGAGGTCTGTACTTTTGACTGCCTTCTTCCAATTCCCCCTCCCCCAATCCTGCTCTGATAACCACAAATCTGATCTCTTTTTCAGTGAGTTTGTTTTTGAAATCTAATTGACCTACAACACTGTATTGCTTCCTGTTACGCAACATAGCGATTCAATATTTCTGTACATTGGGAAATGACTACCATAATAAGTATAGTTAGAATATATCACCATATAAAGATATTAAAAAGTTATTGACTATATTCCCCACACTGTACATTTCATACCCATGACTAATCTATTTTGCAACTGGAAGTTTGTACCTCATAATCTTCCTCACCTATTTCTTTTCTCCCCCCAACCCCTTCCCCTCTGGCAACCACCTGTTTGTTCTCTGTATCTATAACTGTTTCTGTTCTGTTACGTTTGTTCATCTTTCATTTTTTAGATTCCACATATACATGAAATCATACAGTATTTGTCTTTCTCTGTCTGACTTATTTCACTTAGCATAATACCCTCTAGGTCTATCCGTGTTGTCTCAAATGGCAAGATTTCATTCTTTTTAATGACTAACGTTCCATTGTATGTATACACCATATCTTCTTTATCCATTCATCTATCGATGGGCATTTAGGTTGCTTCCACATCTTGGCTATTGTAAATAATGCTGCAATGAATGTAGGGGTGCATCTATCTTTTCTAATTAGTGTTTTTGTTTTCTTCAGATAAATATCCAGGAGTGAAATTGCTGGATCATATGGCAGTTCTATTTTAAAATTTTGAGGAATCTCAAAAAATTTTTGAGGAATCTCCATACTGTTTTCCATAGTGGCTGCACCAATCTACATTCTCACCAACAGCGTGTGAGGGTTCCCTTTTTCCACATCCTCACCAAAACTTGGCATTTGTTATCTTTTTAATAATATCTATTCTGACAGGTGTGAGGCGCTATCTCACTATGGGTTTTGTTTTGTTTTGTTTTTGTTTGTTTGTTTTTAAGATTTTTTTGATGTGGACCATTTTTAAAGTCTTTATTGAATTTGTTACAATATTGCTTCTGTTTTATGTTTTGGTTTTTTGGTCACAAGGCATGTGGGATCTTAGTTCCCCGACCAGGGATCGAACCCACACCCCCTGCATTGGAAGGCAAAGTCTTAACCACTGGACTGCCAGGGAAGTCCCCTCACTATGGTTTTGATTTGTATTTCCCTGATGATTAGTGATGCTGAGCATCTTTTCATGTGCCTGTTGCCCATCTGTATGTCTTCTTTGGAAAAATGTCTACTCAGATACTCTGACCATTATTCAGTCAGGTTTTGTTTGTTTGTTTTTTATGTTGAGTTGTATGAGTTCTTAGTACATTTTGGATATTAACCTCTTATCAGATATATTGTTTGCAAATATCTTCTCCCATTAATTGGCAGCCTTTTCATTTCCCTTTAGTTTCCCTCACTGTGTAAACTTTTTAGTTTGATGTAGTCCCATTTGTTTATTTTTGCTTTTGTTTCCCATGCCTGAGGAGGCATATCCAAAAAGATATTACTAAGACCTATGTCAAAGAGCTTACTGCCTATGTTTTCTCTAGAAGTTTGTTTTTTAATTAATTTATTTTATTTATTTATTTTTGGCTGTGGTGGGTCTTCGTTGCTGCGCGCAGTCTTCCTCTAGTTGCGGAGAGCGGGGGCTACTCTTCTTTGCAGTGTGCAGGCTTCTCATTGCAGTGGCTTCTCTTGTTGCGGAGCACGGGCTCTAGGCACACGGGCTTCCGTAGTTGTGGCTCGCGGGCTCTAGAGCGCAGGCTCAGTAGTTGTGGCGCATGGGCTTTGTTGCTCCGCGGCATGTGGGAACTTACCGGGCCAGGGCTCGAACCCATGTTCCCTGCATTGGCAGGCGATTCTTAACCACTGCGCCACCAGGGAAGCCCTCTCTAGAAGTTTTATGGTTTCAGGTCCTACATTTAAGTCTTTAATCCATTTCGAATTTATTTTTGTGTATGGTGTGAGAAAGTATTCCAGTTTGATTCTTTTGCATATAGCTGTCCAGTTTTCCCAACACCATTTATTGAAGAGGCTGTCTTTTCCCCGCTGTATATTCTTGCCTCCTTTGTCACAGATTCATTGCCCATATAAGTGTGCATTCATTTCTGGGCTCTCTATTCTTTTCTATTGATCTAGGTGTCTGTTTTTGTGCCAGTGCCCTGGGTTTTCTTTTTCCCTCATGTATCCCAAACATGGAACTGAAGATGTAGGCAAGTGGGAGATACCACTGGACAAAGACCAAAAAAGCCCCAATAAAATTCTGCTTTCTCCAGTCAAAGGACCAGGAAAGAGGCAGCCTAAAAGGACAGAAAGCTTTTGGACAATTACCATTCTAGGGGAATTTCCTGGCAGTCCCTCCAAAAGACAGTAACACTTCAAATCAGCTTTATTATGGGGTGACAGATTTGGGGTTCTTAAAGATAGTGGTAGCTAGAAGAGTGATACGTCATCCCTGCAGTGGTTTGTTTGGGGGCGGGATGAGGTGGGGAGAACGCAAGGAGTCATCAGCTGGAATGACCCTTGGCCCTGCCTTCAGCGCCTACACAGTACCTGGCACACAGTAGGTGCTCAATAAATATTTGTCAGCCGTTTGTGGGTAGTGGGGGTTAAGGACTCCACACTTCCACTGCAGGGGGTGAGGGTTCGATCCCTGGTCAGGGAACTAAGGTCCTGCAAGCCATGCGGCACAGCCAAAAAATTTTTAAATAAAATTTAAAAATAACCATTCTATATTAGGACAAACACCAGAGAAGAAACTGTGGCCCCACCCACACCCACACCACAAAGGCCAATGGGGAGCCTAGATATGAAATATGAAATATGAAAACTTTTTTCAATTCAAACAATTTAATTACAGTATATTATAACACAGTAGTACAACAGGACTCACTCACATATTCATTTGACAAGTATTTACTGAGTGCCTGCTCTCTGCTAGGCACTATTCTACTGCTAAAAATAAAGTGGTGAAGCATACAGACAAGGTCCCTACAGTCATCAAGTTTACATTCTAGTGGACACCACTTTTGAATAGAAATGACTAGAAAAGCGTCTTGAAACATATACAGCCAGATGTCAATAATGGTATCTTTAAATGGATGGGATTATAATTTTTCTAATATCCTTTTCCATTTTGACTTTCCTGTGTAAGTAGGCATTGCTTTTAAACTTTAATAAGTAATAGCCAAACTTGGGAATTCCCTGGTGGTCCAGTGGTTAGGACTCCGCACTTCCAATGCAGGGGGCACGGGTTCGATCCCTGGTTGGGGAACTAAGATCGCGCATGGCGCGGCACCCTCCCACAAAAAATAATAATAATAATAGTCAAACTCAGCCAATCAAAAAATATATATTCATATGCATTTATTTATTTACTTATATAAATAAATAAAATACAAAAGGTTTTCCTCTCCTCTTGAGTTTTCTAATTATGTTTGACAGTTGAAGCAAAAATCACAACACTGTCTGATGTGGTTCTAAATATATAGAGAGGAAGTGTTTAAGACATATCAATGTGATAAATCGGAGAGGGTAAAGGGACATAAAGGGAGGTAAGTTTTCTGTACTTCTCTTGAGCAGGTAAAATGATGAGACCAAATAGATTGTGGTAAGTAATATACATATAATGTAATATCCAGAAAAATCACCCAAAAATGCTATATAAAGTGGTACACTCAAAAACATTATAGAGGGACTTCCCTAGTGGTCCAGTGGTTAAGACTCCATGCTCCCAATGCAGGGGGTCCGGGTTCAATCCCTGGGTGGGGAACTAGATCCTGCATGCAGCAACTAAGACATAAATAAATATTTAAAAAAGAACAAACACTATAGATAAAATGGATTTCAAAACTGTTCAAGTAACCCACAGGAAAGCAGAAAAAAGAAAACAGAAAAAAAAAAAAAAAAAAACGGAGAGAACAAACAGAAAACAAAAAATAAAATGTCAGACTAAGCTTTAACATATCAATAATTACATTAAATGTAAATAGTCTAAATACAGGCATCCCTCACAGATATTGCAGTTTTGGTTCCAGACCACCACAATAAAGCAAATACAGCAGTAAAGTGACTCACCCATGTTTTTTGGTTTCCCTATGCATATAAAAGTTATGTTTACACTATACAGTATTCATTAATTGTGCAATAGCATTATATCTAAAAAACAATTTACGTACCTTAATTTAAAAATACTTCATTGCTAAAAAAGGTTAACCATCATTAGCCTCATGAGTCATAATCTTTTTGCAATAGTAACTTCAAAGATCACTGATCACAGATCACCGTAACATAATAATAATGAAAAAGTTTGAAATATTTCAAGAATTACCAAAATGTGACACAGAGACACCAGGTGAGCAAATGCTGTTGAAAAAAGGCACCGATAGACTTGTTCAGTACAGGGTTGCCACAGACTTTCAACGTAAAAAAACACAATATCTGCGAAGTGCAATAAAACAAGGTATGCCTCTGTATCAATTAAAAGAAATTATCAGAGTGCTTAAAAGCATGACTCAAATGTATGTTGTGTACAAGAAACTCACTTCAAATATAATGACATAGGCAAGGTAAATGGAAAAGGATATAGCATGAAAACGATCAAAGGAAAGTAAAAGTGGCTATATTTATAAGAGATAAACTAGACCTCAGAGCAAAGTAAATTACCAGAGACCAAGAGGGACATTATGTAATGAAAAAAGGGTCAATCTACCAAGAAGACATAGTAATCCTAAATGTGTATGCATTATCAAACAACAAAACTGCAAATTATGAAGCAAAAGCTGACATAACTAAAATGACAAATAGACAAAACCACAATTATAGTTGGAGACTTTAACACTTCTCTTTCAACAATTGATGGAACAACTAGATGAAATATAGCAAAGTTATAGAACTCAGTGACACCATCAACAAACAGGATCTAATCAACATTTATAGAATACTCCACTCAACAACAGCAGAAGACACATTTGTTTTAAAAACCTAGATAGGGACTTCCCTGGAGGTCCAGTGGTTAAGACTTCGCCTGCCAATGCAGGGGACAGAGGTTCGATCCCTGGTCTGGGAGCTAAGATCCCACATGCCTCGGGGCCAAAAAAACAAAACAAAAAACAGAAGCAATATCGTAACAAATTCAATAAAGACTTTAAAAATAGTCCACATCAAAAAATCTTAAAAAAAATTTTTTTTAATTAAAAATTAAAAACCTAGATAGACCATATCCTGGGCCAAAACCAAATCTCCATGGATTTTTTTTTTTTTTGGCCGTGCTGCTTGGATTGCAGGATCTTAATTCCCCAACCAGGGATTGAACCCAGGTTCTGGCAGTGAAAGCATTGAGTCTTAACCACTGGATGGCCAGGGAATTCCCTCAACAAATTTAAATTAATTGAAATCATATAGTATGCTCTCTGACCACAATGGAATCAAACTAGAAATCAATAACAGAATGACAACAGGAAAAGCTCCAAACACTTGGAAACTAAACAGCACACTTCTTGTTCCATAACTCAAAAGGCAGCCATAGGTCAAGGGAAATTTTTTTTTAAATGCATTGAAATAAGTGAATATGAAAGTAGAACATATCAAAATTGTAGAACACAGATAAAGCAGTGCTAAGAGAGAAGTTTATAGCACTAAATGCATATATTAGAAAAGAGGAAAAGTTTCAAATCAAAAATCTACACTCCCACATCAAGAATTTAGAAAAAGAGGAGAAAATAAACCCAAAACAAGTAGAAATAAGAAAATAATAAAGAAGAGCAAAAATCAAGGACATTGAAAATTGAGAAGATCAATGAAACAAAGGGCTGTTTCTTTGAGGGGAAAAAAAAAAAAAAACTGGTAAAAATGACAAACCTCTAGCTGACAAAGACTGACCTCTAGCTGACAGAGAGAGAGAGGGAGAAGATACAACTTGCCAATAGAAATGAAACAGGAGCTATCATACAGACCCTACAGATATCAGAAGGATAATAAGAAATATTATGAACACACATAAATTCAACCACTTAGATGAAATGGTCCAATTTCTCAAAAAACACAGCTACAACAATTCACTCAGTATGAAATAGATAATTTAAATAGACCTGTAAGTATTAAGTATCTGTAATTTTAAAACTCCCAGAAAGTAATCTACGGGCCCAGTTTTCACTGGAGAATTCTACCACATTAGTAAAGGTTCTCAAGAAAAACAGAACTAATAGACTATATACAGATACGCATAATAGAAGATTTATCATAGGAATTGGCTCATGCAGTTATAGGGGCCAAGAAGTCGCACAATCTGCCATTTGCAAACTGGAGAACCAAGAAAGCCAATGGTATAATTCAGTACAGACTGCCCACTGGGGAGAGGTGGGGCCCAGGCTGAGAGTGCTGGGATGGGAGAAAGGGGAGGATGCCACCACTGCAGTAGGGGAAAGGCAGGCCTTGGGGACCTGATGGCTACTTCTGGGGGGCTGAACACTGGGTGGGAGATGGGGAACAGGCTAATCTCCTAGCTGGGGGCACCCTTCTTTCAGTTCCTCTTTTTCTACCCCCTTGCTTCTTGGAGTTACACACACACAATTCACCTCAAACACACCTAGTCACCTCCCCCAGCCAAATCCTTCTCTACCAGCTCCTGCCCAACCTCCTCCTACGGGAAGCTCTCCTGGACCAAGACAGCATCAGAACTCCCCTTCCTATGGTCACTCAGCACTAACTGGAGGGATTTTGGAGCATCGGTCCCACCTTGGCTCATGCTGCTGTTTCGGGATAGGAGGCTCAGGAATGGAGGAGGGGGAGACAAGCATTGTGCTTGGAGCCCCCAAACCTCACCCTCCTCTCACCAACCCCCACAGTACTCTCCATTAAAAGACAGCTTCATCCCACCCTCATTCCCACTCTCCGGGGACACACATACCACACAAACACACACTGCAGCCCCCCCACCCAGCACCATTGTGGTTTTTAACAGCTTTATTGATACAATTTACATACCATACAACTCACAATTTAAATTGTACTATTCAATGGTTTTTTAGTATCGTCACAGAGCTATGCAACCATCAACAACAATCAATTATATCAATAGAACATTTTCATCACCCCAAAAAGAAACCCTGTCCCCATTAGTAGTTAGTCCCCATTTCCTCCCAACACCACCACCCCAGCACCGCGACCGATCTACTTTCTATCTTTATAGATTTTCCTACTCTGGATCTTTTTTTTTTTTTTTGGCTGCGTTGGGTCTTCGTTGCTGTGTGCGGGCTTTCTCTAGTTGTGGCGAGCGGGGGCTACCCTTCATTGCTGCGCTGAGGCCTCTCATTACAGTGGCTTCTCTTGTTGCGTAGCACGGGCTCTATAGTGTGCAGGATTCAGTAGTTGCAGCACACGGGCTCAGTAGTTGTGGCTCACGGGCTCTAGAGCGCAGGCTCG
The DNA here is from genome assembly GCF_009873245.2 of Balaenoptera musculus. Taxonomy (NCBI): domain Eukaryota; kingdom Metazoa; phylum Chordata; class Mammalia; order Artiodactyla; family Balaenopteridae; genus Balaenoptera; species Balaenoptera musculus. The sequence continues at coordinate 78,684,799 of NC_045799.1, forward strand.
GTAGCTGTGGCGCACGGGTTTAGTTGCTCCGCGGCATGTGGGATCTTCCCGGACCAGGGCTCGAACCCGTGTCCCCTGCATTGGCAGGCGGGTTCTTAACCACTGAGCCACCAGGGAAGTCCTGGGTCATTTTTATAGATGAAATCATATAATACGCCATCCTTTGCAACTGGTATCTCTCACTTATCATAACGTCTTCAAGGTTCATCCACGTTGTAACACATATCAGAACTCTATTCCTTTCTATGGCTGAATGATATTGCATGTATAGATACACTCCTTTTTGTTTATTCATTCATCAACTGACATTTAGGACATTTCCACTTTCGGGCTATTAGGAATAATGCTGCTATGAACATTCGTGCACAAGTTTTTCGTGTGAACGTACATTTTCATTTCTCTTGGGTAAATACCTAATAATGGAATTGCTGGGTCATATGGTAATTCTACCTTTTGAGGAACTGTCAGACTGTTTTCAAAAGCAGCTGCAGCATTTTACAATGCCACCAGCATTGTCGGAGGGTTCCAATTTTTCCACATCCTCTGCAACACTTATCATCTTTTTGATTCTAGCCATCCTCATAGGTATGAAGTTTTATCTCTTTGTAGTTTTTTTTTTTTAAGATTTTTTTGATGTGGACCATTTTTAAAGTCTTTATTAAATTTGTTACAATATTGCTTCTGTTTTATGTTTTGGTTTTTTGGCTGCGGGGCATGTGGGCTCTCAGCTCCCCAACCAGGGTTCAAACCCACACCCCCTGCATTGGAAGGAAAAGTCTTAACCACTGGACCGCCGGGGAAGTCCCTCTTTGTAGTTTTGATTTGCATTTCCCTAATGACTAATGGTGTCAGACAACTTTTCATGTGCACCTTGGCCATTTGTATGTCTTCCTTGTCTATTCCAAATGTCTACTCAGATCCTTTGACCATTTTTTTAATTGGGTTATTTGTCTTTTTATTATTGAGTTGTAAGGACCATGGACGATATTAAGCAAAACGCTGATTGAAGCTATTTGCCCAGCGTCCCTGAAGTTTGGCCCCTGGGCAAGAAGCTTTCTGTCTTGCCGGCCTCTTCTCCTCACAGCCCTGCCCAGCAAGTCCACCTCATTCAGGCTCAGGAACGAGGCGCCTCTTCCTGCCCACCCACCCCCCGAACCCAAGCAGCTCAGAACAAACCCCTCTTCACAGATGAAGAAACCGAGTCCAGGTGGGAAAGGACTTGCTCAAGGCCACAGGACTGAGAAGAGTGGAGCTGGACTCCACCTCAGGTCTGTCCAACTAAACCCTCCACCTCCTCCACACTGTTTCTCTGCCCACCGGTTTGTCTGGCCCTGGCTGTTTTCTGGTTTGCAGTACACATACGTTTCCTCCGTTCTCATCAGTGCCCTGTGAGGTAGGTCATGTAGGCATCAATCTCCTCATTTGGCAGAGGAGGAAATGGAGGTTAGGAGAGGGGACGTGACTTTCCTCAGCCTCACAGGTAGCAAGAGACAGAGCTCAGGGCAAAACCAGCAGGAAACCCACTCTCAGGACAAAAGCATGTGATTTCAGGCACCCACCCTATACTCAGCCACGCTGCCCGAGTGTTCTGCCTCTCCTCCGACCCAAAGCCACACTGCTAACCAGGAAACTGCAGCAGCCAGCAGTCCACTGGATGGACCTGGCCTTCAAGAATTTGCTCCAGGGCAGCCCCCGCCCAGCACCAGCGGGGCCCTCTGGCCGGGCACTCCCAGCCCTGCCCAACCCAGCCCCAACAGGCCCAGCCCAAGACCTTTGCCCCTGCGAGAAGTAGGACCCTGGTTTCCATGGGCCTCTGGCCCTGTTTACCTCACCCCAGGGCTTGGACCCTTACGGAGGGAGACATAGGCTGCATGCCTGGATTTGAGAGATGTGGGGCAAACCAGAAAAACCCCTAGGCCCGGTTTGATGAGGTTTCTCATCTCGCCTGGAAGTGCCCTAGGTTCCGACTAGATTCCAAAGGCACGTGACAGAGTAGTGTCCCATTATCAGTCATTTATGCCAGGAAGAGGGCCCCCGGGCAGACAATGTTGCAGGAATGAAAGAAAATGATGTTTTTGCATCAACTTTCTAAATCAACTTTCTCTTGAGGACCCAGCACCGTTCTGGGCACTGGAGATACAGCAGTTAATAAAACCAGCAGAAACCCTTGCCTGTTTGGGGACCTTCTGGATGTCCCAGTGGAGCTGACATACTAGAGCAGAGAGAGAGAGAATAAAAAATAAGTAAGAAAAATATAGAGTATGATGGACGGTGTTAAATGCTAAAAAAGAATGTAAAGTATAAAAAGGGGACAGGACATAGTGGGGTGAATAGCTGCGATTTTATTTATTTATTTATTTGGCCACACCACGTGGCTTGCAGGATCTTAGTTCCCCCACCAGGGATTGAACCTGGGCCACTGCGGTGAAAGCAGGGAGTCTTAACCACTGGACCGACGAGGAATTTCCAGCTGTGATCTTCTTTTATTTTTTAATTTTTTTAAAATAAATTTATTTTATTTATTTACTTTTGGCTGTGTTGGGTCTTCGTTGCTGCGCGTGGGCTTTCTCTAGTTGTGGCGAGCGGGGGCTACTCTTCGTTGTGGTGCGCGGGCTTCTTCATTGCGGTGGTTTCTCTTGTTGCAGAGCACGGGCTCTAGGCACGCAGGCTTCACTAGTTGTGGCACGGGGGCTCAGTAGTTGTGGCTCGCGGGCTCTAGAGCGCAGGCTCAGTAGCTGTGGCACAAGGGCTTAGTTGCTCCGCGGGATGTGGGATCCTCCCGGACCAGGGATGGAACCCCTGTCCCCTGCATTAGCAGGCAGATTCTTAACCACTGCGCCACCAGGGAAGTCCCAGCTGTGATTTTAAATAGTGTGCTTAGGGAAGGCCTGGCTGGGAACAAAAACATGAAAGGTGAAAGGGGTGAGCCATGTGGTCTCTGCAATGTCCCAGGCAGAGGACACGGCAAGAATGGGGGCCCTGAGGTGAGGGGAAGCCAGGAAGGTGGGGGACAGGGCCTCCAAGGCCAACTCCGTAGGGCTCTAAGCAGGGCGAGGGATAGCCCAGGTGTGGGAGCAAGGCCATTGCAGGTAATGTCTGACTTCCCACTTTTGCCTGGATCAAACCTCTTTCACCACTGTTTCATTAAGGTGGATCCCGGTTCTGACTCCCCGCCGGCGCAGCGGGAGAGAGGACCAGGGCTCTGTGAAGGGAGGGGACTCAATGGGGGCGGCTGTGGGAGGGGAGAGCAGCTCAGCTAAAGGGCTCCAGGGTCACTGCGAGTGTTAAGAGCTGAGAGCTGGAGAGGGGCTAGAGATCTGAGTTCAGCACTGGCTCAGGGGTGTCTTCTGGGCGCCTTTGCGGGTTGTCCCTGGCTTCTGAGTCCAGACGTCCAGGGATGGCAACCCCATGGGCCTGGATCAGGCCGAGATCCTGCGCTGGGAGCGCTGCCTCAGAGGCCAGAGGGACCGAGGAGCAGGTGCGCAGCTCCCGGGGCAGCGGCCCACTCTGGGAAAACAGCCGCGGCCACGCCCACAGTGGGCCCTCCCTGTCCCCGCGGATCCCTGGCAGCTGGCAGCGCCCCTTTCCCCACGCCTCCCGTGCCAACGGCGCTGAAAATGCGCGGGGGAGGAGGCGTGTCCAGCACTTTGTGCTTTTCGCCCCACACCCCGTAGAATTCGTTTCCGAGCAGTGGGGAACCAGGAGCGAGGGGCGGGGGCGCAGGTCTCGGCCCCGCCCTCTCTTGGCACCCCCCACCCCCGCGCCGTGAGCCACTCCTGGCCAAGTCCTTCCTCCCAGGGCGCTTAGTGAAGGTGGGAAGAGGGGCCACGTCACTGTCCCCAGGCCCGGGAGAGGGCGGCTCCGCCCCTCCCTCCCCCGCCGGAGCGCTGGGCCGGGATCGAAAACTAACCTGCCCCAGCCCAGGGCCAGCCCAGTCGCTGCCGCCCGCCTACAAAGCCACAGGCAGGTGCAGGCGCAGCCGCTGCGCGAACGGGCAGAGCGGAGCCTTTAGGGCGCGCGCCATCCGTGTGTCTGTCCGTCGCTCCATCAATCCGGGCGTCAGCCCGTCGGCGCACCGCCGCTCCCGCCCAGGCCCCAGCGGCCCCGGCCCCTCGTCGTCCCGCACCCGGAGCCGCCCTCCAGTGACGGCTTTGGCGCGGCAGCCATGTCCATGGGCCTGGAGATCGCGGGCACCTCGCTGGCCGTGCTGGGCTGGCTGGGCACCATCGTGTGCTGCGCGCTGCCCATGTGGCGCGTGACGGCCTTCATCGGCAGCAGCATCATCACGGCGCAGATCACCTGGGAGGGCCTGTGGATGAACTGCGTGGTGCAGAGCACGGGCCAGATGCAGTGCAAGGTGTACGACTCGCTGCTGGCGCTGCCGCAGGACCTGCAGGCGGCCCGCGCCCTCATCGTCATCGCCATCCTGCTGGCCGCCTTCGGGCTCCTTGTGGCGCTCGTGGGTGCCCAGTGCACCAACTGTGTGCAGGACGACACGGCCAAGGCCAAGATCACCATCGTGGCGGGCGTGCTCTTCCTGCTGGCCGCCTTGCTCACCCTCGTGCCGGTGTCCTGGTCGGCCAACACCATCATCCGGGACTTCTACAACCCCTTGGTGCCGGATGCACAGAAGCGCGAGATGGGCTCCGCCCTGTACGCGGGCTGGGCGGCCGCGGCGCTGCAGCTGCTGGGGGGCGCTCTGCTCTGCTGCTCGTGCCCGCCGCGCGAGAAGAAACACACGCCTGCCAAGATCCTCTACTCGGCGCCGCGCTCCACCGGCCCGGGCGCCGGCACCGGCACAGCCTACGACCGCAAGGACTACGTCTGAGTGAGCAGCCGCGGGGAGCCTCCACCACCCCCACGAGCTGGCGCGCCCACCAGGCCTGCGTGCGGCCTTGCATCGGAGACCAGCCCACCCAGATGCCAGGCAACTCTCTCGCTGGACTGGGAGGGGACCTCCCGGCGCCCCCTTCCCCAGCTGCCACCCCTCCTCGGGCCCGGGAGCGGGATTGCGGAGCCCAGGGGCCAGCCAGCATGGACCATGAAACCTTGCCCCTCTGGAGCGCGGAGCTGGGGTGACTGCCTCCACTTGTTCGCCCCGTCGGGCTGCGGCCTGACAGCCCTCGTTGAGCAGGGACCCGCAGTCTTGAAAAGGGCCACTTGATATTTTTCAATAAAAACCTTTCGTTTTGCAGTTGCCTGCGTGCGCCTCCTTGTCCTGAGCGCGGACAGGCCTCCACCTCCCTGCAGAGCTCCCCCACCCCCACCCCCACAACAGTTGGCCTTGGCTGGATTCTGCTCTCCCACTGCCCGGGATGAAGCTTAGAGAGGGACCGAGTTTCGGTAGCCGAGAAAGTGGGGTTGTAAACTTAGCTGGATGCTCACTAGCTAGTTGGTCCTTTGGCCTGTTCACTGGGGATTCAGACGATGACGCCCCAATCTGGAGGGGCAGGCATGAGCACTTCCGGGCATAGGGGAGGTGGGAGGAGGATGTCAGGGACCCCCTTCTCTAGGGTTTGTGCCTGGAGCACCGGCCCTCCACAGTGCTCCCGCACACCTGAATCTCCCCTGTGGCGTGTGAAAGAGCACATTCAATGCTATGATTTCATATTTGGGAAAGGAGAACAAAAAGATCTATTGTTTTGGTAAAACACACTACCAAAGAAAGCTGAGTGGAATCTTCTCACCAGGAGAAGAGGTGAGAGAGGGGCCTCATTTTCTTCCTGAAACCCTTGAGGGAGGGAAAGGGGGGGGACTCAGAACTCTCTGGTGACATTCTAATGCTAAGGTAAACAAGGTTTGGAAACACTTGTGTCTTGGAGAAGGTGTAAGAGGTTCAGGCAGTGGGAAAGGGGGATGGTGTCCAGAACCAGGAAAGTGGGATTCCAGTGGCTGGGTAGATAACAAGGTGAGGGAGGAAGTGGCAATGGGGCCCTGGGTCCAGAAGAGGCCAAGTCATGGAGAATCTCGTGTGCAGAATTACAGATTTGGGACCCTAATCTAATGTTATGGGAATCGTGGAAGGGACGTATCTGGTCAAATTTACACTCTAAAATAACCTCTCCAGCTGCCCCTGCAGAACTGGGACTCAAGGAGGGGGATGAAGGCAGGAGACCATCTTAGAGGCTGTGCAGCTATCCCTGTGTGAGATAATGCAGCCCAGAAATAAAGCAGGGACAGTGGGATGGGGGACCAGGCCTGATGGGGAGGGGGCGTTGTAAAAGAAGCAAGGCGAGCAGGGCTGGAGAACCATTTGGATATGCAGGGTGAGGGAGTGGAAAGAGCTAGGATAACCCCAATTTTCTGCCTTAGGTCACTGACTGGCTGGTGGTGCCATTTACCAAAATAGGACCAGGTTGCTGGGGGAAGATGACGGTTTCAGTTGTGAGTGAACAGAGTTTGGCAAGCCTGTGGGACCTCCAGGCAGAGATGTCCAGGAAGTGACAGGGCATACGTAGAGATCTGGAACTCAGGAACAGTAAACCTGGCTGTTGTTAGCATACATATGGCAACCGAAACCACGGAAGTGGATGAGGTCAGTCTAGAAACCAAAGAGAAAAAAAGAGTTTCAAGAAGGCGGGCGTTGGCAATGGCATCCGAGGCTGCGGAAGTCGTCAGGCAAGAAGGAGCCTGAAGATTAAAAGCAGCAAGGTGGTCACTGGAGGCCTTAACTAGAGGCGCGGGGGCAGACGCAGTGGACAGAAAAGTGAGTGGGAGATGAGAAGCAGAAACAGAACATGTAGACCATGCGTCCTAGAGGTTTGGGGAATCCAGGCCAGGAGAGCCACCTGCAGGGGAGCAAGGGTCACAGGACAGGTATTTGGGATTGTGGAGGCTTGCAACTATTTCGAAGTTATTGTATCTCGAACTTCTTGGCCTGCAGCAAAGCGAAAGCAAAAGGCCCCAGGGGCAGGCAGATTTTTTCAGTAGAATGCTTCACATAGCTCCCAAAAAATTCTCCTCTAGTTAAGGAACAACAGACATGTTTTTACCCTTTATGACCCGAGGAAGAGGAAGTAGGTTACCATGAACAGTAAGAGTACCTGGGCTTTAGATCCTTCATTCTCTGTGGGATTCCAGGAAAGGACTTGGGGTTGCCATTACTCTCTCTCCAACCCAGTCCCCTTTGGGAACCAGTCTTCTAGCCTGGGGGGAAGGAAACAGAGTGACATGGAATATGAAGGTGAGGGGGGCTGCTAGTGATGGATCCTAGGGAGAGCTAGAGGGAGGGGATGTGGGCTCGGGGCGGGGGTGGGAGGGCTCCAGGCGGAGGCCTCAGGGGAAGGGGGCTTAGCCACGGGGAAGTGAGGGGAGGGAGCCCAGTAAGAGGGAAGGGACTCAGAGAAGGGGGTCAGCGAAGGGGAGGGGACTCCGTGGGGGGAAGTGTCAGAGAGGGAAGAGGCTTAGCAGTAGAGGGGGAGGGAACGAGATGGGATTTGGGGGTGTAGGCAGAGGACCAAGGGATTGCATCTGCCTTCACCCAGCCCCACGGTCTCTTTGCCAGTGGAACCAGGGACTCAGGTTGGCCCAAGCCAAAACTGAGGGGCACCAGGTGGCTTCTTTGTCCCAGAGGGCCCTGCAGGCAGGAGCGAGTTTATTCATTTACCACCGGCTTCAAGAGGGCAGCCTGGATGCAACGCCTCCCAGCCACACTGTGGCAGAGCTGCAGCCTGAGGCTCTGAGCCAGCCAGCCCCCTGTGGTCCATCCCCAGCACGCCCGCCAGCACCCCCGAGCCAGAGGGATGTGGCAGACAAGGTAGACAGACCCAATCAGATCCTCAGGTGGGGTGGGAAGGGCTCCCGGGCCTCAGACCCTCCCCTGGCTCACTAGTCTCTCCCCAAGCCTGGGCTCTCCTGGGCTCCCCTGGCGGGTAGTGGTGAGGTATCCTACCCCATCCTACACCCTCCCACCCCAACTCGCACACACATCCTTGCCTGGCTTCAGGATCTGTCCTAACTCAAACTCTTCTTATTCTTTCTGGAGTTTAGGGTCTAAACAGAGGGGGTAGAGTCTGCAGCCTAGAGACCACAAACTGAGGAGGGTCCCACGTGAGGGGTCCCAGGAAATCTTGAGACTGCTAGAGAAGAGAAAGGCGTTTGGTGTGACTGGACTGGGAGTCAGCTGGGTTCCGCTTCTTTCCCTGTGTGACTCTGAGCAATTCCCTTCCCTTCTGGGTCTCAGTTTCCCCATCATTTCAACATAGGGCTTGGACCAGATGATCCATGAGGGCCCCTGTAACTTGTCTTTTCCATCCCCATTTTTATCCTTATCACCCCCTGCAGAAGAAAATTAGTCAGAACCAAACTGACCAGGTAAACAGGGCAGTTCACTCTCTGAGTCTCAGTTTCCTCATCTACAAAATGGGTATGATAATAGCACTGAGCTGTGTTGAGGATTAGCTGAGCCATCCTCTGGATTCCCATGCAGTCTAGTTTCACCCCATCACAGCACATACTACACTATGTTGTTGTTCCGTTTCTTGGGAGATGTCCCCTGCAGAAGATCATCTCCCAAGGTCAGGGGCACTATCCTGAGCTTCTCTCTGTCTGCAGCACCCAGTACAGGCCAGCGCCCATTTGTGTTCCTGTCTATGTGCAGGAGTAGCACCTGGCACAATGCTAGGCACACAGTAGAACGTCAGTTAACTTGAGTTGGTATCGTTAATATTTTGGTGTATTCAGCCAGGCAGGAGTCTGGGAACATGAGGGAGACGGCTGGGTCGTGAGAAAGTCCTTGGATTTCTTCAGAATCCACAGCCCCTGGAGCCCCCTGCCAGGCCCTGGGGCTCTGTCCCACCCCACCTCCCACTGTTGTGCTGCAGGCTGCCCTGGTCTTGCCACACCTGTTCTAGCTCTTCCTCCTACCAAAACCAAAAGCCAAGTGTTTTATCAAACAAATACAGCATTTATTGTGTCTCCCTCAAGGTCTGCGGCAGGCCTGGAGGGACAGACAGTACCTTCCTTCTCCCTCCCCTGCCAGGGCTCCATTCGAGGTCATCCTTGCCAAGACAAGTATGCACTGCAGAGGAGGTGAAGAGAGAGAGAGCGCATTGGCCCTGGTGAGGGACCTTGGACAAGTCACTGGCCACCTCCCACTCTCCTCTGTAAGAGAGGTGATGTTGTCCCTGCTCTATTTGATCTCCGTAAGAACCCTGCAGGGTAGGCATTACACGATGAGACCACCGAAGCTCACAAGCTGATAAGGCTGGGCTCCAGGCTCTGCCACCTCCTGTCAATTACCAGCCTGTTATTATTTCTAGATACGTCCACCTCTCTTCTTCCCCACTTGTACCACCGATTCCAACCAGGGTATCACCATCTTTCTGTAACAGCCTCAAGAGGGTCTCCCATCTCCAGACTGCCTCTCCCTACCCTCAACCCTGCTCAGTCCATTTCCAAGCCATTTGGAATAGCCGAGTGACACAGTCCTGAATCTGGCCATGTCACTCCCCTATTTAAAATCCTTCCAGTACCCCAAGCCGACATGGCTCTTAAGAGCCCACCCAGACAACATGGCATGCCTAAAGAGCCCCTACAAGGGCAGAGCCATGCTTGCCTCTCAGTTTCTGCCTGCACTCCCTGCATTGCCCCACTCTGCCTCCCCACCCCGGCCTGCAAGGCCCAACCCCACTAGACAGCCTTCCCTTCCTCAAAAATCGTGCTCTCTGGACCCTCAACACAAGTCATTCTCTCTTCTTGGCACAGTTTCCCCATCTTCACCTCACCCGTCTTGGGAAGCTTAAAGGTCACTTTATATCCCAGCTAAGGGATGCTTCCCTGACACCCAGCCTATTCCTATAGAGTCCTGGGCATCCCGGGCAACACCAGAGCATTTGTCCCTCTGTGTCAGAATCACCTCTTTTTTTCTTTTTCTTTTTTTTTTTTTGGCCGCGTTGGGTCTTCGTTGCTGCGCGCAAGCTTTTTCTAGTTGCGGTGAGTGGGGGCTACTCTTCGTTGCGGTGCACGGGCTTCTCATTGCAGTGGCTTTTTTGTTGCAGAGCACGGGCTCTAGGCACGCGGACTTCAGTAGTTGCAGCATACCGGCTCAGTAGTTGTGGCACATGGGCTTAGTTGCTCCGCAGCATGTGGGATCTTCCCTGACCAGGGATCGAACCCATGTCCCCTGCATTGGCAGGTGGACAGAATCACCTCTTAACTTGTCTTTCTCCTGCCCTAGACCATCAGCTCTGTCGGGGAAGGACCTAAGCATCCTGTTCACCTTTGTATGCCCCAAGCCTAGCAGAATGCCCAGCACAAAGCTGATACTCAATAAAGGAGAGACAAGGTTAATGTCCATGGTGCCTTTTGGAGACAAAAATGACTGTGTCTTATGTGCAATCAGGGAACAGCAGCAGATTGGTTCTAGAAGAGTTCAGAGGTCATGAAGAGCTGTAACAGTCTAGGAAGGCTTTGTGGGTGGAGGGGCGGGGGGTCCCTGAAAAGGTCTTGAGTAAGTAGGTTTTAGATGGGCAGAGCTAAGGGGAAAAGGCTTTCCAGGCAGGAGTCACTGATTGGGCAAAGGCAAGGTGTCAGACCAGAAGTCAGGAGCTGACCAAAATGTCAACCTGGTTGAAGTACAAAATTTGTATACAAGCCAGTAAGAGAAAGGTTGAAAAACTTGAGTAGGGACACGGAGTTACATTTCAACCCAAATTTCTCTGCCTGGTATTCCAGACCCTTCAGTGCCTCCTTCCCAAACCCAACAATGCAGCCACCTAGAGCTGTTCCAGCCTCCACAGTTTTTCTTTTATTGAAGTATAGTTGATGTGCAGTAATGCTACATAAGTTACAGGTGTACAATATAGTGATCCACAATTTTTAAAGGTTATACTCCATTTATAGTTATTATATAATATTGACTATATTCCCCATGTTGTACAACATATCCCTGTAGCTTATTTCATACCTAGTAGTTTGTACCTCTTAATCCCCTGCCCCTATATTGCCCCTCCTCCTTTCCCTCTCCCCACCCAGTCTCCACACTTTTTTTTTTTTCTTTGGCCATGTCGCACAGCAGCATTGGGGATCTTACTTCCCTGACCAGGGATTGAACCCGTGCCCCCTGCAGTGGAAAAGAGGAGTCTTAACCACTGGACTGCCAGGGAAGTCCCAACACTTTTTACTATCCCTATCCTTCCACCTTGCCTTCTGTCCACATGCTAATCATTGGCAATTCATTGGGAATCCAGATGCATTAAAGGTCTAATACAACAAAACAAACAAGCAAACTAGAAAGAACTAGAAGACAATGCAGAAAACATTTTTATGATATCAAAATGAGGAAAGCCTCCCTAAGCAAGACACAAACCCCAGAAGAAGTCAAACAAAAGACGATCAGGGGCTTCCCTGGTGGCGCAGTGGTTGAGAGTCCGCCTGCCAATGCAGGGGACGCGGGTTCGAGCCCTGGTCTGGGAGGATCCCGCGTGCCGCGGAGCGGCTGGGCCCGTGAGCCACAATTGCTGAGCCTGCGCGTCTGGAGCCTGTGCTCCGCAGCATGAGAGGCCGCGATGGCGAGAGGCCCGCGCGCCGCGATGGAGAGTGGCCCCCGCTTGCCGCGGCTGGAGAGGGCCCTCGCACAGAAGCGAAGACCCAACACAGCCATAAATAAAATAAATTAAAAAAAAAAAAAAAAAAGATGGCTAGCAGGACATCAGAGCCGTTTTAAAAAAAAAAAAAAAGATGATCAAATTTGAGTGCATAACAAATATAAAATAAATAAACAATCTGAAAAGGAAAGTAAGAAAACAATTCCACTTACAATAACATCAAAATGAATAAAATTCTTAGAAATAAAACCTAACCAAGGAGGTGAAAGACTTGTACACTGAAAAGTACAAAACATTACTGAAAGAAATTAAAGAAAACACAAATAGATGGAAAGACACCCCATGTTTATGGATTGAAAGACTTAAAATTGTCCAGACATCCATACCACCCAAAGTGATCTACAGATTCAATGCAACCCCTGTCAAAATCCCAATGGCATTTTTGTTTTTGTTGTTGCAGAAATAGAAAAATTCATTCTGAAATTCATATGGAATCTCAAGGGAACTGAATAACCAAAAAGAAGAACAAAGTTGGAGAATCCACACATCTGGATTTCAAAATATTACAAAACTATAGTAATCAAATCAGTGTGGTACTAGCATAAAGACAGACATACAGACCAATGAAATGGAATAGAGAATCCAGAAATACACTCTCACAAAAATGGTCAAATGAGTTTCAACAAGGATGCCAAGAACACTCAATGAGGAAAGAACAGTTTTTTCAACTGGATATCCACATGCCAAAGAACAAAGCTGGACTCTTGCCTGACAGCATATACAAAAACTAAAACTGGATCAAAGACCTAAACATAAGAAGTGAAACAACAAAACTTTTAGAAGAATGTGGGGGAAAAGCTTCACAACATTGGACTTGGCAACAATTTCTTGGATATGACATCAAAGGCACAAGCAACAAAAGAAAAGAATAGACAAATTGGACTTGATGAAAATTTAAAATTTTGTGCATCAAAAGATACTATGGACAGAATGAAAAGGCAATCCACGGGATGGTTTTGGAATATATTTGCAAATCATGTATCTGATATATGATTAATATCCAGGATATATAGAGAATTCCTAAAACTCAAAAAAAAAAAAAAAAAAAAAAACAGGAAATAACAACTGTTGGCAAGGATATAGAGAAATTGGAACTTTTGTGGACTGTTGGTGGGAATGTAAAATGGTACCGATGCTGTGGAAAACAGTATGGGGGTAAAAAACTTGAACTACCATATGATCCAACAATGCCACTTTTGGGTATATATACCTGAAAGAGTTGAAAGCAGGGTCTCAAAGAAATATTTGCACACCCGTGTTCATAGTACTATTCACAATAGCCAAGAGGTGGAATGCAAATGTCCATCTATGGATAAAGAGATAAGTAAAATGTGGTCTATACATACAATGAAATATTCTTCAGCCTTAAAAAGGAAGAAGGGGCTTCCCTGGTGGTGCGGTGGTTGAGAATCTGCCTGCCAATGCAGGGGACGCGGGTTCGAGCCCTGGTCTGGGAAGATCCCACATGCCGCGGAGAAACTGGGCCCGTGAGCCACAATTACTGAGCCTGTGCGTCTGGAGCCTGTGCTTGGCAACGAGAGGCCGCGATAGTGAGAGGCCCGCGCACCGCGATGAAGAGTGGCCCCCGCTTGCCGCAACTAGAGAAAGCCCTCACACAGAAACGAAGACCCAACACAGCCATACATACATACATACATACATAAAAAGAATGTAAGCAGACAAGAATAGCATTAAAAAAGTAAAAAATAAAAAAAAATTTAAAAAAAAAAAAGGAAGAAGATTTTGACATATGCCATAATATGGATGAGCCTTAAAGATAAATACTAATTGAAATAATCCAGCCACAAAAAGACAGATACTGTATGATTCTACTTATATGAGGTACATAGAGGAGTCGAATTCATAAAGACAGAAAGCAGAATGATAGCTACCAAGGCGAGGAGAGGAGGAAAAAGGGAGTTGTTCTTTAATGGGTATAGTTTCAGATTTACAAGATGAAAAAGTTCTGGGGACTTCCCTGGCAGCCCAATAGTTAAGACTCTGCACTTTCACAGCAGGGGGTGCCGGTTCGATCCCTGGTCGGGGAACTAAGATCCCAAATAAAGAAAAAGAAAAAGTTCTGAATATATGTTTCACAACAATATGAATTTATTTAAAATTACTGAACTATACTCCATAGTTAAGGTGGTAAATTTTATGTTATGTGTTTTTTGCCACAATAAAAAAATTTACATAGAAGGGAAAAATGAACAAATGTCAAAGATAAGCAAGAAACAGGGAGAAAATGTTTGCATCATATGTAACAGAAAAATGGTTAAAACATCTACTATAAAGAGTTCCTGCAAATCAACAAGAGAAAGTATAGCAGTCCAAAAGAATAATCGGCAAAGGAGAAGAAGCAATTATAAAAATAACTATTTATGCTAATAAACATATGAAAAGATGTATAACTTCCCTATTAAGTGGTATTTCTCTAAATTCTCTAAGTGAAACAAATTTTTCCTCCTTTTAGATTGGCAAACTTTAAAGACTGATTGTGTCACTGGGGGCCTGGCAGAAAGCAGACAGCATGCTGGATTTTATTCTATTTCTTTATTTTTTATTTTTTTGGCCGTGTGGCCAGCGGAACTTCCCCAACCAGGGATTGAACCTGTGCCCCTTGCATTGGAAGGGCAGAGTCTTAACCACTGGACCACCAGGAAAGTCCAACATGCTTGATTTTAAAGAGACTTTATTGGAGGGACTATGTACAGAGAGGTATGGGTAGAGCTAGGGAATTCAGTAAAGGATATTGAGGTACCAAGAAACTAACAATTAAAAAAAAAAAAAAAAAAGGGAAAGAGGGCTTCCCTGGTGGCGCAGTGGTTAGGAATCCACCTGCCAATGCAGGGGACACGGGTTCGAGCCCTGGTCCGGGAAGATCCCACATGCCGTGGAGCAACTAAGCCCATGCACCACAACTACTGAGCCTACGCTCTAGAGCCCACGAGCCACAACTACTGAGCCCACATGCCACAGCTACTGAAGCCCACGCGCCTAGAGCCCATGCTCCGCAACAAGAGAAGCCACTGCAATGAGAAGCCCATGCACGGCAAGAAAGAGTAGCCCCCGCTTGCTGCAACTAGAGAAAGCCCGCGCACAGCAACGAAGACCCAACGCAGCCAAAAATAGATAAATAAATAAATAAAAAGAGCTGCATCTCCAGCAGCATTAAAAAAAAAAAAAAAAGAAACTAACAATAGTGGGGAGCCATTACCACCCCCCAAGGCTAAAGAAGCAATGGGAGGAAACCGAGTTACAGGGTTGAAAGATGGAGCCATGGGAAACAGGGTTGCTGGACAGTAGCCACAGCTGTAGAAGGACACACCCTCTGCTGGAACCACAGCAAACCTGGGAGCAGGAGAAACAAATAGGCCAGCATTTCTCTCTTCTATTAGCTTTGCAGGCTAATACAGCCTGCAAAGCTGAGCCTCCCAGAGGCCCAGTCAAGAGCGGAGAATGGATCTGCGACACTAACCAGCACTTTGATGATATCCCAATGAGAGAAAATAATAGCTAACAATTTCTAAGTGCAAGTGTTGACTGAATAGTGGTATTATCATCATTATCCCCATTTTATAGATAGGAAAACTGAGGCACAGAGAAGTTATACTAGTTGCCCAAAGTTCACACAGACATTACACAGAGACGCTGGGCTTTGAACTCAGGCATCTGGTCTTCTAGAGCCCAAGTTGTTAAGGACTGCACTCCTCTGCCTCTTGTTTTCCTTTTCCCTTGTTGGTGAAGTATATATTGATACAATAACCAATTTTTTGGAGGGCAATTTGACCACTTCTACAAAAAATAAGGTCCTTTATAAGTATAAAAAAATCTGAGATCCAGTAACTCCACTTCTAGGTAACACTGTTCAGAAATACTCAGTGTGCAAAGATATGGGATATTCATTTCATGCATCTATAGATAACTAGAGCAGACCCCCACCCCCAGCTCCAGTGATAACTCCTGATTAGACTAAGCCAATCATGGTGGTTGATCTCTTTCCCTCCATGGTGATTGGCTCAGAGTGGGCATGTGACATTTTTGCAGCCAGTGAGATAGGAGGGAAGGTCTGTTGCCGGGCCGCAGGACTAGGCTTCCACTTGCCTAGGAAAGAAATTAGAAAAGTGAACACTGAGTGTATAATTGATAATATTAAGAAATATTAAGTGGTCCAGTGGTTAAGACTCTGTGCTTCCACTGCAGGGGTACAGGTTCAATCCCTGGTCAGGGAAGTTTCACATGCCAGTGGTGCGGAGGGGAAGAAAGAAAAAAAGTATGTAAATGATATGGTGGTTTATGTTTAAAAAACAAATAGGTCCTTAGCTTTTAGAGAAACATACTGAAATATTTACAGATGAAATAGTATGATGTCTGAGGTTTATTTCAAAATAATGCAGAGATGGGAGAGGAGATACATGGAGTACAGATGAAACAAGATTGGCCTTGAGTTGATAATTGTTGAAGCTGGGTGATGGGTGATGGTGATTCTATCTCCCTTCATATATGTTTAAAATTTTTCATAATAAAAAGTTTTTTTTTTTTAAAGGTAGATCCAGGGAATTCCCTGGCGGTCCAGTGGTGAGAACTCTGCACTTTCACTGTCGTGGGCCCGGGTTCAATCCCTGGTCAGGAAACTAAAATCCTGCAAGCTGCACAGCACAGCCAAAAAATAAAAGAAAATAAAAGTAAAAATTTTAATTTAAATTATAAAGAAAGGTAGATCCAATAAACTAAATTAAATAATAAAAATAAATTAAAATTTAAAATTTTTTTTAAAATTTTAAAAATAAAAACTAAAAAAGGTAGATAGAAAAAACGATCTCCCTCAGAAATACCTTATTTCTCTTGCATTAGCAAATACCACCCACTCTCTACAATATCCTTCACATCAACATATAAACATGTTTATCTCCCATCTTAAAAAAAAAAAGTTCCGTGACTTCACACCTCCAAAGAGATGCCACCCCATTTCTCTGTTCACCTCAAGAGTTATCTCACCCCTGATTTTGCTTCCTCCCTGCCCACATGCCAATCAGCCCCTCCTGTCTGCTCCTACTCCCACCCCTTCGCCACTCCAAGCTGCTCCTGGCAAGGTCCCTGGGGCCTCCAGGTTGCCATGGCCAATAGTCACCTTTCCATCCGGAGTTTACTCACGCTCTCAGCAACTGTTGACAGAGGTGACCGCTCTCTCTCCTCCTCAGAACTCTCACTTGTCCTGCTCGTTGTGACACCACCCTCGCCTGGCCTTCCTCCTCCTTCTGTGCACTTCCTCCATCTCCCTTCCTGCCATCCTCCAAAGGTCCTCTGTCTTAGGCCCTCTTCTCTTCCTCCAATGCACTTTTATCCCCTGTGAGCGTCTCTCCCATTTCCATGGCTTTAACATCCTCCAGCTCCCAGACCTCTCCTCCGAGCTCCCCACTCATGCATCCACCTGCCTCCTTGAATGCCACGAAGACAGTAGAGGACACTGGTTAACAGCATGGCCCCTGGAGCCCAACCACTTGGGATTGGATCCCGGCCCTGCAGCTTCCAAGCAGAGTGATCGTGGGCAATTAATTAACCTCTCTGTTGCTCAATTCTCTCAGCTATTAAAGGAGGGATTAAATAATACATGTACCCTCTCACAGTCATTATGAGGAGTAAATGAGTTAATGGATATAAAGCATTTAGAACAGCGCTTGGCATGTTAAACTCAATAAATGTTAACTATTATGCTATCTCATGGGCATCTCAAACTTAACATGCCTCAAGTGGAACTCTAGATTCTCCCTTACCACTTGTACCCTATAGAGGGGGGAAAATAAATTCCTCTCCAGCCTTCCCCATCTCTGTAAATGGCACAGCTACCCATCCAGAAACCTGGGAGTTGTCCTTGATTTCTTCCTTTTTCTAAGCAGCATCTTCCTCTCTATCCATCTAATTCTTCATCCAGGGAATTCCCTGGTGGTCCAGTGGTTAGGACTCTGCGCTTTCACTGCTGAGGGTGCAGGTTCGATCCCTGGTCGGGGAACTAAGATCCCACAAGCCACGCCCTGCAGCCAAAAATAAAAAATAAAAATAATTGTTCATCCAATCCTATTAATTCTAACTCAAAATATATCTCAAGTCTATCTACCTCTCTCTACCTCCACAGCCACCTCACAGTCAAAAATTACCATCTTGTCTCAACTAGATAATACAATAGCTTCCTAGCTGATTTTCCTTCCTCTCCTCCACCCCTCCTCTAATCTGTCTCTCCAGCCTTCTCCTGCATAGCCAAATAGTCTTTGTAAAATGGAAATCATGTCTCTCCCCGCTTAAACTCTTACTGGCTCTCATTTCTCTTTAATAAAGAACAAGTCCCTTACCAGGCCCCTACATGGACCCACCCCAGCCCATCTCTTATATGCCTTTTTCCCCTTGCTTTCTCTGCTCCAGCTTCCTCTGCCTTCCTCTCTGTTCTTCTAACAAGGGAAGGTCTTGTGTACTTCAGGGCCTTTGCACATACTATTCCCTCTGCCTAAAACACTTTTCCCCCTGGTGTTTATATGACTGCCTCCTTCTTATCCTCCAAATTTCACCTTACCTGAGACCTTTCCTTACCACCCTACTTAATATCTCCCACCCCAATTATTGAACACAGCACCCTGCCCACTTGAAAGCAGAAATGCTGGGGGGTTTTTTGGTTTTGGCTTTTTGTGTTCCTTGAGGAAGAGGGCCGTGTAACTGCCATATCCCTGACTCTAAAATTCATATTTAGCATCCGCGGGTGCCCAGTAAATATTTGCCAAATGAATTATTGGATTGTTGATTTATAAAGAAAGTCCGTGCATATGGCATTGTGGCAATTATGAAAGTCAGTTCATAAACTGAGCCATGCAATAACATTATTTCCTTGATGCTCCATTCTGCTGAGGCAGTGGCTGGGCCACAATTCCAGGACATTCAGCAGGGCCAGATTTGCTGGGGGTGTGTTGGAGGGGGGAGATGAGGGAGGAGGCTGGGGGGAGGGTGAAGTTGGACAGTATCCAGCCCTCAGGCAACAGTGATCACTGCTGAGGCATCACCATCTTGTCTCCATGGTCCCTTTGGTCCTGTGGTTTGTACTGTGTCTGCTTTGGGCTCAGAGCTAGGAACAATTTTGCAAGCTGCCTATGATCCTGCCTGCCTAGTAAGCCCCATGAGCCATTCCTTTCTGGGGACCCTGCTAAGAAGTAAGTGGCAGACCCCTCCCATTCTTGGCCCAAACACTTATCTCTACTGAGGCTTCCTCTTCCCCTCTGGGCTTCAGCTTTTGAAACACAAAAACCAGCTTTTCTACTCTGGTCTGCCACATGCATCCCCAGGAGCACTGAACACAGAACCCAGAGCACAGAAAAATAGGAAAATGTAAAAAGGAACAAACTAGATTAACGTAGAAATATATTGTATGTTTGGAAAAGATCAAGCTGCCTACTATGTAGGGAAAATACTAGAAGGGCCAAAATGGACAGGTCCAGTGAGAAGGTGGTGATGGAGTGGCGAGATGGGGCCGTGGAGATGGACAGAAGTCGATGGATATCAGAGCTATTTGGAAGATAAAAATCAACAGAACTAGGTGAGGGATTGGATGGGGGTGGAGGAGGTAAGGAAGGAGGCATCAGAAATGACCCCTGATTCTGCCTTGAGAAATGGGATGGCTTTGTCATTGAACATGGTGTGCCAACTTCTGGAACACCGTCCTCCACTGTAACCCCTTCACCTGGCCGACTCCTACTCATCCTTCAGATCTCCATTCAAGCATCACTTCTGCAGGGCCAGTCGGATTCCTCGGTTTTATGCTCTCACTTTCCTTTGCATATTTACTGGGTGTGTGATCACACATCCATTCGAATCTTCCCCACCAGACTGTCAGGTCTGTGAATTGATCCGGGCTCACCCCTGCATCCCCAGTGCCTGGCACATTGCGCTCAGTAAATGAAGGCTCCAAAATGCAGGCAGAGGGGGCTGGTGTGCAACCTGCAGGCTGCTGTTTCTCAAGGGGAGTGAAGACTGCTGGGTTTCAAAATACACAGACTCCCTCCACCCCAAAAGAGGAGGTGTCCTCACCCCACCTACTTTAAGAACGTGTGCCTGTGATGAGGCTGTGACTGGGGGTACAGTGACTGTGCACGTGAGTCTGGAGGTAGGAAAAATGTCGACAAGAGTTAGCAGGGCCGGGACTTCTCTGGTGGTGCAGTGGTTAAGAATCTGCCTGCCAACGCAGGGTACAGGGGTTCGAGTCCTGGTCCAGGAAGATCCCACATGCCGCGGAGCAACTAAGCCCGTGTGCCACAACTACAAAGCCTGGGCTCTAGAGCCCGCGAACCACAACTACTGAGCCCGTGTGCCACAACTACTGAAGCCCGTGCACCTAGAGCCCGTGCTCTGCAACAAGAGAAGCCACTGCAATGAGAAGCCCACGCACGGCAACAAAGAGTAGCCCCCGCTCACCGCAACTAGAGAAAGCCCGCGCACAGCAACGAAAACCCAATGCGGCCAAAAATAAACAAAAAAATAAATTTTTAAAAAGAGTTAGCAGGGCCTGTCGGGGGTTCTGGAGCAGAGGAGCAAGTAGGTGAAAGCAGGAGATGGAGGATCTGTGGGTCTGGTGGGGAGCTTGGAGGGGAGGAGGTACAGGTAAGGCCTGGAGGTGGCAGAAAGGGTCCCCAGAGGTGTTCTGGACACCAGGCTAGAGGATGATCACGCGCAGTCTCCGTCTTCTACACGGGGTCCCCAGGAGCCTCCCCAACCTGCTCCGAAGAAAATAAATACTCCACACCATCCACTGTTGTGTAGTTCATTAGTCTGTTGTTTTGTTCCCTGGCTGTCTCTAGAAAGGCACCTGTGTCTAGAAAGGCATGAGGCCCCAAGAATATCTGTTGATTGTTGAATGAAAGAAGGCAGGAGCAAATGTTCTCAAAGTGTTCCCTGAGTCGGGGGGAGGCACAGGGGATTACCACCACTTCCACGCAGAACAGGCTGCTGTGCTGATTACACAAGGTAATGCATACGAAAGTCTTGGCAGTTTAATAAACTCAGGTTCAAAATCTGGGAAGAGAGAAGTTCGGTTGGGGGTGGGGTGCTATGGGAGGATGCTGGATGGGAGTCACCTGAGGGGGGCCACGGGGACAGCCCCAAGGGAAACCTCGAGGGGTCTTCGAGGAACCCCGGTGACACCCGCCTGACCGACACCCCTGCCCCACCTGGCGGCGGGGAGGAATTTGCCCTGTTGACCTCCCCAGGCGCCCTCCTGTCACCATGGTGACCAATCGCGGAAACAAGCAGCCTGATTGTCCCTGCTCAGCGGGGCAGGTGAAACCCTGGCCACGTGACCGATACTGAGCCAGGTGTGGTTAAGGGACACCCGCCACCTCCCTGTCTTAACCCATTCAACGCCGCCGCCACCAGGGTGCAGTGTTCCTGCGGCCACAGGCCGCACCCCCTTGGCTCTCAGTCCCCAGCCAGAAGGGCGGTGAGGAAATACTCGGAGCACTGTACTAGGAGTCACACAGCCGGGGAAGGACTTCGGGTTGCGCCACACGGGGGCTGCATGATTGGAACTGGGTGACTTCACCTCCCAAGTCTCCATTTTCTCAGCAGTAAAATAAGGATGCTAACACCTTCCCAGGTTGGACGGCTGGGAACAGAGATGCGGAAGTGGAGAGTCGATCACCCAGGTGGAGCGTCCTCATCCTGCACCCCGTTTCTCCACCTACATCAACCTCAGCATATCACGGGCTTGACACCCCCCAAGAAGGAGACCCTCACCAACCACCAGCGAGGCCACTGGCCTGTTCCTGACAAGATGGGAGGGGTGGACGGCCCTAAGGTTGACCCCTGCCCAACACCCCATCACCAGAGTCCTTCCAAGGTAGCAACAACCCCTCTCCTGGCCCCACTGCTTCTTCTGGAGCGTTCAAGTGAAAACCTCAAGCCAACTGGTTTTTCTGCTTGCCAGCCAGCCAGGTCCTCACCGGCCACGTGACACAGCTGGGGCCCAGGACGCAGAAACGTCTCAAGACTGCTTCTGCCCCTAGACCCAGGACTCTGGCTGGGGGCAGATGGTCAAGTGTTGTGGGCCAGGCTCAGGTTACCCAGTTAGACAGTAGGCTGGGGTGGGGATGGGGGCCAACCTGAAACCACCTTTGAAATGCTACTCTTCTGAATCACCACCATGACGTCAACCCCCTTCTCCTTTATTCACCAGTTCTAGAAAAACTTCCTACCTGATCTCCTCCAAAGACCCCTCCCAGGCCTTGGACCAACCCCCCTCCAGGGCTCAGATGTTCTCATCATGCCCCTATTGACTATGCTGGCAACAAATGATCACACCACCTGGTGTGTTTAGAGTCCCCAGCGACCTCAAAGCCCTCCTCAGATTAGAACAAAACACCTGCCCATCACCAGGCTGGCTCAAGATGGGGGCCACTTCGTTAGGCAAGGCATTTATGAGGCCACGGAGTTAGGATGCATCCTACTGTACTGACTCCATCAGGCTTGTCCTAAGGAGGTGGGGGAGAAGCCAGTGGAACCCTGGCTAGCCCAGGTGCCATGTCCTGGAGGGGGCACTGACCCAGCTACCAGCTGAACCTACACCTAAGCCTCAGCTAGTGCTTGAATCTCTCCATAATCATTCAGTAAAATTACTATTGCACTTTGCTCCAGATGAACAAACACGACCCAGGTCCTTCAGGAGCCCCCAGCCTATGGTGGACACATAGAAGTCCAGACTCTGACAAATGTTTTGAGAACATGTGGTGGAAGAGATTAGTTTCAACTGGGAAAAGCTGGGAAGGCTTGAGGAAGAGGTGGCAGTTATCCTGGACCTTAAAAGACGTGGAGGACTTTTAAGGTGGTGGGGGAAAGGACCTGAAGGGAGGTGTGCAGTATAGTCCTTGGGGGTGCCTGGCACTGCGCAGTTTGTGGGATCTTAGTTCCCCGACCAGGGATTGAACTCGGGCCCTCAGCAGTGAGAGCACGGAGTCCTAACCACTGGACCACCAGGAAATTCCCCCTGACCGTTTCTGAGCAGAAGAATGCTGTAGAAAGAGCAGCTACTCTTGCAACTGCTGAAGGCTGGACTGCTGTGGAAGCCAGCTGAGACCTGAGACAATGTCGCCACTGCCACCACTACCCCAGACTGGTCAGAGAAGATGGCAGCCAGTCAGTGTTCCAAAAGGAGGCGACTTCCCTGCACGATGTGCTGAGCGGGGTGGGAAGATTATTTATTTCTCTGCTGGTAAATGGGGGGCGGGGGTGAGCAGATCTGAACCATTTCAGCTCAGTGCAGCAAATGCCCCCTTTAGTACAAACACCTGGCCTCCCACCTTGCCTCGCAGACCAGAGGTTACAGTTATACCGCTTGTAAAAGTTATTTGCCTCAGTTTCCTCATCGGTAAAGGGCGGGAGCGGGGGTCGAGGGGCGGGTTGGAAATGACCTCTAGAGTCTCTCCTAGCTCTTTCTAGAGTAGACTTCAGGATTGGTAAGAGGTGCTCCGTCCAGCCTGCATGGGCCCCCGGCTGTGGAGCACGGCGCCTCCAAGCTGGCGCCTCGACGACGGGAGCCACTCATGGCGCCTCTCGCCTGCGACCGCCAGCGGCACAGAAAATACAGCATCCGGAGCGGGCCAGGTGCGGGGTCCGCAGCGGGCCCAGGCAGCGCCTCCTCGGCTTGCCAAGGATCTGCCCCGCGGCCAGAGTTCAAGCCCCAAACCCAGCACGTCACGAGCTGCGGGAATGTGATTCCAAAACTCAGGCTCCGACTCCCGCAAGAATTCTGCGCGGGGAGGGGCCGGGCGGAGCTTAGCAGGGCGGGGCCAGGGTATTGGTTGGCTCCGCCCAGGGCGTGGCCAGGTGCGGTGCTCTCGCCTGTGGGCGTGGTGCCCACAGGGTTACGTAGTGACGCAAGGGGCGGAGCCGGGGGGGGAGACAGTTTTCCGGGATTACGTAAGGAAACGTGAGCGAAGGAGGAGCGCTCCGCGATAGGGGGCGGGGAGAAGGCGGAGCTCCAGTCGGAATTGGGCGGGGCTGTGAGCGAGGCGGAGCCGGGGGACACCACGAGGTGCGCGCCGGGTAGGAGATCCAGGAGATGCTCCGCTGGGCCCGCGCCTGGAGGCTCCCCCGTAGGGGCCTGGGCCCCTCCAGTCCCAGCTTCTCCAGAGTGCCTGTCGCACCCAGCAGCAGCCAAGGCGGCACCGAGCCAAGGTCAGTCAAGGGTGTCAGGTGCAAGTTCGTCCTTCGCCCCTCCCCCTCCAGTCCGACCCAGATGGCTCCACTTCCTCCGCTTGGGCCCGCCCTCTCCCAGGCCGCTTCGCCACCCGGCTCAGACCCTTCCCCTACCCTTGCTCCTCCCGCCAGGCCGGTGCCGCTTTCCTACAGACTTCTGGACGGGGAGGCAACCCGCCCGCCCCTCGTCTTTCTGCATGGGCTCTTCGGCTGCAAAACCAACTTCAACTCCATCGCCAAGGCCCTGGCCCAGCAGACAGGCCGGAGGGTGAGCTTCCGGGGGAGGCGGGGACCCGAGGGAGGCGGGGCCTGGGTGGGCGGGGCCCTAGAGGAGGCCGAGGTGTGGCCAGCTTCTCTGTCCTCAACGCTGGGAGTGGCAGGTCCTTCTAGGCAGAAATGAAAGAAGGGATTGACCTTCTAAGGTTGGAGGCCCCAGGGCAGACCCAGGCCCTAGATGAACCCCATTCATTCCCTCGTGCTTTCAGCGATCCAGTCCTTCATTCGTGTTACAGGTCTGCGTGCTGCACCCTAACCTAGGCTCTGCTGTCAGATGCCTAAGCACCAATACCCTACCCTCTAAGGGGGCCAGACCCTGCTTGTTCACCAGGGATGACACGGGGCTTTCCACCTCATACAGCAGCCCGTCCTGCTGTGCTCCAGCTGTTGCCAATTCTTGGTGTCTGCTTTCTCTGGAGTTGCCACCCAGCTAGGCCAAACCTACAGAGACATGATCACATTCCTTGGGCCTTCTGGCACAGTGGCTCCAGGTTCGTCATCTGGGCCTCCAAGGTCTGAGAACTGGGCCTTCTCACCTTTCGGGCCTTTCTTCCCCTTCTGGATCTCCCCCCAACCCCAGGCTCTCCACCTCCCTCAGCCTGCAGATCTGCCAGGCTTTTGGCTATGCCCTGAATGTGGATGCCAGAGCTGCCCGCCTCACCCACTCCCCAGGTGCTGACAGTGGATGCTCGGAACCATGGTGACAGCCCTCACAGCCCAGACATGAGCTACGAGGCCATGAGCCAGGATCTGCAGGACCTCCTGCCCCAGCTGGGCCTAGTGCCCTGCGTCCTCATTGGCCACAGCATGGGAGGCAGGACAGCCATGCTGCTGGCACTTCAGAGGGTGAGCCGTCTCTATCCAGGGCTTCTTCACATCCACTGTAGACCCTGAGTGCCCAGCAGGCAACCTGGAAATCCAGTGAGCCTTGGATGGCCAAGTTCAGGATCCGGGAACTAGGCCTGAGACCTGCTATGCCTGCCCTAAGGTCCCCAGTCTGATTCTCTCCCACAGCCAGAGCTGGTGGAGCGCTTGATTGCCGTGGACATCAGCCCAGTGGAGAGCCCGTCCAGCTTGAACTTTCCAAACTACATAGCAGCCATAAGGGCCATAGACATCCCGGATGAGGCATCCCTCTCTAGTGCCCGAAAACTGGTGGATGAGAAGCTCAGCTGTGTTATCCAGGTAATGCACCCAAGCCCCTGTATGGTGTTGTGGGCAAAGGAAGAGTGGCGGCCCTGGGCCTCACAGGGAGTCCCTCCCACCTGCAACTGCTGGACCCCCACAGAGCATAAGCATGCGGCAGTTCCTGCTCACCAACCTGGTGGAGGTGGACGGGCGCTTCACGTGGAGGGTGAACTTGGATGCCTTGGCCCAGCACTTGGACAAGATCTTGAACTTCCCACCACGACCAGAAACCTACTCTGGGCCAGCCCTCTTCCTCCTGGGTGGAAACTCTCAATTCGTGCTGTAAGCCAGGCTGGGTGGTGGGAGGCGCATACCTGACTTACCCAGCCCCCAGCCTGGGGAGGGCTGGGGTGTGGGCAGGGGGCGCCTGAAAACCCAGAAACACCACTGGGCAGGTGGACTCACATGGCTCTCCATCCCTCCCCACTTGGCCTCCACTTCTCTCCTTCTCTCTCCATCTTCCTACTTTCACCCCCTCTCGGTGGCCTTCTCTCCGGCGGACAGTCCCAGCCACCACCCTGAGATTAGGCGGCTCTTCCCTCGGGCCCAGATGCAGACCGTGCCTAACGCTAGCCACTGGGTCCACAGCGACTGCCCGCAGGACTTCATGGCTGCCGTCCGAGACTTCCTGGCCTAAGGGTTGCTGGCCAGAGGGGACACGAAACCCCAGGCTTCAAGGCCCTGCGGGCTGCTCCTTGTTTCTGCACAGAAGGACTCAGGTGGGCACTGAGAGGGCACGAGGATGCGTGGGGGGTGCGTCAGACCTTAAACTTTAATGAATAAAGTTACTCCTCCCAAGGTCTTGGGCTGAGCTGTCTCACCGCCAGCGTCCCCACCGACTCAGGGTGAATCGGACCCAGGAGGTCCTGGCAGTTCCAGGGTCCATGGGGGCTCCCAGAGCGCCCCTGGACTCTCTCTGCAGCTGACTCTCGACCTGCTGCCTCACCAGCCGCTGCATGTCGTCCTGGGGGCGGGAGAGCAGGTTCAGGGGCCAGGCTTGTGCCCGGGGTCCTGCCCCCTGAGCCCAGCCGGCAGGTCCACCCTACCTCCCAGGCCTCCACCTCCTGCCTCAGTCTCAGCTTCTCCTCCAGAACTTCCAGCAGCTGGGCCTCCACAGCTCGCAACTTGGCTTTGAATATGTCCAGCTCAGCCTCCACTGCCCGCTTCCTGAGGGGGCAGAGAGAGCAGCCTGGGCGTCAGGCCCTGCAGAGCTGGTTCTGGGCCCTGGGGGTGGACAAGTATGGCCACAGCCCCCGCCTTGTGACAGAGTGGGTATTTGTGTGGCTTTTCTTCCAGGAATGCCTGACGTCCCCCCTTCCCCTCCTGGCAGGACAGAGCCTGAGGGTGAGCCAGCCACCACCCTCCCGTCCCCCACAAGCAGCTTCCTCTCACTTGGCAATGGCTTCATCCCGCTCCCGGAGGACCTGGTCCAGCGAGGGCTCTGTCTGGGTATCCCCCAGTGCTCCAGCCACTTGGGATTCTGGGCTCTGTGGTAGGGTGACAGAGGAGGGAGTAGTGGTTTGGGGCTTGCCTGGATGAGGTGTCCCACTTGGCCCTTCCGCCCTGGCCTTGGCCCTGATGCTGATGCCAGGAGGGGAAGGGTCTGAGACGTTCCGTACCTGCCCCCCAGTCTCGTGGGCAGGGGACTGCATCATGCTGAGGGGATAGTAGGTGTGGCCCCTTCCCACCCAAAGGAAAGCAGAGGGGGCAGGGTGTTTGGACCCCCCCGCCCCCAAGGAGGAAAGGAATTCTCACCTGATCCCCAGGAAAGAGACAAGGTGGGTTCAGAAGGACACTTACCCCTCGAGGGCCCCAGACTGAGAGGGTGGCCTGGTGACTGGGGACTCTTGTCGGCGGGGTGGGGCAGGCGGAGGACGTGGCCCTTTGCCCTCCCTTCCTGCCAAGGCACTCCCTGTCAGGCCCCGCCCCGGGTAGGCTGACCACGCCCCTGCCTCCACTCCTGGATCCTGGAACCCTCCAGCCAGGCCCAGAGTTTCCTCACCCGTTCCTTGCCCAGTCATGCGTGCCCCTCACCTCAAGGGGGCGCTCTACTCACATCAGGAGATAAGAAAGGAGTGACAGCCGGATGACGCCAACGCTACGAGACAGGTGCCCCAGTCCCCCATGGTGAAGAGTTGGCATCTTGGAAGCTTGAGTGGCATCACCACACATAACAACCATAACCTTAGCTCAGCAGAAAACAGAAGGGCAAAAGCTTAACCGTTCCTGGCAAACGCCTCCTAACATCTTGAACGGTCCGTCCTCCCTAGCAATATCCTCCAGTATTCCCACAATAGTGCTCATTATTCCTCCAGTATTCCCAACATTCTGATCCTGGAGTGTGGGTGGAGGTGTTGTGCTCTGAGGGGGGGGCAGGGGTAGTCTCAGAATCTCAGTATCCCACACCCCCCTCGATGTGACCGTTGAGAGCACAAGTGACCTCAAACGTGTAAAAGGGCCTCCCCATTGAGAGGCCTTTGCAGCAAGGTTCCATCTTGGGGATTAGACCCTCAACCCCACTCTAAATAGGACATACTTCCTCCAAGACCCCCCAGGAAGCTCCCTGCAGACATGACTCCTGATTATCCGGGTCCCACTCAGCCAGGTGCACCTCTAACAGCCAGACTCCAGTTTCTTTGGTTGAACCCAGGTGAAGAGGTAGAACTGAGCTGAACCCCCAAAAACCCCTTTTGTGGAGGAGATTCATTCAGTGTGTTTCTGGAGGCTGCTCTGTGTCATGATCCAGACAGGACCTCTGCTCTCGGATCTCTGGGGCTAGCAGGCATGAAGCACAGATAGAATCAGAAAAGGGTGTCAGGGAGTCCAGGGACAGTGGGAGCACAAAGGCCCCTCACATCCAGTTACGGGGGTTCCACAGGAGCTTGTCCAGTAATGAATCCCGCAGACCAGCAGGAGTCAGCCAGAAAGGTCTAACACTCATGCCAGGCATTTCTTTTATTTAACTTTTTACTTTGAAACAATTTCAAACTGCTCTTCAATGTCAAAAAAAAAAATATATATATATATATATATCCTTTTAGGGTTAAAAAAACTAATATGGTATCAAACATTGCACCCAGTTGTCACATCTCTCTGGTCTCCCTCAATCTAGAACAATTTGCAGCCTTTCTTTGAATTTTGACCTTGACATGTTTGAAGATTACAGGGAACTTATTTTGTAGACTGTCCTTCAATTTGGGTTTGTCCATTTCTTTCTCACAATTAGACCATTGTTATACATTTTGGGCAGAAATATCACAAAAACGATGCTGTGCTTTTTTTTTGGCCACGCCGCACAGCTTGCGGGATCTTAGTTCCCCGACCAGGGATTGAACCCAGGCCACGGCAGTGAAAGCGCTGAGTCCTAATCACTGGACCACCAGGGAACTCCTGATGCTGTGTTCTTGTATTCAGTATCATTTGGAACCATGACTGGTGCTGGTAATGTTGATCGCTTGATCATAATTAGTAGGTATTGGGGAAGGGAGGTACTTTAAGACTATGAAACATCCTTTTCTTCATCCCACTTTCACCCATAGGTTTCAGCATCCATTGATGTTTCTTGCCTGAATTAATTATTAATACAATGGTTTGCAAATGGTGATTTTCCAATTTTATCATTTCTTCTACATTTATTAGTTGGCCTTCTATTATAAAAAACTTTTTCTTCACCCCCATTTATTTATTCATTTACTTATTTATCAGATGAACTTGTGATTTCCTATTTTATTCAGTAGGTTATAATCCATTCCTATCATTTATTTTGATGCTTAAATTGTCCCAGGATTGGTCAACGGGTGCCCCTTGCTGACCTCTTGTCATTTTGATGTGTCGCATCATTCTTTGGACACGTCCATTCTTTCTGGCTCAATAAGATATTCCAGGTTCATCTTGTTTTTCCCTGCCCCAGCCCTGGAATTAGCCATTTCAGCAAGAATACCTGTTTCTTTTTGGTGGAGAATAATATTTAGAAACCAAGATCTGGGTGTTAGTTGTGCTCAATGCAATTAGGGTAACCTCTACTGCCAGGCCCACTCAGTAGACACATGTTTATATACACACATAAACATACACATTTATACCTATGTTTATTCCTTTATCTGTGTGATGGTTAATTTTATATGTCAACATTACTGAGCCACTGAATGCCCAGATACCTCGTTAAACATTACCTCTGGGCGTGTCTGTGAGGGTGTTTCCAAAAGAGGTTAGCATTTGACTTGGTGGCCTGAGTAAAGCAGGTGGCCCTCCCCGATGTGGGCGGGCATCATCCAATTCATTGAGGGCCTGAATAAAACAAAAAGGCAGAGCAAGGTTGAATTCTGTCTTCCAGACTGTTGAGCTGGAATTGGTCTTCTCCTGCCCTTGGACTGGTATGTGCACCATTAGATCTCCCTGGTTCTCAGGCCTTCTGTCTGAGTCTGGAACTCCACCACCCTGCTTTCCAAGTCTCCAGCTTGCAGACAGCAGATTGTGAGACTTCCCAGCCTCCATAATTGCATGAGTCAATCCCTCATAATAAGTCTCTTTGTCTATATTTATCCTATTGGTTCTGGTTCTCCGAAAACCCGAACTAATACAATTTCCATATATTGAAAAATAGTTTCCATTCAGACCTTAAATTCCAATGGCACAGGGTTCATCCTAGCTTTCCCCCTTTCCAGATTTTTACTTCCTTTTCCCCAATTGTCTTCAATATATTTTATAATTTGTTCAATCTCCCTGTAGGTAGCTAATCCTCTGAGACAACAGGCTGCCCCTGACTTAGATGCCCTCCTTACATGGGGTTGGGTCCGGCAGGGCTACCTTCCCATCCCACTCCAGTGCCATCTGCATGCATGGTCCTGGCTGCCACTGGGCTATCAAACATTTCTAAGACTTTTGTATTCATTCATTCTACAGATATTTATTGAGCACCTACTATGCTTCAGGCATGCTTCCAAGTGACGGACATAAAACAGGAAGATAGACAAAGTTCCCTGACCACCGGAGCTCACGTTCTAGGGAAGGGAGATAGACAATAAACAATAAACAAATAAATGAGTATACCAGGTGGTAAGAAGTGCTGTGAAGAAAAAGAAAGGGCAAGAGAATGATAAAAGACTAGGAGATTGCTATTTTATATAATTCTGTACTACCCTAGGGAGATCACAAATATTAACCTACCACTGAGATGAAAAATAACCATTCTCATGACTTGGAATAATTTTTCCAGCAACAGCATCATTCATGGATTCAAAAAGCTCTGGGTTCCCCTGATGGTTCAGTGGTTAAGATTCCGCGCTGCCACTGCAGGGGGCACGGGTTCATTCCCTGGTCGGGGAAGTTCCGCAAGCCATGCAGTGCAGCCACAAAAAAAAAAAAAAGTTCTGTATTTCCAAGCACAAGTGCAGATGACACATTCGAGAAAACTGTATTAGGGAACTCAAAGGAGATGCTAGGGATGACACGTGACATGACAATGAGAAGCAGAAATGCAAGTGAAGGGTTTGAATAAACCTTCACAAACCGTGAGCGTGGAAAAGAATTGTTTTGAAATAAAGTTATTTGTAAAAATATGTGATTTAAAGTATTTCCATTTTAAATGTTTTCACTAAATATCATTACTAGGGAGCCACTTATTTCATTTGCATCCCTAAATGTTTTAATTAGACTATGGGCCAAATTTCTTTTTTAAAAACCTCATTGGGAAAAGGAGGGCAATGTGTTCAGGCATATAGTCAATTCCATCACAAATACCTTAAATATCACACACTGAGCAGTGAGACTCATTCCCCAGCTGCCTACTGCCCGTATCTCCCTCCTCTGCTGCGCCCCCAGGATGGCTGAGCCCAGGCCTCAAGAGTGAGCTAGAAGATGGCGGGCTGGGGTTGGGGAGTCTGGAAGGGGGAAGGAGAGCTGCCTGCCGGGCAGGGCTGGACTTTGTGGTCAAAACAGCTTGGATTTGCAGGGCTAGGTGGCTTACAAACCATGTCACCCAACCCTCAGTACCTGGTTTGTGTTTACCTCTCTGAGCCTCATCGTCCTCATCTGTGAAATGGAACTAAAGGAGGGCCTTCCTGATAGGGTCACAGTAAGAGTGACCCTTACACAATGGCCAGCACTTTGTACAATAATGGGCCAGGGCCAGACTTCCCAGGGGAGGAGAAAGAGGGAGTAAATCTTTCTGCTGCCAGAAAGCAGCAGAAAAGCCACAACAGGAGAACATCAACAACACACACACACGCACACGCACACACACTCTCCCCAGCCTCAGAGCCTGGGTTGGCTGGCCCTTCCTTCTCTGCACCCCTCACAACTCTGCCCCAGGGACAGAATTCCTGAATTCTACACAAGCTGCCTCCCCTTCCTCCTCCAGACCCCGAAAGCCCATATAATTCCACATCATTGCCTTGTCACTGTCAGGGTGTCTCTCCCACCAGCCCGAGAGCTTCTGGAGGACAAGTAGTGACTGTCATCATCCCAACCTGGGCACACAGGTGCTCAGCGGTGAGGGCGTGGGCAAGGCAACACCGGCCTTGCCCAGCAGGTGGCAGCAGTTCCCAATATTAGGGATCCCCACTCCCACCCTCCCAGCTGTTGGGATGGAAACCCCAAACCGTGCTGGGGCGAGGGAGCTCCCAGACGCCCAGCCTTTCCTTCACTGCTCCTTTATAGGAACACGCCTCATTCAAGCATGCAAGTGTTTACAGCTCAGTCTGCAAACACTTTCTGTGCCAGCCCTGGGGAATCAACAAGAACAAGACCCCATTCCTTCCCTTTATGTGTCCCGATCTAATGAGGGGACAGACACTTAACACACTATATGCACACAGGACAATAGTGCTATAGTCGGGATAAATACAGGCCTTTGTGGGACCACGCAGAAGGAGTCCAAAGCTCATTCTTGGGTGGTCAGGGACAAACTCTTGGAGGAGGTGATGTCTAGGAGGGAAGGACTAGAAGTCATTGGCCAGCTGCATGGAGAGGAGGAGAAAAGAGGGAGGAGAGGGCCCCAGGCATGTGCAAAGGCCTGAGAGGAGGGTGCAGGTCAGGCATTACGGCTGCTCACAGGGTGGGATGGAAGGCGGCCTCCAAGAAGCGAGGCAGGGCCAGACCACAAAGGACCTGGAAAGCTATATTGTGGTACCAGCATTTCCCCCACTCCTCAAGGAAAAAAGGAAACCTGAACAAGTAGAGGGGTGCAGAATGCCAATGTTGGGGCACAGTGATGCCCCTTTAATGAGAGTGGGGACAGGGCTCTACAGAACATTGGTCTGGACTGAATCTCAATCAATTAACCACATTAAAGAATGGAAGTGACGTGTGTTGTGGGGACTGTCTGGTTCCCACAGGGACTGAGCCCTGCTCTCTCACTGTCCATGTCCTTGTTCACAGCTTTGCCCCATTCTCCCTTCCCCCATTCTCCACCTGGCCACCTCCTACTCATCCTTTAAACCCCAAGTCAAATGCCCCACCTCTGCGAAGTGGTCCCTGATCCCAGGGAGGTGGCTGCTCGGGTACTCATGGCATCTTGTGCAGCAGCTTCTACTTTAGCTCCTGCCGTGGTTCTGGCTCCTCCGTCTCTGGCCATCCCTCACCTGTCAGTTTCATCTTCAGCCCTTCACCTTCTTCCATAGACACAGACACACACACACATATGCACACACTTCCCTGGACTGTGGCCCACAACTTCCATTTCCACCCCAAGCCGGACTCCTCCTGCCTTCCAAGTCTCCAGCCTGTGTGCCACACTAACTCCTCATTGACTGTCTGCCTGTCTCCTCTGGATGTCAGGGCAGACACCTTAAATGCTACACATCCTGGTCGGACCCCTCCCCCAGGTGCCAGTTCTGTGCTTATCTGCACATGGTCAGTCACAGGGCCTGTGGCTTCTAGTTCATAATATCTGTCACTGTTTTGTTTTGTTTTAAATAAATTTATTTATTTATTTGTTTGGTTTTTTTTGGCTGCGTTGGATCTTCGTTGCTGCGTGTGGGCTTTCTTTTTAGTTGCAACGAGCGGGGGCTACTCTTCGTTGCGGCGCGCAGGCCTCTCATTGCGGTGGTTTCTTTTGTTGCGGAGCATGGGCTCTAGGCGCACGGGCTTCAGTAGTTGTGGCACATGGGCTCAGTAGTTGTGGCTTGCGGGCTCTAGAGCGCAGGCTCAGTAGCTGTGGCACACGGGCTTAGTTGCTCCGCGGGATGTGGGATCTTCCCAGACCAGGGCTCGAACCCGCGTCCCCTGCATTGGCAGGCAGATTCTTAACCACTGCCACCAGGGAAGCCTCTGTCACTGTTTTAATGTTTTACAACAAACATATTCTTTTCATAATTGAAATAAAGTGCAGTCATATTAAATAAATCTCTCTCTCTTTTTTTTTTTTTTTTTCTTGGCCACATGGCTTGTGGGATCTGAGTTCCCTGACCAGGGATCGAACCCGTGTCCCCTGCAGTGGAAGCACGGAGTCCTAACTATAGCTACTGGACTGCCAGGGAATTCCCTTAAATAAATCTCCTGAATGCCTTTGACCCTTCTCTCCAGCCGATGGGTCCTGCTCTTGTTCACACAGTCCCCGTCTCTCTCCTGGACAACACAGCAGCCTTCCAGCTGGCCTCCACGCTGCTACAGATGAGCCTCTTCCTTTGCTTTAAGACCATCTATGCTGGCCCCCTCCAGCCTGGACCTCTCCCGCGAATTCCAGATTCCTATGGGCAGTGGCCTACTTGCCCTTCCTGGTGGGATGTCTAATGGGCCACTCAAACTTAAGGGTCCAAACCCCGAATCCTATCACCACCTGCCACCCACCTGCTACCTGCTCCTTCTCTAGTTTTTCCTCCATCTTTGCAAATGGCAACACCATCTTTCCAGGTGTTCAGGGCAAAAAACTTGACTCCAGGCATCCTTGATGCCTCTCTTTCTCTCAGTTGGCTCTACCTTTAAAATGTGTCCAGGGGAGTTCCCTGGTGGTCCAGTGGTTAGGACTCGGTGCTTTCACTGCTGTGGCCCAGGTTCAATCCCTGGTTGGGGAACTAAGATCCCGCAAGCCACACGGCGCAGCCAAGAAATAAAATAAAATAAAATAAATAAAAATAAAATGTATCCAGGATGTGACCACTTCTCATCACCACCATTGCCATCACCTTTGGCCCAGCTGCCTGCATGATCACAACAACTTCCTAAATACGTCCCTGCTTCCTCCCGTGTCCCCTTCCGTCTGTTCTCCACCCAGCAATCAGAGTAATCCTGCTGAAGCCCAAGATGAATCAGGTCCCTTCTCTGTTCAAAACCCTCTGGGGGCTCCCATCACCCTCAGAATCAAAGCCAAGGGACACACAGTCAATTCCAACGCTCCTCCCTCGACTCCTCTGACTTCACCTCCTTGGAGCTCTTCCTCACCCACCGCACTCCAGGCATCCTCACGTCCTTGCTGTCTCTCCAATATGCTAGGCACACTCCCTGCTCCTGGTCATTGCACTTGATGTTTCCTCTGCCCAGAATGCTCCTCCCCCAGAGACCTACATGCCTCACTCCCTCACCTCCTTTATTTATTTATTTATTTAGAAAATCTTTTTTTTAAATTTATTTTATTTTTGGCTGCATTGGGTCTTCATTGCTGTGCGCGGGCTTTCTCTAGTTGCAGCGAGTGGGGGTTACTCTTCGTTGCCACGCGCGGGCTTCTCATTGCGGTGGCTTCTCTTGTTGCGGAGCATGGGCTCTACGCGCACGGGCTTCAGTAGTTGTGGCATGCAGGCTCTAGAGCGCAGGCTCAGTAGTTGTGGTGCACGGGCTTAGTTGCTCTGTGGCATGTGGGATCTTCCCGGACCAGGGCTCGAACCCATGTCCCCTGCATTGGCAGGTGGATTCTTAACCACTGCGCCACCAGGGAAGCCCCCCTCACCTCCTTTAGATATTTACTCAAGTGACACCTTCTCAGCAAGGCCCTCCTTGACCACCTGATTTAAAACTGGAATCCTGCCTCAAACCCGGCACCCTACTCCTTCTGTCCTGCTTTAACTTCTTCATAATATATTATCACCGTTATGTATGTTATTTGCTTGTTTATCATCTCTCTCCTCTATTAGAACCCCATGAGGGCAAGGACTTTGTCTGGTTTTCTGCCATGTCCCCAACATCTAGAATAGTCAGCACATAGTAGATGCTTTTTGATTAAGGGAATGGAAGTCGGACCCTTGATTGCCTCCCCCCTTGTCTGCACAATGAAGTTTAACGTTCAAGGCCTCCCTCACTGGACTCATCTCCCACCCACGTTCATCCCCACACCTGAGCACCGCAGCAGGCTCCTGAGGTTCTCCAGTTGCTCTCCACCCTCACCCCAGCATCTGGGCACACTCCTTCTGTCTAGAATGCCTGCACCACTGCCTGCTGCAATGCCACTCCTTCAATATCCAGCTTGAACGTCACCGGCTCTGGGAAGCCACCCTGAATCCTTCACATATTGAAACCATGTCTGTCTCTCCCACCACTCTAGGAGCACCTTAAGTGCAGAACAGTGTCCCCAGAACATGCATTCCCAGGTAATGTTTGATGAATGAATGAATGAATGAGAGTAAGACCTGTATCAGAAAGGCAGTTTACGTTGAAGGGCACACATTCATTCTCTATTCATTTTTCATGCTACCATTTAATATTCATCTCCATAAGTGATGCTTGGCATGACACCAGGATTCTCTGAGGGCAGCAACTGTGTCTCCCCTTCCTGCCCTCTCCCTACAGGGCCAGACACTGGGCTCTGGGGCTGCACCCATGACTCACCCCACTGAGTCACCCTGCACAGAGGAAAGTACTCTGAACCAGGAATCAGCAGCTTCCCTGCCACCTGTTCCCTGTAACCCTGGGCAAGTCCCTCTAGCAGGTGAGTCCTGGTCTCGCATCTGTCAAATGGGGCACCACCAACACTTGCTCTGTGGGACACTCAAGGTTGAGGTCTGGACAAGTGAAAGGGGTGTGGCTGCCTCTCATGCCAGGCCACATCTGAGCTAGGCTTGGACCAGACTTTCCAGGGAAGGAGGGATGGCTGGAACAGTGTCTCCAGCCTGTCTGGCAGCCAGCTAACCTGTGCCCACAGTCTGGGAGAAGTGCCGGGCCTGGACACACTGGTCAGCAGGGGGCTGGCCCAGCTCCAGAGCAACACCTTGGCAGCCCTGGGGAAGGGAAGGGGGAGTGCTTGGCTTGAGGTCAGAGCATCTGGGCCAGGGCACAGAGGGGGCAGCTGGGGGTGTGTGTGTGGCTGCCGCTCAACAAGATGCTGGCAGGAACCAGAAAAGAAGCATCTGCTACTGACTAGCCCCCACCCACCACCCCTCCACAGTACTGAGAAGACCTTCCCATTAGTCCAGAGGAGCTTGGCCCCTGCTTAGCTACTCCCAGCTTCTAGCTAGGAAGTAGGATCTCAGGCCCGAGGCTGGGATGCAGGGCTGGGAATACAGGGAAAGGGGAAGGAGATGGGGCTATAACTTAGATCACCTTCCCCCAAAACAGAGGGGTGCCTGCATCTTGTTGGGAGTGGAAACTAAAGGAAAAGTGGTGGTCACTCAGCACCAGACTGTGAACTGAGGAATCCTGGGGAAAGAAGGGGCCAGAGCCTGAGTCTGGATGAGACGCTGGGAGAAGGCAGGAGGGGTAGGGGCTCAAAGGCTGGAACTCTAGAGGGTTTTGGCTGGAGGAGGCTTTTGGAGGGGGATGCTGGAGGTCCCAAGGCAATAAAACTAAGGAGTGAGGTGGGGTCTAACCTCTAGCAAATCCCCGGGGATATGAGGGGCTCTGGGGGTGAAGAGCCAGGGTCCAGAAGGAGGGATGCTGAGCGGCTGAGTCGAGGGATGGGACGGAGGGAGGACGGAGTTGGGACGGGAGGGAGCAGAGACTCTGGGAACCGACCCCAGGCAGGGATCAGGCGGGCGTTGAGAACGCAGGGGGATGAGGTCCCAGGGCTGTGACCCTTCGGAGGACCTGATTGGGTGGGGGGGAGGGTGGGCAGTGGGAGCGGGGAGCCAGCGTCCCAGAACTGGGTTCTAGGCTGGGACCCGCCAGGGCGGGGCGGGCGCGGGGCGGGGCCGGGCTGGGGGCTGGGCCGGGGTCCCGGGGGCCGGGGCGGGGCCGGGGTGGCGCTGCGCAGCCGCGGGGCGGCCGCCGCGCATGCGGGGCTCACAGGGCTGCAGCCGGTGCCGCTGCCACTCCCGGGAGCATGAAGGACCGAACACAGGAGCTCCGCACGGTGAGTCCGGCCCCTGCGCGGCGCCCCTCGCCGCCCGCGCCCAGCGCCCGGGCTGCTCCCCGACCAGCTCTGGCGACCGCTGGGGCGGTAGTCCCTGCGTCCCTGGCCAGGGTGGGAGGGAGCAGTGCCGAGCCGGGGACCCCCATCCGGGTCCCGCCCCTTGGACCCACTGGGGTCACGGGCTCGCGTGAGCTCGGCTCCGATGGTTCGCGGACTGGCGGCTGGAGCCCGGGGTCCTGGATAAACTTTTCGGCGCCCCCTTCTTTTCGGGGATCGGAGGGGTATTCTGGAATATCGGTGGCGGGACCGAAGCCTGGCCTCTCCCTCGCCCCGCGGAGCAGGTCCCGACTCTCTCTCCCCACGGTGCCTCATCTCTGACCCTCCTGCCCTCCCTCTGGTTTAGACAGACGGCGGGACCGGTGGGAAGGGGCCGCGGGCGGTCCCCTGTCCAGAGCCCCGCTGCAGGGCGCGCTGCGGAAACGGGGCGGTCGGGTGGGGC
The DNA here is from genome assembly GCF_009873245.2 of Balaenoptera musculus. Lineage (NCBI taxonomy): Eukaryota > Metazoa > Chordata > Mammalia > Artiodactyla > Balaenopteridae > Balaenoptera > Balaenoptera musculus. Next base: position 78,722,807 of record NC_045799.1, read on the forward strand.
CGGGCTCCTCCGTTGGGCGCGGTCTCGCGGGGCGACTGCCGCCCCCATCACCTTCCATCACCTGTAGCTCCCATCACCTGTGGCTCCCCACCCGGTGGCGATCGGCATCTGCTGCCCGCCCTGGTCCGGGAGGGGTCAGACCCGCTCCCGGTCCACATTCCTGGCTTCCGGGCAGCCCGGGCCGGCGTTTCCAGACCCTTCCGGGGTTCCCTGGTCTGATTCCGACCTGAACCTATTTTTCCACCTGTGTTTCGGAGGCCCCTGGGGTGTGGCTTCTGGGGCGGGGCTCCGGTGGGGGAAGTAGAAGGATGCGCAAAGGTTCTGAGTCAGAGCCCGCCCTCTCCCAGCCCTGACAGAGACCCCTGCCGCCTGCTCCTCATCATCAAGGCCCCCCTCCCCTGGCCTCTGCTATTAACCAGGGTGTTCGCACCTCTCCCTTTAAAGATGGCAATCCTGGGGTGGGGGGGCGGGGGGGGACAGAGAAGGAAGGGAAGCCTGCCTGTGGGGAGAGGGGCATCAGGGCTCTAGACCCAGTTGAGGCTCCTCTGATGCCCTGGCTGACCCCCCTGCTGGAAGGCCCCCACCTGCTGATCTCTGTGGCGGGGGCGGGGCTAGCTCAGTGTCTCCCCAGAACACTTCCCCTGCTACCCACCTTAGAGCCAGAGACCTGGGTCCCCTTCTATGGAAAGTTCCAAGGGTCCTTTGGACTTTTGATCCCATCACTTGTCCTCTCTGTCCATAGGTTCCCTGCATTTGTGCCTGGGTCTCCCGCCCGTTGTACCAGTCTTGTCTCCTGGGCAGCGTGGGGCTGGGACCTGTGCTCTCCTGCCTCCGTGTCCCCCTTGCTCTATCTGCCAGCCCCCACTCTCCCGTCAGACCTGTGTTATTCCTGGCTGAGTGCCCAGCCCCCGGAGTAAACCCCACGAGGTTTCAGAGGAAGAAGATGGTCCCTCATGTCGTGTATGGTGTCTAAACACTTCCCCCGCCAGCCCTTGTGGTTGCCCTCAAGTTTCCTGTGCTTGGTTGAGTCAGAAGGAGTGTGGTTATCTTGGTGATGAATGGCCGTGTGGTGCATTTGCTGGTGTTTGGGTGCCTGGTGGGTCAGGCGAGGGTGTATGTGGGAACCAGGTGATCAGGGAGAACACAGTCCTTTACATCTGACATCCTCTGACTCATCAGCTTCATCCCCTCTGCTGAAGGGAAAACTGAGGCACAAAAGAGATGTGGCTGGCCTGGAAGATGAAGTGGGATGGTAGAAAGGGGCTTCACCTAGTCCTAAAAATAGTCACACTCAGACCTGGCTGAGACCTAAGGCCTAAGAGATCTTGGGCTGTAGGAAGCTTGAAGCCAGCTCTTTGCTCTGGTGTGTCTGTGATTCCCCCCTTCCCCCCAGGCAGCACACATACACGCACACACGCTAGCCAGAGTGGCCTTTAGGTGTTGAGGCCTGGCTTGTCTGAAAATAAACTGAGTCTTCCTCTCCAGACAGTCCCCCAGTCCAGGCATTCAGCGCCCATGCAGGCTGCTGTACTCATGGCCGGGTGGCTCTGCCCCTTGGGGGTTTCTAGCAGCCTTGAGGGTCTGCTGGCAGGAGCCCACACTGGGTGGGGTGGAACCATTAGTCTAGGGGGGCTGCCATTCCCACAGGTCTCCCTCTGGGCTGCATAGATTCCTATCTATGAAGTGGAGGCAGGAAAACCTAGAACCCAGTTTCTCAGGGCAAGAGGGGTGGTCACAGCTCTCCTGACTCTGACTCCATATTTGGGGGAGACCTTGAACCCCAGGAGCCAGAATCCCCAGGAACTGAGACTCCAGTGCTAGCTGGGCTGGACAGAGGGTGGTGCTTGGGACAGCCACTTGCACCACACCCAGCCTCCCTCCCTCCTCCTCCCCCCTCCTCCTCCTTCCCCACCACATTTGGAAGGAAGGCGAAGGGAGCTTATTTATAAAAGTCACACTTGGGGAAGGAGCTAGCACGTTTCCTCAGCGCTGCAGGCCAGGCCCAGCCCTCCAGGCTTCTCCAGCCCTCATCTCTCCTGGAGCTGATCCTCTCATGCAGAGGGAGAATGAAGGGGTCCTCGCGGGCCGGTGTGGGGACCTGAATGCTCTCCACAGCCCTCAGAGATCAAAAGGGCAGCCTGGAGGCCAGGACGGGTGAAGACCTGGGTCACCAGAGTATACAACCGGGGAGACTTTGGGGACAAGGTGTCCCCAGGCAGCCCCGCCTGGCCTGCAGCTGCCTCCTTCCCCCAGTTCAGAGGCCTCCCTGGTTTTCTTTCCGAGAACTCCTCGGAGCTGACCCACCCCTCCCTGGGCCCAGAATGGTGTTTATCTACATTCTGGGCCATGTGAGACACAGAGGGGCCTGCGACAGGAAAGAGGAGGGAGAATGGGGTAGCCAGACCCAGGGAGAACCTTCCTGGAAGGAGAGGACTTGGGATGGCCCAGAAGGAGGAGTTGGATTTGAATGGGAGGAGGGAGGGTGGTCCAAAAGAAGGGACCAGTGTGAGTAAAGGCAGAGGGGCTAGGATGCCCAACCGAGAGAGAATGGCGGGTGGGCCTGACATCTGGTCTAGAGCAGGGCCCAGCTCACCGGGGCAGCACTCTGCTGACCGGTTCCCTTTTTCTCTCTTACCGCTGGGAAGAGACTGGGGATCCCGGGGCAACAGCAGGCAGGTTGGTGCCTTAACCTCTCCATGCTCATTTGTCTGTACAGTGGAGCCAGCCGGCTTTGCCCTGCAGAGCAGAAGAAACAGGGGGTGTAAGAATAGACCCAGGCTAGGGGTCCCCTCCTTCCTTCGTTCCTTCTCATCACCTCCTTGGAGTTTCCCCCCCAAAAAAAACCAGTGGATTTGGGCACGTGTTCATCTGAGGTACAGATGGCCTCCAGGAACTATCTAGTCCAACCTGCTATTTTACAGATGGAAAACTGAGGTCAGAAAGGGCCAGGAGTTTATCCAAGGTCACACAGCACCTGGAGGGAGGCAGAGCTCAGCCCCTCCCCACAGCCCGAAGCTGCCTCCCTGAGCTGCTCTGGGGCCCTGCTAAGGGGTAGACCCGGCTGAGGGCAGGGATCTGGGGGAGGGGGAGGTTTGCAGGATGGGGAAAGGAGGAAGGGGTCAGAAAGGAGAGCCCTCTCTTTCTGGAGACCCAGCTCGGCCTCTCGCACACCCCTGACTCAGCTCTGGGCCTCTCTGCTTTAGTAACATCGGCTTTGATTAGTCATTAAAAAGAACAAGGGGAAAAAAAAATAGCCCTCGAGACAGACAACAGCAACTCCTGCTCCAGCAGGAATGAATCAAGCCTGCCTGCCCGCCTGCCGCCATCCCCCCGGACGGGCCTGGAGGCTGCCTGGCCTCCGCACCCCTTGGAGGATTCACACTCTTACTTCCAGGAGGGTATTCTGGAATCCTGGAGCCTCTGCCTGGAGAGACCACCAGGGCTGCACGCGTGGTGGTTCCAGTGGGATATCCTCTCCCCTGTTGCAGCAGGTCCCTGTGGTGGGGCAGTGCTTGCTCACTCCCGCCCCGATTGTCTTTTCTGATTGCTCAGGCCGGAGGTGATGAGGCTGGAGCCGAGATAGCCAGCCGGCCAGAGAGGAGTGAGACCAAACCAGTGATTCTCAATCCTGGGGGTGCTTAAAAAGAACTTAACCTCACCAGCCCCATCCCCATAGATTCTCATTTGGTCTGGAAGCTGTTTTGTTTTGTTTTTTAATCCCCCACCGAGAGACTCAGGTCCTGGGCCAGGGTTGAGAACCCATGAACACTAGAACCAAAAAACAAACACTAAGACAAATTGGATGTTGGTTGGATGTGAGAGGAGGAGGAAGAGTGTGGATGCTCCCCCCAGTTTCTGACTTGGGGGACTCTTGAGAACGGGGGTTCTGAGCAGGGGGGTTCAGAGAAGGGGGCTCAGGAGAAAGAAGTGGAACTTAGTTTTGGCCAGGTGGCAGGCAGGGTGCCCATATGATGTCTGGGTGGGTTTGTCCAGAAGATGTTTGTACCTTTGAGCTTATAACTGCCTCACGACTCCAGCTGCTGCCAACACGCTGCAGCCTCTCAAGTCCCCAACTCTAGTCCAGCCCTCTTTCCGGAGCTGTGACTGCCACTTAGAGAGGGCTGGCGGATTCCCAAGGGAGCTGGTGCCCTGATCATTCAGGGCTGTGGCCTAGATGTGGATGAAGTTGCAGGGGGCAACAAAGGCATAAACCGTCAGATTCTCACAAACTGAAGCAAGGATCAGAACAAATGAAGATCCTTCCGTTGAGCCCAAAATCCAACCAAGTAAACAGGGTGGGGAAGGGCTTGGGGGCTTTCTTTGGCAGGAAGAACTATATGATCACTTCTGTGATCCCTGGCTGCATTAACAGAGGTAGACTATGTAGAAAGAGGGAGGTAATGGGTCAGCTCTTTGGCACTGCTCAGACCACAATCAGCAGCAGATTCAGTTTATATCTTGTACTGCTGGAGAAGACAGAGGCTGAGTGGAACAAGTCTGGGGCACGGGCTGCAACTTAAGGCCCTGGGAAGGATCTGAAGGGGAGGGAATGGTCAACTTGAGAAGAAAAACCCAGGAAGGATGTGGATGCTACCTTCACGTCTCTGGCAGGGCCAGCCCAGGGAGAGGGCACCAACAGGTTCTTTACGACCTGGGGCCACACCGCAGGAAAGGGAAGGACTTTCTAACAACTGGGGCTGCCCCAGATAGGCAGAAGTGCCTGGGAGAGCTGGTGGGCTCTCCATCCGCGGAGGTGTGAAATCTGCGGCTAGATGCTGCGGCCAAGGTGACTTTTCAGGTCGCTTAGGGCTTGAGAGTGTGTGCCTGTGGCTCCAGTAGGGATGCAAATAGGGTGTGGGGAACCAGAGGAGCAAGATACCCACCCCAGGGAGCTGAGGAAGGCTTCCGAAGGAGGTGGCATCTAAGGACGAGGGGAATGTCAGCTTCATGGAATTGGCACTGCCGGCAGAGGGAGCCACATGGGGACAGCAGGGAAGATAGTGGGTAGATTATAGGGGCAGGGAGAGGGTTATAGGTTATAGGTCGAGTGTGGTGGGATCAGATTTCAGGCTGGGGCAGTGAGTTGAAGACTGGGGTGAGAGTGAAAAGGTCCTGAGGAGGAAGAAGTAGTAGCACTTGATAAGGAAGGGTACCCTTGGAGCATCCCCTCCATGTTTTGCTCAGAGCCACAGCTGTTTGACCCAGGCTGTGAGGTCAGGCCCTAAACCCTCCAATTGATAGAGAGCATGGAGGAAGATGTGGCATCTCTCCCGCCACCCTTCTGTTGGAGAAACTACTCAAGTCCAGCTTCTGTGCAGGGAGGCTGTGCAGGTAGCAGGTCACAACTGGCTGGATGCCTGGAGAAGATAAGTCCATTTCACAGATGGGCAAGCTGAGGCCCAAAGGGAGGCATCAGCCCCGGGGTCCCTGGCAGTGACTCTCATCTCCAGTGACTCCGGCGCCCTTGTCTTTGGCTCTAGCTGGTCATCACTCTGGAAGGGAAGGGAGCTGGAAAATTCTCCTTCTGCCTCTTCCCATCCACCCCTATCCTCCTCTGGGCACCAGAAGGACAGAGAAGCCAGGATGCTGAATGGCAGGAACTCCTGGGGCCACTTCCCAGCCTGGCAGGCTGCCGGGGAGGGGGCCCTGGGGTTCTCCAGGCTGCACCCTGCCTCGGTGTCCCTAGGGAGTGCTCCTCTGGCTTGGTTCCCGGGCCTTAAAGTATGGAAATGGCTCCTAGATTCTCTGTGGCTAAGGGTGGGCTTAGTGGGGGATGGGGGCCACCTGGCGGCAGCCACAGGCACTTGTGGGAGCGAGGATTTATTTTAGCTGCTGGGGGAGGAGGTGTGATCTCTTGAGGAGGGGGGCCGCCTCCATAAAGCTCCCAACCAACCCCCTCCCTTGGTTGGTCCCACTTTGGTGGGGTAGTGGGACCCCGAGAGCCCCAGGGTCACAGCCCTTACAGAACATGCTGGGCTTCCCCATCCGTTCTCAGCCCGCCTCCCCCAGCATGGCATCACTGTCCCCATTTCACAGAGGAGCAAACAGACCCAGAGGGGAAGTCCCTCAGCCAGTCAGTGTCTGTGCTGGGCCCAGAACTCGGCCCCTTCCCCAGCCGGCGGGGCCCCAGCCTCCCTGGCCCCTCAGCCTCCCGGTCCCCTCAGCCTCTGCCTGCCTCCATCCTCGCAAGAGAGCACCAAGGTGAGGGCTAGTGCCTCCTCCCTGTGGGACGCTGAGAAAGGAGGAGGCATGACCCAGCCCGAGAACCCAGGTGACCATCCTGCCCTGAGCATCTGGGCCTTGGCTGTGGAGAGGGACCTTGGCCTTGCCAGCAGAGTGGGCCGACCATGGCTGATTCCAGGTGTGGGGCGGACAGTAGTGAGCGTGGCCGGCATGCTGGGAGGTCAGAGGTGTAATCACCCCCACCTCCTGATGGGCTGGCTTTTGTACGGCTGCCCCTGGGGCCGTGGGGTGAGGCTTGCACCTGCAGCTGAGGCAGGCCCTGAGCCAAGTGGCAACGTGACTGGCCTCTTGTGCCTGCCGGACCCAACTCTGGGCCTGGAAGGAAAGAGGATCAAGGTCAATGTCAAGACTAACAAGGGCGGAGAGTTCCCCGAGCCGTGTGAGGGAGCAAGCCTGGCGGATCACAGAGGCCCCTCACAGGCAGTAGCTCTCAAGCCGGCCTGGGTGCTGTGGGGATGGCCCATATCTGAGCCATTCCACCTTTTGGCAGGGAGGTGGTCGTGGTGCCCAGGCCTCCCCCTGCAAGGCCCTCTCCTGAGAGGGAGCTTGGAACTCAGGGCCAGCTTGGGAACTCCAGGCAACCTGTCTCAGACAAGGTGTGAGCTGGGGCCAGTGGCCGGGGGACTAAGCCCTGAGGTTTGCTTGCCTAGCCTGTGGCAGGGCCTCCCCAGCAGCACCCTAGGGTGAGGGGTGTGCTGGGAGGACCCCAGTCCTGTGGGGGAGGGGAGGCGGCTGAGCAGGGGAAGGAGTGCCTGGCACGGAGGGGGATACTTGGCCCTGTCCCCAACTTGACAGGCAAGGCCTCTCTCCATGATCATGCTGGGTCCCCAGGGATCCTCCAGGTCTCACTGTGGCTGGAGCTGAGGGCACAGCCAGGCCTTGTCCCTGCCAAGGGCCCTGGAGCTGCAGCCTGCGGGCCTGCTGTATGTGGATGCTGGGCAGTTTGGGTGTCCCAGGTCCAGCGGGACCCAGTGGTCCTAGCACAGGTCCGCTCATGTGTGCACACCCCTGTGCAGGCCAAGGACAGCGATGATGATGATGATGTCACTGTCACCGTGGACCGAGACCGCTTCATGGATGAGTTCTTCGAGCAGGTGGGAGCAGCACACCTGCCTCTCCCCAAACGCTGGCAGACCCGGGGTGGCCACGTCTCACCTCTGAGGCAGGCCAGGGCTCTTACACACCTGCGCCTGGCTCAGCAGCCCACAGGCGCCAGTTAATGAGCCCATTTTGAGAGTGAATAGACTGAGGCTCAGAGGGGAGCAAAGTTTGGGATGGCCCATTTCTCCCCACTCCTACCCCGGTCTAGAAGGATCCTTGGAGCAGCCCCGCCTCCCCTCACCTACCCCCTGAGGCCTGGCCCAGTCTGGCCCTGAGCCCTGACCTTTAGCCCTACTCTGGGCAAGCCCTGGGCCCAAGAAGCCCCCTCCCTGGAGTTTTGCCTCCAGACCACCTGGCCTTGGTCCACAGGTGGAGGAGATCCGCGGCTTCATTGACAAGATCTCAGAGAACGTGGAGGAGGTGAAGCGGAAGCACAGCGCCATCCTGGCCTCCCCCAACCCTGATGAGAGTGAGTGTGTAGGTGTGAGGGGCCCCACAGGCCTCCAGGAAGGCGCTGCTGCGGAGGGACGCCCTTCATTGCTGGTCGGCTGAGGGCTGCCTGCGCCTGGCCAGGCTGGGGAGGGCTCCATGGGAAGCCTCAGGAAACACAGCTGTCCCAGGCTCGGGGTGCGGGTGGTCAGTGCCCAGTACCACCTGCCGGATGCCTGGTGAGGAGGGCGGGGTCAGGCGCCGGACCCGCCCTCCCCAGGTGAGCTGGCTGTTTTCTAAGGCAGCACGGCTGGCCGGCTGTAGCCCTGGGATTCTGGGAGGGAGCAAGGAGGGAGGCAGCAGCCTCTGATCAATAGCAGGCCTCTCAGCGCAGCCTCTCCCGTTCCCTCGCCCCCCCAGGGGAGCAGATGGCAGCTCTGAGGCATCAGCGCTGTGGGAGGGCAAGCCGGCCAAGCAGGCAGAGTTTCCGGAAAAGGCTGGCAGCCCTGGCACTTGGCCATTGGTACCCCGGAGCCGGGCGTTCTCAGGGCTCCAGGAAGTCACCTCTCTCCCTCTGCATAGGGAGGCGTTTGCGTTTGTGTGGGTCTGCGTTTCACTCTGTCCCCAGACGGGTCCCACTGACCTGGCTGTCACGATTCCCGTGGAGGTGTTGATTACTACTACACTAACACGGGCCAGGCTGACAGCATGCAGGCCCGTGACCCCCTCCCACAGAGGGCGCTCACCCTCAGCCCTGGGGAGGCAGTGACGGGCTGGGGCCCAGGCCAGCCACCTGGACTCATGAGATTGGGTGTGTGCACTGCCTGCCTGTTCTCGCAGCTTGCTCACCTCCTCTCTCCCTTCTCCAGCTCCTTTGGAAGGCGCCAGCCTATGGGGCCCCAGGACAAAGCACGGGGGAGGGTCCAGCTGCTGCCCAGGTGTTCATGGGAAAGGACCTACGGCCCATAGCCCACCACCCAGGCACCCAAAGCTTGATTTTGTTCTCAACCCCAGCAATGCCTCTCTATCCATGACCTCTCAGCCCCAGGCTCACAGGCATCCTCAAGCACCCAGAATAAATCTCCCCACGGCCCCAAAGTGTGCTTGAACCTGAGGCCAGTGCCAGGCCCTCTGAAGGCAGAGTGAGTCAGCTGGGAGCCGGGGAGACTGTCCCAGGAAGAGGTGGAAAGGAAAGAGGGACACCCCAGAGCGGGGCATATATCCAGTGCAGTCGCTGTGTCCTTCTGCTTTGCCCCTCTCCCTAGAGGTTTGTCTGGGACGGCAGTATGTGACGTGGTTTGTCTGTGGGCTCATGTGTATCTGGGTCAGCGCGCGTCCCTGGTGGGTCACTCCTGGTGAGGCGCAGTAGGGGGCTGACTGTGGGGCGAGACTATAAAGAGCTGGGAGTTGGCCCCTCACCTGCTGGAAGGTGGGGCAGGCGGGGGGCGACGGAACTGCCCAACTCCCCCAGCCTTGGCTGCCTTGTGCCAGCTTCATCAGACATCACTAGTGACCAGTTTAGAATCGCCACCCATGAGCTGGGCAGTCAGGACCCGGCTGACGGTCACTGATGTGGGCTAACAGGCGCTCCCCAAGGGGAGGGGCTCCCCATTAAGGGTTCTAGGGCAGAGGCGGAGCAGAGTTGAGGGGGCATCACAAAGAAAGTTGGCGGTGAGTGGGGGCTTTCCTGGGCCAAGGCTTGCTCTGCCTCCTCTGGGGGCTGCCATCCAGGATGGGCTATTCTGGGTCTGAGCAAAAGAGGCTGCGACGTCAGAGCAGCTGGTAACCGAGTTTTCCTTTGTTTCTACAAACAAGGCCTCTTCCCCCGCTCCTGGAAGCCCCCAACTCCACCTCATTCACATTCCCCTTGGGAAGTGGCCCTCCCACTTGATCAGCCACTGTAAATGCCCCTCCCGAGTCCCCTGTGGGAGAAGCCCCAACCCCAGAAGCAAGCACAGAGTGGATGAGAAAGGTTCCAGCCAGGAGCTCAGTCCTGGTTTCTCCAGGGGGTGGAGCCATGGGGGGCTGCCCTGAGGCTGGGCTCCACCCAGCACCCCAGAGGGAAGCAGCCATCTTGCCCCACTTTGCCAGCCAACCCCCCGCAGGGAGCAGGGCTAGCTGGGCACCTCCATGGCCTCTGCCCGCTTTACGGAGATGGTTCCGGTTGGAACAAGGGCCAGAAACTACGCCACAGCCCTCCCCCAGCTTCGCCCCCTCATAGGCCCCGCTGCATGCTACCTCTAGAGCTGACTGTACCCCAGGGGCCCACCTCTTTGAAGCTCTTCTCCCATCTCCCACCCAGCCGGGTGCCTCCAGCCCCCATCCACCTACCGGGCACTCAGCAGTTGGCCTTCACTGAGCTCAGCACCTGGGGAGGGGGGCTTTGTGAAGAGAACAGGGTCTGCCCTGCCCAGGGTGCTTGATGGCGGCTGGCTTCTGCCTCCTTGGCCCCTGGCCCGCATCAGCCCATCAGCTGGATGTTCACCCCCAGAGCCACCAGGTAGTGCTAGGTGAGCCCCTACCTCCACCTTCGACTCAGGCAAGTATCAAGTAAACGTTCCCCAGTGCAACCTCCAGCATCACCAGCTGCTCCACAATTACTTCTGCCTTAAATTTAGCCCCATCTGTTGTCTGCAGGGGGTTGGGGGGAGCCAGCGAAGGCGGAAGGGAGGCTCCTTGGAAGGCACACGAGAAGGGGTGAGGCTGCAGCTGGTGTGGCCCCAGCCCGGGATTGGAGGGGCAGGCAGACTCTTAGCCAGGGGACGAGGGGAGACCCAGGGTCTGCCCAGAGCCCCCCTCGGGCCTGAGCCTGAAGATCAGGCATGGGGGAGCCCAGGGTGTCTACCGGCCACCCCTTCTACCTCCCCAGAAACCAAGGAAGAGCTGGAGGAACTCATGTCTGACATAAAGAAGACAGCAAACAAAGTTCGCTCCAAATTGAAGAGTGAGTCTGGGCTCCAGGCCTTGTCTGGGATATGGGGGGCACTCCAGGCCTGCTTCCCCCACACAGCCCATGGAATTTCACTGACTCTGAGGGGTACATTGGGTCTTGCTTTCCTTTGTGCGCCATTTACTCAGCAGCTACCTGGCAAGGCCTGTTTGTGCCAGGCTCTGGGCTGGGCCTTGGGACACATGCCTGAGGCTCCGTCCAGCGAGTGTTCCACTCTGGGCACTGTCAGCTAAAGAGAGTTAAAGGAGTGGCCAGCAGTGCCTGGTCCCACACAGGAGCCCCCATGCGCTCACGTGAGCACAGGCAGGCATGCCCCGGAACGCACAGGCCTAGGGGTGCCGTGCCCTGTGCTTGTGGCCACCTAGCCCTGCCCACTCCCCGACCCCCTCCACGGCATGCCCCGCTCCTCGCTCCATGCACAGCCTTCCTGAGCAGGAGAGACAGGGTGGGCCTGAGCCACCAGGCCTAGCACATAGTAGGTGCACACACACACACACACACACAGATACACAGCTTGGTGTGTGCCCGAGGCCTCACAGGTGTGTCTGTGTGTGTGTGTATGCACGCAGCCACACACACATCGTGCCTGGAAGAGCCCTTGTCGGTCCCTCCTCCATCAGTGCCTGGAGCTCCCTCTTGCTCTGCTTCCTGTGTGACCCCACTCAACAGACAACACAAGTCCCCCCAGGGGAGGTCCTGAGCCAGATCCTGGGTGTGTGGGTGGCGAGGCAGCGGTGAATGGGGCAGGTTATCAGCAGCCGGCTGTTCCCCAGGCATCGAGCAGAGCATCGAGCAGGAGGAAGGCCTGAGCCGCTCATCCGCTGACCTGAGGATCCGAAAGACACAGGTGTGGGCGGGACCTCTGGGGCGGGCAGCCGGGCACCTGAGGCTCTGGGGCCCGGTGGGGCTGGGCCTAACACCTGCACCCCCATCTCGGGCCCCCAGCACTCCACACTGTCCCGGAAGTTTGTGGAGGTGATGTCCGAGTACAACGCCACGCAGACTGACTACCGCGAGCGCTGCAAGGGCCGCATCCAGAGGCAGCTGGAGATCAGTAAGCTGAGGGGGTGGGGCCGAGGGGCGGGGCCGGGCTGCCGCCGACCACCCTGGGGAAGGCCGGGCTCAGAGTGACCCCTGCTCACAGCCGGCCGGACCACGACCAGCGAGGAGCTGGAGGACATGCTGGAGAGTGGGAACCCCGCCATCTTTGCCTCCGGGGTGAGTGTGGACCCCTCCCCCTGGGGACCCTGGTGTGCGTGCAGAGCGCTGAATCTGGGCAGTCTTTGGACACAGCCACCTGTGAGGCAGGTTTTAGAGAAGAGAAGGCCGAGTCCCAGAGAGGGTTAGGGACCAGACAGAGGTCACACAAATGTTAGGGGCAAAGGTGGAATTAAGATCCCGTCTCCCGGTTCCTCCCAGTCGGGTCCGCTTCCTAGCTACCCCTGCACATTTGCCACTGGCTAGGGGCTCCTTCCACCAGCCTCAGGACCTTTTACCCCTCTTGGAGGACACAGTGCCCTTGGCCTCTCTACATTCAAGTGAAGCTCCATGTTCTACCCGGCAGGGGGGCTTCCTGAAGGAGGTGGCACACAGGTAGGGGAGGCTGCTTGGGCGTGTGGTTCTACGAGGGGGTGTCAGCTACATTCAGTGTGGGAGGAAGAACAGGAGGAGAGGGGATGGGAGAAAGGCCGAAAGGCCGTTCAAGGCCTGGGCCCCTCAGGGCAGTCGTCTCGGGCTCCTACAGCACTGGTGGTTAGAACTACCACTCAGCTGTTAGTATGCACGGGCACAGGTGGGGAGCGTTAGCCCTGTGTTACAGGTAGGAAATCTACAGGTAGGAAATCAGGTCTCAGAGAAAGTAGGTAACAGCTAGTAAGAGCCGAGCAGAAAGTTGGGGGAGAGCTGCGGCTAAAGAAGAAGCCTCAGGCTCTGCTTCCAGAACATTCTGCTCAGGCCACTGCCCATCCCAGTGGCCTGCTTCCACCCTTGGCCTCTTGCTGTCCCGGTCCCCACCCCGGCTCCCTTCAGCCGGTCCCTGGGTCCCAGCCCACTGCTCCCACCCTCTAGATCATCATGGACTCCAGCATCTCAAAGCAGGCCCTGAGCGAGATTGAGACGCGCCACAGTGAGATCATCAAGCTGGAGAACAGCATCAGGGAGCTGCACGACATGTTCATGGACATGGCCATGCTTGTGGAGAGCCAGGTGAGTGCCCGGGGCCCCACTGTCCCTCGCCCAGCCCCCAGCAGCACCCAGGGCTGCACTAACCCTACCCTCTCTGCCTGCCATGCTGCCCTGCCCGGGAGGGAGCGAGTCTTCAGGTAACTAACCACGTGCTGTTGAAAGTGCCCCCAGGGTCCTGCCCACCTGAAGGATCCTCTCTGCATGGCTCTGCTTGGCCCTCCAGGACCCCAGGCCCTGCATGGCCCTACCCACCTTCACCCAGCCTTGTCCTGTCTTGTTCACCAGCTGTGTGTCATGTGGGCACTGTGGATGGGCACTTTTCTAGAAGCCGGAGGTATAGCCGTGACCAGGACAGCTGAGGGCCTGCTCCCTGAGAGCTAATGTATGTTGGGCAAAAGGGCAGCATAAGTAAACGATGAATGGCATATTCTCCAGTTGTGCCAGACGTTAGAAGGAGGCGATGTGACACAGAAGCGGTTCTCTAACTTTAAAGGGCTCAAGAACCACCTGGAGGGCTTGTTATACGTTTCCCTATTCTGGTCCCCGTTCCCAGAGATTGGTAGGCGGGGTGGGGGTTCATGAATTTGCACGTCTCACAAGCTCAAGGGTGATACCGACGCTACTAGTCCAAGGGCCACACTTGGGGTGACACAGTCACTGCAGTGGCCACTTTGGATGGGGTGGTCAGGGAAGGCCTCTCTGAGGAGGTGGCATTTGAGCTCCGAAGACTGCCCAGGGGAAGAGTGAAGAGTTGGCCCAGGCAGAGGGACCAGCAGCACCACAGTCCTGAGACCAGCAAGAGCCTGACTTAATGTGAGGAGCAGAAAGGAGGTCCGGGCGGCTAGAGCACGGGGAGAGCTGGAGATGACAGGGATGGGGTCTCGGCAGGCGGTGCTGGGCTGCTGGAGTCTCTTCTAGATTGGAGGGTCTTAAGTGTGGGAGTGGCACGGCCCGAGTTAGGAAGCAGGGAGGCCTTGAGGAGGCTGCTGCTTCCACTGGGGCGAGAGACCATGGCGCTGTGGACGCCAGGGGGAGCAGTGGGCTTGGAGAGAGTGGCCAGCCATCAACACGCTGCTGCTGAGAGTCCTGGGCATTGTCATAGTCGAGTGGCCTCTGGGGGCTGCCTGGGACCAGACTGCAGGGCCCACAAGGCCTGTGGGACTGGGCAGGGGGGTCTCAAAGGTTGAAGACCAAAGCCTGTCAGGGCTGGACAGAACCATCATGCCTGGGGAGGATGGAGTGGGGGGCTCACCATCGTCACTATGGCCAGACTCCAGCCCACCCACTCCCGCCCCTGCCTTCCTCTGCCCGGTGCTGTCCTCTGTCCAGCCCCGGGGTCAGGGCCCCTTCTGAGCGTCCTCTGCATGGTCCCCGCCCCCTTGGCTGAGGCTGCATGGCCAGTTCCCGCCCCAGGATGGCTGCATTTCAGGGAGCTGCGCGGGGTGCCTGGCAGAGGTGAAGGGCACAGATGAGAAGCTCTACCCCATCCTCCTCACACTCCCCTTCTCTCTAACCTCAGGCTGCTTTCCCAAAATCCTGCCCTGGGCCCCCTCGTAACCCTGAGGGGGGCCCTCTGGAGCTCGGGTGCCCCTGGCCCTGCAGGGAGAGATGATTGACAGGATTGAGTACAACGTGGAACATTCGGTGGACTACGTGGAGAGGGCTGTGTCTGACACCAAGAAGGCCGTCAAGTACCAGAGCAAGGCTCGCCGGGTCAGTAGCCCCAACCCTGCCTGAGCCCCCGTCCTCACGCATGCACAGAGCCCCCGGACCATCACAAACCCCTCCGCATCCTGCCTGCACCCTCCCTCAGCTCTGACCAGAGCCTCCAGCGCCCAGTTAAAACCCCACCCAGACACGTTCCAAGCCATCACTCTCTCCCTTGTTCAATCCCCCAGACTCTCCAACCCTTATCCCTCACCAGAGCCCCCTCCCCAGCCGCCCCACAGCCTCAAAGCTCTGCCCAGAGGCTCAGCCTCCCTCCTGGCGCCACTTCTGCACTCTCTGAGGCCCCTCCTTGCCTCCCTGTGCAGAAGAAGATCATGATCATCATCTGCTGTGTGGTCCTGGGCATCGTCATTGCCTCCACCTTCGGAGGCATCTTCGGGTAGAAACCACCCCACCCGCCACTCCGCTCTGGATGGCCCACCCCCAGGAGGCCCCTTGGCTGCTGCCACCTTCTGGCTCGAGTTCTCTCCTCCCCACCCCATACTGCTCCTTTCTCTGCACAGGGCCCCCCATTCCCACCCTGCCCTGAGCCGTCGTGTGCATGATCTTTGTGACAGTGTGCGTCTGTACAGAGGAGGCAGAGGGGAGCCAGGCTGGGAAACAGCCAGCCGGGTGGGGATGGGCCAGCAAGGGAGAGACTCAGGCCCTGGCCCAGGCCCCTCCCCTTCTAGGCAGGGCCGCCTGGGGTAGTTAGCCATGCTCCCCTCCCCCGGCCTTCAGTAATTCCACTCCAGCCTGGGGTCTGCCCTCTCCTGGGATCAAGGCTCTCTGGACCCCAACCTTGCCTCCTACTGACCAGCCCATCTGCCCCATCCTGTGTCCTCTCCAGCTGTCCCCATAAGCCAAGCCCCCTGAGGGCTGGGGACCAGCTGGCCACATGGTGCTGCTTTTCAGGTTAGGGGAAGGGTGGCCTTGAGAGACAGCCCAGCTCTAAGCCTCTAACAGCCACTCACTGCCAGGGAGGCTCAGGGTACCGTGGCGGGTATGGCTTCTGGCCGTGTCAAGACCAGGCTTCCTCCCCTGCCTCGGGGCAGAGTCCAACAGGTCTTCAGCTGCCTCAGCCTCCCTTCCCACATTCCTACAGCCCCAGGAGCAACCCCTTTGGGCTACGCCTGACCCCAGGTAACATTCTGGAAGAGGCTGACTGGTGCCTGGTCTCCAGCCGCCCTCGGAGCTAGGGAGGCAGAGCAGGCCCCGGTCAGGCCTCTGCACTGGTGAAGCCCACGGCCCGGGCCAGCCACTCTCCCCGGCAGGCCCTAGTCGGGTCCTCAAGCCATTGTGTGTTGCATGTTTGGGACAGTGGTCCCTGCTCTCTTGTGCTCGGGAAGTCAGCGTCCCTTCAGGCACCCGCAATCTCGTCCTGCCCTTGCTGCCCACCACTGACATGCCACGTGGGTGTCAGGTGTCTGGGATGCAGTATTCAGCAGCCAGCCAGGGAGGGGCACCTCCCTCCTCCCCACTGTCTCGGGACTTATCAAGTCTGAGATGTGCCCCCACCCAAAACCCATCGCCCGTTGACAGGCAAGGAGCGTGCATGCGAGCGCATGCAGCAGGGGCCGGGGCCAGGTCTGGGCCCCGCCTTCCCTCGGCTTTGCTCCTGCCCAGTGACTGTGACCGCTGTCCGTGTTGCCTTCTTGAACAGCGACTCCCCTCCCCCCCCTCCACCCCTTCACCAAAGGTCTTGGTACAACCAGCTGCCCATTTTGTGAAATTTTTATGTAGAATAAACATTTGTACCTGTACCATGCCTCTGCTGTAGACTTCTTAGTGTCATGGCCTTCGGACTGGAGCTGATCGTATGTGGCACCATGGGGCTCAGAGACCAAGGATCCCAGCCGCCTCCCTTGGCCTTCAACTTCCAGACCCTCTGGCCCCTCCACCCCAGCTTGAACATCTCTCAGCTCCTGCTTAACACCTGATGCCTATTCTGTACTGTGGGCCCAGATCTACCCCCTCTTCCCACTTTTCCAGGAGTCACAAGCCACCACTGGATCCCCTCTCATCACCCTGCTAGACAGTCCCCCCCACCAACCCGGGGCAGAAGCTGCCCTTCTGACCACTAGTGATTGGAGAGAAGACAGGCCCCAGAGGCAACCAAGTGCTGGACTGGTCAGCTGATGCGGCGGCTCGGGGTTAAAGTCAGCCCAGGCTGCTGGGCTGGATAGTGCCTTCAGACCAAAGGGAAACCAGAGACTGGGCAGAGGCCTCAGGCCAATGGGTACCACGGACACCTTTCATTTCATCCTGCCCATGCTTCCCAACTTTGCCTGGTGTTCTAATACATAATATAGTCTCATCTAAGTCACATATAAGCAGCCCTAAATTAATCTACCTTGTTCCTTGCAGGTTAAAAGAATGCTTTCATACATTTAAGTTCTTTAAACCTAACTCATAACCTGGGAATCAAGCCCCCACCAATAGAGGAACTTCAGAAATCTGTTTAGGATCACAGAGCTGGAAAATGCCAGAGCCGGAGTTCCACAGAAAGTGGTTTATTGCTTTTAGAACAAAATAAGATGCTCTCAGAACTTTTTTTAGTGAAGAAAATACTTTTAAAACTTTAAACCTTTTTAGAACTTTTCTAAAACACTTTTTGTCAGCTGATAAAGTAGGCACTTCAATATAGAAAACCCTCCAGAAGCAAGTGCCTGGGCTGGATGGCACAGCTCACAACTGTGTGGTCCCGAGCTGTCCCACTGGACGCGGCCGCCTGCTCAGAAGCGGGGCTTGCGCTTGCGGCCGGTGTACTGAGTGTCAGGTCGGACCTCTCTGTGCGAAGAAGTAACAGGGGCGGGAAGAACAGAACCGTCTCAGGAAAAACAACAAGAACCCCTGGGACCCCTGAGGTAGGTGAGCCCCGGGCCATGGGTGGGCAGACCCCCGCCCCCCCCCCCTCCGCCCCACCTGTACTCACTTGCCCTGCCGCCGGCGGCGCTCCTTCTTCTCCAGCACCCACTCTCGGCTCTTCCTCACCACCCCCCGCCTCGCCATCCTGTACGGGACCCTGTGCAGGAGACACAGCTGTGAGCAGACGGACAGAGTGGCCTGGCTGGCACCCAGGTTAATCCCAGCAGGTAAGCGTGGTGAGCTTCCCCCGAGTCAGGTGGCCTCAGATGCCCCCTCCACAACAGAAGTCCCCATTCTGGACACCCCCTTCCTGGTGACATCTGCTGGCGCCAGAGCGGTTGTTTAGGAGGAGGCAGGAGAGGTGGGGTCCCCCCCCTCGCTCGCAGGCATCCACGCGGTTGACCACGTGGTTAGGCATACATAAATACCTGCCTGTGGGGCAGGCAGAGGCCGAGCAACTTTTGGGGCTCACAAGAGCCGATCCAAGGAAAGCAGGCCCTAGTCTGGCTGAGGCCAGCACGCTTGGTATAGACCAAGTTGGGGCTCCCAGCAACTACAGGTGTCTGAGGCAGGAAAACAAGGCTGCCCTGCTTGTGGCAGCCCTGACAATGATCCTCAGGGGGTGATCTTGGCCTCCAGTCCTGGCTGAGGAGAAAAGGGACCTCCCACAGCTCTATGGGAGAGAGGCCCTGAGAACAGGGCAGCCTGGGCCCTCAAACCACATCCCCACCTGGCAGTTGGAATCCAACTGTTTTCAGCGTCGAACACACCACGGAGGCTGCTTGCCCTCTGAGTAACCATTCCCTGAGTACCTGCGTGCACGGCCCATGGATGTTCTACAGTGGCTGTGAACCAGCCCTGCCCCTAAAGAGTCCACGGCTGGGCTGTGGTAGCGACCACCCGCACGAGGCAAAGCAAGTGCAGAGAGACCAGGAGCTGCTAAGGCAGTGATGGGGAAAAGGAGAGGGCCACAGAGATAAGCTACTTCATGCAGAAGGTGGGCCAGTATTCCAGACAAGAAGCAATACATGAAAATGAGGCACAGGGAAAGGACTGAAGAGGAAGGTTAGGGAGCAGAAGAGCCCTGTTGCCTGGAGTCATTGAGTGTAAGGAGAGGAAGGGTCCAAGTGAGACTCTGAGGGTCAGCTGAGGATTGAGTCATCCTCGTAAGTTTCCTCCTTGCCTGAGGACCAGTGGAAGCCGGACTGCATGACACACCCTTCCGGCTGCTACTTCTCATCTGTTCTAACCTAATAATAAAAGTCAGATTAAAAAAAAACACCAACTCAGAATCCCACTTGGCTGGTCCAGTTCATGGAGGCGTGAACACCAACCAGCAAGGAGCATGCTCTCCCTCCAGGAAGCAGCGAGGCTTTCTACCAAAGGAGGAACACAACATGTCCTAGACTTTGGGGTGTGCAGAGATAGCAGTTCACGAAAGAAAGTTAAGAGGGCCTACAATGAGGGGGCAGGAGTCCGACGTGCCAGGTGCAAAGCAGGCTGCTGGAGATGCAGGACTAATCCCAGGAGCCTCTAAGGAAGGACAAGCTCTGGGGTAGCACAGTCTGGGGTAGCACAGGGGGCAAGATGTGAGCTGTGGGAGGGACGATGGGAAAGAGTCATCAGGGGAGACAAAGGGAGCAGTGAAGACGGTGAGCGACCCCGACCACAGGTGCCAAGAGGGAAGTGGAGTCCACAGTGCAAATGCTGGAAGGGACAGAGCCTTTGGAGAGAGCAGCTGACGAGTGGTAGGGTAGAGGCTGGGTGGCGAGGATTAAGGAATACATAGGTCAAGCAAAGTTGTTGGGGGGTGAGGGGAAGAAATTAGAGATAAGTTAGGTAAAGGTTTAAAATACTTTTCCTTGATTTACCTATTTATTTACAGTAAGTGGCCTGAATGTGATCAGACAGAAGTGACAGCACCGGGAGAAGCCCGATCAGCCTTACAGTAGACAAAGGCCTCCTCCCCGCCCTCCTCAAATCCGAGGACTTCAAGGGGAAGAGCCTGTAGGGAAATGAGGTCCGCGCCAGCCACTGTACCGAGTCCTGTACAGACATGCCCTCGACTCAACACACTGCCCGAGAGGGTGGCACATGCCCCCCAATTTTAAACAGACGAGAAATGGATGATCAGGTCCCACAACTTACCTAAGTTTACAGTTAGGACACGTCGTCTGTAGACACCAGTGTGAGGACAAGAGGGAGCCTAAGATGGACGGAGGGGAAGCAGGAGATGGGACCACTCCCTGAGAGCAAGCGATGGGCACCTTAGAGCAGAAACGGCTAGGAGAGCCCCCAAGTCCCCACGGGGAATGGGCTGAGGAAGCTAAGGGAGATGACCGCGGAGGGCCAATGGGTCAGAGGGCATCAATCCATGGTGGACACGAGGACCGCACTCATGATTTTCACCACCGGTGGGCCTTCCTAACTCATCCATTCTCGGCTTATTTTTCCTCTTAAATGTCTTAAGAGTCTGAAAACCTTTCACCCCTACCAATCAGAACTAAGAAATCACCTCCTTCTTTACTACCTTATAATCAATTGTTCCTTCAACAAATATTGAACACTTTTTGCTAACAAGACACTATTCTGGTGTCAGGGATACAGTGCAAGTCCCCACCAAGTTTTCATTCTAGTTGGGGACAGAAGTAATACCAAGTAAACGAATACTTAGGATTTAGAGCAGTGAAAGGCAGTAGGGAAAATAAAGGTAACGAGAACTCAACTGAAGATACTGAACAGAGAAATGGCAAGATATGATTTACATTTTTAAAAAATAAAAGATAAAGGGAAGTCTCCGTCTTGCTGCACAGCAAATGAATTCAAAGAGGCAAAGTCAGAAGGAGACAAGTGAGGTAGCTTTCAGTAATCTAGGCAGCAAACACAGACCAGGTAGGAGTGGGGAAAAGGGATGGAGTGACTAGATGTGAAATGTAAGGAAAACAGGAAGGGCTGAGAATGGAAAGAATGGAAAGAAGTTCGGGGATGAAGACCAAGAGCTCTGTTTTGTTCCAGTGACCTGTGGGAAGTCCAGGTATGGATATTTAGGAGGGGAGGTGGTTTGGAAAGCAGAAGTGGGACTGAGACCAAGGATAGAAACCTGGAGGTTCTGAACCTGTAGCTGGTGTCTAAGGCAGCAGCACAGAGAGAAAAGGGGTCCAGGGTGGGCCCCAGAGTGGACCGAGAAGGAACAGCCAGTGAGGTTAACAGAAAACCGGGACCGTGGGTGGGAGGCCAAGTGAGGAAAGCGTTAGGGGCGCGATCAGCTGCATCAGCTCCTAATGAGGGGGCAAGTTACAATGAAGATGGAGAAAGAAAGAAGACTGGGAAGTGACCATGGGTTTGGCGAGACAGCCTGGCGGTGGCCTTGATCAAGAGAGCAATTTGTGATGAGACAAGCGTGAGCCAGCGGAGAGGACTGAGAACGGCAGGGGAGGCAGTGTGAGGAGTTCGGTCACAAAGGGAAGCCGATGAACAGGGTGGCCGCCAGGAGCTGTTACGGGGTTAAGGGAGGACCCTTTCTGAAGACAGGAGAAATCGCACAGGATGTTTGTGTGCTGATGGGGATGACTCAGGAGGGTAAACATGAGGATGCGGGAGAGGAAAGGGAGCCACAGGGGCCAAGTGGGGATGGGGTCCGGGATGCAGGTGAAGGAGGCAGCCTTGGGAGGAGGGGACAGCCTGCTGGGTGTGGCAAGAGGGCAGGCAGAGAGGAAGGCTGCCCACAGACATCCGGAAGGGCTCCACTAGCTCAGCCAGAGGCAGGTGCAGGCACAGATCCGAAGGGTTCCCAGGTCCTATTTCCGCCTTGGTGTCTCTGCCACACCGGACCCTGACAGACTTGGTGAAAGCAGAGAGAAACGGAGGACTCTTGCTGCTGTGTCTAATGAACCTGGTGGCAGCAACCGCCTGCACCTTAGGCAGGGCTAAACAACAGCCTTACCTCTCAACCGTGAACGTGGACTCCCTGGCCTCCTCTTCCTCATTCTCTTCGCTCTGGGCCTGCAGGAACCAAAGTACTCTCAGATCACCCTGGAGATCTCTCAACCCACCTGCCCCACCCCAGAAGGCCTGGCACCCAGGCCTGAGCCCTTCTAACAGGCAGACGGCCCGGCCCCACAAGAAGGGAAGCCAGAAGAGATGGGCCTACAAACTCAAGGTCCCTCACCATTGGTATAAAGGTCGAAGGTCCAGAAAACAAACAGAGGTAGAACCTGAAACAAGAAAGTGGAGAGTGAGGGCTGGGCTCAGAAAGCCTCACAGAGCAAGACAAGTCCTCCCCCTCCCTGCCACAAACAGGTACAGACACAGCCAGGCCTCTTGCCTGCCCGGGGCCCCAGTGACCCAACCCAGCACTGCTCTGGTCCACGCATCAGTGGCCTGTGAGGGCCACACCGCCACCCTCCCTCCTGCAGCACGGCAGCACCCTGGCCCCCGGCACTCACTTCTTGGCTCTGGCGCTGTTGGGATAGTCCACCACCACACCACCAGTGAAGCCGGCCTTGGTGGCCTGGGTCGTGATCAGCTCCAACTGGGGAGAGAACAGCACGCAGTCAGGCGGGGCGGCTGGGGGAGCAGCAGCTTCCCGCCCCCTCCCCTGGCCCCCGTCCGGTCCCAGAATGGACCTTGTCTGGCAGAAGTGAGGGTCTTTATCAGACTATTCCCAATTCCGAGTCCCCGAAAGCCACGCAGAGAAGGTGCAGCCTAGAAGCAGCCATGGCAGAGACCTCCCTCGGGGGATTACAGGACGACCAAGTCCCCCTGATTCTCACTTTCTAGCCTAGGGACCCACCTCCCCACTCAAATCTCAGGAAATGAATGGCCACCAACTGCGAGGCAGACTCATTCACGACATCAGTGAGGGACAGCTCGCCACCTGTCCGTCAGAGTCGGTACCTCCTGCCCCTCGCTGCTCAGGCATCACACTCCACAGAACAGACAGCTGCTGATGTCCTCCCCCACCCCCAGCTATTTCTTCGCTTACGGAAATCAGTAATATCAGATGGTTTATCTGTCGAGAAGACAGACGTCCTACCCACCCCCCGCCACCGCCCCAGGTACCCCTCTTCCTTAGGACATTAGGTCATAAAATGTGCCAGCAGGGGCCACGGCGACCAATCTTGGGAGCTCAGCCCCTCCCTTCCCACCAAGCAGCCTAAGGTTGCTGGTTCTGTCACTTCCCAACAGCAGGAGGGCAGGTGGGTGAGGAGCAGGACAGTTTACCTATTCTGGGTCCCTCCCCGTTCCCTGCACCTCCACCAGCCCAGGGGTTCACCTGCTCTGAGTTCTCAGGGTACAGCTGCAGGACAGCCCGGGCTCCATGGACCTGCAACAGAAACATGGCTATCTTTCAAATATCCCATGGGGTCAGGACCCAGGCACTCCTCCTTTCCTTATTCACGAGATATTTATTGAGTTCCCATTATGTGCAAGGTATACTATTCTCAGGGCTGGGAAACAGCCATGGACAAAAGAGACAGCCTCTGCACTTCTGCAGCTCACGTTTTAGTGGGCGAGGTAGCTAATTTACAGTAGTGATTAAGCGCCAAAAAGAAAAATAACATAGGACAAGGGATGGTGCACGACAGAAACTACCAAGTTTACTTTTGGCTCAAGGAAGGCCTCTCTCTGAGGGACGATGGAGCAGAGACTGGAATGTAGTAGAGGGCTGGCTATTTAAATGTCTGAGGGAAGAGCATTTCAGCAGAGAGAAAACCAAACACAAAGGCCCCCAGAACTTCAGGGTTAACCCCAGGACCTGAGAGAAAGAGAAACCACATAACGAACAAGACCCAGCAGCTATCTGCCAGAACAACCCACTCTAAGAAAGCCAGCGGTGAGGTGAGGGGACTAAGGGGACCAAGAAACACCTGGATCCAAAAAAAAAAAAAAAAAGTGAAAGAACTCACTTTTAGGACTTAGAATCGCAGACTATCATCTAATCCTAGTAAACAGTAGAAATCAACACCATCACTTCTAAAGACAAGATAGGGAATTCCCTGGCAGTCCAGTGCTTAGGACTTGGCGCTTTCATTGCAGGAGCCTGAAGCCGAGGGGTGTGGCTCAAATAAATAAGTAAATAAACAAATAAATAAAGACAAGAAAAAAGCTAATAAAGGCTCTCTCAGTGGTAAATAACCACCCTGCTCCCCATCTGAGCATTGGCAGTAGGTGGAAGGCAAGGTGGGAGTCGGAGGATGTGAGCACTCTGGAAGGTGTCCTCTGTGTGGCCTCGAAATGCTGTCCCTGTCCTCACTCTGTGGAGTCCAGGCCCCCAAGCCAACTTCTGACTGATATTCAGCAGAGTGGACAGAGGAGTTGTGATCAGTCTCAGCTTCTGACATCAGTGTCTTTGCATTTCACTACAGTGTCAGCCCCCTGAGCTTTCCTTTTTTGGTGGCTGAAGACTTGGACCGAAGGAGCCAACAATGAGGTCCTGCCATCCCGTGGGGTCCCATCTAAATGGCATTCCCAGGGGGCACCTCCACTTCATCATGCTATCTGCAGGGCAAGGGAGGGACAGGCAGCCAGCCCGGTAAGGAGATCTCATACTCACCAGAACAGAGTAAAGAGAAGAAAAGAAGCAGTACAGGCGCTTGGCAGGAATGTCGGACTTCTTGTTAGCATTACAGAGCCACTGCACCGCAGAAATGCTGAAAGAGGAAGGGACCTAGTCAGCAAAGGGAGCGATACGCAGGTTCGATCTCCAGGCGAAACCCTCCTGCCCACGACTCTTTGTTGGCACGTGCAGGTCTACTCCAGGTCACTATTCTAAAACGCTGGACCAGGGCTTCCCTGGTGGCGCAGTGGTTGAGAATCTGCCTGCTAATGCAGGGGACACGGGTTCGGGCCCTGGGCTGGGAAGATCCCACATGCCACGGAGCAACTAGGCCCGTGAGCCACAACTACTGAGCCTGCGCGTCTGGAGCCTGTGCTCCGCAACGAGAGGCCGTGATAGTGAGAGGCCCGCGCACCGCGATGAAGAGTGGCCCCCGCTTGCCGCAACAATCAATCAATCAATCAATCAATCAATCAATAAAACGCTGGACCAAATAGGGTCTACAGAAGGTGAATGTGAACTTCTCGAGGCCAGTCCAAGAAAACATTTCCTCAACCTTGCTTCTGCACACATCTCAAGTTTAGCATTACTCAGCAGGTCAAGGCTCTTCCTGCCACCTACCCCTTCATTCCCTTCCTCCAATCAAGGGAAATATGCTTTGGACTTACACAAAGCCATTCGCTCTCCTCCTAAATCACTTCCTTCAACTGTACCTGCTAACTGTTTCCACAATCCCCACATTTAAAGCCTCAAGCAGCTAGTATGTCCTCCTTTCCAACATTCCCCTCCTCACTGCTGTGCACATACATCTACAGAACCCCAAACCCCGCTGGTGTGTCCGACCGCCTCTCCCAGCTTTTACGTTCCTCCACTACTCTCCTGGGTCGGCGCTCATTACCGCCTCCATTACTTTGACAACCTAACTTCTCTCTCCTCTCGCGTCTTCTCTCTTCTTTTAAATAATCCTCCTACAACACAGACCCGATCTCGTCACTCCCCAGCTCCCCATCAACTACTGAATAAAACCCAAACTTCTCAGGATGGAGTTAAAAGCCTCTAGGAACCGACCCCACACGATCTCATCTTCCGTAGAATTTCTCATTCCTCCCTACATCTATGAGACTCCTTTCCCCACCCACTTCTGTGCCTTTGCTCACACTGTTCCTTCACTCTGAAACCCTCTCCTTGACCATCCAAATTCCTCCCAACCTCAGGGCCCAGCCCCGGCCTCTCCTGCTTTCCTGTGCTCTTACTTCTCTTCCTAACTCTGGTGGGTCCCATGATTCCCTAGTGCACACCCCACACTGGGGCTCACGTTTAGTAACTTGGTCCACATCTTATAGCACCTAAAAAACCATGGAGAGTCTTAAAAACACGGACCTTTATTTCCACAAACAGCACAGCACCTCGGACAATTTCTTGCAGGTAACAAATGTTGAAAAGAAAAAGCCTGCCATACCACCCCTCCTCTTAAAAACAAACTAAAAATGACTATTTACTCCTGAAACATACAGTACCAAATTGCTGGCCTTTGGTTTTCTGCAGCTTAGAACATCTCACTTGATCATTACTAAAAAGCAATTGCTATCTTTTTTTTTTTTTTTTTTTTTTTTTTTTTTTTTTAAAGATTTATTGATTGATTGATTGCTATGTTGGGTCTTCGTTTCTGTGCTAGGGCTTTCTCTAGTTGCGGCAAGCAGGGGCCACTCTTCATCGCGGTGCGCGGGCCTCTCATTGTCGCGGCCTCTCTTGTTGCGGAGCACAGGCTTCAGACGCACAGGCTCAGTAGTCGTGGCTCACGGGCCTAGTTGCTCCGTGGCATGTGGGATCTTCCCAGACGAGGGCTCGAACCCGTGTTCCCTGCATTAGCAGGCAGATTCTCAACCACTGCGCCACCAGGGAAGCCCGCAATTGCTATCTTTGAAATGTTTTTTTTCCCCTCCTATTTGTTCCCACATGTAAGCTAATCCCATACCCTAAAAGAAAATCTTCAAATCCAGATTTGTACTCCTCACCCAGATTCCTACTGTGTATCGCTACAGCTCAGTCTATTATCACAGGAGGTCTTCCCCCAGCTAATGATTAAACTATGACTTCCTACCCTAGCCCCTACCTCCACTCCACCAACAAAACACTAAACCAAATACTAAACAGAACTTTCTACAGAAGACAAAGAACAACTTCACGTTTCTAACTGTAATTTCAGTGTTCTAAGATCTGTTATCAAAGTACTACGTACACATTCAAAACTTGAACCTGATGCCACAGAAAGGACTCCTAAGCCACCGAAGAGATCGGAGCAATTGGGGCCACTCTCCACTACAAAGTCCTTTGAAAAGAAGTCAACAAAATGGCTGCTGGGGCCAACAAGATGGCTCCTAGAGGCTCAGAAGACCACCCCCCCCACACACACCCCCACACACACAAAGCAGAGAAACCTATACCATGGTGCCTGAACCTGGCAGTGCAAGATAATCACAGGAGTAGTTTTGAAATACAAAACAATACATATTTTGGGGCCTTGCTCTGACCTTATACATCTGAAAATCCCGGGGATGTGTATTTTTAAGTATTCTGTGTGATTCTGCTGCACAGCCAGGTTTGGGAAGCACTGGCCTGCAGAGGACTAAAAGCAGGACCTGAAGACTCTCACCTGATACAACCATCAAAGGAGCCCGGTTTGAAGGGGATGCCCTGACCCATGTCCCCCAGAAGCAGGTCTCCCTCCGTGTCTCGGTCCAAGGCCGCATCTACATTGGAGAAGAGTAGGTGAGGAATCAGTCTGCATCACTGTTCCACACTCACGCAGGGGAGTCCACTCCCGTGCTAAATAGGACATACTTACCCAGCATGGCAGGGCTGATGTCAAGGCCCACCCAGTAGTGCCCCTCATCTGAGAGGTAATCTCCACTCAGCCCAGAACCACAGCTGGAAGGCACAGTCAAAAGGGGACTCAACAGTGTGAGTAGCAAAGACATCCCACCACCTACCTGGACTATCTGAACTGAGCCCCAGGATCTCACCCAATATCCAACAGGTAACAAGGCTGATCCTCAGGCAGACAAAGGAGCTCCAACGCTCGCCCAGCCATCTTGGTTTGGACATCAATCATCCGTGAGCTAAAAAGGCAGAAACACAAGCAAGTGGTAAAGGAGTTCTGGGCTAAAACCTCACCCAGACCAAGAAAAGCCGAAGAAAGAGAAAAAGGAACAATCATCCTGAGGTACCCTTTCCCGGTCAACAAACTCGACTACAACTACTTAAAAGTGACCCCAAAAGTCCATGTAATACAACGTTGTTATTTGGTTCTGACAAAATTAAAACTGTACTAGCTGCAGAGCTAATGTGAAGTTAACAAATCATTTATCTACTGACCAACCATTGGGTATTTTCAACTCTACCAGGCTTTGACACTGTATTACTTAAATACATGTTTTCTAGAAGAATTATCCACTGTAGCTACTCCCATATAGAAGAGTGAAGAAGACACAATAAAAATTATAGCAGTGCTGTCCATGAGAAACATAACGCAAGCCACTTGGGGCATTCTAGAAGCTACATTTAAAAAAAAATTAAATATGTAAAGTTAACTGTAGTAATAGTTAACCCAACATACTCAATATTACACTTCATTTAACCCAGTATACTCAAAACATCATTTCAATACATAACATAAAAAACAATAAAGCATTTTACATTTTCTTCATACCAAGTATAACAGATTAAATATGTTTCAATAGATAGCTGATGGCTACTGGTTACCATATTGAACAGAAGAGGTCTAGAGTGTATCTGGCTTTCCCAAGATCCAGGGAGAGTCACACGTACCAGTTTTCAAAATGCCTGAAACAGGGCTCTGCAACTGGAAAAAAGTTTCTATTTGCTACATAATGACAACTGATCAAAGAGTTTTTGCTGACTCTGTCTGATGCTCCAATTTGAACAAAAAAGAGAAAAAAGGTTATCTGCAGAACTTTCTTACAGAGTACTGTGTCGGAAAAAATAGGTTTGGAAGTCCTTGCTCTAGCCCTCATCTGTTAACTGACTTCATAATTATACAAAAAACTCTCCTCTACAAAATTCAGATACTCTACCAACAGCTGTCCTAAAGATTTACTGAGATAATGTAAACTGCGGCGTACAGTAAGCATTCCATGAATATTATTTCCTTCCCCCCAATAGGACTGATCCCTTACACATCTCCACTGCGTCCTACCTGTTTTATCACATGCTTAAAATAAGCTGTCGTATGAGAGAAAGTAGGCGTGATCCCTCCCATTCTGATGCTAAGGTTACTGAGACCCATCCGAAGGTTTAAAATTGACTCTTCCAGTGTCAAAAATGGGATTAACTCAGGTCTCTTCCTTCTCCCACCCCCAAATTCTGCGTGCTTTCCAAGCAACCTCCGCAATCAGGGCAACTTGCCGGTTCCCGACCCCCGACGCCTCGCAACATCCAGGCTCCCCTTACTTGCGCACGTATTTCCGGGCTTCATTCTTGTCGTAGAACTGCAGGGACGAGAAAAAAAAAAGGCGGGGGAGTCGGGGAAGAAATCAAGACGCGGAGACCCTAGGAGAGGAGAGAGAGGTGTCCGCGGAACACAGGCCTCACCAGCTCCGGAGGCCCGCTGTGCTCGGGTCGCTGCCCACGAGACGCCATCCCCACGCCTCAGCAACTAGTCTCATGCGATTTGCTCCGGGAGTCCGGCTTTTATGTCCTCGGCCTGGCGCCCGCCTCGTAATACGCATGCTCCACCCCTCTCCCCGCCTTCTCTTTTACTCG
This sequence comes from Balaenoptera musculus, assembly GCF_009873245.2. Classification (NCBI taxonomy): domain Eukaryota; kingdom Metazoa; phylum Chordata; class Mammalia; order Artiodactyla; family Balaenopteridae; genus Balaenoptera; species Balaenoptera musculus. The sequence continues at coordinate 78,751,630 of NC_045799.1, forward strand.
ATTGGCTACAAGGGCCGACCGGATGCGAAAAACGCACGCCTCCCATTGGCCAGTTCATCTTGCACCGCCCGCCTGACTCATTCAAGATGGCAGCCCAGCGTGAGGTGAGGTGGTCGCGGCTATTATTGTGGAGGTTGTGGCAAGCCCGGGGGGTTCCACAAAACTTGGGATCGGGCCTGGGCGTAGAAGCGAGAACTTATTCCCGGAGCGACGGCCCGTACTCGCGCACGGCGCTCTATGAGCTGCTCGGCGTCGCCTCCACGGCCACGCAGGCTCAGATCAAGGCGGCTTACTACCGGCAGAGCTTCCTCTACCACCCGGACCGCAACGCCGGGAGCGCCGAGGCTGCCGAGCGCTTCACGCGCATCTCCCAGGCCTACGTGGTGCTGGGCAGTACCACCCTGCGTCGCAAGTATGACCGGGGCCTGCTCAGCGACGAGGACCTGCGCGGCCCCGGGGTCCGGCCCTCCAAGACGCCCGCCGCCGACCCCGACTCGCCCCGCACCCAGCCTCCCGCCTCTCGGACCCAGGGCCGCGGTCAGGCCTCATCGGGAGCCAACCGCACCATGTTCGACTTTGACGCCTTCTACCAGGCGCACTACGGCGAGCAGCTGGAGCGCGAGCGGCGCCTGAGGGCCCGGCGGGAGGCCCTTCGCAAGCAGCAGGAGGACCGGGCCAAGAAGGGCTTAGGCTGGGACGAGACCCGAGACACGGCTTTATTCTTGTTTCTGCTCACAGTCTTCATCATCATGGGCTTTCGTTTTTAATCGGAGAGCGGAGGGAAGGGGAGCAGCCGCGCCCCCACCCCCCCAAGAAAATGGCCTTTCCTGTCTTCTTGAACCCGTTGCCTCCATTGTCTACTGTTGTCTACCTCTGCTGGGGTCCGAAGGAACTGCTCTCCCCTTTCCTTTCCCCACCCGGCCAGCTTAGCCATTGACCTGCACATCCCTACCCCTCTGGTCCAGAAAAGGAGGCTTTTTGATGCCCAAGAAAAAGGCCCCCAGTGAGGAGTCCCGAAAGCCCGAGAGTGAGGGGTTTCCTGGAGGCCCTGGGGTGCCTGCTTCCAGATGTTGTCAATTTCTGGAACACTTGCTGTGGCTTTCCTGTAAAGCTCCGAGCAAGACTCGTCTGCTCCTGCCCCACGTGTGTAGCGTGGGGCTCCTCTGTAACCTTGAAACGTGCAATGTGACCAATTGTGACTGCCAAAAGAAAAATTCTGGGGTTATAAGAAACTTGTCTTTCTGTGAGCTCCCCAGGCCACAAGGTGAGACCCAGTGTAGGGTAAGGATGTGATCTGTGGGAACCTGGCCATTCTTTGGTGGTCAGACCCCACTCCGCCTTCTGTTGGTGATGAGTGTGAGTGGGAAAGAAAGCAAGGTCATGAGCCTAAGGAATGAGCCTTCCTGTGCCCATGCTTATCTAATGTATGACCTCGGAGAAGTTACTCTGTGGGCGTGATGGCAGAGGAGCAAATCGTTTGCTCTCTTTCGGTCTGTCACACTTGATTATCCACGTTCTAATAGGCTCAGTGATTAAAGTATGATGCCAGGGACTTCCGTGGCGGTCCAGTGGCTAAGACTCCGTGCTTCCACTGCAGGGGGCGCAGGTTCGATCCCTGGTTGGAGAACTAAGATCCCGCATGCTGCAGCAGCAGGGGGGGAAAAAAAACATATATATATATATATATATATATATATACACACACATATATATATATACACATATATATATATAGTGCCAGTAGAGTCAGGTTTGTCCTTGGGACCCTGTGCCTGGCACCTGGTCATCCCTTGACCAGCCAGCCCCATTGCTAACTGTGCAACTCCTCCCTTCCCAAAAATAGAGCAACAAACTGGGAGTTTGAGTCGCCTGAGTGTGGCCCAGCCTCCTGTTTCGCTGGCAGTGCTTATCGCAGGCCCTACAAGCCAAGTCCTTGAAACAGGGCTACTTGAAGCTGTGGGAATTGGGGGAGTTTGAGTAGACCGGATGCTGAGTGACAGGAGGCACAGGATGGAAGCACGCTTCCTTATTCAGAGCTGGCTGAGGGTTTTTTGGTTTTTGTTTCCTCTTTTCCTAATTGGTGCAGTGGGTTGTCACTTGGCTAGAGCTGTGGTAATCCAGTTCTCTTAACCATGAATCACTGCACGTGGGGTGTGGCTTAGCTGTGAGATGGTAGGTACTCAGGTATGTACTGTGGAGCGTAAAGCTGTGGGGTAGGAAAACCTTTGCAGGAGATCTTCTACAAGGGTAAGGGCCTAAGTAGGTTCTAAACAAAGCCAGAGGTGCTTTGCTATATTAACACCAATTCCTGCACTCCATCTTTTGTGGCGGTCCTTGGATAAATTGGGAGAAACCCATAGCTGGTGCTATTTGGTCTCTTGGGAACCATTCTGTTTTCTCTAGCCTTGGAGGTTGGGGGCAAACTCTTAGTCATGGCTTTGCAGTGACCATATGATTCAGTAGGAAAGATTTAAGCCTACTCTGGTTCAGACATGCTGGGCTCATGGAGCTTGGTTTGGGGGCAAGGGCATATGTACTTTAAAAAAGAACATTTAATGTTATTATGTTTCATATCTGGAAAACAAGAGGGAAAGTCTTTTCAAAACACAAACTACAGGAAGTGAAGCTTAGTAAAAGGTACAGAGGCTGGTGATTCTCAACCAAGGAGTTGGGGCATAACGGAGTGTCCTTGGGGCAAGATTCTATCAAAGTTTCAATCAGGTTGAGGTTGGGGTTCTTTTGGGTCTTGTTTGTAAAAGCACTAGTGGTCTGTGATAATCTGGGATCTTTCTCATGGGCTCTTTGACATAGATCTCTCAAGTTTGTTTTCTCTCAGTGAAGATCACAGCGAAGAACATTCCCTCAGACCCCAAAACGTGGAGGTAGACCCAGAAGGTTCGGAGTGGTGGGGTCCAGACTCTGTGAAACTTCTGGAACATTCCATGCAACTCCAAACAGGGTAGTCAATAAAATTTATTAATCATCCAACTCTAAGCCTCTCCTTAGGCCTAGAACTAGGCCCACTCTATTCTGTAGTGCCATCCTGCCTGCCTCTGGTTTTTTTAGGCCAGAGCTAAACTCTGAGAGACCCCACGCCCTACCATCCCTGAAACTCAATCTGGGCTCTTCATGGGAGGGGAGATGTGTGGGAGGCTTTTTGAAGGACCCTCCCCAGCTGGTTCCTGTTACATCATTTCTCCCTTTCTGGCCCCCCTGCAGTTGTCCTTTCTCAGCTTCTTACCTGCCCTGGGGAGGAGAGGCTAAACCAGGCCATGGACATTAGCCCCTGCCTTCTAGGGGCTGCTCCCCAGTTCCTGATAGAGGAGGAAGGCTGAGACATGGTCAGCTTCAGTCCCTTTTCTCCCTTTGGTCACAAACTGAAACAACTGTAAGTTTGGACCTAGGAAGAGGGGCCCAGCTTGCTCCATGCTGTGCTCGTTGGGTAAGGGGAGAAGAAGAGTACCAGGCTGAGTGAGCAGCACACACAGATCCTAAATGGGGAGACACGGACAAGAAGATAGGAATCAAAGGTGTACGTGTCTAGGCAATTGTGATATTATCTTTGGGCTTGATCAGGACTTCATTTTATTCCTCCTGAGCCGAACTGTTTTCCCCTCCATTGTCCTTTATTTATTGCTGGGTGAAAAGATCCTTTACACATCCCAGTGCTGAAGGAGTAAGATTTCTTGCTTCCTTCTGAGGTTCTGGCATTTCATTCACTGGGTGCACCTTGCCCTCTGTAATGGTCCTAGCATGAGCCAAGATGAATAAGAATAGCCTGCCTACCTTAGGCCAGTGAGTTGTCCGTTGGTCATTACTGACCATGTGTATATATCTCCATCCCTTATAGCCACAGCCTGAAGCTGAGACACCAAGGGTGGAGCCCAAGTGAGTGGCCACCACACCTGCTTATGGAAAATGGCGAGGAGTAGGGGTCTTGTCTCGGGCCTTTGGGCTTCCAGGAAGGTCACCAGATCCCATGAAGGGAGGCTGAGAGAAGGGACAGCTGGTAAGTAGCGGTGTTACTTCAGTCCACTCTCTGGAATTCAGTGCTCTCTCCTGGCCTTTGCCCTCTCAGTTCCTCAGCCCTGTGATGAGGTCACACACTGTCTCCTGCCTCTGAGCAGGACTGTAGAAGGCGTGCCTTGCCTGCCCTCAGCGGCTTGGCTCTCAGGCCAGGCTTGGAGCCCTGGGGGCCATCGGGTTTGTGCAAAGCAGCTGGGGTCCCTCTGTTAGTGTTTTAGGGTGATAGCAAGACCTGAGTCTGGACCTCATGAACTTGCATATGCTGGGGATTGCTAGGTGCTCTCATCCCCCAGAAGCAGAGAGCTCACCTTCACCATCTGTTGTAAGGTCATAGCGTCACTATGGATCTAGCCATCTCGCCACTGTCTCTTAAGGCTATACAAACCCGGGGCCCCGTCGCTAGTCTTGAGATGGGTTGGCCCTCCCATCCTGCCTCTGCCCTGTCAGTGTTCACATCCTCGGTCCTGGGAGGGGACTGCTGCTAGACAAAAGAAGGCCTGTTTCCGGAGGACGAAGAACTGACCGAGATTCGTGGTTCACAGGCCACAGCTGACCTGCACACAGCGTTTGGCTGCGGCTAGCACAGTGTCTTAACTTTAGGCAATATTCAAAACTTGGAAGACTTTGCATAAAAATCTAGATTTCTGACTTCTCTCAAAAAAATGAGAAAATGTGCCACCATTGAGCTTCCTCCCATACTTTCATGACCACTTGGGAGAAGCTGTAAGGTCTGCCTTTCAGATAGGACCTTGCTCCCCGGTCCGCTGCACTCTCACCAGCAGAGGGGATGTGTCAGAGGCCGTGATGCACACACTTGCACCATTTTGCTCTTAGTAGAGAAATCTGTCTCTCTACCCATGTCTATTAAGAGGAAAAACAAAATAAGGGTGGGGGGGGATCATGCATTTCCAGGAAAATGGGGGAGGGTGTACTTTGTGGAAACAGAGCTGCTTTGCACTGTGACCTTCTGGCCCCTACAGGCATTTGAGTTTGCAGATCCCTAGGTTACCTCCTATGTTAAAAGAGCTCACACTTTATGCAGGGAGGCAGAGTGTAAGTCTTATTTTCATTGTGGGACAAGAAGAATCTTTTGAGAGGTCTACAGCAATGGCAAGGTCCCAAACAAAGCCAGAGGTCCCTTCGTACAATAACACCGATTCCTGCACTCAATCTTTTGTGTAAAATCCTTGTATAAATTGGGATAAACCCTCAGCTAGTCCAACTTGGTCTCTTGGAAACCATGAGATTCTCTCTAGCCTGGGAGGTCAGGGGCAAGTTCTTAGCCATGGCTTTGCAGTGACCACAGGATTCAGTGGTAAAGACTGAGCTCAGTAAACCTTGATTAGCACGCACACACAAAAGTACATTTAATGTTATGATGTTTCAAATTTGGAAAACAAGGTGGGAGGCTTAGGAAAATACACAGAAGCTAGTGATTTCCAAACAAGGAGGTGCACATAGACATTCTTGAGGGGGAGGAACACCTTGTTTTTATCAGAAAGGAGTGAGAGTTTTGTTACTTGGGCAATTTTTTTTTTTTTGGCTGCGTTGGGTCTTCGTTGCTGTGCGTGGGCTTTCTCTAGTTGCGGTGAGTGGGGGCTACTCTTCGTTGCGGTGCGCAGGCTTCTCAGTGCAGTGGCTTCTCTTGTTGCAGAGCACAGGCTCTAGGCACGTGGGCTTCAGTAGTTGTGGTTCGCGGGCTCTAGAGCACAGGCTCAGCAGTTGTGGCACACGGGCTTAGTTGCTTCCTGGCATGTGGGATATTCCCAGACCAGGGCTCGAACCTGTGTCCCCTGCATTGGCAGGTGGATTCTTAACCACTGAGCTGCGAGAGAAGCCCTTTGGGCAATTTTTTGGTTTTGGTTTGTAAAAGCACTGGTGGCCTGCAATAGGTAGGACCTTTCTCATGGGCCCCTTGAGGGTCTACTTCAAGTTTATTCTCTCTCACAGAGGATTATAGCCAGGAGCATTCCCTGGGACCCCAGACCTGGAAATAGAAAGTTCCAGAAGTGATCTGGCAGGAGAGCCCAGACTGCCTGGAACTTTCCAGAATATTTCATGTACCTTCAAGCAGAGGGGTTAATCAAGTTTATTAACCATCCAACTCCCATGGCCCAGAACTAGGCCCATTCCACTCTGGTGGTATCTATACCCACCTGCCTCAGGTCTGTGGTGTTTTTCATGCTGGAGCTGAATACAGAGGGGCCTTACTCCCTGCGTGCTCTAAAACTGAGTCTGAGCTCTTGAGGAAGGTGAGGGGCGTGGAAGGCCTTTTGAAGGACCCCATCTGGTTCTCATGGTAATACTTGTCTCCCTTCCCAGTCCCTCCCTTGCCTGGGTCATTCCTTCCTCTTCTTACCTGCCCTGGGGAGGGGAGGCTGAACCAGACTGTGGACATTAGCCTCTGCCTTGTAGAGGCCGCTCCCCAATTCACAATAGTGGAGGGAGGCTCAGGCATGACCACCATTAGCCCTTCTTCCTTTTGGTTACAAACGAAAAACTCCCTAGAAGCATGGACCAGAAGTGGGAGGCCAGGCCGAGAGGGGCCCGGCTTGCCCCAGGCTGTGTGGAGAATGTGGGAGGTCTTCTGGGGCTGTTCAGTCTTCTGTCATCCCAGGCAGGCACCCGGTATCATCTCCAGCGTCCCTTGTCTCCAGCACTTCAAGTGCCAGCAGTGAGGAGCAGGAGAACCAAGGCCACTGTGGGATGAAGCTTCTCAAGTGGGCACCATCAGTGCTTTGCCCCTGCTGGGGGTGAATCTGACTGGACTTGAGGGGCTTTCAAAAGCTCGGATGGGCCAGTCCCTCTAACTATTGCCTGTATTTCTTAAGAGCTCATCAAGCAGTCACTCAGGTGCTGCTCACTCATCTTTAGGGATGGGGACCAACCTAACAGCAGTAGCAACCGTGAATCAAGAGCCTCATACTGAGCCAAAATCTGGCTCCCAGTGGTTTCCACCCATTGGTCTTGACTCTAACGTCTCGCTCTATGTGAAGCAGTCCTTTAGAGACTCAAAGGCTAGCCATCACATACTTGTATGTCAAACAGATCCCTCAACTGTTCTGTAGGGGACTTAGCCCCCATCCTCTTTCTCATTATACTCCAAAGGTGCTGTTTTGGGGTTCCCTTAGAGTTTAAAACTTCAGTAAAAAGTAAAGCCAAACCAGCACTTGCCTCATTCTAGATGGTTTTAGCCCCACTAACATGGACCAAGATCACATTAGCTTCTACAGCACTCTGACTGTCCCCTGTTACTTGCAGGACCTTCTGTGACTTCCTGCCAAACTTCATCTCATTAGACTTGACCTAAGCTGATCCAAGACATATTCCCACTCTCCCATCTTCTTGTCCCACAGTCATCAGCCAAGCTGGCCACCTAATGTTTACCCGAGCTGAAGACAGGTAGCTTCAGCCCTATAGAACCCTCTCCATCACTCAGTGGGGGTGGTCATTTGGCAGGCCAGAGAAGGAGCAGGTACCATCCTGGTTGGGCTTACAGGCCACCCAGGAAAAGAAGGTGCATACAGGTGAGGCAACTGTGACGGAGCAGAGTGTGCTTCTGGCCAGAAGTGCTGGGAAGTTTAAGACTTAGGGAAGACTCCCATGGGTTGGTAATCAGAGAAGGCTTCATGGAAGAGGCAGAAGCAGTGCTGGACCTGAAGGACAGCCGGGCTTTGGATGGGCAGAGAGGAAAGGAGGGCATCTCAAGAGTAGGAAGCACAGGAGCTGAGATGTGGAAGCTGCAACAGCAGAGTAGCTGGATGAGGGAGCAGAGAGGAGTCAGGCAGCATCGTCATCCTCATCATCACATTTATTGACGGCCCCTGGGAGGTGGGGCTGGGGACAGAACATACAAAGACAAGGACCTGCCCTCAAAAAGTTTCCATTCTAAGGAGACGGGGACAGAAAAATACAGAATGGTCTTTCCGGGGGAGGGCCCACTCTCACCTGGTGCAGGTCAGAAGCCCCTGGCCTACCTTGCCCCAGGGTCTGGAGCATGAGCGGGGCAGGTAGTAGCCCCATGGCCCTGCCCCCACAGCTGGGGCCTGACCACCTGGCTCCTAGGTGGTGGACCCCAGAACTGGGGGAAAGGTAGGCTCAGGACATGATGGAAAACGCTCCTGTCAGCCTTGGCATTGTGCGAGCCTAGTGGAGTGGCAGGGGGCGATAGGCCCCCTAGGCAGGGCCCCTTGAAGGAAGTGGGCATCTTCCCAGGCCCCCATGAGTAAAGTTCTTTCACTGGGGCTGGCCCATCACCCGGGAGGCCCCAGCCAGGGAGAAAAAAAGGCAGAGTTTCCTCAGCGGCAGAGGCATAATACCCTGCCCACCCCACTCCCGGCCCTCTCTCTGGGCATCCTCCAGGTGACCCTCCTCCCCAGTTCAGCCTCCAGGGCCAGGGCCTGCCTAGGGCCAGGGGGAGGGGCCTGCCCCTCCCCCCACCCCGGCAGTGGGGGAGGAGGAGGAGCCACGCATCAAGTTTGTCTGGGCCCCCCAGTGGGGAGCCATACCCTGGATCCTACCGGTGGGGGGGCTCTGGCTGCGAGGGCCGAGGGCTCAGCAGAGGGGCCGGGCCTAGAGGGCACCCGGGGGAGCCCTTCAGCGGGGGCACTGGGCGGGAGTCCAAGGGGGGCAGGCTCCGGGGCACTGCTGGTGGCCCCCGGGTGGCCCCAGTGGGCAGGACAGCGGCAGCGGGGAAGGATTTGGGGGGGTCCGCAGCAGCAGTGGGGGCGGGCTGGCCAGACCGCTCCCGGCGCCGCAGCAGCTCCTGCAGCTTCTCCGCCTGAGTCCTCCTCAGGTGGGCCAGGGCACGGCCTCGTTGGAAGGCGGGCAGGAAAGCCTCCAGGCTCTGCTCGCCCAGCAGCAGCTGCTCCATCTGCTCCTGGGACAGGAGGAAAGGACAGTTTGGGAGGAACGTGACCAAAGACTGAGGGCTCTCCTCCCACCCTGAATCCCTCCTGATGGCGACCACGCCACAGCTCGGGGACGGGGCACCTGAGTTCCAGCCTGGGCTTGCCCCTTGCTGAGTGACTGCGGATGAACGTCCTCTACCCTCAAGCCTTGATTTCCTTACTATCACCAGACCTGCCGGGCCAGGGATGAGGCGGGATCAGAGATGGAGACACACTTGAAGTAGACAGGTGTCTCTCATCAGGGCCAGGGCCCTCCTCCACCTCTTCAGCTCACTGAGCACTGTGCTCCCAGCCCAGCACTGAGACGTCTGTCCCAGCTCCTCTGTAGACCCAGCCTAAGCTGCCCTGAGATGTTCACAGGAAGTTGGGGGAAAGTTACAGGTGGGGATGGTGGGCCTTGTGTCCAGTGCGGACAGCAATGCAGCGGGCACTCCTGGGAGCCAGGCACTCAGGGCAGGCTTCCTGGAAGGGGGGCTCTCAAGCCTGCAATGTAAGACTTGAGGGGAGGGGGATGATGATAGGATGGGGCCCCCCTCCCAGTCCCCAGGCCCAGCTGCCCCTTCTCTCACCTCAGCCTCCTGCTCAGCTTCTTCCAGCTCAGCCTGCAGCCAGCCCAGCGCGCAGTGGGGGCTCCAGCGGTGCATGCTCTCCTCTGAGGGCCACAGAGGGACAGAGTGAATTAGCCCCTGCACTCAGGGCCTGTCACCCAGGACAGACAGACCAGAGCCCCAGGGCCCAGACCTGACTCTCACTGACCCTGTGTGTGATTCTACGCTTCCCCTCCCCTCTCTGGAGCCTCAGTTTCCTCATCTGCACAACGCCCACCGGATCCATTTATGCGCCTCCCCGCAGTCCTAGTGCGAAAGAGGGGGCAGGGGCTTTGTCTCCTAGAGCACCCCAGGCCCTTGGGTTTTGGGCCCCACTTTGGCCTCTGGAACCCAGCTCTACCCATCAACTGCTCACTTTCCCAACTCAGTAATTTTCCAGCAGTAGCACCCCTCAAACTTGCCCGGGGAATAGGTCTGCCCAAGTCCCAACCTTCAGAGCCTGGCACTTCCCAAGGCCACCCAGCCAGATGGCCAGCTGCCCCCCACCCCAGGCATTTCTCCCGGCCGTCCCTCACCCAGTCGCTGCAGCTTGTCTGCACAGCTCTCGGCCACCTCCCGAAGCTCCTGGTACTTGATGGCCAGGGCAGCGCGGCCCATCTCCAGGCGGGGCCGCAGTGCCAGGTTCTCCTTGGCTAGCGCGTAGTTGGAGGCCAGGCATGCCTCGCGCTCCAGCTGCAGGCCCTGGAACTGCCGGCAGGGAAGAGCCCAGAGGCCCATTCAGGGAGTCTGCCCATGGCCACCTACTGCCACCCTGGGCGACAGTGCCCACGGGCCAAGCTGAAAGCACCCCAATCTCAGGATGGCGAGCCAACAGGTGGAGGGACGATAAGAGCCCAGACCCCGCTTTGCCTCAGTTTCCTCTTCCACAAAGTGAGCTAAAAACATCTACCTTATAGGGTTGTTGGGAGACTTAGGTGAGGAAAACTACGAAGGCCTCTACAAATGTTAGTTAATTTTTAATTTTTCAATTAATATGTCTGCTCAGGTCCCCGAGGAGTCCCCCTCCCTCCTCTGTCCCATTTTCCATGCATGGGCAGCTTCCCTCTCATTCCAGGCCTTTGTCTGTTTCCTCCTCAGGTGTTTGTGCCGAAAACACTCCCACCCCCTGCTCTTACTCTCCAGTGATGTCTTCACCCTGTCCCTGCACAGCACCCCCTCAAACCCCCCTCTCTTCCCTCGCACCCCGTCCTCTGCCCTCCAGTGGAATCCCCACACCCCAAGGAATACACACCCCCTTTTCCTCCCTGATCCCCTAGCACCTGCTCCCAGCTTTCCTTCTCTTGCAGAAAGCAGACCCCTTTCTTTCCTGGCCCTGGAGAACGCTATTTCCTTCTGTTACTGGGCGGGCCGAGCCTCCACTCCCTGCCCCTGGAGAACGCACTACCCTCCATCTGTCCCCTATAGGATGCACACGCCCCTCCTGCCTGCCTCCCTCCAATGTACACTTTCCCTTTCTGCCCCCCCGCAGACAACCAGCCCGGGCCTATCTCCTGTGAAATATACAACTTTCTCTTATGGTGGCCTATGGAATACACGCCTCAGCTTTCAGTACCCCTCCCCACCGGAAGACACAAAGCCCCCTCTTACACCCCCAGACTACGGACGCCCTCCCAACGGCCCCCCCAGGTGTCACACAGGCCCCTAGTTCTCTCCATGGAAGGCGCCTCCCCTTTCTGGCCCTACAGAACGTGGGTGTGCGAGCCAGGGCCCCCACAAACAGCCGTCCCCCGCCCCCCGGAACACACCTCCCTGGAGCAGCCGCTGTAGGACACGCCTCGCGGCCATCCCGGGGGTGCACGGGCGCCTCCCTGGGTCTCCGGCGCCCCACCCGCCCCAGGCCAGCTCAGGGCGCCCCCTCCTCCGGGGGCGGCTCCGCCGGGCCCACTCGTACGTGCCAGGCTCCGGCGGCCCCTCGGCCCGGCCGGCGCGGCCCTTCGGTCGGTCGGCAGGTCTGGCAGGCCGCGGCCCGTCCCCCGCGCCCCCCGCCCGCGCCCCCCGCGCTACCTTCCTGCTGAGCCGCACGATCCGGTCCAGCTTGGGCTCATCCTGAAGCAGGTCCCGGAGCTGCCCGGTGCTGAGGATCCCAAAGCGCCCCGGGCTGCCGGGCTCCGGCCCCGCCCGCGCCGCCCGGGCCCGGTACATGCCGCCCGCCCGCGCCCCCAGCTCGGCTGCTGGCTCGGCCCGCTCGGCCCGCTCCGCCCCGGCTCCGCTCCGCTCCGGCTCCGGGATCCGGCTGGGGCTCTGGCTCCGGCAGCGCGCGCCGCTCCGCCGCCAGAGGGCGCCCCGCCCGCTCTTAAAGGGGCCGCGGCGTGGAGGCTGGGGGTGGGGCGGGGAGGGGGCGGGCCGCGCCTCTTCCCACCCCGGCCGAGCCGCGCCTCGCCGCGCCTCCCGCATCCGCAGATCGCCTGGCAACCCATCCTCCTTCCGCCGTCCGGATATCTAAGGCGCCTCTCCTTTCCTCTCCTCCCGGCCATCATTCACCACGCCCCCAGGCACGGACTCTCCCACCCCAAGCCTTTACAGTTCGCAAGGCTATTTCACATTTACCCCGTGAATTCGCACAATTTTCTGAATTTGGCCGGGTGCCAGGAGCTCCTGCCCGCTGCTAACTTGGACAAGTCATTCACCTCCCCCAGCCTCAGTTTTCCCTTCTATAAAATAGGATGATGATAACACAATGTGAGGATTAGAGGTAGTGAATGTTGAGTCACTTACCTGTAGTTAAATGAATACCTAATACGAGTTATTGTTATTTTAAAGATGAAGGAACAGATTCTCAGAGATGATGTCACCTCCCCAAAGTCACATTACAAGTAAACGACAGGCAATCTCAATTCTTCCTTTATGTGCAGTGTCCACGGAGCACACGATGCCTCCATGCTAGGCACTGGGTTGGGCCCTGTCGGGGCATGGTCTCTACCCTCTAAGAGCTCATGGATTAAGGCAGAGTCACATTCTCACTCAGCTTACTTTAGTACAAGACACAATGGTGGGTGTCATGGCTCGATGTCTTCCTTTGTGAGTCCCATGTGATGCCTGAGGATGTCATGTACCTTATCTTCACAACTAGGCTTGGCCAGTGCCATTGTCAGGAAACAGACACTCAGAGATTGTCACCTGTCTAAAATCAAACGGTAGTGAGTGAGCTTTTTCCACTTCACCACACTACTAAGAAAGCACCAAGGTGGCACCAGGGCAATCAGAAAGGCTCACCAGCAGAGGTGACATTTGAGCTGGGTTTTGAGGGATGAATAGGAGTTCTGAAGTTGAAGGAGAAAATAGTGAAACCAAAGAGAAGTCCATAAGCCAAGGCATAGAAGCTGAAAGTGCCCAACAAGGACTCTCCCAATCCAGCCAGAGCACAGGGGGCGTGGTGGAGATGTCTGAGAAAGAGACAAAACTGATGGAGTGGGGCAGGACAGACTTGCTGATAGACTGTGAAGACAACACTTCTTCCACATTTTTATGGCAACTGAAATTTGGTTTTCCTTTTCAAGACTCAGCTGGAACATCACCACCTCCAGGAAGCCCTCTCTACCTCCCCAGGCTGCACTGTGTGCCCCACAGTCCCTGATGTCCCTCCACCACGGTCCTGGGTATTATCAAGAGCTCTTCCACCTTTCCCAATTTCCTGGTTATGATCTCCCTGGTTCTGGTCTGCGTCCTCCAGACCCACTGTTTCCACTAAGGTTCCAGGGGTCTCCTAGACACTCCCCCTGTCCAGTCCTCCTTTGGCCGGGCAACAGGCATTCTTCACTCTAAGAGGCCCTGGTGAGATCTGATGGGAGCTCCTGCCTTGGCTTGTCCCCTCTTCGTCACCAATCCCCCTTTGTTCAGCCCAGTGGGTCCCCTGTGGAATCCCACAACAACGGCCCCTGTGAACCTTCCCCACACTCCTCAGACCTCCTACACCCACTCCTGCCCCCTCAGTAGGTGACTCCACTGCCCATCACATGGGAGAACTTCTGCCACTTCCTGCCCCACCTCTTTGGATCTTCTCTGCACCTGCCCCAGTGCCCTTTCTTCTCTCCTTCCTCCAGGAGGAGGAGCCTCCCCTCATTCCAAAGCAAGCCCAGGTACCCTTGTGCTATGGGTCTCACCTTCACCTGCCCCCTCCAGGATGCCTCCCCCACTGTGGTAGTTATGTCTCTTTCTTTCTCTGTCTCTTTCACCTTTAATTTCTGCCTTTAGACTGATACCTCCCTTTCACCACCCCCACCCAATATTTTGAAAGTACCCTGTTATGAACTGAGTACTTCCCCCCAAAATTGATATGTCAAAGCCCTAACCCCCAATGTAATGATATTTGGACGTGGGGCCTTTGGGAGGTAATTAGGTTTAGATGAGGTCATGAGGATGGGGCCTGATGATGGGATTAGTGCCCTTATAAGAAGAGGAAAAGAGACCAAAGTTCTTTCTCTCTCCACCAGTGTGAGGTCACAGCTAGAAGGCCACTGTCTGCAAACCAGGAAGAGAGCTCTCACCAGAAGCCAAATCTGCTGGCACCTTGATCTTGGGCTTTCCAGCCTCCAGAATTATGAGAAATAGGTATCTTTTGTTTCAGCCACCCAGTGTGTGGTATTTTGTTATGGTAGTCCAAGCCTACTAACATACCATCTAGACTCTGTACTCCCTGCATCCATTTCCTCATACCTGCCCCCCCCCCCTTATTCCTTGACTCAGTCTGACTTCATCCCCCCACCACCACCACTTCAAGGGCACTGCACTAGCCAAGGTCATGGACTGCTTCTTACTGTCAGGGTCCTTCTTTTTCACATTCAACGCCATTGACCATCATGTCTTTCTTGACCGCATAGCAGTCAGAGTCCAGACATTTCACAGGCGTCAAGTTGGCAAAAATTAAAAAGTCAGATAATATCAAGTGTTGGTGAGGATGGGAAGTGACAGGAATGCTTTTGTACTGCTAGTGGGAGAGAGAATCAATTCACTTTGGAGGGCAGTTTGACAAACTCGTAATTCGAGTTTGTACGAAAAGGTGTTCATATCACACTACCCAGCTGTTCCCCTCTGCAGTGGACAGAATAATAGACCCCAAAGGTGTCCACATCCTAATCCCTGGAACCTGTGAACATGTTACCATCCATGGTGAAAGGAACTTTGCAGATGTGATTAAATCAAGGATCTCGAGATGGAGAGATTATCCTGGATCATCCAGGTGGGGCCAGTGTAAGCACAAGGGTCCTTATAAGGGGGAGGCAGGAGGGTCAGAATCAGAGAAGGAGGTGTGACAGTAAAATCGGAGGGTCAGAGTGAGAGAGAAATTTGAAGACACTACGTTGCTGGCTTTGAAGATGGAGGAAGAAGCCACGAGCAGGCAGCCTCTAGAAACCGGAAAAGGCAAGGAAATTGATTCTCCTTTGGAGACTCCAGAGAGAGTGCGCCCCTGCCAATACCTTAATTTCAGCCCAGTGAAACCCATTTCAGACTCCTGACATCCAGAAATGTAAGATAATAAATCTGTGTTGTTTTAAGGCACTAATTTGGTAATTTGTTACAGCAGCGCTAGGAAACTAACACAGACTCCTAGGAATTTTCGCTGTCTTGGACTGGGAGACAAGAATGGGAATGTTTGCAGTGGCTCTACTTGTAATGACGAAAAACTGGAAACAACCCAAATGTCCAATACAGTGGAACACTTCATACTACACAGCAACAGAAATGGGCAAATTACAGCTACACATGTCAACTTGGCTGAATCTCACAAACAATACAGTGAAAAAAAGGCAGCCTCAGATGACTACATTCAGTATAATACTGTTTATATAAAGTTTAGAAACATGCAGAACCGTACTTTATATTATGGCTTGGAGATACGTACAAAGTAAAAGTACAGGAACAATAAATACCAAATTCAGCAGTGTGGCTGTCTGGCAGAAGAGGGATGGAATCGGGGAGGAGACAGAGGGGACTTCAATGGCATTAAGAGATAGTTCAGTTTCTTAGACTGAGTGAGAGTACACAGGTGTGCACTGTATTATTCTTTATATTAATACTTTGGAGTAAGCCTGAAAACTTCTATATAAAATTAATAATTTTTAGGGTTTATTTTTAGACCTTAGCTTTTTGAAGTCAGACAGACCTGGGTCCCATTCTGACCTCTGCCACTTCCTATGTGACCAAGAGCAAAGTCCTTAATTCCCTGAATCTCAATTATATCATCTGTAAAACGGGTAGTTGAAGGATTATGTGACTTGATATGTGTCTACCACAATGCCTGGCACTTAGTCGGTTCTCCGAAAACAGCAACTGCAATGGGTTCCTCTTTCTAGAAATGATCCATTGGATTTAATTTATGGGGTACCTACTATCTTCCAGGGGCTGACTGGAGAAAGGGAACACTTCATCTTCATGGTTCTGCTCCCTGATTCAGTCTTTTTTTTTTTTTAAATAAATTTATTTATTTATTTATTTTTGGGTGCGTTGGGTCTTCGTTGCTGTGCGCGGGCTTTCTCTAGTTGCGGAGAGTGGGGGCTACTCTTCCTTGCGGTGCGTGGGCTTCTCATTGCGGTGGCTTCTCTTGTTGCAGAGCGTGGGCTCTAGGCTTGCGGGCTTCAGTAGTTGTGGCGCGAGGGCTCAGTCGTTGTGGCTCGCGGGCTCTAGAGCGCAGTCTCAGTAGTTGTGGTGCACAGGCTTAGTTGCTCCATGGCATGTGGGATCTTCCAAGATCAGAGCTTGAGCCCGTGTCCCCTGCATTGGCAGGCGGATTCTTAACCACTGCGCCACCATGGAAGCCCGATTCAATCTTTAAATTCATTATTCTCCAAGGATTCAATCACCACCCCTTCAAAAAAAAAAAAAAGCAGCTTTATTGAGATACATGCCATACAATTCAACAATTTAAATTGTACAATTCAATGGTTTTTGGTATATTCACAGAGCTGTGGATCCACTGGCACAATTTTAGAACATTTTCATCGCCCCCAAAAAGCAGCTCTGTGCCCGTTAGCAGTGACTCCCCGTTTCCCCCAGATCCCACCCCGACCACCAGCCCCAGGCAACTAACCTACTTTCTATCTCTATAGATTTGCCTGTTCTGGACATTTCCTACTAATGGAATCCTATAATATGTGGTCTTTTGTGACTGGCTTCTTTCATTTAATATAATTTTTTTTAATAAATTTATTTATGTATTTATTTGTTTATTTACTTTTGGCTGCGTTGGGTATTCGTTGCTGTGCGTGGGCTTTCTCTAGTTGCGTTGAGCGGGGGCTACTCTTCGTTGCAGTGCGTGGGCTTCTCACTGCAGTGGCTTCTCTTGTTGTGGAGCACAGGCTCTAGGCGCGCGGGCTTCAGCAGTTGTAGCACGCAGGCTCAGTAGTTGTGGCGTGTGGGCTCAGTAGTTGTGGCTCATGGGCTCTAGAGCGCAGGCTCAGTAGTTGTGGCTCACGGGCTTAGTTGCTCCGTGGCATGTGGGATCTTCCTGGACCAGGGCTCAAACCAGTGTCCCCTGCATTGGCAGGCGGATTCTTAACCACTGCGCCACCAGGGAAGTCCTAATATAATGTTTTTAAGATTCATTCATGTTGTAGAATTTATTAGTAATGATTCCTTTTGATATTTTTTTTTGTGGTACATATGTGACATAAAATTTCCCATTTTAATCATTTTAAAGTATACAGTTCTGTGACATTAAGTCCATTCCCCTTGTTCTGCAACCATCACCACGATCCATCTCCAGAACTTTTTTATTTTCCCAAACTGAAACTCTATGTCCATTAAATACTCCCTCCCCATTCCCCCCTCGCCCCAGCCCCTGACACCCACCATTCTACTTTCTGTTTCTATGAATTTGACTACTCTAGGTGCCTCATATAAGTGGAATCATACAGTATTTGTCCTTTTGCATCTGGTTTGTTTCACTTAGCATAATGTCTTCGCGGTTCTTCCATGTTGTATAGCATGTCAATATTTCCTTCCTTTTTAAGGCCAAATCATATTCCATTGTATATCTATTGATTCCTTTTTATGATCAAATAATATTCCATTGTATGTATATACCACAATTTGTTTATCCATTCATCACTTGGTGAACATTGGGGTTGTTTCACCTTTTTGGCTATTATGAATAATGCTGTTATAAACATTGGCATACAAGTTTTTTTTTTTTTTTTTTTTTTTTTTTTTTTTAAGGTATTTCGTCTCATTATAATGGTACAGGGGTTGGGGGAAAGTTCTTAAATAGAAATCTACAAAGTTAAAAATAAAAAGAATAAAGAAATAAAACTTCTTTGTAGGAAAAATACACCAAAATTAATAGATAAATATTAATTCTGGGGAAAAAACATGTGTAACAATCTTTAGTTCTTCTAATATATACCTATTTTTTTTTTTTTTTATTCACACACACACACACTGTATTTTATTTTTACAAGACATAAATAGACTGACACCAAGCATTGTACATGGATGACCACAACAAAAGCAACAATGATTGCAATTACCAAACATGAAACACACTCATACTATGTCATAATATTGACATTCAGTCCAGTAATCCTCCACTGTAACAGCTCCTTTACTTTGCAGTGAAAATTGATTTGTATATTCTTTGCCTCTGAGTCCTTGTGGGATTTTTTTTTTTTAAATTCAGACAGAAAGTCACAAAAATTATACTCATCCTCATCAGTTCACTCAGTCCCATGTAATTAATTTTTTTTTCATCTTGATCTTTTGTTAGCACTTTTATGAGTTCATCAGTTTTTCATTAGAGTTCTGAAAATGCTTATTCATTCAGTTCAGCAGTACAGTCAGTTACCAGAAACCTGTACTTGTCAGAGTCTTTTCCATGAATTTCTTGAAGATGAAACCCTTTTATAGGAACATATTTGCAAAATCATCAGAGTACACCCAGAACTGTCTGTAAATGACAAAAGACTTAAAAATGACCACGGTTAAAGATTTGATGAAAGTTCATAATAATGCAGTTGACAAGAAAATTAGTTATTTCTGAGATATACATTTTAAAGTAATAACTAGGATTATTACTTATAACATTATACCAGAACATATAAGATTTTTAGAAATTTCATGTAATGTCTGAAACATTTATATTAACATATTTCCATACATATTTCCATACAAATACAAATATAAGATTTTTAGAAATTTCATGTAATGTCTGAAACATTTATATTAACATATTTCCATACATATTTCCATACAAATACAAATATAAGATTTTTAGAAATTTCATGTAATGTCTGAAACATTTATATTAACATATTTCCATACAAATAACCCAATGAAAGTTTAGTATTAGTTGTTTTGTTTGTTTTTTATACTGCAGGTTCTTATTAGGCATCAGTTTCATACACATCAGTGTATACATGTCAATCCCAATTGCCCAATCCAGCACACCACCATCCCCACCTCACCGCAGTTTTCCCCCCTTGGTGTCCATATGACCATTCTCTACATTTGTGTCTCAACTTCTGCCCTGCAAACTGGCTCATCTGTACCATTTTTCTAGGTTCCGCATACATGCATTAATATACGATATTTGTTTTTCTCTTTCTGACTTACTTCACTCTGTATGACAGTCTCTAGATCCATCCATGTCTCAACAAATGACTCAATTTCGTTCCTTTTTATGGCTGAGTAATATTCCATTGTATATATGTACCACAACTTCTTTATCCATTCGTCTGTTGATGGGCATTTAGGTTGCTTCCATGACCTGGCTATTGTAAATAGTGCTGCAATGAACATTCGGGTGCATGTGTCTTTTTGAATTACGGTTTTCTCTGGGTATATGCCCAGTAGTGGGATTGCTGGGTCATATGGTAATTCTATTTTTAGTTTTTTAAGGAACCTCCATACTGTTCTCCATAGTGGCTGTATCAATTTACATTCCCACCAACAGTGCAAGAGGGTTCCCTTTTCTCCACACCCTCTCCAGCATTTGTTGTTTGTAGATTTTCTGATGATGCCCATTCTAACAGGAGTGAGGTGATACCTCATTGTAGTTTTGATTTGCATTTCTCTAATAATTAGTGATGTTGAGCATCTTTTCATGTGCTTCGTGGCCATCTGTATGTCTTCTTTGGAGAAATGTCTATTTAGGTCTTCTGCCCATTTTGGATTGGGGTGTTTGTTTCTTTGATATTGAGCTGAATGAGCTGTTTATATATTTTGGAGATTAATCCTTTGTCCGTTGATTCATTTGCAAATATTTTCTCCCATTCTGAGGGTTGTCTTTTCGTCTTGTTTATGGTTTCCTTTGCTGTGCAAAAGCTTTGAAGTTTCATTAGGTCCCATTTGTTTATTTTTGTTTTTATTTCCATTACTCTAGGAGGTGGATCAAAAAAGATCTTGCTGTGATTTATGTCAAAGAGTGTTCTTCCTATGTTTTCCTCTAAGAGTTTTATAGTGTCCAGTCTTATATTTAGGTCTCTAATCCATTTTGAGTTTATTTTTGTGTATGGTGTTAGGGAGTATTCTAATTTCATTCTTTTACATGTAGCTGTCCAGTTTTCCCAGCACCACTTATTGAAGAGACTGTCTTTTCTCCATTGTATATCTTTGCCTCCTTTGTCATAGATTAGTTGACCATAGGTGCGTGGGTTAATCTCTGGGCTTTCTATCTTGTTCCATTGATCTATGTTTCTGTTTTTGTGCCAGTACCATACTGTCTTGATTACTGTAGCTTTGTAGTATAGTCTGAAGTCAGGGAGTCTGATTCCTCCAGCTCCATTTTTTTGCCTCAAGACTGCTTTGGCTATTCGGGGTCTTTTGTGCCTCCATACAAATTTTAAGATGATTTGTTCTAGCTCCGTAAAAAATGCCATTGGTAATTTGATAGGGATTGCATTGAATCTGTAGATTGCTTTGGGTAGTATACTCATTTTCACAATGTTGATTCTTCCAATCCAAGAACATGGTATATCTCTCCATCTGTTGGTATCATCTTTAATTTCTTTCATCAGTGTCTTATAGTTTTCTGCATACAGGTCTTTCGTCTCCCTAGGTAGGTTTATTCCTAGGTATTTTATTCTTTTTGTTGCAATGGTAAATGGGAGTGTTTCCATAATTTCTCTTTCAGATTTTTCATCATTAGTGTATAGGAATGCAAGAGATTTCTGTGCATTAATTTTGTATCCTGCAACTTTACCATATTCATTAATCAGCTCTAGCAGTTTTCTGGTGGCAGTTTTAGGATTCTCTATGTATAGTATCATGTCATCCGCAAACAGTGACAGTTTTACTTCTTCTTTTCCAATTTGTATTCCTTTTATTTCTTTTTCTTCTCTGATTGCCGTGGCTAGGACTTCCAGAACTATGTTGAATAATAGTGGTGAGAGTGGACATCCTTGTCTCGTTCCTGATCTTAGAGGAAATGCTTTCAGTTTTTCACCATTGAGAATGATGTTTGCTGTGGGTTTGTCATATATGGCCTTTATTATGTTGAGGTAGGTTCCCTCTATGCCCACTTTCTGGAGAGTTTTTATCAGAAATGGGTGTTGAATTTTGTCAAAAGCTTTTTCTGCATCTATTGAGATGATCATATGGTTTTTATTCTTCAATTTGTTAATATGGTGTATCACATTGATTGATTTGCGTATATTGAAGAATCCTTGCATCCCTGGGATAAATCCCACTTGATCGTGGTGTATGATCCTTTTAATGTGTTGCTGGATTCTGTTTGCTAGTATTTTGTTGAGGATTTTTGCATCTATATTCATCAGTGATATTGGTCTGTAATTTTCTTTTTTTGTAGTGTCTTTGTCTGGTTTTGGTATCAGGGTGATGGTGGCCTCATAGAATGAGTTTGGGAGTGTTCCTTCCTCTGCAATTTTTTGGAAGAGTTTGAGAAGGATGGGTGTTAGCTCTTCTCTAAATGTTTGATAGAATTCACCTGTGAAGCCATCTGGTCCTGGACTTTTGTTTGTTGGAAGATTTTTAATCACAGTTTCAATTTCATTACTTGTGATTGGTCTGTTCATATTTTCTGTTTCTTCCTGATTCAGTCTGGGAAGGTTATACCTTTCTAAGAATTTGTCCATTTCTTCCAGGTTGTCCATTTTATTGGCATAAAGTTGCTTGTAGTAGTCTCTTAGGATGCTTTGTATTTCTGCGGTGTCTGTTGTAACTTCTCCTTTTTCATTTCTGATTTTATTGACTTGAGTCCTCTCCCTCTTTTTCTTGATGAGTCTGGCTAATGGCTTATCAATTTTGTTTATCTTCTCAAAGAACCAACTTTTAGTTTTATTGATCTTTGCTATTGTTTTCTTTGTTTCTATTTCATTTATTTCTGCTCTGATCTTTATGATTTCTTTCCTTCTGCTAACTTTGGGTTTTGTTTGTTCTTCTTTCTCTAGTTTCTTTAGGTGTAAGGTTAGATTGTTTACTTGAGATTTTTCTTGTTTCTTTAGGTAGGCTTGTATAGCTATAAACTTCCCTCTTAG
This sequence comes from Balaenoptera musculus, assembly GCF_009873245.2. Taxonomy (NCBI): domain Eukaryota; kingdom Metazoa; phylum Chordata; class Mammalia; order Artiodactyla; family Balaenopteridae; genus Balaenoptera; species Balaenoptera musculus. The sequence goes on from NC_045799.1 coordinate 78,773,599, forward strand.
AACCGCTTTTGCTGCATCCCATAGGTTTTGGGTCGTCGTGTTTTCATTGTCATTTGTCTCTAGGTATTTTTTGATTTCCTCTTTGATTTCTTCAGTGATCTCTTGGTTATTTAGTAACGTATTGTTTAGCCTCCATGTGTTTGTCCTTTTTACGTTTTTTTCCCTGTAATTCATTTCTAATCTCATAGCGTTGTGGTCAGAAAAGATGCTTGATATGATTTCAATTTTCTTAAATTTACTGAGGCTTGATTTGTGACCCAAGATGTGATCTATCCTGGAGAATGTTCCGTGCGCACTTGAGAAGAACGTGTAATCTGCTGTTTTTGGATGGAATGTCCTATATATATCAATTAAATCTATCTGGTCTATTGTGTCATTTAAAGCTTCTGTTTCCTTATTTATTTTCATTTTGGATGATCTGTCCATTGGTGTAAGTGAGGTGTTAAAGTCCCCCACTATTATTGTGTTACTGTCGATTTCCTCTTTTATAGCTGTTAGCAGTTGCCTTATGTATTGAGGTGCTCCTATGTTGGGTGCATATATATTTATAATTGTTATATCTTCTTCTTGGATTGATCCCTGGATCATTATGTAGTGTCCTTCCTTGTCTCTTGTAACATTCTTTATTTTAAAGTCTATTTTATCTGATATGAGTATAGCTACTCCAGCTTTCTTTTGATTTCCATTTGCATGGAATATCTTTTTCCATCCCCTCACTTTCAGTCTGTATGTGTCCCTAGGTCTAAAGTGGGTCTCTTGTAGACAGCATATATATGGGTCTTGTTTTTGTATCCATTCAGCCAGTCTATGTCTTTTGGTTGGGGCATTTAATCCATTCACGTTTAAGGTAATTACCGATATGTATGTTCCTATGACCATTTTCTTAATTGTTTTGGGTTTGTCTTTGTAGGTCCTTTTCTTCTCTTGTGTTTCCCACTTAGAGAAGTTCCTTTAGCATTTGTTGTAGAGCTGGTTTGGTGGTGCTGAATTCTCTTAGCTTTTGCTTGTCTGCAAAGCTTTTGATTTCTCCATCAAATCTAAATGAGATCCTTGCCGGGTAGAGTAATCTTGGTTGTAGGTTCTTCCCTTTCATCACTTTAAGTATATCATGCCACTCCCTTCTGGCTTGCAGAGTTTCTGCTGAGAAATCAGTTGTTAACCTTATGGGAGTTCCCTTGTATGTTATTTGTCGTTTTTCCCTTGCTGCTTTCAATAATTTTTCTTTGTCTTTAATTTTTGCCACTTTGATTACTATGTGTCTCGGCGTGTTTCTCCTTGGGTTATTCTGTATGGGACTCTCTGCGCTTCCTGGACTTGGGTGGCTATTTCCTTTCCCATGTTAGGGAAGTTTTCGACTATAATCTCTTCAAATATTTTCTCTGGTCCTTTCTCTCTCTCTTCTCCTTCTGGGACCCCTATAATGCGAATGTTGTTGCGTTTAATGTTGTCCCAGAGGTCTCTTAGGCTGTCTTCATTTCTTTTCATTCTTTTTTCTTTAGTCTGTTCTGCAGCAGTGAATTCCACCATTCTGTCTTCCAGGTCACTTATCCGTTCTTCTGCCTCAGTTATTCTGCTATTGATTCCTTCTAGTGTAGTTTTCATTTCAGTTATTGTATTGGTCATCTCTGTTTGTTTGTTCTTTAATTCTTCTAGGTCTTTGTTAATCATTTCTTGCATCTTCTCAATCTTTGCCTCCATTCTTATTCCGAGGTCCTGGATCATCTTCACTATCATTATTCTGAATTCTTTTTCTGGAAGGTTGCCTATCTCCACTTCATTTAGTTGTTTTTCTGGGGTTTTTTCTTGTTCCTTCATCTGGTGCATAGCCCTCTGCCTTTTCATCTTCTCTATCTTTCTGTAACTGTGGTTTTTGGTCCACAGGCTGCAGGATCGTAGTTTTTCTTGCTTCTGTTGTCTGCCCTCTGGTGGTTGAGGCTATCTAAGAGGCTTGATGGGAGGCTCTGGTGGTGGGTAGAGCTGACTGTTGCTGTGGCGGTCAGAGCTCAGTAAAACCTTAATCCACTTGACTGTTGATGGGTGGGGCTGGTTTCCCTCCCTGTTGCTGTGGCGGTCAGAGCTCAGTAAAACCTTAATCCACTTGACTGTTGATGGGTGGGGCTGGGTTCCCTCCCTGTTGGTTGTTTTGCCTGAGGCAACCCAACACTGGAGCCTACCGGTGCTCTTTGGTGGGGTCAATGGCAGACTCTGGGAGGGCTCACGCCAAGGAGAACTTCCCAGAGCCTCTGCTGCCAGTGTCCTTATCCCCACGGTGAAACAGAGCCACCACTCGCCTCTGCAGGAGACCCCCCAACACCAGCAGGTAGGTCCGGTTCAGTCTCCCCCAGGGTCACTGCTCCTTCCCCTGGGTCCCGATGCACACATTACTTTGTGTGTGCCCTCCAAGAGTGGGGTCTCTGTTTCCCCCAATCCTGTCAAAGTCCTGCAATCAATTCCCTCTAGACTTCAAAGTCTGATTCTCTAGGAATTCCTCCTCCCGTTGCCGGACCCCCAGGTTGGGAAGCCTGACGTGGGGCTCAGAACCTTCACTCCAGTGGGTGGAATTCTGTGGTATAAGTGTTCGCCAGTCTGTGAGTCACCCACCCAGCAGTTATGGGATTTGATTTTACTCTGATTGCGCCCCTCCTACCATCTCACTGTGGCTTCTCCTCTGTCCTTGGACGCGGGGTATCCTCCTTGGTGAAGTCCAGGGTCTTCCTGTCAATGATTGTCCAGCAGCCAGTGGTGATTCTGGTGCTCTCGCAAGAGGGAGTGAGAGCACGTCCTTCTACTCCGCCATCTTGGTTAATCTCCGGCATACAAGTTTTTATGTGACGTGTTTTTTCCTCTTGCTTATATACCAATGAGTGAGTATATGATAATTCCATGTTTAATCTTTCTGAGGAAAGGCCAGACTGTTTTCCAAAGCACTTGCACCATCTTACACTTGCATTAGCAATGTATGAAGTTCCAATTTCTTCACCAACACTTGTTATTGTCTACCTTTTTTTATTATAGCTCTCCTAGTGGGTGTGAAGTGTTATCTCATAATTTCAATTTGCATATCTCTGGTGACTAATGATGTTCACCATCTTTTCATGTGCTATTGGTCATTTTTATATCTACTTTTGGGAAAAGCCTATTCAGACAGTTTGCTCATTTTTCAGTTGGTTATTGGTCTCTTTATTTTTTTTTAATTAATTAATTTAATTTAATTTATTTTTGGCTGAGTTGGGTCTTCTTGCTGCACACGGGCTTTCTCTAGTTGCGGCGAGCCGGGGCTACTCTTCATTGAGGTGCACGGCCTTCTCATTGCGGTGGCTTCTCTTGTTGCGGAGCACGGGCTCTAGGTGCACGGGCTTCAGTAGTTGTGGCACACGGGCTCAGTAGTTGTGGCTCGCAGGCTCTAGAGCAGAGGCTCAGTAGTTGTGGCGCACGGGCTTAGTTGCTCCGCGGCATGTGGGATCTTTCCGGACCAGGGCTCGAACCTGTGTCCCTTGTATTGGCAGGAAGATTCTTAATCACTGCACCACCAGGGAAGTCCCATGTCTCTTTATTTTTGAGTTGTAAGAGTTCTTTATATATTCTGGAAACTAGTCCTTTATCAGATATATGGTTTATAATTTTCTCCCATTCTGTAGGTTGTCTTTTCACTTTCTTGATGGCGTCCTTTGATGCACAAAAAAGTTTTTATGAAAAGTCTGATGAAGTACAATTTATCTATTTTTTTCTTTTGTTGCTTGTACTTTGGCATCATATCTTAGAAACCATTTTCTAATTCAAGATCATAAAGATTTATTATACCTTTATGTTTTCTTCTAAGGGTTTTATAGTTTTAGCTCTTCCATTTAGGTCATTGATCCATTTAGAGTTAATCTTTGTATATGGTGTGAGGTACGGATATGACTTCATACTTTTGCTTGTGGCTATCCAGTTATCCCAGCACACACACACACACACACACACACACACACACACACACACACACACACACACATCCCTTTTAAAATCTGGACCTCAGGACTTCCCTGGTGGTGCAGTGGTTAAGAATCCACCTGCCAATGCAGGGGACACGGGGTTCGAACCCTGGTCTGGGAAGATCCCACATGCCACGGAGCAACTAAGCCCGTGTGCCACAACTACTGAGCCTGTGCTCTGGAGCCCGTGAGCCACAGCTACTGAGCCCACGCACTGCAACTACTGAAGCCCACGCACCTACAGCCCGTGCTCCGTGACAAGAGAGGCCACTGCAATGAGAAGCCTGTGCACCACAACGAAAAGTAGCCCCCGCTCACCGTAACTAGAGAAAGCCCACGTGCAGCAACGAAGACGCAACGCAGCCAAAAATAAAAATAAATTAAAAAAAAAAAAAGGTTCCTTTATGTTCTTTTGTAATAACTCCCTCCAGTCTCTCCCACACCCCTCAACTCCATCCCCAGATAACCCTGATCTGCTTCCTGTCACTGCAGGTTAGACTGCATTTTCGAGAATTTTACATAAATGGAATCATACAGTGTATACTATTTTTCTTATTTGTCTTCTTTCACTCAGAATAATTCTTTTGTTATTCATCCAGACTGTTGCATTTATCAGTTTGTTCCTTTTTATCTCAGTATAATATTTCATTGTATGGATATACCACAATTTGTTTATCCATTCGCCTGTTGCTGGACCTTTCAATTGTTTCCAGTTTAAGGCTTTTTTTTTTTTTTCAGTTTAAAGCTTTTACAAACAAAACTGCTATTAACACTGCTTATGTCTTAGTATGGACATAGCCTTTCATTTCTCTTGACTAAATACCTAGGAATGAAATGACTGGGTCAGGTGGTAGGTGTCTGTTTAACATTTTAAGAACCGCCAAACAGTTTTCCAAACTGTTTTAACATACCCACCAGCAGTATATGAGTTCCAGTTACTCCATATTCTTACCAATACTTTATATGCTTAGTCTTTTTCTTTTTAGCCATTCTAACAGGTGTGGAATTCCTTTGTTTTGTTAAAAATAGTTTTGGTATATAGACACAGGAGTCTAAACAATAGATCATTTGTAGCTGTTTTGAACCTCATAAAAAGTGAAGGCTCTGACTTCAGCCGTCTTATCTTTCTGCTGAAGGGGACACTCTCCTACCACATTATGAACATGTTCCCACAAGCACGGGGCTGGGTACACGGGAGGCGTCAATCCAGGCTGAAGAAATAAGCAGCCTGACACCCTCAGCAGCCTCAGAGCTCCACCACCTTCCTTGTGAGAGGCTCAGACATTACCTGCCATCCTGAGGACAGCAGCCTCCTGGACGTCACCCCACAGCAACCCTTCGATGCAGTATCTCCCACCTCTGCCCACAGTCAGTTTCCCCCATACCCCCTTATTTGATTTAGACGGTCAGCATCCTGCCAGGCACTTAGGCTCAAATCAGGAAAGCCTTTCTCACCCCTAAACCTTCGATCTGTCGACAAATCCTCTTCACCCAATTCTGCCGACATTTACAAGTGTGTTATTTTGTTAACAAAGGTCCTGTTCTGGGGCTGGATCTAGAGTTGAATGAGACCCAAGACCTTTGGCAAAGTGACAGTCAGTCCCTTCAGCTGGGCAAATCCTCCCTCCACCTCCCCAAGGCAGTTGTGCAGTCCTGGCCCAGCTGAGGCAGACATGCCACTCCTCGGCTGAGTGCCTCCTGCCCTCTTTTATGGCTCCCTGTCCTCTCCTGTATGGGGTCTACATTTCTTTTTCTAATGTCTGTGTTCCTCTATGATTTTCTTCCTTCTTCCTTTTCCCCCATCTCATACTTGCCTATAGACCCCCTTCCAGTCAAGCCAGACTCTTGACTATTCCCCAGTCTCACACTGCATCTCTACACCTCTCCTGCCTTTGCCCAAGATGTCCCTCTACCTAGAATGCCCTTCATGGGAATTCCCTAGCAGTCCAGTGGTTAGGACTCCGTGCTTTCACTGCCGAGGGCCCGGGTTCAATCCCTGGTCGGGGAACTAAGATCATGCAAGCTGCGTGATGTGGCCAAAATAAAAATAAAAAGAATGCCCTTCCTCCCAATGCCTTGTCCTAAAACTATTGAAGAACTGACCCATCCTTTTGGCCTAGCACACACCTCCTCCTCCACAGGCAGAATCAATCCTACCTTCCCAGCACACTCTGTCCCAGCCCTGATCCCAGCCTGACCTGTACCAGAGTCATTAAAGACTCACTCATCCCCACTCCTTGCTAGACTCGAGGTCCCCTGTGAGACAGAATTTGTGTCGTTTTTCCAATCCCAGCCCCCAGCACAGGCTCTATTACATGGCAGGTGCAGGGCCAGGACACCTGGGCTCAAATTTCACTGTATGAACCTCAGACAAATTACTCAGTCTCTCTGTGCCTCTGTTTCCTCATCTGTAAAATAAGGAAAAACACCCACCCCATTTGGTTGTTGAAGGAATTCAATGAATTAACCCACATAAAGGGCTTAGGAAGTATAGGCAGGACCCTGGCAAGTGGTCAGTGCTTGACAAATCTTAGCTAGAAATGGTAGTAATTTGTTGCTGAAATGAGACCCTGTCCTCACTCCAAAGAATCTTCATGTAAAGGGGGAGATACCTTCTACTTATCTTCAGGAGACTTCCTTAAATGAGGAGACCCCCAACCCTCCCCAGTTTCCATTAAGGGAGGGGGAGCCATCCACCAGAGTCATTTAACTCACCTGCCTTCTTTCTCAGCGTCAAAGTAACCATGAACGTCCTGCTCCTTCAGGAGACCTTCCAGGATTGGACTGCCTCAAGGAACTTCTGCTTCCCTCTGTCTTTCTCTGATGTGAAGGCCATCCCCTCCACCCTGCTTCCCATCTTCACCTTGCTCTCCTCTTACTCTGCAAGGGATGTAACATCCTCCAGACCACTTCCACGTCAACCTGAGGTTTTTCTGTAAGTGTAGCTGGAGCTAAGAGGGGCCCTGGAGAGAGGAGATCCTGTCGGAACTCCCCTGCCTCCCCTGTTTTACATATGGGTAGGCTAAATCCAGGATGCTCAGTTAAATCTGAATTTCAGATAAACAGTATGAATAATCTTTTAGTATAAGTATGCCCCAAATATTGCATGAGACATACTTAGACTTAGTGGTGGGGTTCAGGGAGAGGGCAGAGGCATAGGAGGAGACAGGGACCCAGGGGAGAGAAAGGAGGTCAGAAAGAGGTTCCAGGAGGAACCGGGAGCTCAGGAAGGGTAAAGGGTGTGGAGGGGGAGGGCTCCGTAAGGGGTGGGGGTGCGTGAGAATGGGAGGGCTGCTCAAGGAATGGGAGTGGGGATCGGTGAGGACGATGGGAAATCAGGGAGAGAGAGCAGGTCTCAGAGGCAGGAGGGGGCTCAGGACGGGGCACGAGTGGAGCTGGCGCTCAGGGAATGAATGGGGCTCGGTGAGCAGGATGGGAACTCAAGAGAGAAGAGGGGCTGCGGCTCAGGGCGTAACCGAGGCTGTCCCAGGCTCTGCCTCTGCCCACCCGGGCCTGGCTCCACACCTATGGCTCCTCCCTTCTCCAGCCCAGCCCGCGGGTTGGGAGCCGGGCACTAAGCCCCGCGGAGAGGGAGGTTAAAGGTGAGCGGGCACGAGCCGGTCGCAGACGGGGATTGGCAGGCGCCTGGGCCCATGGCCCGGGCCAGGGCTGCCCCACAGGCCGCCGGCTGGGTGAGCGGTTGCCACCCACGTGCTAAGGAGAGAAGGAGGCACCGGATCAAGGGGCAAAGGACACCCTGAGGGGGTGGGAGGGCGGGGGCCGGGCAGTGCCAGCGTCCACACCCGCTGCGTAGACAGCGCAGAGCCCTCTGCCGCCGGTGCAGAGAAGACACCGAGAGTGAGTAGCCTCTGCCCGGAGCATCCCGCGTGCGCCCCGGACGCCGCACGGACGCAGCACAGGAGACCTCGTGGCCCTGGCTGGGAGCCACCACGCCCTCCGCAGATCGCGCAGAATCCAGGTAAGGGGCGTGGAGGGGGTCAGGTGGGGGCAAGTGCTTAGCCCGAGGAGAGTCGGAGCCTCCATTATGCTGGACCTCAGTGTCCCCACCTGTCAAATGGGGAGGAGCGCTTCTATGGCTCTGCTGAGCTGGAGGGGTTAGTACTCTCGTGTACCTGCCCCCCTCACTCAAGCCGGGGGTGGGGGGGCGGGTAACGAAGAGGCAAGCTCATACCCCAGAGAGGGCTCAGGATCAAGAATCCAAGAAGAGTTCATCCTGCCTGCCCTTCCAGGAGGCCCACAGGCTCCCACTGCTTCCTCGGTCCCACTGGCTGGGCTGGGATTGAGTCTTGGTCCAGGGGGCTCTCCATGGAGCCGAGTGTGGGTCCAGGAAGCCAAGAGGGAGGGCCTTCCTCCCTGTCATTCCCCCCTGCCCTGAGCAGTTGTGGGTGCCAGTAGAGAAGCTGGTTCCAAGTGGGCCCTGGATCAGGGGCAAGGACCCAGACTTCTCCTGGCTGGTCAGGAAGAAGCCAGCTGTCTCCGTGGGGCAGGGAAGCCATGTGGATTCCCAGTCACCAGGCTTCTAGTCAAGAGGTAGGGACTAGGGAAGTGGTGAAAGGCATCCCCACTGGTCGGGCTCAGGGAGGCCAGGGCTCCCTGCCGGCTCCCAGCCAGCCTTCTCCCAGCCACCCTGCCCCCAACCCCAGGTCTCCTGAGTCCACCTGGGGGGCCAGGAAGCCAGAGTCAGGCCTGGACTGGGTTTAGGAGCTTCGGGCTCTTGTCTGTGTCTGGCTGTGTGACCACGGGCATGTTACTTCCTTTCTCTGGGCCTGGCTCTCCCTCTGTGACATGGGGAGGCTTGTTCCTGGGCCACTGGTATGGAGACAGGGACAGAACAAACTGGGACACCAGGATGCTTTGGCGTACAGGGCAGCCCCCTCCAAACAAGGTCTCTCTGGTCCTTCACAAGGAGGAGGATGCGGCAGGGTCAGTTGGATCAGGTGGCAGGTGAGGCCAGGGATCTAGCCCTGACCTCCATCTTGCCCAGGTTCCTCAGCATCTGGCCAGATCCTCAGAAGAGTGGCCTGGGGCGCTCAGGCCTGGGAGCTAAGCACTGGGCTCAGGCCCGCCCCAGGGAGGCTCAGCCCCTCAGCCTCAGGGCAGGGACAGCTTCTGGGGGAGGAGGGAGAGTCCAGCGGAGGAGCTCTGAGCTGTGACAAGCAGGATTCTCCATCTCTTGAGAGGATGATTCTTCTGACTGTGCCCCTCCACCCCTACCCCCTTACCCCGCTAAGGACACAATCTACCCTAGACCTGGGCTCAGTTTGGAATCGTGCTCAGGGCTCAGGCTGGGATCAGGACTCAAGCTGGGCTCAGGTGAGAGGGCCGCTGAGAGCTGGGGTCAGGGCCCCACGTGGGGTCTTGGAACGCTGTGAATGAAATCCTCTGACACTGGTGCGGGTGACTTTGTAAGCTGAGGTGGATGGTAATGAGCTTTGAAAACTGCAGAGTGGAAGTGGGAGTGGGAGAGGCCGCAAACTGCAGAGTGGAAGTGGAAGGGGCCGCGCTTTGGAGGCTCCCACGACCTCACCTGTCCAGACACTCAGACTCCCCTCCCAGGGTCTTCACTCTGAGGCTGCCCTTGACCCCGCTGCTGGCCCTGTGGTGGACAAAGGCAGGTTGAGACCTATGTTGGCGCTATCGGGCTGGGAGGGGCCCTCTTTAGGCCAATTCTCGCTGCCTGGTCAGGGCTGAAGAAGAGGTTTGGGCTCGGAAGCAGAGGAAGGAGAAGAGAGGGTTAGCTGGGAGTGGGGGGAGGAACTGAAATTTGCTGCGCACCTACTGTGTGCCAGGCACTGTGTGGGGGCTTTTCTGTCTCTGTTTCCTGCTTCCTGATAACCTGAGATGGGAGAGGATATTCTCTCCACTTTACGGTTGAAGAAACAGAGGCCTAGAAAAGTCAAGGCACTGGCTCAAGGTCACACAGCCTGGAAATGGCAGGGCTGGGTTCAAACCCAGGCAGCCTGATTCCAAAGCTCTGGTTTCTGTTCCCACTGCTGCCTCTGACTCTCCTCCAGGTGACCCTGTCCTCTTCTGGGCCTCACTCTGCTCATCTGTAACCTGGGCCTAAGCATTCTTACCCAGACTGTTGGGCAGCAGCTGTGGGCGAGTGTGTGCTCTGCATTCAAGGAGCAGCACACAACAGGGGCTGTACTCATGGGTGCTCATGGGTGTCCTCGTGGCCTGTGCCCGCCTCATCCATTTCTCCATCTGTCTTTCCTGCTCCTGAGATACAGGGGCAAGGCAGCTCATGTTTGTCTCTCCTTTGTGAGGGGGGCTAAGCTGACCTTGTGTAGGGGACCCTGACAGACCCCAGCAGGAAGGAACAGAACATTCCCAGGGCAGGGCCTGGCACCAATAAATAGGTGACGCCTCCTCCTGGCTGGCCCTGAGTTATGGAGGTCAGCAGGCAGGTGGGTGAGCAGGTGACAGTCAGCTGCTGGGGGCCCCCAGTAGCCGCATGACTCTGGGTGAGAGAGATGTGCCTCCCTGGGACCCCCTTTCCATGTCAGTCCAGGAGTCTGAAGCCCTGATGAGGCTGGTGTGGGACCACAGTTGGTATGACTCCCAGAGCTCCCAGCACTGAGGAGGCCTGGGGATTCTGGGCAGGGCCGAGCTGACTGTCGCCCGCCCACAGCTGGTTTGAGAAGGCTTTTTCCATCCCTGAGTCCCCTGGTGGAGGTTGTCCCCTCATTGTCTGTATCCTGTAGCACCTGGTTCTTTCTCTAACACCATACCCAGAGCTGTTGGCTAGGAAGGAAGGAAAAAAAGAAAGGGCAGGGGTGGGAGAGGCAGAGAGAGAAGGAAGAAGGAAACCCACACTAACCATGTGCCGACCACGGGCCATCATTCACGTATTTCATTTAATTTTCACAACAACCCCCTAAAGTAAATATTACATCATATCACCACACCCATTTTAAAGATGAGACACCACGGGCTTCCCTGGGGGCACAGTGGTTAAGAATCCACCCGCCAATGCAGGGGACACGGGTTCGAGCCCTGGTCCAGGAAAAGCCTGTGCGCCACAACTACTGAGCCTGCACTCTAGAGCCCGCGAGCCACAACTACTGAGCCCTCATGCCACAACTACTGAAGCCTGTGCGCCTAGAGCCCACGCTCCGCAACAAGAGAAGCTACCACAGTGAGAAGCCCATGCACCGCAATGAAGAGTAGCCCCCGCTTGCTGCAACTAGAGAAAGCCCACCCACAGCAACGAAGACCCAACGCAGCCAAAAAATAAATAAATAAATCTGTTAAAAAAAAAAAAAAGATGAGAAACCAGTGCTCAAAGCCCATTATACCATTGCCTCCTTGTATAGGGGTCGCACTCAGAGAGGACCCCAAAGTCACAGAACAGGGGCAGGTTTGAGCACGACAGTACACGCCTCTGTGCCAGGGAGCCCTGGACGGCCTGGGCATCGTCTGACCCTGACGTTTCTCAGGCAGGCAGGGGTCTGAGCGGCCAGGGAGGTCCTGGCCTTGACAATCATTCCACTCCTCCAAGGCACCCCCATTCTACTCTCTGGGAACTGACTCTGGCAAACCACACCCACACCCCACCTCGACACACAGAGGTGGCCAGAAATGCACAAAGAAGGAGGCTGCACTGCCAGGCGCACCTGCTTTCCAGCCCTCTGTTTCCTCCTCTGTAGAATGGGTCGACTAACACAGTGGGCCCTGTTCTACCTCTCCTGGCCCGCTCTCATGGGACTCCGATGGTGCAGCTTGGAGGGCCCAGAGCTGGGAGGCAGGAGGCCTGGCGTGGTCACTGACATGACATGCTGGTGGTCTGAGACAGCCCCTGAGCCAAATCAAGCCCCACTTTCCCTCTGCGTAACATGTGGTCTGCGGACACGTGGTCTGCAGCCCTCTCCAACTTACAAACTTCTAGGTCGTGGATATGAGTCTTGAGCAGCTGATGAGACCCTAATCCTCACACCCCCTCCTGGAGAGCATAGGGAGAAGGACTTGCCAGTCCTTTGTTGACTCAGCAAGTATTCACAAAGCACCTACTATGTGCCAGCTGCCCCTTCCACCCTGGCGCCTGCACTTCAGCTCCGTTTTGGGTGGGCTTATCTGATACTTGATATTTAGGGGCGGTCAGGTCATCCTTTAGTGCCTCTGAGCAGCCCAGTGGAAGGACACACTTGGGCTCTGCCATCGGACACACCTGGGTTCAAATCCAGGCTACACTACTCATTAACTGTATGACCTGGAATGACTGTCCTACTCTCTCTAACACATGTAAACAAACAACTCCCTGAGCTGGGTGTGCTCTGTAAACTGGGGACCATCAGCCCTATGTGACAGGTGTTTGGGTGGGTTGATTAGACACGACAACCAATGTTCAGGGCCTGGCAGGCCACTGGGAGGCCCGGTTGTGGTACAATGGGAAACATACATATCTAGTTTTTGTCTCTGTTTCCTAGCACACAGCTCCTAAAACCCATGGAATCTTCAGAGTGATAAGTGTCTTTTGTATGCTAATGAGATGACTGGTGGCCCCCTAGATAATTTTGAGCTGGTCACTAGGAAGATCAAGGCATGATTAGAGGGTTGGAACTTTCAGCCCCACTCCCCATCTCTGGGGAGGGGAGATGGCTGGAGATTGAGTGCAGTCACCAAGGGCTAATGATTTAATCGATCGTGCATATGTAATGAAACCTCCATAAAAACCCCTAAATGAAGGCGTTCAGAGAGCTTCTGGGTTGGTGAACACATGGAGGTGCTGGGAGCGTGCGCACCAGGAGAGGCATGGGAGCTCCGTGCACTCTCTGCTCCCGTGCCTTGCCCTATGCATCTCTGCCATTCGGCTTTCCTGAGTTGTCTCCTTTATACTAAACTGGAAAGTGTAAGTAAAGAGATTTCCTGAGTTCTGTGAGCCTTTCTAGCAAATTATGGAACCTCAGCCAGGGATCACAGGATCTCCTGATTTATAGCTGGTTGGTCAAAAGTACAGGTGACAACCTGGACTTGTGATTGGTGTCTGAAGTGGAGGCCGGCTTGTGGGACTGAGCCCTTAGTTTATGGGATCTGATGCTAACTCCAGGTAGACAGTGTCAGAACTGAATTGAATTGGAGGACACCCAGCTGGTACTGGCGAATTGGAGAAGTGGTGTTGGAAAAGACATCACGCATTTGGTATCAGCAGTGTTGTGAGTAAAAACTGCCCGCTGGCAAATGGCAGCCATTGGCATTTTTACAGACCACAGACTCTTGGTGAAACACCAACTCCAGGCTGGCCCCCATCCTTTGCTCTGCTGTGATGCCAGTGGCACATTCTGCTCCCCTAGCTGTTCACAGCACACAAGAGGCTGGGCTGCTTCTGCCCATGTTACAGGGAGGGCAGCTGAGGCCCAGAGAGGGCAAATGGCTTGCCTGAGATGACCCAGCCTCCCTGATGAGCCAGCCTCCTGGGCCTTATGCCCTGAAGAGAAGGTGTCCCCATGGGGTCCTTGGGCCCTGCAGAATGAGAATAAAATGTCAGACAAGCTGGGGTAGGAAGCTGTGCCCCGACCTTCCCCAGTGTCTGATCAGCCAAACAGGGAGTCTTTCCTGTTGTTTAGGCAGCTTTGATCTCTGGACTTCGGGGTCCTCAAAAAGAGGGGAGGAGTTCCCATACCATCTTCTACTCCTCTTGTTTTCTTTACTTTTTTGGAGGATTTTCTCCCCTGGTTTCAAAAGCAATACACAGGTATTACCCAACTTTAAAATTTATAGAAATTTATAAAGTAAATGTCTCTGTTACCCACCCCCCAAAGACTACCAGTGTCATAGTTTGGTGCCTGTATGTCCAGACTTTTCTTCTTTTTTCATATGTGTGTTTACTATTATTAATTTACTCACACGGGATCACACTTCACCTATTGTTTTGTAAGTTTCTTTTTTAATCAGCATTGCGTCTTAGTGATTTTTTCCTATTTCTACAGCTGTAACAATGATGACAGCTAGCATTACTATGGAAGCACTTTGCAGGTATTAATTCACTTAATCCCCGTTAAAAACTATGAGAGACAAATCCTATTATCATTGTTTTACAGATGAGGTTGTTAACAGCTACATAGTATCCCACTGTAAGGACTTATCAAAATTTATTCAACCATTCTCCTGTTTCTCAGTATTATAAACAGTGCTGTAAGGAACATCCTGGTACATCTTTGCACGCTTATGAAGATTTTTTTTTTTTTAAATAACAAATTTATTGAGATATAATTCACAAACCATAAGATTCACCCCTTTAAATGTTCATTTCTTTGGTTTTCAGTATATTGACAAGTTGTACAGCCATGAACATTATCTAATTTTGGAACATTGTCTTTGCCCATGTACCATTAGCAGCCACTCTCCATACCCCCCCCCCACCAGAAGCCCCTGGAAACCACTCATCTTTCTGTCTCAGTGGATTTGCCTGTTTTGGATATTTCATATAAATAGAATCATACAGTATGTGGCCTCTTGAGACTAGCTTGTTTCATTTAGCATAATGTTTTCAGGATTCCTCCATGTTGTATGCATCAGAACTTCATTCCTTTTCATGGCTAAATAGTATTCTCTTATATGAATATATACCATATTTTGTTTATCATTGAGCGGTTGATGGATGTTTGGGTGGTTCCCACCTTTTGGTTATTCTGAATAATGTTTCTGTGATCATTCATGTACAAGTTTCTGTGTAAACGTAGGTTTTCAGTTCTCAGTGTATGACTAGGAGTAGAATTGCTGGATCATATGAAAATTCTGTATTTAACGTTTTGAGAAACTTCCAAACTACTTTTCAAAGTGGCTACACTATTTTACTATCTCACTAACAGTGTGTGAGGGTTCCAGTTTCTCTGCATCCTCATCAACACTTGTTATTGTCTGTCTTTTTTATTTTAGCCATCCATTTGATTTAGTATGTGTGAAGTGATAGCTCATTGTGGTTTGATTTTCATTTCCCTAATTGCTAATAATATTGAGCATCGTTTCATGTGTTTATTGGCTATTTGTATATCTTCTTTGTAGAAATATCTATTTTAATGATTTGCACTTTTTTTTTTCTTTTTTTTTTTTGAGACAATCCATTTATTTATTTATTTGTGTGTGTGTGTGTGTGTTAGTTTCTGCTTTATAACAAAGTGAATCAGCTACAGATATACACACGTTCCCATATCTCCTCCCTCCCACATCTCCCTCCCTCCCACCCTCCCCATCCCACCCCCCAAGGCAGTCACAAAGCACCGTGCTGATCTCCCTGTGCTATGCGGCTGCTTCCCACTAGCTATCTATTTTACATTTGGTAGTATATATATGTCCATGACACTCTCTCATCCTGTCACATCTCACCCCTCCCCCTCCCCATATCCTCAAGTCCATTCTTTAGTAGGTCTGTGTCTTTATTCCCATCTTGCCACTAGGTTCTTCATGGCCTTTTTTTTTTTTTTTTTCCTTAGATTCCATATATATGTGTTAGCATACTGTATTTGTTTTTCTCTTTCTGACTGACTTCACTCTGTTGAAGATATTTTTATAGGACAGATTCCTGCAGTTGAAGTTGGTGGGTCAAAGAGTACCAACATTTTTGGTGTAATAGATTTTGCCAAATGGTCCTGCAAAAATATAGTCCCAGGTTACTGGTCCATCAACAGAATAGGAAAAAAAGCGTGACCTGGCCCATGTTATTCCTGCCTCTTCCTGGCCTGGGATAGGGGTTCTCAGGCTGCCCAGGAAGCAGCCACAGTGCTGGATAAGAAGTTTCTAGGCAGGGAATTCCCTGGCGCTCTCACTGCCAAGGGCCCAGGTTCAGTCCCTGGTCGGGGAACTAAGATTCCACAAGCTTTGAGCCGAGGCCGAAAAAAAAAAAAGTTTCTGGGCAGATAACCCCTCCAGTTATGCCACAGGCCACTGTTTTCTTCCTCCCCAGCTGGCACTACACACCAGCCACCCACTCCCTGCCCCACTCTGGGCTTCACCCCAGGGCCCTAAGGGAATGGCTTCCCTCTCCTCTCTACTATTCAACCATACTAGTCAAAAAGTACAGGGTCAGGAATTAGAGCCTTGTGACCTCAAGCTCATAAGTGAGGAGTAATCATAATCCCTGTTTTTCTAGTCTCCCCCAGGACAAGAGGAGAGGATGTGTCTGAAAGGTGCAGTGGCTCCTCCAAGGGCCAGGCAGAGGACCCGTTTTGTTGGCTGAACTTTGGGCTTTGGGCACAAGAGGGATGGGCAGAAGCCCTAGCTTCAGGGATCCCACAGGGTGGCTGATGGGGAGGGTGGATGCAGAAGAAGAGGAGGGAAGGAGCTGGAGAGGGATTAAAGTGGGCCAAGCCTGGCACTAGCCCCTCCACACGTTCCCAGAGATGCTGGGGCCTGGCCTGATTCTTCTGGGACTACATGGGGAAGCCCAGGCTGACGCTCGGGCCACTCTCCTCGGGAAGTCTTCCTGTCCTCCCCCTCAGTGCCCTGAGCACCCACTGACACCCTGGGACAGGCTCTGGACTGTTCTTTCTCCAGGTGCTTCCCCTTCCTCTCCTGGGCCCATCCCCCAGCTCAGCCTACCATGGAGCAAGAGCTCATGGGAAGCTGCCTGATGTCGTGTCAGCCCTGGGTTCAAATCTCAGCCCTGCCACCTACTCTGTGAGAACCTGGGCCAGTCATGCTATAAAATGGGGCCGATAGTCCTCACCTTGCCCCGCTCTCAGGGAAATGTGATAATGACCTTGAGGTCACTTCGGCAAAGGGTACATGGGTGTAGGCTGTGCCATCTACCAGAGCTTCTCTAAGTGCCTGCAGTCCATACAGACGGGTAAAGGGCTCATTTTTATTTTCAATCTGCCATGGATGCATAAGTATGCAAAAAAGAATAGAAAACGAATTACTATAAAAATTAAATTGAAAAAAATAGACAAATTATAAGCTCAGCTTCTTCTTATTACATTCAACTATCAGATTACTCCATTAAATCAATATAAATGTTTCTAAACACTTGCTCCCAATTTATGTATTTTTCTTATCACGAACTGGTAAGGGAGTCCGCGAGCTGGCAGTGGCCCATGGGGCACGCTTTGGTGTAGATGCCTCAGTGCACACGGGAGCCAGATGAGGGGCAGGACCGGGAGGTGGCTGCCAGGAGCACAGCAGCTGTGTGGGCTGCTGGCTCCCTGCTCTCCCCAGGCCTGCCAATCTGTGGCTCCCCAGCCCTGCCTTTGCCCCTGCTGTTCCCTCCCATAACGCCTTCTCCCTTCTCTGTGTGTCTGCTTCCCACTTTGTCTTTTGAGGCCCCCCTCAAGCACACCTTCATCTAGACAGCCTTCCCTGACTCACAGCCTGGGGGACAGGGAAGGCTCTCTAGAAGAGGATGTGCTTGAGGTAAGCCTCGAAATAGTCCCAGGCACTATTT
The DNA here is from genome assembly GCF_009873245.2 of Balaenoptera musculus. Lineage (NCBI taxonomy): Eukaryota > Metazoa > Chordata > Mammalia > Artiodactyla > Balaenopteridae > Balaenoptera > Balaenoptera musculus. The sequence continues at coordinate 78,790,972 of NC_045799.1, forward strand.
CTGCCCCTCTCTGAGTTGCTGGTGGGCATGCCTCACTCTCCATGCTGAGTTGCTTGGAGGCAGGATGCAGGTTATAAGTATCTGAGCATCCCCCCACCCCGCTACCCCTGGCTTAACTGAGGGCCTGATGCCTGCAGCCAGTTCATATGTGTGCTGGATGGGCAGGTGAGTGGGTATTTGGGTAGGGGGATGGATGAAGAGATAGAAACTTAGGTAGATGTATAGATGGAAGGACGGATGGGCAGATAGATTGACCGGTAGGAGCTGGATGGATGGATAAAGAGATGGATGGATGGATTGACAGATTAGGAATGGATAGACAGATAGATGAACGGGTGGATAGGTGGACAGTCTGACTATCAGGGGATGGATAGACGGATAGGTAAATGACCAGATGCATAGATACATGCCCAGGTAGATGAATGGATGGGTGGGCAGATAGCTGGATACTCACTTGATATATACTCTGATGTATTTCCTCCTCTGCCCCTCCTCCTCCTTTCCCTCCTCCTCCACTCTCACAGTCTCAGAGCACAAAGACAAGTGGTTCTCGATCCAGATCAGAGGTAGTCTACTTAGGATTATTTTTTCACTTGGTATTTTCATAATTTAAAAATGTATGGGGGGCTTCCCTGGTGGCGCAGTGGTTGAGAATCTGCCTGCCAATGCATGGCACACGGGTTCGAGCCCTGGTCTGGGAAGATCCCACATGCCGCGGAGCAGCTGGGCCCGTGAGCCACAATTACTGAGCCTGCGCGTCTGGAGCCTGTGCTCCGCAACAAGAGAGGCCACGATAGTGAGAGGCCCGCGCACCGCGATGAAGAGTGGCCCCCGCTCGCCGCAACTAGAGAAAGCCCTCGCACAGAAACGAAGACCCAACACAGCCAAAAATAAATAAATAAATAATTTAAAAAAAAAATGTATGGGGCTTCCCTGGTGGTGCAGTGGTTAAGAATCCGCCTGCCAATGCAGGGGATGGGGGTTCGAACCCTGGTCCAGGAGGATCCCACATGCCGCGGAGCAACTAAGCCCGTGCACCACAACTACTGAGCCTGCACTCTAGATCCCACGAGCCACAACTACTGAGCCCACGTGCCACAACTACTGAAGCCCGCGCGCCTAGAGCCTGTGCTCCACAGCAAGAGAATCCACTGCAATGAGAAGCCTGCCCACTGCAACGAAGAGTAGCCCCTGCTCACCGCAACTAGAGAAAGCCTGCACACAGCAATGAAGACCCAATGCAGCCAAAAATAAATAAATAAATTTATGAAAAAAAAATGTATGAACTGGGACTTCCCTGGTGGTGCAGTGGTTAAGAATCCACCTGCCAATGCAGGGGACATGTGTTCGAGCCCTGGTCCGGGAAGATCCCGCATGCCGCGGAGCAACTGAGCCCATGTGCCACAGCTACTGAGCCCACGTGCCGCAACTACTGAAGCCCGCGCACCTAGAGCCCGTGCTCCGCAACAAGAGAAGCCACCACTGTGAGAAACCTGCGCACCACAACGAAGAGTAGCCCCCTCTCACCGCAACTAGAGAAAGCCTGCGCGCAGCAAGGAAGACCCAATGTCGCCGAAAAAAAAATGTATGAACAATATGACACTACTTGTAATATCACTATACGTAAATATAGAAGCAGAAGGTCTATAAGCATGAAGTGTACTTTTTGCAAAGAGAAGTGACTTTTTTTTTCCTCATAGGATGAGACCCGTATTTTTTGATAGAACTGGGTGCTTCTGATATGAAAACTCATCCAGTCCAACTTCCTCTTTGATGTAGTCATATTTATCAATTTTCTCTTCATGATTTGTTCATCCATTTTTCAGATACAGAAACTGAGACCCAGACTGGGGAAATGACTTCCCAACTTGCCGCCGGTTAGACACACAGCTAAGACTCCTCTTTCTCACTCTCATCTACCTCTCCATCCTCTATTCCCTCAACTCACTCAACGATCTCTCCCCCTACCAAATCCTCCTCTGGGCCTGATGCACCGTCACTCTCCCCACCTCCTAGGTGCCCGATGCACCCCCAGCCAAGGCAGGCTTCTGTGAGGCTGCATGTGCACGTGCAAACTGAGTCTCTCTTTTAAAAAACTTGTAAGTCTACGTCCATATAGAAAGTGTACACATCATAAGTATCCAGCTCAGTGAATGCTCACAGTGAACACACCTGTTACCTGAACCCAGATAAAGAGACAAAATGTTAGCAGCCCCTTCTTGATCCCTTCTAGTCATCCCAAGGCTAAAACACAGCCTAACACCAGAGATTAGCCCGTTTTGGAGCTTTATACAAATGAAGCCTTACAGCATCCACACTTCCTTGTCAGGCTGCTTTTGCTCAACAGACTGTCAGTGAAATTCATCCATATGGTTGCATCTGGTGGTAGAGTGTTTGTCTCATTGCTGTGTTAAGATTCCGTAGTGCGTCTGTGCTGTGATATATTTATCCGTTCGCCTGTTGATAAACATTTGAGTTGTTTCCAATATTGAGCTAATAAGAATAATGCTGCTCTGAATACTCTTGTACGTGTCTTTTGGTGCACATACGTGCACGTTTCTGTGGAACTGCTGGGTCATAAGGTACATGGATGTTCAGCTCTGGTAGATAGTGACAGATAGTTTTCCAAAATGATTGTGCCAAGTCACACAGCGGTGGTGGCAGTGGATGGGGTTCTGTGCACACCACATCCTCACAAACAATTGCTAGTCCTTTTAATTTGAGAAAGTAGGTATTTGTAAGGCAGGCTTCCATCAGATTGCCTGGGTTTGAATCCCATTCTCTTTTTTTAAATTTTTATTTTATTTATTTATGTTTTTTGGCCGTACCACGTGGCATGTGAGATCTTAGTTCCCTGACCAGGGATCGAACCCGAGTTCCCCTGCAGTGGAAGTGCGGCGTCTTAACCACTAAACCATCAGGGAAGTCCCTCCCATTCTCTTTTTACCTTGTGACCTTCAACAAAGCCTGTTTCCTTGTCTACAAAATGGGTTGAAAGTCATGGGGCTGTTAGGAAGATTACCTAGACTGAGTAGGTTAGACTCCATAAACATTAACTATTTATAGTTAATTCTCACAACAACCCTCTGAATCACTTCCCTTCCTCAGTTTCCCCTTCCGTAAAATGGCAATAAAAATACGAACACACCCGCACACACACACGGGGAGGATTATCAGTGAAATATAAGTGAAGTAATATATTAAATGCCTAATTTTTTTTACTGAGATATAATACACTTATTATCAAATTTACCCCTTTTCACTGGCTTTTAGTATTTCACACCAAAAAGAAACCTCATACCCCTTGTAATCATTCCTCATTTTCCCACACTCAGCTAGTCTCAACCCCTGGCAGCTGCTAATCTACTTTCCATCTCTATGGATATTAAAAGTACCAAATCTTTGCTTTTCTATATGTTTTAACTTTCGCAAAAGTGCAATACCTAGCGCTGGGACAGGCACATAATGTGCACTTAATAAATGTTATCTATGTGTGTGTATGTGGATGGATGGATGGATAGATGGATAGATGGATAGATAGATAGACAGACGGATAGGTAGAGCACACTTAGTAGATATAATATAAACTCATTCATTCAACAAATACCCGTTTGCACTTGAGAGGAAGATGGTCCATTGAGAGAAGTAAGGTGTGATTCTTGCTTTCAGGGAATTTGCCATCTAGTGGGAAGAGAGGTAAGTGCATGTGAACGCAGGGCAGAATGAAATTACGGTTGTATCTGAACAAGATGCCAGAGGAGGAAGTGGCATCTAGGGTCCATCTAGGATGGGTAAGCTTTCCTGACATCGAAGGGCAGTCTGGGGGAGCAATCCTGAGAACTAAGTCTGGGAGACAGGGAGGGTTTGGTGTCAGGCAGGACCTCTGGGACGGCCACGTCTTCACACCCCAGTCAAGACCCCATCCTACATCTCCACAGCTGTGAAAAAGACTTGTCTGTAGCGAGAGGTTATAAACACTGGGTGATACAGGCCAAATGGGAAAGGAGCGAAGGGGTGACCTGGGCTAATGCACGCAAGTCTGCACTGTCATCTGGGCAAGGACACTCTGAACTGGCTATGCCCTCGGTCCGTGGAGAGTGGCAGCCTCATAGGTGTAGGAACCAGGACTTCCAAGTCAGATCTGGCTCTGCCTTTTCTCAGCTGGGGACCTTGAGCAACTGCTTCCCCTCTCTGAGCCTGTCTCTTCAACTGTAATATGAAACTAACAACACTTACTTCAGTAGCATACAGAGATGATGGTTCAGAAGTGTTGGACACAGTGCCTGGAATGAGGAATACATACTCCCTTAAATGGCCATACAGATAGGTTGGGGGATGCTAGACAAAGTGAATGAAGCACACATTCAAGGCCTCAGGAAGGTTGAGGCATTTAGAACACTTATTTATTTATTTATTTATTTATTTATTTATTTATTGGCTGTGTTGGGTCTTCGTTGCTGTGCACAGGCTTTCTCTAGTTGCGGCGAGCAGGAGCTACTCTTCATTGCGATGCGCAGCCTTCTCATTGCAGTGGCTTCTTTTGTTGTGGAGCACGGGCTCTAGGCGCGCGGGCTTCACTAGTTGTGGCGCGTGGGCTCTAGAGTGCAGGCTCAGTAGTTGTGACACACGGGCTTAGTTGCTCCGCCACATGTGGGATCTTCCCGGAGCAGGGATTGGACCCATGTCCCCTGCATTGGCAGGCGGATTCTTAACCACTGCACCACCAGGGAAGTCCCAGAACACTTTTTAAAATTTAGTAATTGATATACGTATTTTTAAAATTGAAGATGTCATCATGGGAGAAATTAGAATTTGTGGACTTCCTTTTTTTATTCAGATAAGTGAGTTTATTTTTTTTCAAAATTCATTTGGGTAACTGTTTTGTATTTTTTGTGTCATTTTTTTTTTAATTGAAGTATAGTTGATTTACAGTGTTGTGTTAGTTTGTTAGGTGTACAGCTAAGTGATTCCATTTTATATATATATATTCTTTATATATATATATATTTTTCATATATATATAATATATATTCTTTTCGGATCCTTTTCTATTATAGGTCATTACAAGATACTGAATATAGTTCCCCGTGCTATACGATAGGTCCTTGTTTATCTTGGACTTCCTTTTATTTATTGTAGTGTTGTTTTGTTTTGAATTATGTGCAGAGGGATTGTCTTTTCAGTGCTTAGGCCTCCAAAGGTATTATCAGGCCCTCAGGAGGGCAGAAATGGGGTGCAGATGCCTGTGGAGGGTTAGGGCAAGGGGTGAGGGAGATAATCCACCCTACTGAGAACCAGCTCAAGGGAAAGTCTTCTGAACCGCAGAACACAACTCTGAGATTTCCTCCTGGGCACACGAGGCCTGAGGAGCATGGGAGGGTGAGCTGGAATGCTGATAGCAGGGACTTAGAACCAAGGATGGTTCAAGTTGCAGGACCCTAAGAAATCACTGAATTCAACTTCCCCTTTTTTTTTTTTTAATTTATTTATTTATGGCTGTGTTGGGTCTTCGTTTCTGTGCGAGGGCTTTCTCTAGTTGTGGCGAGCGGGGGCCACTCTTCATCGCGGTGCGCGGGCCTCTCACTATCGCGGCCTCTCTTGTTGCGGAGCACAGGCTCCAGACGCGCAGGCTCAGTAACTGTGGCTCACGGGCCCAGTTGCTCCGCGGCATGTGGGATCTTCCCAGACCAGGGCTCGAACCCGTGTCCCCTGCATTGGCAGGCAGATTCTCAACCACTGCGCCACCAGGGAAGCCCCAAATTCCCCATTTTACAGAGAGACAGATCCCCAGTAAGACAGAGACTTGCCCAGGGTCATTCATGGAATTAGTGGCAGAGCAGGATCAATTCAGGTGTCTGCTTAAGCCAGGGCCCCTGAAGCTAGGAGGCGCCAAGGGAGAGGCGGCCCTGCTTCCTACTCCTATCTCCACAGTGCGTTCCCCAAGTCCCTGGGTGCCCAGCATGGGGGCTCAGATATTCTAGGACACAGTTCTGCCTCAGGGCCTGGAGGCCAGGGGAGAAGTCAGACGGGCACATAAGGGAAATCCACTGTGACAAGGATCCCAAAAGGGCCACTTAGGGAGGGCCCTCTCCCTAAGGAAAGACGGGAGGGGAGATAGGGACCTCCTCCTCTTCCAAACTCTAGACCCGCGGGAGCTCCAGGCCAGCGTTCTCACACCTGGAGCATTGATTATGCTAATTTAAGCCAGCCCCGTCCACTCCCGCACGCCACGAGGCTCCGCCCCCTCGAGCGACCTATCGGGGTTGGAGGGCGGGGCTATGCTAATGAGCCGGCCTGGCCCCAAGGGCTGCGCGGGCAGCTGCACCTAGCCCCAGGCGAGGCGGCGGCGGCTATGGCCACGGCCGGAGCGCTGGCGGGTCTGGTCGCGGGCTTGCAGGGCCCGCGGGTCGTCCCCAGCCCGGATTCGGACTCAGACACAGACTCGGAGGACCCAAGTACCCGGCGCAGCGCAGGCGGGCTACTCCGCTCGCAGGTCATCCACAGCGGTCACTTCATGGTGTCATCGCCGCACAGCGACTCGCTGACCCGGCGGCGCGACCAGGAGGGACCCCTGGGGCTCGCCGACTTCGGGCCGCGCAGCATCGACCCCACACTCACCCGCCTCTTCGAGTGCATGAGCCTGGCCTACAGGTGAGGGGGCTTCGGGGCCGACGGCCTCGGCCCTCCATGGCGGGACCGCGCGCTGGGGCCCCGGACACCCCACCCGGCCCCCAGCCTTGGTCCCGGCTGCTCTCAGAGACTCCAGCCACATCCTGGATACCCTCCTCTCCCCAGCCGGGAGCGTCCTCTGACCCTGGCACAGCCCACTGGCCCCGACATGCTTGCGCGCCTCCTGGTTCCCATTCCTCACCACCAAGACCCCTTCCCTAAGGCTGGGATCTCCTGCTCTCCACCTCGACCTCCGTAGGCCCACCGCGGGCCTCTCTCCCCCGTCCCGACCCCTCTGCCCCCAAAGAATGCCCTCAGGGCATCCCTTGCGCTCCCAGGACCCTAGGCCATCCTAACATCCCCACCCTCCACTCCGGGGGCCACTCCACCGGACAACCTGCGGCCTTCCGCTCCCAACGCGGCAGCCCCCGCCCAGGCCCGCTCTATTCTTGCACCCTCGCGATACACCTCGCGCCCATGGTTGTCCCAATTTATAGCCAACGTCGACTGAAACCCAGTCTCTCGTCCACCCTGCACCCCTCAATTGCCGGGACACCTGTTCTTGACCTGCTAGGTCGAGGGTGGCGGGAGGAGGGTGCCCCGGCCGGCCCAGAGGGGCGCAGCTCTTAGTTCCCCAACCGTGGTCCGGCAGGGGGTGTTGCAGGCCGCGCGGGGCTGGTCCCCGGGAGGCCTGGCCTCGCCCACCCGGGCCGCCACGCGAGGCTGAGCGCCTCATGTTGCCTGGGACCCCTGCTTGGCGCGTTGCAGAGCACGCCGGCCGCGCCCGGCCCCAGCTCCACGCCTGTGTCCCAGGGGAGGGCGCGAACCGGGGTCCTGGCTCAGTGCCCCGGAGAGCAAAGTTCCCCGGAGCGGAGGGACCAGGATAAATTATCAACCGAGAACCGTAGGGGAGAAAGGGGGATCGGCCAGCCTTGATCTTTTCTCTGTGTAAATATTCCTCTTCCTCTGCGGCGCCTCCTCCTCTTCTGAGAACCGCTGGCCACAGACCCGCACTTGCTCTGACTGGGATCGAGAGCTGCGGTGGGGATTGCTGGGGAGTGTTGCCCACCCCCCACTGTGGCACCCAGCCTCGACTGCATTGGCTGGATGCTTTGTAACCTTGGCCCACAGGCTCTGGCCCCGGGCCCAGGTCGTGTTGCAATCTGATCATCCAGAGCACCAGACCTGTGTGGAAAGTTCAAATTCCCGGCCCTTTCCTCCCTCCCCTCCTCGGACATCAGGGGACCTCCTGGGACAGGGCATCTAAGGTCATGGTACACCAGATTCGGGCACCCCTGCTCCCCAGACTCCCCCAGGGTCCCCCTTTTCCCATCCATTCCCAACTTAAGCTTTCTGCTTTACATTACACACTGCTCTGCCTGGACTGGCTCACGCCCCTGTCCCAGACCACAGTGACCAAAAGGGGAGGAGGTTCAGGGGAAATGGCAAGGCAGGGGGCAGAGCACACTCCAAGAACCGCCCACACTAGGAGGCTGACTGGAAGCTGATGTGACCCCATTCAGGGGCAGCTGGGGTAGAGAGGGCTGGGCTTCCTCCCTAAACACCCAGAATATTCAACCTCTGTGGCCCGCCCCGGTGGGGTCCTAAGTGCCAGGGATGGTAGTGGCTCGGTATCAGAGGAGTCTTTGAGTTCCCCCATAGAGGAAAAAACTGAGGCTCAGACTGGGACAGTGTTTTAGCCCTTAAAGACCCCTAATTGTGGGGGTTCCTTGGAGGGGAGAGGATTGTGGAAGCCGGGGTATCCCAAGAGAGTAAGGAGATGGGCAGGGACAGCAAGGCAAGGAGTCCAGAGGTGCCAGGAAGAACTGGCCAGCTTGACCCGGAGGACAGCCTGCAGACGTCTGGCCAGCTTTCACCCTCAGCGGGGCTGCATGGGCAGAGAGACGACTGCTCCACTGGGAGGGGGTCCGTGTCCCATGGTTCTGCGGGTGGAACCCTCAGGGAGGCAGGTTCTGGAAGTTCCAAGAAAACACTTGTTCATGGTCAGAGCTGGCTAGCTATGGAAAGAATGGCCTCAGGAGTGAGGGGGAGCAAGCAGGACTCTAAGGAAATTTCCAGGGAAATTTCCACAAGGTAGATATGTGTGTGTGGGTGGGGGAGGGGGGGGTGTTCTGAGTTTTCCCCATTCCATCCCCAAGATTCCCAGAATTTCTGTTGGTCAATAAGAATCCCTTGAACCCTGGTCACAGGCTTTTGGCTCCAGGCTGGGCCCCTCTCCTCCCCTCCCAGCCAACAGGCCCAGCACAGACCAAATTCTTTCCTCCTGGGCGTGGATGTCACTGTCTCACCTCCCCCAGCCCTGCCTGGCCACAAACGCTGTAGCCTCAGCAGGGAAATGGAGGAGGGAGGGCAGGCAGGCTGGGGGTAGGGTGCTGGGTGATCAGAGTGGGCTGGGAGGTTGCTGGGATACAGGCTGGGGCAACAAACTCAGGAGTCCCCCCAGGTGCCACAGAAGAAGCTGGCCCAGGAGGTATCAGAGTGCCCCTACTCCATGTCTCCCTACTAGACAGATGGTGTTTATCTGACTTAGGAGGGAAAGGGGCCAGCCAGCGGGCCTGGGTGCTTGGGCCATGTACTCTATTTGGGTAATGAGGCCTGTTGTGCCTGAGGGTAGCAGTCCCCCCCAACCCCAAAGCAAACACAGGAGCTTGGAGACCAGAGAGTAGAGGAGACCCAGTGACCCATGCACTCAAGGAGCTGCAGGAGCCAGACTGCCACCCACCTGCCCCTCACCCCCAGGAACTGGGAGAGGGCCCCGGAGAGAGCAGGCCTGGCGTTCTGAAAGACTAAGCCTTGGGGCCTCAGCCTTCCATGTGAGCAAGGGTTGGAGAAGCTGGGCCAGAGGGGACTCATGCATAACCCCAGCTTGTGAACCATGAGGAGCAAGGGGGGAGGGAAGAGGGAGGGACCAGCAGGGGTCTAAGACCCTGAACATCTTGGCCTCCTAGGTCAGCTTCCCGTGGCAGACTTGGCCTGTGCCCAACAGGACACTGAGAGTCAAGCCCCTCACCTGGTAGAGCCCTTCCGTCTCATGGATTTGATTGACTACTAGGGTTAGAGTCAGGGGTCAGGGTTAGGGTCAAGGTGCCCCCTGCCCATCACTCCACCATCCTAGCTGCCTTCCTTTGGGCGGGCCCTGGTGGCTATTGTCTTGCGCACACCCCTGGGAAGGGGCGCACCTTCCAGGTCAGTCCAGATTGCCATCCTGGGATTCTGGGCTGGGCAGACACCAGAAGGGCAGTGAAAAGGCGGTGGCTGGCTGCTTGGAGGCTGCCTCTGGTGAAGAGGCTCCATCTCTACTCAGACAAACCTTACCCATCCCCTAGGCCTAAGGGGGCCAGTGAGACTGGTGGAGAAAAAGCCACAGGTCCTGAGTGAGTCTCCATCATGTCACGTGACCTTGGGCATGTCCCCTTCGTTTCTTGACCATCAGTTTCCTTAAGTAAGAAACAGGCGAAAACCCTCCTTAGCCAGCCTATGACATAGATGCCTGTGAGGCCAATGGGCATTGTCTTTCTGACACCTGAGCTGATAAACAGATTTCAGCAGGTCTCACCAAAGAACACAGAGGCCCCAAGTGGGGACCTGGAGAGTATTTTAAAGGTCTGCCTCTCAGGGTAGGCATTTCAGGCAGATTAGAGTGAGGGGCAGGATTTGGGAGGGGTGTCCCTCAAGTTGCCCACCATAGATGAGTGCCTCATGCACGGGAAGAAAGTGGAGACAGCCCCCTCCTACCATCCCCTTTCTCCACGCCCCCCCTGACCCAGCCCTCTCCCTCTGACAGTGGCAAGCTGGTTTCTCCCAAGTGGAAGAATTTCAAAGGCCTCAAGCTGCTGTGCCGGGACAAGATCCGCCTCAACAACGCCATCTGGAGGGCCTGGTATATCCAGTGTGAGTGGGCACCACAGGCCCCAGCAGGAGGGCTGACGAAGGGGCTGCCCCGGAAACCCTCAGGGCCAGCAGCCACAGAGAGCTTTGGGGGAGGCCAGGTCCCCAGCATCAGGACCCCTCAACAGCTTCTAAACCCAGAGGGTCTTGGGGGATGTGTCCCAAAGGGCGCTCTCCACTGTGAAGTTGGACACAGCAGGGGTCACCCTTCGGAAGTCCTAAAGTGAGCTGAGATTTGGGGAACAGTTCAAGGCCCATTCTGCATCCCATTAGTGTAGTCAGGTGCCTCAAGTGCCAGGGTAGAAAGAGGCGTTCAATACTATCCGGGCCAATCGCACCACTTTGCAAAGGGGAAACTCAGATCCTGGTGGGTCTCCACCAGCCTTCCGTTGACGTCCTTAGGTTCCCCACCATGGAGATTGGGGGGGAGAGGGCCCAGAGAGGCCATGTGGAAGGGACTCTGGTCTTGGAGTCACCTAGAGCTGGTTTCCCACCCTGTCTCTGCCCCTTGCTGGCTGTGTGACTGCAGGCAAGTTGTCTAACCTCTCTGAACCCATTTTTTCATCTATAAAATGAGGCCAAGAGTCCTAACTTTGATGGCTGGCGTGGGGATAATGGGTATGAACAGGGCTGGCACAAAGTTGGTGCTTAATAAATGATGGTTGAATCCGATGTACCCTTGAGGAGGTCACAGTCATTCATTTGGGGATACAAAACCCACCTATGCCCCATGGCAGGGTAGCAGAGGCTGAGAGACCTGTGCTGTACCTTGTCCTGTGCTGGACCTTGTCCAGCTCAGTAAGGTCCTCCTGTAGGATCAAAGGCTGCGCTGAGTTGGGAACACACAGCGTAGGAGGGACCACACGTGGTATTCTCTGTAGTGGCCCCACTGGATTCCATTCAAGCAGAGAAAAGAAGTGGTTTCTTTTGTTTTGTTTGTTTTTGGTTTCTATTCATCTATGTGCCCGGCACTTTCCTAAATCATCTTATTTAAGGCTTCCTAGCAACCCTGGGAGATAGGTTTTATTATCCCCATTTTATGGACGAGCAAGTGAGACCCAGAAGGCAAGTGACTTACGCAGGGTCACTGAGCATAAAAGGAGCAGAGCTATGTATGACTGGCTGTGAGTTCAGGGCTCTCCAACTCAGCCCAGCGCTTCTTCCACTGCTCCCGGCTGGCTGGCTTCCAGCCCTCGCCTGAGAATGTTAAGGACGGGCCCTGCCTAAACCAGGAAGCTGCTAGGCCAGGGGGAGAAGGTGTCTCTAACTCTCCCACCCTGAGTTTTCACCCTCTACCCTTTCCCCTCAAAGCTGGATGGGGTGCAGACCCTTCTCTCTGCAGAAGAAATTTCTGATGCCACCCAGGGGTCCTCACCCAGCTTGTGGCACAAGTTGATGGAAGGACCCCAAGTTCTAAGTCAGAGGGGGGTTGAGTCAAGTTCTAGCACACCCTAGCTGTGTGACCTTGGGAAAGTCCCTAGCCTCCCCCAGTTGGTGCTTGCTCATCTGTAAAGTGGGAATCATAATAGATCCTATTGCTGAGGTTTGCTGTGAGTTTTCAGCGAGGTAGATGGTCCGTATCTCAGCACAGGGCCTGAAACACACAAGGGCTCCCTGAAGGTGAGCTGCTGGGATTTATTACTATTATTGTGATAATAGCAACAGCAGGCCTCTAACAAATGTCAGGACTCCTCCTCCCTGAACACGGAAGGTTTGAAGGGGGGCTTCAGGAAAGGGGGAGGAGTGGGATTGCTGGAGGGCTGCCTGGCGCCCCCCCTCACACCCCCGCCCTTTCAGCAGGCTCCTGGCCTCCAAGAGCCCTTCCTTTTCCACACCCCCAAGTCATCTTGATTTCCTCTGATATCCCAGAGCACCTCTCATGAGCTGACTCTCCACCTTGCTTTAGCTCATGTGATGTGTGTGCTTTCCTTGTCTCTCCCACTAAGCTGGGTGATTCATCCCCGATTCATTCATGGATCCCCTGTCCCAGCATCTGTCCCAGCATAGGTGCAAGGGCCTAGGAGGCTGCATGAATGGATGAACTTATCATTGTTAAATAAAGCATGTCCCAGCCCTAGGAAGCCACGTGATCCCTGCCCTTCTGTCCAGAGCACAGGGTTGCCAAGTGGGGGAGGGCAGAGCCTGACCAGGCCTGCTCAGCGCTGACTCTCTGGGGGCCCTGGGCAAGCCCAGTCTTTCCTGGTGCTCATATCCTCAACTAGGAAGCCAGGAACAGATACTCCGAGATCCTCCTTGCTCTAACCCCCAGGAGTCCACGCAGCCAAGGGCCCATCCCTTTGTTTTCTGTCCAAGCTATGTTCACAACCAGGATAACCCCTACCCCCAATCCCATAGGAATAGTCTTGGAGAACGTCCTTTAGGACAGAACTTTGTAAGTGATGCTGAAGGTCCCAATAAATTTCATGTTCAGGTGGTCCCCCCTCCTCTGTGTCAATTGTCCCAGAGGAACTTTGCTGTGGGCTGAGGCAGTATGAGCCCCACGGACACCCCTAAATTCCTCTTTGTCAGGACTGCCAGGAAAAGTCACTGCGTGGGGAGCCCCAGGGTCTTGAAGGACTGCTTTGTGCCAAGCTCTGTGCCAGATGTAAGGATTTGGGGCTAAAGGGCACAGCTTCTGCCTTCACTCCCAACGGAGAGGCCAGCATGTAGAGAAATGGCCAAGGCAGGGTGGAAAGTGAGGCACATGGGACCATGGGGTTTCAGAAAAGGGAAGGCTTCCTAGAACAGGGGCAGCCCTAGGCTATCCTGATGGGAGGGCAGACGTGATGAGGCAGAGGGAAGGGAAGGGGATTCCACGTAGAATAAAACCAGAGGGCTGTTGAGCAGGGGGTGGTGGGTTAGGGTCTGGCTTCAAGGTGGGGCATATGAAGGCGATGGAAAGGCAGGAGAAGCAGTGGGGCCAGTCCCGGAGGGCTTGGAAGCCAAGCTAAGGCGTGTGGGCGTTATCCTGGAGGTTCAGGGAGCCATGGAGGGGTTTAGGCCTGTACTGCCCTTTAGGAAGAATTGACTTGGCCGCAGCAAGAAGATGGGCTGGAGGGCGTGAGGCTGGAGTCAGGGAGGTCTAGGCGAGAAATGACACCAGACCGGGGGGAACAGTGAGAATATGGAGGGGAGGGGACGGTGGAGGAAATGCCACACACCCTTGGGATTGAGAGGGTTAGTCCATGGATTAGATGGGGACACTGGGAGACGGTGGGGAGCTGGGAGACTGGGAGGCATTGTTGGCAGTCCAGAGGAGGCTTGGGCTTGGGAGGGAAGTTTCCAAACATCTGAGAGTGATGTTTTGAGACATCCTAGTAGAGGTTCCCCAGGCAGCTGGAAGATGGGTCTGAAACTGGAAAGGAGCAGGATGAGAGAGGTTAGGGGGAGTGGGCCTGGCAGAAGGGCCAGTGAAAAGTGGTCAGGGAGGTAGGAGAACAGAGGGGAGGTTCCCGGGGCTTAGGGAGGAGGAGGGTGCCCTGCAGCCAAGGTCTCGGAGGACGGGACTGGGGAGGGCCAGAGCCTTGAGCTCAGGAGCTGGGCCAGCGGGGTGGGTGTGCGGGCAGATGCTGAGGTACCAGAGGTGACAATGCAGCTGGGAGGGCAGAGGTGGATGTGGTGAGTGACAGGTCTGCCAGAGTCTGGGAGGAAAGCAAAGGGGTGATGGGAAGAAATTTAGCTTGTTGGGAAGCAAAGGAAGGGGAAGGTTTGAGAGGTAAAGGAGAGCCTGGAATTTGTTTATAGGCCAAAAAGGAGCCTGGAGAGAGATCAGGGTCGAAGACAGGGATGGGAGTGGAGGAAGCAGAGAAAGGGCTCAGGCAGGTGGCCTGAAGTGGGCCAGCGGTGGTTCTCTGAGATGGAATTGGGCATCCTGAAGCAGGGGACCAGGGCTCTGGACCTCTAGCCCGCCAGCCTGACCAGGACCTTCTTGGGGCAATTAACTTTGTGTGGCCCAACAATCCCATTCAGCAAGCATTGCCTGCACACCTACCAGGCTCCCAAGGGGGCAGATGGGGTGTGGGAGGTTTGTTTTACAGGGTCGCGTAGAAGAAGGAGATCTGGGAGAGCTAGAGCAGGCAGCAAGGCTTCCTGGAGGAGGTGGCACTTAATCAGAGCATGGAAGGCCAGGCAGGATTTCATAGTGTGGCACTTGAGTCCCAGTCCCCTTGGAGTGGGAGATGAGGGAGCTGGACACCCCTGACCTGGCGCCCTTCTCTCAGATGTGGAGCGGAGGAAAAGCCCCGTGTGTGGCTTCGTGACCCCCCTGCAGGGGCCTGAGGCTGATGAGCACCGGAAACCGGAGGTAGCTGAGACCACGGGACCAACCACCTGCCGCCTCACCAAGCCAGGCCCCTCCTGCCCATCACTCCTCATGCTGAGCGGGAGGGGCTGGCCCAGAGGGAGACTGGGTGAGGGGTGGGGTCAGTGCCACCCCTCGCACTGAGTCCCCTATCCGGCCCTCCTCAGGCCGTCGTCTTGGAGGGGAATTATTGGAAGCGGCGCATCGAGGTGGTGATGCGCGAGTACCATAAGTGGCGCATCTACTACAAGAAGCGGGTCAGTGGGGGGCCCTTTCCCCTGCGACTTCTGGCCACGGCCTCTCTTGCAAGAGCCCCGGAGGGCTTCCCCCCAACCCAACCCCGACCCTGTCCTCCATTAAGACCCAGGCCGACAGCGCCACCCAGTGGCCACAGGGCCTCCTCGCAACCTCCTTACCTCCCAGGGCCAAAGAGCTTCCGAGGGGAAGTGAGGGATCCGGTTGATCTGGGGGAGCTAGTGAGTACGGGAGGCCTTGGCGGGGAGCGATGGAGGAGCGGAAAGGGATCCAGTGTCCACCTTTGTGTGTTCCTGCAGCTCCGTAAGTCCAGCAGGGAAGGGGATCTCCTGGCCCCAAAGCAGGTGGGTGCTCCCTGGACCCAGAGAATGGACGCTTCCCTCTGGGTGGGCGAGGCAGTGGCGGTGGGGTGAGGGTGGGACGTGAGTGGAGTGGGTGTGGCCGCTGTCCTCTGGTTGATTAATTGAGCTTTTCTCCTCTTGGGAAGGGCAGCACTGGAGCGCAGTGGTGGGAAGACCCCAAGCCTTCTGGTTCACTAAGCAAGTGGTGGGGAAGCATGGGGGAACAGAGGGCTCTAAGAACTGGGGACCCAGGTAGGGAAAAGTGTAGGGGCAGGAAGGGACCCTCATCTCTTCAGCAGGCCATCCCAGCCTCTCTCCTGGGAGGAGTTGTTGGAGGCCAGTGGGGTAACCCTAGCCTTTCAGGCAGCAAACGGAAAGGCCCTCTGCAGAGAGGCCCTCTGGATGGCTGCCCACCTCATCCCCCAGGCAGGGGGCAGT
Organism: Balaenoptera musculus; assembly: GCF_009873245.2. Classification (NCBI taxonomy): domain Eukaryota; kingdom Metazoa; phylum Chordata; class Mammalia; order Artiodactyla; family Balaenopteridae; genus Balaenoptera; species Balaenoptera musculus. Next base: position 78,806,884 of record NC_045799.1, read on the forward strand.
GGGAGACCCCTGTGCCTCCAGACGGGCAAGGAGTCGGGCAGTGGAGCCCGCCCGGGGCTGCTGACAGCTCTGTCTCCTCAGGTGGAAGGGGGGTGGCAACCACCGGAGCGATGGCGCGAGCAGCTTTTCACCAGCGTGGTGCCCGTCCTGCTGGCGGGCCCAGAGGAGGAGACCGGCGGGCGGCAGCTTCTGGATCTCGATTGCTTTCTGTCCGACATCTCCGACACACTCTTCACCATGACTCAGCCCGGCCCTACACCCCTGCAGCTGCCCCCCGAGGACGGTGAGGGGCTGCGCCAGGAAAGGGAGGCCTGAGGGGATCCAGGCAGCCAAGGGAGGATGGCCAGGCATGGGTGCCCCCACTCCGCCCTGCCCGATGCTGCTGACACCACCACTGCCCCCTCCAGCCTATGTCGGCAACGCTGACATGATCCAGCCGGACCTGACGCCTCTGCAGCCCAGCCTGGATGACTTCATGGAGATCTCAGGTGGGGCAGGCCCCTCCCCCTGGGTGAGTGGATGGTCAGGGTCAGTGGGAGGAAAGCCCCAGTACACTTGAGACCTCAGGCCAGTCCCAGGCCCCTCTGGGAGGGCGGATGATCTGGGTGATTTCTGAGGGATCTTCCTGGTCTCCCTTTGTCTGGCCTTGGGATGCAGGTGGTGTGGCCTCAGGTGAGAGCAAGCCAGCCAGGGTACCTAGCAGGGGACAGGGGACCAGGAGCATTGAAGCAGCAGGCTCTGGGGAGTTCCCAGGAGAGCAGTAGATGCTGGGACTCTCTCAGGGGAGAGAGGGACTTTGATGGCTCTCCTTTGTTTGGGTCTATTTATTAGTATTTATATAATTCATTAAAAAACTATTTATTAAAGAACATTTCAAGCATACACACAGGTAGGGAGAGAGAGTAGTTCACTGACCCTCATGGAATCCTCATCAGCGTCAACATTTATCAACTCCTGGCCATTCTTATTTCACCTAGACCTCACCCAATTCTCCCCTCCTATGTTATTTTTAAGAAAATCCCAGGAATCATATCTTATAAAGCATTCTTTAAAGTAATCCTTTGCCCTGGCTCCCTCTCCTGAACCCCAGGGCCACCAGTCGCTGGTTTCTCGTGTCCCACCAGAGATACCATGTCTATATAGCACATGCGGACAAATGTCTCTTTTTTGTCTCTGTAGCAGTGTGTTTCCCGCATTGCTTTCTTCACTTAGCTGTAGACCTTGGAGACTGCTCCTGATAGGCACACACTTAGGGGACTCCGGAGCCGTGCTGGGGGTCAGACATGGAGGCTCAGCCTGTCTCAGCCGAGGCCTCGGGCGCAGAAAGGGGGTTCCTGGGATAAAGGCTTGGATTGGGTGACCCCTCCACTCCTTCCTGACTGGCAGGGTCCTGGGCCTGTCAGTTAAGAGGTGGAGGCCTATGGGGCGGGGACGAGGGAATGAGGAACCACCCCCATCCCTGCCTGGGTGGGGGCTGGGGGCTGCGGGGACAGCAGCGTTGATGGCAGTGCCCTGGGAGCAGACCAGCCTGGGAGGGCAGCAGCCCCGTCTGGGCACACAGACCCCTGCCGCAGGTAGGAGCCCAGCCGCTCCCCCCAAAACCCGGGCTCTGGGCAAAACCTGACCGACCGGGGCTGGGAAGCGACTTCTTTCAGCACAGGGTGGCTGCCAGAGTGGGGGCCAGAGAGGGCAACCTACGGTAGGGGGTGCGGGTCACACAGGGGAGGGGGCTAGTGTGGCCCCCTTAAGCGCCCCGTGAACTGGGAGGGCAGGGAGCACCAGGGCCGTCAGGGCTGCCGCTTGGTCCCCAAGAGCTCCTCACTTGAGAGGAAACCTAGTGGGGGGGCCATAGCTCTCTGGAGGGAGGGGGCTTGGTGGAGGGGGCTCAGGGAGCAGGGAGAGGCTGGGTGAGGGCCACTCAGGGAACCATGGGGCGGGAGAGGGGCTCAGCCAGGGGATGGCAGGTCAGTGGGGGGGACAGGTTGGGAGGGCTCCGTGGGTGGCTGGGACTAGGAAGTGCCTTCTGCCAACGTGGGGTGGGGACACGCCGTGGTAAGGGGACATGGTGACTCAGGCTGTGCTGGGCTTGCTGCTCTGCGGCCCTGAGCATCCTGGGGCTACGTGATGAGGCCCATGGTCCCTGGGGGCCTGGGGTGGAGGATAGGCGGCCACTCACCCTCTACCACCCAGTCCTTCTGTTGAAGGGAGGCAGGAGGACAGCAAGAAGATCCCTTCTGACCTTGTGGCCGAGAAAGACACACAGACACACACAGAGGTGGGCACAGGGCAGACGTGTACACACTGAGCACCTCACACCAGGGCAGGTGCACACGGACTCAGACAGAGCTCCAGACAGCGGGACCGACACACAGGGAGGCAGACAGACTGGTGCTAGTGAGACTGACACATGCAGAGCCGGCCACCCAGCAACACACGGGCCCCCAGTCACATGAGATGCACAAATGAGACCCAGTCAGGCTCGAGGTTTGATGCAGGCTTATCCCACTCCTGAGTTTCCTCCAAGGGGGCCCCCGGGGGGAAAGGCCTGACCACCTGTCTTGGCCAGGGGGCTGGGGTCCATCCAAGGCCAGTGGGGTCGTGTCTGACCAGACCAGGAGGCCTTGGGAGCTGGTGCAGACAGGAGGCTGCTCAGGGTCAGAGAAAGGTGCCCGGAAGGGAGCGGGCGGGCGGGCGGCGCCCAGGCCCGGGATGTGGTTAGGCCGCAGGCAGCTGCTTCCCAAAACCAGAATAGCCCGGGGCTTACACAACCCGCACCTCAAACAATCTGGCTGCCCCACTCCCCGCCAGCTCTTCCAGGCCTTCCAGCACCCCCTCACCCCTGCTCCCGCTCTGAGCCCACCCTCTGACCCCTGCTCTGAGACCCCCCTTAGCCCCTTCACCCACACTCCTGAGCTCTGTCCTTGTAGCCCTATCCATTGACCTTCCAACAAACCCAAATTGTCCCAGACCCACTGACCTTCTGACACCTCTCACCCCTAACTCACTCCGTGAACTCCTGACACCACGATGCCCTTCCCCATCCTAGACCTCCTCCCCTTGGACCCCACCCTTTCCCTCTCTGGTAGTCTCTAGTACCACCCCACCCCGCCATGTCCCCACCAGAGCTGATAACAGGAGCAGACAAGGCCTGGGATTCCCAGGCCGGGGGTGGGGAAGGGGGGCCTCAGGAGCCAGTTTTGGGGCTCGGTGGGAGGGCTGCTTCCTGGGGTGTCCCACTGACATCCCCGCACATCCCCCTGCTGTCTCCCACTCAGGCCCGTCCCACCAGAGCCTCTGCTGTGGCTTCCCCTAAGTGAGACAGAGACTCTCCCAGTTTCACAATCTTCTGTGGAAGGCCCCCCCTCCCTTGCTGGCCCCCACCCCACTGCCAGCCCAGCCTGGGGACAGGGCCAGCCCGCTGCTTCCAGCCGCGGCCTTAGCCCTGACAGCTGCCACCTGTGTGTCTGAATTACAGATTTCTTCACCAACTACCGCCCCCCACAGACGCCTACAACTTCAAGCTTCCTGGAGCCCCCCAGCTTCGGCCCCATGGCTGACCCTGTCCTCAGCAGTGGGATCCTGGGCTCAGAGGTGCCCTCTGCCTGCTCGGGCATGACCCACCTCTCGGGACATAACCGCCTGCAGGTGAGCTCACCCTGCCCAGCTCACCTGCCCACACCCCGGAGGTATTCAGGGTACTTCCTGAGTATGCTCAGTCCATCGAGAGAGACTGGAGGGGGAGAAAGACCCCATCTGTGCCCTCCAGGAGGGCACCGTTCAGCTGGGGAGGAAAGACCCTCGTGAAGCAGAACTGACAAGATGGTTGAGGGGGGAGCCTGAGGACAGAGGAGCGTGAAGCTGGGCTGCTTGTGGAAGACTTCCTGGAAGAGGGGGGAGTTCTGGGCCTTAGTGAATGACTTGGGTTTGGGCAGAAGAAGAGACCAGTAGAGGGGAGGAGAAGCAGGAACGGAAGCATGGAGGCCGAAGCTGAGCATGTGCATTTAGGAAGCAGTGACTCTATCATTTTGGTTCAGGAACTCCCAGGCCCACTTCAGATGTTGTCCCCATGATGCTAGGGTAGTTAGTTACCTTTTCCCTCCGTTATCAGACTTCTCAGGCACTAGCGTAGTTCATTGTTTAAGAGGTCTCTCTCCTTGACTAGACTGTGAGCTCCTTGCTGGAAGGGCTATGCTTTACTCACCACTGCATCTTCTCATACTTAGCACAGTTCAAGCACATTAACAGCACTGGGTAAATGGTTGCCCGATGATTGAGCAAGTGAGTGAACGGATGAGTGTGTGGATGGATGGGTGTGTTGGAGAATAGATTGCTGGGTTGTAGATGGGGGTAGATGCTTACATGGTTGGTATATATATAGGTAGGTGAGTGGTTGGTTCGATGGATGGGCTGGTGGATGAATTTGTAAATGAGTAAGTAGTTTGGTGGATCAGTAAATGGGCTGGTGGATGGATGTGTGGCTGGTGAATATACAGATGGTGGATAGATGGACGGACTATGGATGGGTTGGTGGGTGAGTGAAGGAAGTATAGGTGGTTGGATGGATTGGTGAATGGGTTAATACCTGGTAGGCTGGTAGAAATATAGGTAGATGAGCTAGCTCATAGATGAGAGAATACATAGGTAGGTGAATGGATGGAGGATGGATGGATGGCATATGGATGGATGGATGGATGGATGGATGGGTTGGTAAGTTATTTGGTGAATGAATGGGCAGGCAGGAAGATTGACGCTCTTTCTCATGCCTAATTTGTGCATAAATGGGTTCCCCTCTTTCCCCTCATTAGATTATAATTTTCCTGGGGTGTGTGTCTGAGGCCAGGGACCATTTCTCCCAACTCTCCCAGTGCCCAGTCCAGAGCTCAGCCAGGGCAAGAGGCTGCCTGGGAGGCCTCAAAAAGGCTAGCTCTCTCCCCTGCTCTCTGTCCCCCAACCAGGCTCGGAGCAGCTGCCCTGGCCCTCTGGACTCCAGTGCCTTCCTGAGCTCTGATCTCCTCCTTCCTGAAGACCCCAAGCCCAAGCTCCCACCCACTCCCGCACGCCCACCCCTCCTCCAATACCCCAGCCCTGCCAAGGGGCTCGGCCTGGGGCCCTGTGCCCCACCCCCTTTCCCTCCGGTGCCTCCGCTGCCTGCTATGCTACAGGAAGAGCCTCTCTTCTCTCCCAGATTCTCTTTCCCTCCTGTCCCTCCTGCCCCGGGAGTGTCCCCACCGTCTGCTCCCACGGCCTTCGCACCCACCCCCCCGCTGGGTCCAGGCCCGGCCCCCGCCCCCTTCCCCATAGACCTTCTACCCTCGGGGTATTCGGAGCCCCCGTTCGGGCCTCACTTCACCGTGCCCCAAGGCACGCGGCCCAGAGGCAAGCCCCCTACCCAGTCCCCCAGGGGGCGGAGGCCCAGCCCCCCCACCTTGGCCCCTGCCACTGCTGGGGGCAACAATCCCTGCCTCGCACAGCTGCTCACAGCAGGTGAGCTGGGAAGGGGACATGGAGACCAGATGCGGGAGCGGGGAGCCTGTGGGATTAGAGGGTGAAGGCTAAGGGGCAGGCTCAGCCGGAGAGCAGGGTGGCAAGGAATGAGGGACCTGGGCCCTGATCCCAAAAGCGGTGTGGGCTGTGAGGAGCGGAGGGACGGGGTCTTGGGAGATGATGGGATGGGGGCCCCAGCAGCCCTCACAGTTCTGTCTGTGCACAGCCAAGCCTGAGCAAGCCCTGGAACCAGCGCTTGTGTCCAGCGCCCTCCTCCGGTCCCCAGGGTCCCCGGTAAGATGGCGGGCACTGGGAGGTGGCGGTGAACCCCGGGGCTTCACCCCGACTCTCTGCCCTTCTCCACCCCAGCAGGAGATAGTCCCCGAGTTCCCCTGCACCTTCTTTCCCCCGACCCCGGCCCCTACACCGCCCCGACCACCTCCGGGTCCAGCCACATTGGCCCCTCCCAGGCCCCTGATTGTCCCCAAAGCGGAGCGGCTCTCGCCCCCAGCACCCAGCGGTAAAAAGGGGTTGCAGGGATTGGGGAACTCTGCGGGAGGGAGGGAGGGGAAGGAAGAAGGGGGGACTACATCTGGGTCCAGGATGAGAGGGACAGGGCAATGGGACCCTCTCCCCTGTGTTGGTCTGTCTGTGGGTCTGTCTGTCTCTGACACAGGTGGTGAGCGGCGGCTGTCCGGGGAGCTCAACTCCCTGCCGGGCCCGGGGACTCTGAGCGTGTGCATCTCTTCCCCTCAACACGTCCTAATCCGGGGCCATCCGGACAACAAGGTGGCACCATTTCTCACCCTAAGGTCTGTTTGCTCCCCCCAGGCCCTCCCACGCCCCCTCCTAGGCTCACCCCACTTTCTGCCCCCTCAGACCGAAACCCGGCGCATCACACACATCTCTGCGGAGCAGAAGCGGCGCTTCAACATCAAGCTGGGGTTTGACACTCTGCACGGGTTGGTGAGCACGCTCAGCACCCAGCCCAACCTCAAGGTGAGCCTCCAGCCCAGGCTGGCACCCCCGAGCCGCAGGGCCCCACTGTGGAACACCCCAGGGCCCTCCACACACCCGGTTGCCTCCTCCCATCCCAGTGCCTCAGTGGGGCCCAGGGTGGGGGACCCCCAGTCCCTGAGCCCAGCCGTACGGTGCTGCCGTAGATGAGCAAAGCCACCACGCTGCAGAAGACGGCCGAGTACATCGCCATGCTGCAGCAGGAGCGAGCCGCCAAGCAGGAGGAAGCCCAGCAGCTCCGGGACCAGATCGAGGAGCTCAATGCCGCCATCAAGTGGGTGGGGGGGACCTGCAGGCGCTGGGCCAGGGGGCCTGCGGCCTGACTCCCCGCCCTGACCTGCCCCGTGCCCCCAGCCTGTGCCAGCAGCAGCTGCCTGCTACGGGAGTGCCCATCACACACCAGCGGTTCGACCAAATGCGAGACATGTTCGATGACTATGTCCGGACCCGCACGCTGCATAACTGGAAGTTCTGGGTAGTATCCTCACTTGGCCAGTGGCGGGGTGAGCGCTGCAGCTGGACCAGGCTGGGCCCGACGCAGGCTCCGCTCCCCGGGCCAGGCAGGGTCTCAGAGCTGCTCCCAGAGGAAAGGGCTCCGATTCTACCCCCTCCTTCAAGGCCCCTGGCATCTTGGCCAGCAGCATTACCCAGTGGTGGGCTGGGAGCAGAGGGAAACTGAGGGGGAGCCCCCTGGGTGAGGGGACCACAGCCCTGCCCTCAGAAAGTCCCAGGGGCAGTTTGGGAGAACCCGTACTTGGAGTAACATGACCGGGGTGGGCCCGTGGGAAGACATAGAATCTCTCACTCCCTTACCTGGTCAAGCCCTTGACTGAGCCAGGGCAGGAAGCCCAGGGATCGGGGATAGTCCAGCCCAGAAGGAAGGTCCTGGAGGAGCTGGGGAAAGGGCCTGAGAGCCAGAGAGCTGGGAGGGCCTTAGTGTATGGGAGGGCGGCTACAGTAGGAGTCCTCAGGGTTCAAGGCTGGACAGTGGCCAGCTGTCAGGGCTACATGTGAAATGGGTGGGGGTACCAGCTGGATGACAGAACTGCTCCTTGACCCGGGTCCAGTTCAGCATCCTCATCCGGCCTCTGTTCGAGTCCTTCAATGGGATGGTGTCTACGGCAAGCCTGCAGAGCCTCCGCCAGACCTCACTGGCCTGGCTGGACCAGTACTGCTCCCTGCCTGCTCTCCGACCAAGTACGTGAGCCACCTGCCTGCTCAGCAGAGTGTCCAAGCCTCAGGGCAGGGGGTTCCACCCTACTCAGACCCCAGGTCCAGCCTGTCTTCACTGTAGCCTAGGGTTTTGTCCATCCCCACCATGCCCCCAGATGGGCCACCAGGACACCTGCAGACAGAGGTCCTAGGAGGGGCTGACTGACAGTCTTGCTAACTAGTACCTCCCCCGATCCCTTTGTCTTCAGCATCCAAGGGTAGGGCCCTGACCCCAGAAAGTGTCTCTCCCTCTCTCTCTCTCTTTTCCCAGCTGTTCTGAACTCCCTACGCCAGCTGAGTACATCTACCAGTATCCTGACGGACCCGGACTGTATACCCGAGCAAGCCACACGGGCAGTCACAGAGGGCACCCTTGGCAAATCTTTATAGTGCTGGCCGGACCGTGCTGCTCACTCAGCTGCCCTGGGGCTGCTCTCCCTGGGCACGCCCCTCCTGCTCCGGGTCCGGCTGTCAAGCAGGGTTTCTTCTGATCTCCTGGGAGCCAGGAAGAACTGAGTTCCAGTCCCTGCTCTACTATAGCGACAACGCTGTGACCTGGGGAGCTCATCCTCCCTCTTTGGACCTCCATTTTCCAGTCTGCAAAATGGGGACGGGGAAGCTTCAAGTAGAAGAGGATCCCAAGGCTTTAGCAGCTGTGGCACTTGGGGGCCTAAGCTGGCAACTCAGGGAGTTTGAAAGAGGGAAGGGGACGATGCTTCCTTGTCACTCCCACCTGGTCCCCCCACAGGTCAGGCACAGGCCTCTGTTTCTAAGCCGGGAAGGAGAAAAGGAGGTTCCTTCTCTCTGCTCCTCCACTGGTAGCCTGGAGGGGCTGCAGGATGGCATCCCTGCGTGAGGCCAGGAAGGTCTGATCCCAGGAGGGAGCAGGGCAGGGGGTGGCCAAGCCAGGGGAGGCACCTGGTATGTGTGTGGATGAGTGTGTGTGGATTTTGTAAAGAATTCTTGACCAATAAAAACAGAAACTGTCAGGGACTGTGAGAGTTTCTCGCTCTGGGATGGAAAGAGAACGGTTTGCAGTGGGAGGTGGCCTTATAGAGGGCCTCGCTGGCCAAGAAGGGACCTTGGCTTGTCCTCTGAGCTGGAAGCTCCTGGAGGGTTTTGAGTGGAGGTGAAAGAAGATCAGACAGAGCTTCTTAACAGGATCCCTCTGGGGGCTGAGTTGTGAATAGGCCACAGGGAGTCAAGGGAGAGATGACAGACACTCAGCCTGGAAATCCTCTATGGCCAGGGGGGTAGGTTCAGAGAGGCTCACCACCTTCCATGTTGGAGGAGGGCAGAGCCGGCACCCCAGAGTGGAAGTGGCAGGGCCTTCCATCCGAACCATCCAGAAGGAGAACGTTGCCTTAGGAGGTAGTGACGGCCTCACTGTGTGAGATGTGCAAGCAGAGGGTGGGTGACCACCAGGTCGGGATGTCTTAGAAGGAACTGATACTGCGGATGGGAAGTTGGGGTAAATGGCCCCAATACTTCGTCGATCCTTTTATTGATCCTTTTTTTAATTTTCTTTTTTGGCTGCACTGCTCAGCTTGTGGGATCTTAGTTCCCCGACCAGGAATTGAACCCGTGCCCCCTGCAGTGAAACTGCCAAGTCCTAACCACTGGACCACTGGAGAATTCCCTTTCATTGATTCATTTAACAAATATTTCCTGAGGGCCTACCACGGACCAAGCTATGGTCTTGGCCCTGGGAAATCTGTTCACTGCTGCACCCCTCTCGTCGTGGAGCTTACATTCAGGCCTGGCGAGTCTGAGCCCTCTCACGTGCTTGGAAACCTCTGGAGACGTTTGTGGAGACGTTTGCAGGCTAGAAACAGGAGCCCGTCTTCTGGGGTCTTTGACTTTCCCTCAGTCATGTAGAACAATAATAACGATAACATGAGTAACTGCACCGTCATCTAGTGTTTACCATGTGCCAAGCACGATTCTAGGCACTTTGTGTATATTCACCCACTTAATCCTCTCCACACCTACCTCTATAGGCCTGCGGTGAGGATTGAAGAGTAAATATACATAAAGCACTTACTACAGTGCCTGGCATATAACGCAATGGAAGAGTTATCGTAACGATTACTATTGTCCCCACTTTACAGATGAAAAATTGAGACATAGAGAGGTTAACTAGCCCAAGTTTGCACAGTTTTTGAGGTACCCACCCAGACTGTCTTACTTCAGAGTTACTGCTTTTAGCCACTTTTTACTGTGCAGGTGACAGATGTACCCAGCCTTTAGGTGGTATTTGCTGCTGCAGACAAAGTCTTGAAGAGGTTCTCTGAAAGGTAAATTCCTGGCAGTTTGTGTTCTGCTGTTTTCACCCACTCATCCTGCCAGGAAGGTCCCCGTAAGACATCCCCTTGACCCTGTGTCCCCCTCTAGAGGCCACCTTTTCTTAAGAGAGTCGTCTACACCTGCCTTCTCTCCTTCCCCTCCCGTCTGCCCCCAGCCCCCTGCCTTTGGGCTCCTCCTCCCTCCCCCGCTTCCACCCCAGCCTCACCCCTGCACAGACCCTGCTCTCTCCAAGGTCACTTGGCTCCCTTATTGCCAAATCCAACAACCACTTCGCAGTGCTCCTGGGCCTTCAGACCTCCTTCTTGAATCACTCTTTCCCTGCAGATCCAGAATTCTCACCAGGCTCTCCTCCTCCCTGGCAGTGCCTCCCCAGTCCCTGCTGTGGGAGCCTCTGCTCCCACCCATCCCTTCCTCGGCCCACTGCTCTTCTCACTCTACGGCAAGCCCTGGACACTGCCATCCCCTTCAGCCTCTCTGCTGAGATCTCCCTATTCTGTATCTGCGCTGCCCTCTCCCCAGAGGGACACAACCACGTATCTGACTGCCACCCTGACCTCCCCCTCTGAATGTTCCACAGCTCCCTTAACCTTGAAGGAGCCAAAATAGAACTCATCATTTCCAAGACTATAGCTCACATTCTTCCCCCTCCAACCTGAACCTTTCCATGCTCCCCATGCCCAGGAAGGGTACCACCATCCAGACACTTGTGCCAACAGGAAACAGTCATCTTTGGCTCTTGCCTATACCCCACTGCCCTGTGGTGTGTTACCGAGGCCTGGCCAGTTTGTTGCAGGAAAATGGGGCAGGAGAGAATGGTCATGTCCCAGGTCTCAGGTGAGTCCCTGGGATGGGTCACCAAGTGAGGGTCCTTGGCTTCACCCAGGAAAGAATTCAAGAGCAAGCCATAGTAAAGTGAAAACAGGTTTATTGAGAGAGGTACACATTCCATAGGCAGAATGTAGTCTGTCTCAGAAGGCAAGAGCAGCCCCAGGGCATGGGGTCGTCTCAGAAAATGAGAGCACCCCGAAATATGGGTGGTTAGTTTTATGGGCTGGGTAACTTTATAGGCTAACGAGTGGGAGGTTTATTCCAACTATTTTGGGAAAGGGGCAGAGATTTCCAGGAATTGGACCACTGCCCACATTTTGGCCTTTTATGGTTGGCCTTGGAACTGTCATGGTGCCTGTGAGTGTGTCATTTAGTATATGCTAACGTGTTACAATGAGCATATAGTGAGGCTCAAGGTCTACTGGAAGTTAAATCTTCCGCCATCTTGGGTCTAGTTGGTTCTAAGCAGTTTTTGTTGTATCCTCAATGGCTATGTCATCCTTTTAATGGTTGTGCCCTGCTCCCTTCCCTCTTGTCTCAAGTTGACTTCATAAGCATCCATACGCATGGCCACCGCCCTGGTCTGACAGAATATCACTTTTTTTGGTTTTGTTTTTCTGTTTGTTTTTTGTTTTTGTTTTTGTTTTTTTTTGTTTTTGTTTTTGTTTTTGTTTTTTTGTTTGTTTTTTTGGTTGCATTGGGTCTTCATTGCTGCGCGCGGGCTTTCTCTAGTTGCGGTGAACGGGGGCTACTCTTGTTGCAGTGTGCAGGCTTCTCATCTGGTGGCTTCTCTTGTTGCGGAGCACAGGCTCTAGGTGGGCGGGCTTCAGTAGTTGCGGCATGCGGGCTCAGTAGTTGTAGCACATGGGCTTAGTTGCTCTGCGGCATGTGGGATCTTCTCAGACTAGGGCTCGAACCCGTGTCCCCTACATTGGCAGGTGGATTCTTAACCACCATGCCACCAGGGAAGTCCAGAATATCACTTTTACATAGACTCTTACATTAGCCTCTCGTATCCCTTACAGCTACAACTCAAACTTAAAAGTACATTTGAATAAGTTGGGCCTTTTAAAAATCTTCTTGAGCAGGTCTAGTCTAGGCCAATTAAATCAGAATCCCTGTCTGTGGGAATTAGACATAAGCATTTTTAAAGGTGATTCCAATATGCATTCAAGGTTAAGAACCACTGTAATGGAGGCTTTGAGCTGCAAATAACCTACATCTGGGGCTCAAGTTAGTTTAAAGCAGTGGTTCTTACACTTTAGCGTACATCAGAATCACTTAGCAAGCTTGTTAAAATACAGATTGCCAGGCCTCCACCTCCAGAATGTCCGACTCAGCAGATATGGGATGAAGTCTAAGAATTTGCATTTCTAATGATGCTGGTCCGGGGCCCACACTTTGAGAACCACTGCTTAAACAATGAGGAAATGTATCGTTTTACCTAACACAGAGGCCAGAGGTAGAGAGGCTCCAATCAATGCAAGGTGAATCTTCAATTGCAAATTGAAGTTGTGCTTCCATTGCTCCTCTGGCTCTTGCTTGCCTCTGATGAGGCCAGGTTTCTAGCAGATGGTCAAGGTGCTTTGCGACTGAGCCCTGCTATCCCTCCAGCCACACCTTTGCTCATGCTTTCCTTTCCCTCCTAGAATTCCCTTTTACCCTCTGTCTCCCCTGTCTAAATGCCCACCCCTGAAGGTACAGCTGAATCTCACTGCCCCTCAAAATCCATCGGCAGATCTCCCTCCCTGACCTGCCCAGTTTTCCCCTCTTCTGTCATTACTAACGTCCTTCTGAGTGTTAGCCTTGGATTCCAGCTGGGCTGTAGGAACTTGAGGATAAGAGCAAGGCCCTTACCACAGCCCAGTGGCAAGGTGGGAAGGATAAGGATCTTGGAGTGTAGCAGACCCCAGTTTGACTCTGGGTTCTATCCCTGGCTTCCTTGTTGACCTTGGGTAAGCTACTTGACCTGAGCCTAGTTGTGTGTTTTGTTTTTTGGTTTGGTTAAAGTTATTTCATGGCCTCACTTGTCTTAAAGACCACTATAAAGATCAACTGAACTTACAATGTAAAAGAATCTGGTAGTCTCAACTGAGCCGTAGCCCTACTCTTGCTTGTCCCCCACATCGATAGACTGGAGTCACAGACCTGCATGTGTTCCCAGGTTCACTCTTTATCTGTGTCACCTCTGGAAAATCACTTAATGAGCATCTCCTAGAGCATCAGTCCCCTAATCTGTGGGGTGGGAATGTGAGAAGATTAAATGAAATGCAAAGCTCCTGGATCAATAAATGTCACCTGCAAAATGCTTGGTGAATGAAATTCTGAAACGTACCGCTTTGTCTCTAGGAGAAAGTGGTTCATGGCTGGGCCTTCGGTTCTAAATAGCAAGTTAAGGAGGAAAAGCCCCGGAATGCTCTGGACACCCCCTCCTAGCCCTCTCCACTCCACTGCCCACAGCTGAGTCAATGCCAGTCTCCCCTTCTCCCCTCACCAAGGACAAAAGGGAAGGAAATGAGGCCACTTCACTTGCTCTCTGACTGGATCTGTTTCCTCACCCGAGGTTGTGGGTGAGTCTGTCTGTCATCTAGTCTCTGCAGCAGCCTCTGTCCTCATAGGATCCGTCCAGAGGCCAGAGGACCTGCACCGCCAGGAAGGGCTCCCTGGTGGCCATGGAAACGTTTGAATCTGGCATCCCTGACCCTGGCATTTCGACTCGCTCTGGGTTGTGGGCCTGGGAGGCCCATGGAGCATGCTTGTTCTGGGACTATTCCCTCTCCAGCTAGTCTGCTCCAAATTCTATCACTAGTCTTTCAGAATATCTCTTTTTTTGGTGAATAAACTCTGTAGATTGTATTAATGCCAATTTCCTGGTTTTGATATTGCACTATAGTTATGCAAGATGTTACCATTGGGGGAACCTGCGTAAAGGATACATGGAACCTTCCTCTTCATTTTTTTTTCCAACTACCTGTGAATCTATAATTATTTCAAAATTAAAAGTGTCTTGTTTAAAATCACCTTTTCAACTTCCTTTCTATCCCCAGGCCACCCCGAGTCCAGGCTCTTATCACCTCCCTCTTGAACTCTTGCAACCCCCTCTTGGTTTTCCGTCTGTCTTTGGTCTTGGCACACACTAGTCCATCCGAAGAATCTCCAAGACTCCGATTTTGAGCTATCTCATCCTGAAATAACCACCAGAACCTACTCTCTGTTTGCTGGATTGAGCTGGCACTCAAGGCCCTCCAGACCTTTCCAATCTTGCCTGCTACTTTTTTTTTTTTTTTTTTTTGGCCCATGCCGCGAGGCTTGCGGACTCTTAGTTCTCCGACCAGGGATCGAACCTGTGCCCCCTGCAATGGAAGCGTGGAGTCCTAACCACTGGACCGCCAGGGAATTCCCTTACCTGCTACTTTTTATTTTGCTCGTGCCCTGCCTCCACACAGCATCCTCCTGCTCAGGAGGACGAGGCTGTCCCACCCCCTAATTCCAGAAATACCCTTTCCCTTCTCCATTAACAGTAAAAGCCCATCTGAATTTCCCCTGATACTAAGAAGACTTTCCCACCAGTTGAATGGGAGTAATAATTGGTCCCATGGCTCCTTGAAGGGATCCAATGTGATGACGACTGGAATAACGCCTTTAATAACGATTATCAGTAAATTCTTCAAGGGGAGGCCTGAGCAGAGACTGCGTTACCTGCCCCCTACCCTCTGCGGCCACACAGCCTCAATGGCCAGACCCCCTTAAATAGCCAGGCCGCGTCCTTCCGGTTGCCCGACGGTCAGGCCCCGCCCCTCGGGCCGCGCCAACAAACAGGCCCCGCCCCCGGAGACGGGCCAAAGACCAGGCCGCGCCCCTCGGGACGCACTAACGGCCAGGCCCCGCCCCGCGTGCGTGCACCGCCCCGCGGAGACGTGCAGGCCCTCGCGAGGCCAGAGGCTGAGGTGGCAGTGACTCTGCCGACATGGAGCTGCTGCAGATGCCGGAGCTGATGGGGCTGTCGCTGTTGCTCGGGCTGCTGGCCCTGATGGCGACGGCGGCGGTAGCGCGGGGGTGGCTGCGCGCGGAGCAGGAGACGTGCGGCCGGTCCCTAGGTTAGTGGGGCGGGGGCGCGTGGGGGCGACCCGCCGGACCTGTCGCTCCCGGCCTCCCCGGGGCCCGACCGGCCTTTAGGGCCTGCGGGGGTGCCAGAGATCCCCCACCTCCCTCCGGCCTCAGTTTCTCCTCTTGGGACATTAGTTTCACTTCGGGACGACCTGTTAGAACCTAGGCCCCGCGCTGCCCAGCTCTCCGTGGCCGAGGCTAAGCCGCCTTCCCTCGGAGCGTGAGCTTCTCCCCGGGGCTGCTACGGGGGCGCCAGGAAACTCTCCAGCGCGCTCCTTGTTCGTTATTTTCTGAAAACGGGGAGGAGGGGACGGACATTCATTTGTGAACGCTCTGGTTCCCCGACGTGCAGCGTTTATTGAGTACCTGCTACCTCCTGTAGGCTTTGGGGTCTTTTCCTTTAGGGAGTCCAATGTCGGGTAAAAAAGAACAGGTGAAAATGTAAGTGAAAAATATAGTGTAGTACGTTTCATAGGAAGGTCAGTACTAGACACAGGAAACCCAAGGGTGGGAGTGGTCAGCCCTGCTTTTGTCGGTGGGCCGGGGGGGTGTCAAGTAGGGAACACTTGACACGGGGTCTTGAAGGATAGACGTGTAAGAGTTTGCCAGGAGGCCAAGAGAGGGCGAATATTCCTGGCAATGGCAACATGCGTGAAGCCAAGGAGTCCTGGAACAGCATTCGGTTTGACTGTAGCGTGAGGGGAGAGGGAGGGCTTGTTAGACAGGGCTGGAGAGGCAAGCAGAGGGCAGGCAGATCTGTCTTTGCACGTGGCCTCAGGAGTTTTCTTCCTGTAGGAAGTGAGGAGCATCTGTAGCGATCTAACACATGCCAGCTTTGCTCCTGGCCTGATTTTCAATTAAATTAGCTATTTGATACAAAAATGACTGGCACCATTTCCAGCACACGGGATGTACTCAACTCACGTCAACTACCTCTCACCTCTGGGTTCTCCCTGGGATTCCTTTGAGCCTTTTAATGCTTGTGTTGGGTACTGTGCTTGTCATTTTGTATATATTATCTCACCCAATTCTCAACTTCTCTTTTAGAAAACCAAGGCCCAGGGCAGTTACCTGAGATCAGGGTCACTAGATTCCAGTGTGCACATTATCCCCCACTTAGAGATGTCTGGCCAAGAATCTGCATTCCACTGGCCATTCTGTGTACCCGCTGAGCTGTGCCTGCCCAGAGAGGGCACCTTTTCTGATGTGCAACGAGGTGCTCTATGGTTATGTTATATACACTAACAGCAAGCAGCCTTCTCAGGATCACTCAGTGGTAGAGATGCAATCCAAACCCAGGTCTGATTCCAAAGCCTCTGTTTTTTTCCCATATCCCTCTCTTCTTGAGGACAAGGGCCATATCTGGTCATCTCTTGTGCTTCCATTCAGTGCCAATCGTAGGTGGTCAGTAAGTGCTTATTGAGTGAGTGAATGGATGAATGACATGGGCCTTCCTTATAGGCCAAAGAGCAAATGGATTTCCACCTGACAAGTCCTTGAGATCCAAGAAGCAGAAACAACATCAGCGGATTCACAAGGAAAAGCCTCAGCAACACAACTTCACCCACCGCCTCCTGGCTGCAACACTGAAGGTACATGGTGCCCACGCACAGGACATGTATACAAAGACTCACACCCCCGTAGACTTTTCCTCTGTGGTGTTCTGTGCATGTTACAGACCCCTCTGCCTCTGACCAAAATCAGTGGGGATGCCCCATCCTATCCCTTCTCATCACACCCCATCAGCAGCTTGCTGTTAATCTAAGCAACAGGGCCCCAGAATCGTGGCTGTATGGGTTTTCCCATTTGCCCAAGGGGTTCCTGTTCATACTTGCTGCAACTCTTCCCCTAGAGCCACAGTGGGAACATATCTTGCATGGACTTTAGCAGCAATGGCAAGTACCTGGCCACCTGTGCAGATGACCGTACCGTCCGCATCTGGAGCACCAAGGACTTCCTGCAGCGGGAGCACCGCAGCATGAGAGCAAATGTGGAGCTGGACCATGCCATCCTGGTGCGCTTCAGCCCTGACTGCAGGTGGGACAGGATGGAGCCCCAGGTTTGCCTGCAGAAGCCCTGACCCAGGCTTATGTCCTTCCCATACCTTGTTTGGGGTAGTGAGGGGGGACCCAGGGTCTCCCTTGAGGTGGCAGAAAGGGAACATCCAGACAGCTTGAACACTGCCTGGGGCTCCTTGGAGGGCTATGGAGCTACATAGCAAGGAAGCAGAGAGAGGAAGATCTGTTCCTCCTTGGGAAGTACCAAAGCCTGACTTCCAGAGTAGTCTTGGAAGCTCTAATGGTTTTCTAAACCCTAGAGAGAAGCTAAAGGAGCCAGAGCTATGAGAGGCTTACCTTGTAAGGAGTTTTAAGAGATTTTGAATGAAGGGTTTAAGTTGTGAGGCTGGACTATAAGTCCTGAAGGGAGATCTTGATTTTCCTCAGAGCCTGCCTAGCATAGGACCTGGCACACACAGGTCTCCGTGCCCAAAGGAGTGAGAGACTTGTCTGCTCCCTGTCTCTAGAGCATTCATCGTCTGGCTGGCTAACGGAGATACCCTCCGTGTCTTCAAGATGACCAAGCGAGAGGATGGGGGCTATACTTTCACGGCCACCCCAGAGGACTTTCCTAAAAAGCACAAGGCAGCCATCGTCAACATTGGCATTGCTGACACAGGTGAGGCATTCAGAGGACGGAGCTTGCCCAAGGCAAGAGGGAATGGACCCAGTTTTACTTACTGAGTGAGCGAATGCAGCCCGAGAGTTATGCTTAGCCCCGGTGTGACAAAAAGGGCCCTGGCTCTGGGCTCCCCTGGAGTCCTGGGAGCCACAGCAAGTCCCCTGGGGTAGGCAGGTAGTAGCCACAGTCTTCAGCCAAATCCTTATCTGTGGTGACCCTTGGCTTGGGAGGGAAGCGCGGATACATTACACTGGGCAGCAGACGTCTTCATAAGTCAGTCGATCAGGTCATGGACCTCAGCTCATGGCACTCCTCTCGCCCTTCAGGGAAGTTCATCATGACTGCTTCCAGTGACACAACTATCCTCATCTGGAATCTGAAAGGTCAGGTGCTGTCTACCATCAACACCAACCAGATGCACAATACATCTGCTGCTATATCCCCTTGTAGCAGGTGAGGAAGGAGGGACTTTGGCCTCGGGCATGGGCAGAGGTTGGGGCTGGGGGGCCGGGGACAGAGCAGAGAGCCAGCTTCAGAGAGCAGAAGGGGCAGGCAGTGTGGAATCAGGACACCTGGATTCAAGTCCTTAGTCTCTATTTCTTCATCTATAGTTTTTAAGAGGTTGGGGTCGGGGTACTATGTATCTTACAGCCTGGCTGTGAGGATGGACTGAGGTCATGTATAAAAGCAGTTTTCAAAGGTAGTGTTTTAGGTACAAGATTAATTAACTTTCTCAGGAAAAAGTTTTGGTGGATTTGCAGAAAAAGATGCCCTTAAAATTAAGTTTTAATGCAACCTGGCTTGTGTGGCAGGTTTGTGGCCTCATGTGGCTTCACCCCAGATGTAAAAGTTTGGGAAGTCTGCTTTGGGAAAAAAGGGGACTTCCAGGAGGTTGTGCGAGCCTTTGAACTGAAGGGCCACTCTGCAGCCATCCACTGCTTCGCTTTCTCCAATGACTCCCGGAGGTGAGTGACTCCTCTCTGATTTCTTACCCATGACTTGCAGCCCCTCTTGGTGCCCAGGATCCTTCTGCTGTTCTCTGCAGCGGCTCTGAAGTGGGGCGGGTGCCTGGCCCACAGCAGGAAGTAGACGTAGCAGTGGAATTGGCTTCCTAGCTGGCGTCCCTAGCGCTGTCCCAGTGCCCTCCCCTCCAGGGTGTGTTGGGGCTAGAGCCGTGACTTTCCCTGCTGCAGGATGGCCTCTGTCTCCAAGGATGGTACGTGGAAACTGTGGGACACAGATGTGGAATACAAGAAGCAGCAGGACCCCTACTTGCTGAGGACGGGCCGTTTTGAAGAAGCGAGCGCCGTGCCGTGCCGCCTGGCACTCTCCCCGGACGCCCAGGTTTTGGCTTTGGCCAGTGGCAGCAGTATTCATCTCTATAATACCCGGCGGGGTGAGAAGGAGGAGTGCTTCGAGCAGGTCCATGGGGAGTGTATCAGTGACTTGTCCTTTGACGTCACTGGCCGGCTTCTGGCCTCCTGTGGGGACCGGGCAGTGCGGCTCTTCCACAACACCCCTGGCTACCGGGCAGTGGTGGAAGAAATGCAGGGCCTCCTGAAGCGGGCCTCCAATGAGAGCACCCGCCAGAGGCTACAGCAGCAGCTGACACAGGCCCAGGAGGCCCTGAAGAGCCTGGGTGCCTTGAGGAAATGACTCTGGGAGGGCACAGCAGGAAGGATCTGGCCTTCTGCCTTCGCTGCCGCGGCTTTTCCCAGGTACTCCCCAGCTGGAAGCCTTTTGAAAGGGGTGTGCTGATTTTCTTAATAGTGACTCTTCTCTCCTCTTTCCCACTGAAACTATTCTTGCCTACTTAGATCTCTCTCTCTTCTTGCTGGTGTGACTCCGGCCTTACTTGACCTCCCAGGCCAACGACCAAGGTGCTTTTCTTTTTCCTGCGCCCAAGGGGTGGAATCTGTCTTCACCGGGCATGAGGAGAGTGGTAATTAGAAGAGAAAGAGAGAACATGGTCTTTGACCTTGTGGCAACACACCCTGCTATCCAAAGAAGCGTGTAATTGTGGGACTTCCCTGACGGTCCAGTGGTTAAGACTCTGCGCTCCCAATGCAGGGGGCCTGGGTTTGATCCCTGGTCGGGGAACAAAAAAAAAAAAAAAAAAAAAGACAAAGAAGCTTGTAATTGTGGAGGCAAAACCTAGGGAACACCTGAGTACTAACCAGCAGTCTTGAAGGGATAGGAGATTGGGATCTCTTCCAATTCCATAACTGTGGTATGGCTCAGGGAAAGGCTGATCTTAACCCAGCAAAGCGCCTAACTTCATCAAAAAGTGATTAAGGGATTTCATTCTGTGCCTCAGTTTTCTTATTTGTGAAATGGAGAATAATTATCTCTTGACCTCGTTACAAAGATGTTGTGAGAGTATGAGGGTATGAAGTCCCTAGATTTGGAAGAAAAGTAGAAAAGAGTCATAACATATGTTACCTGTTGTCCCATATCAGTTATTAACTACTGGGTTAAAACAGGGCAGTTTGAAACTCAATTAGAAAGAAACATATCCCTTGGGAAGGCCAAGTTTCTGGGACTTGATCGTACATTTCATATCTGGTTCTGCTTTAAGTTGTTTGGGAGAATCACAGAATCCCGAGATAGGGCTCTTCTCTTCCAGGAGGTTATATCCTGTTTGAGGAGAACTTCTTTTCAGTTCACCAAACATTTGAGTGCCTACTCTGTGCCTAGCGCGCAGTACTGGACCCTGGAGATAAGTATGAATAAGACATCGTTTCTGCCATCAAAGATGGCTGGTGGGAGAGAGGTTCACATGTCTATGAAGTGCTTTTGTTAGTTTATTCATAGCTGGAGAAGGCTGTTGTAAAAGTTAAAGCGAGAGAGAGGATTGAATCAGGACAGAGGCAATGAATATGGAGTTGAAGGGTAGATTTGATAGATTAGGTATTTAGAAGTTCAAATTTTGGGACTTTGAGGACTGCTTGGATGTGAGATGGAAATGAGGAATCTTAGGAAGACTTGAGCCTAGGGAAAATTTACTCAATTCTTCCTCCCTCTCCCTAAAACTGGGACCTCCGCTAGTCACCCCCAACTCAGAGAGATACTTGAACAAGTCACAACCTTGGAGTTATCCTTAGTTACTCCCTTTTCATACTCTCTCCGCCCTACTGCACTATTGCTGTCCACTCCACCAGAAAATTCTTTTGGTTACATTCCAGTTTATATCCTGAATCTGCTACCTCTCTCCATCTTTTCTGTTACCATCCTGGTCCTAGCCACTGTCACCTACTGGACTGCTATAACGTAGCTTCCTCATTGGCCTCCGTACTTCTTCTCTTGCCTCGTTAAGTCACTTTTCTATGTAGCAGGGTGATCTTTTAAACATGTAAGCCAAATCACATTGTTCCCAAGTTAAAACCCTGAAAAGACTCTCCATCACAGTTGGAATAAAATCCAAAACTCTCACCGTGGCCGCGAGGTCCTGTGCCATCTGGCTGCTTCCTTCCTCCGTGACCTTGTTTCCACTTCCCGCCACCCCAGCCTTGCTGTTCCTCCACCAAGCCAAGTTATTTCCAGCCTCAAGGGCGACTTGTGCCTGTGCTTTTCCCTCTGCTTAGAAGCATTTTTTTTTTTCTTCTGTTGGCAGTCTTGTCATGCTTGTCATAATTCAGTTCTCAGTTTCGATTGTACTTCAGAGAAACCCTCCCTGACCACCCAATCTGAAGTAGCCCTTTCTACCAATCATATCACATCCATCACATTAGCTTATTTTATTTTATTTGGCATTACTTAATGCTATCTGAAATTACCTTGTTTGGATATTTGTTGGCTTCAGGGGTTTTCAGTTTAAATGCTTATGGATGTCAAATGGGTAATATAAGTGGGTGATTTGGGCCACGGTCTTCTGGGTGTAAGACAGTAGGAAATGGTGGGAACTGAAGTGATCTCTAGGGGGCATGTGTCCTGGGTAAGGGGCAGGCATGGCTGCAACTTAATAGTCAGGATTCCAGCAGAAGTTGCCTGTTTCAGAGAAGCTAGAAGTTGGCAATTTCTTATAAACAGAAAAACTCAGGCACTGTAGGGACCAAACAGAATGCTCCTGTGGGCAGGATGCGGCCCAGCAGTCTCACTGGCAGCTTCTGGATTGTTCAGTAACCCACTGGAATGTGACAAGAATCCTCGTCTGTCTGATTTGCTCTGTATCCCACACACAGTACCTGGGATAGAGTAAGCACTCAATAAATGTTGAACTCAAACCAGGGCAGTTGACAGAAATTTCAGTACCCTCTGTGTATTGTGGTTTTATGTTCCTAAGAATAGACTTCTGACTGATAATACTATGCACCTGGGTCCTGGTGAATACTTGCTTTCTGATTGTCTGAAGAATGAGACTAAAACACTTTGCACATCTGCTTGGCTCTGGCTTTACTCTCGTATATCCAGGAGAGGAAGTGACCACAGAATGTTGAGTTACGGAAGTCAGAAGTCTTCAGTTCCAATTTCAGCTGGGGCACTTACTGACTTGAGACCTTGAACAGACAGATCACTTGACCTCTCTGAGTTTGTTTCCTCATCTGTAAAATGGGAATAAATCCTGTCCTTCGTGCTTTGCAGGGCTATGAATTTCTAATAAGATGAATGAAAGCACTACAAAAAAGTCATTACAGAGACTTCCTGAGGACAGAAAGCTCCTCTCACTAAAGATGAGGCTGCTTGTCTTGTAAGCGTGGAGAAGCTACTTGGATATTCATGTAGCCTAGAGGCCACCGTGGTTTTTTGGTAAAAAATCCTTGTGTGTGAAGGCAGTGTTAATACTTTAATATTACTATTTCAATGTCTGTGGGTTTGAAATTTTTCAAAATAAAAATTTGGGGAAATATTTTTAAATGGTGGTATATAGATTACTTTTATCAGTCATCAAAAATAGAAAAAAATATTTAAGCCACAAAAGTGCACATCTAAAGGCCTGTTGATAGTCTTCATCAATTTCAATTAAGGTAATGAGAATACTCTTATTTAAAAGATGTTCTGGGGGATTCCCTGGCTGTTCAGTGGTTAGGACTCCGTGCTTCCACTGCAAGGGGCACGGGTTCGATCCCTGGTCAGGGAGCTAGATCCCGCATGCATGCCGCAACTAAGAGTTTGTATGCCACAGCTAAGGAGCCCGCCTGCCGCAACTGAGACCTGGTACAACCAAATAAATATTAAAAAAAAAATGATTATAGGTTATGTCAGAGACCCAACATTGCCCCAAATTGGCCACATATCTAGAAACAATAATTTGGGATTCATGTTCTCCTCTACAAAATTCCAGAAATATGAGTCTTCCAGGTGATCCTGGCTTGTTTTGAGCACACAGCTCTTGAGGCTGAGGCCCACTGATAGAACAGGTTGGCGCTGCAGAATCAGCCTCAGCAACCGAAAGCATGATTCATATACACAAACCTGGGAATGTCTTCTTGAGATTGTGACTGTATGTCCAAGTCTTCATTTCTTCAAGCTTCCAACTCTGATCCCAGAGTTCAGGGCAACTGGAAAATGAGTGTGGTTTCCACTTGCTTTCTATTCAGTATACATACCCAGCTTGAGTCCATTTGCATTTTCTTGGTCACATTAATAGTGGCTAACATTGAGTGCGAAGCCTTCAGTCCCTACCAACTCACTATTGTTTTTGCCTCAGCAAAACCCAGTAACCAACCACATCTTAGTTTTTATTTGGTGAAGTCCCACTTCCCCAAATCTTAATCTGTACAACTTATAGGGGATAGACCCAGACCCTCCATGGTGGGCATATAACCAATCAGCATATTCCTGGACTTTGCCAGAGCTTTAGAAAAGTGAAAATATGTTTAATTTTCTGCTGGATTGCTTAGTAAGTTGAATGTAAAGAAACTATGTGTAGTCCTGTCCAGGAATGAAGCCAACACAGGAAAGCAGCCAAAGATGTAGAGAGATGCTGTGCTGAGGATGCTGCTTGTTTAGACAGCTGGATCCAGACACACCTGAGGCTGCCACCGCTGGACTGTCAGTTATGAGAGCCAATAAATTCCTGTTTATGATTGTCCGTTCGAGTTGGGGTACTCCTACTTGCAACTGAGAGAGCCTTGACATCAGTATTATTAGAGAGTCCAAGTAAATTGCCCAAGGCACATAACTAATAAATGGCTTGCCCAGATCTTTAAGTTTAGGCCTATCTAGTACTAAAATACATTCCTTTAGGGAATTCCTTGGCGGTCCAGTGGTTACGACTCTGCACTTTCACCACCGAGGGCTTGGGTTCAATCCCTGGTCGGGGAACTAAGATCCCACAAGCTGTGCGGCCTGGCCAAAAAAAGAAAATTAAAAAAATAAATTCCTTTCATTTGTAAAGCTAGAGGCAAGGATACAAATGAAGGCCCACATGCCATGCCATGTCTTAATATTTCTTATAAATTAAGCTGAGCTCAAATATGTTCTATCCTCCTACCTTCATATAAAGTCCTGGAAGGCCAAGTTCAAATTTAGAATTCTCAGACTCAGGACTGTGCCACAAAGTGTTGTCAAAGCCAACCATCCCATGATCAAGGCCATCCCCCTTTTCCCACCTGATTCTTTCCCACATTGCAAGAGATACCCCAGCCCACACCTCACATGCCATCACATCCCTGCAAGACACCACCCGCCCCTTGGCCACCAACCGCTTGGGCCTTAGGGTGTGCACCGTGGCAGCCCCACCTTTGTGAGAATGGACCTGGCAAGAGGCTGGTACAAGCCCTTGAAGCAGGGTTGTGTCTGTTTGGACAGGGAGTCCAGGGTCTAGTGGATGAGATGGGGACAAAAGCTCTGGGTGGTCACATTTCCCTGGGCCTGCAACTGTGCCTCGTGGGGAGGGGCATGGCAAGAAGAGGGCCAGGCCAGGACTCCTCCCTCCGGAGGAGTCCTCTTTGCCCACATCTAACAGTATGAACACTGTGTTGACCACACTCCATCTTCTCCCTGCTATTTCAAGTTCACTATGCTAAGCTCTCCTCAACACGTCAGAAATGTAATACAGTATTTTATTGTGAGTTCCTGGGGGTTTGACCAGGTATGTATCAGAGTTTTTCTAAAAGTTCTGGATACCTGAAAGCAGTCTTGTGCGTTTTCTTTACCGGTATCTGTGGTCTGATTACTGACTCTCCATTCTCACCTTCAAATTCTTCCAAGCATCCCAGAGACCAGCTGCACCCAGGGTACCAACATGGAAACCATGTACACCTTGATCCTTCATCACAGTCCTAACCACTGGACCTCCAGGGAATTCCTATACCCTTTGATTCAAAAGCCCTCTTTTGCATAGTTTCTGCACCCAATACTCAGTGCTTGCCACTGGGAAGCAAAGATGGATAGATGGCATTCCTTCCATCCAGAAGGCACTTGATCTGGTATCAGGAAATACAACAATAATAGTCACAACAGCAAATACTGATTATGTGGTAGGCAAGGTTCTAAGTGCTTTGTACACATTAGGCTATTTAAGCTTCACCCCATCCTATTGGGTAGATATTGCTATTCCCATCTTAGAGATGGTGAAACTGAGAAACAAAGAGGTTAAGGGACTTCCCTAAGTGACAGAGTTAGGATATGAACTTGGCTCCAGCCCTTGTGTTCTCAACCCACTCTTACGCAGCCTCCCAGCCATGCCTGTACCCAGAACATAGGCCAGAATGTGGTTACCTGCCATCAGCGAGGCACAGCCCTGTGCCCAGTACAGTGCCTGGTACTCAGAAATGACAAAATGAAGACAGCCAGGGTATTACTGAATATCACAGAACCCGTGTGTAGAAGGGTCTGGAAGTAGCAAGAGAGGCTGGAGAGGAAGAAAAAACAGGCTTACTCAGAGAGGCAGATGGGAAACCAGACCCAGCGTCAGGAGGATGGATAAGGAGAGCTCCCTCCCCTCTCCTTTTTTTCCTTCCTCCCTCCCTCCCTCCCTCCCTC
Source organism: Balaenoptera musculus (assembly GCF_009873245.2). NCBI lineage: Eukaryota > Metazoa > Chordata > Mammalia > Artiodactyla > Balaenopteridae > Balaenoptera > Balaenoptera musculus. The sequence goes on from NC_045799.1 coordinate 78,832,444, forward strand.
CCTTCCTTCCTTCCTTCCTTCCTTCCTTCCTTCCTTCCTTCCTTCCTTCCTTCCAGGGGTAGTTGCTAAACATCTTCCATGGGCTATATTTGGAGTATACAAGTTGTTTCCTCCCTGTGGCTGTGGGGAGAAGGAAGGCCTGGATGTACATGACTAGGTTACAGATCTCAAATAAATAATATTTTTGTTTGCTTGTTTTTTATTTAAGGAGAATATTTAAATAATAAAACCGCGTCAGAGCTCCTTAGTCTGCCTTGCAGATTCTTTCTCATCAGGGCCTCAGCACTGGCTCCCAAACTGGGCTACACATAAGATCATCTTTTTAAAAGTACACTAAATGTACTTTCCTCTTGTTTGGACAAATTTCTGTGATGTGGCAGCAGAACAATGACCGCCCCCACCCTGCCTCCACCGCCACAAAAATGTCCACATCCCAATACCTGGGACCTGTGAATTCGTTAGGATACATGCTGTCTTAGTTTGGGCTGCTATAACAAAGTACCATAAACTTGATGGCTTAAACAACAGAAATTTATTTCTCACAGTTCTGGAGGATGGGAAGTCCAAGATCAAGTTACTGGCAGATTTGGTGTCTGGTGAGAGCCTGCTTGCTGGTTCATAAATGACCACCTTTTCGTTGTGTCCTCACACGGCAGTAAAAGGGCAAGAGAGCTCTCTGGGGTCCCGGTTATAAGGGCATGAATACCATTCATTCATGAGGGCTCTACCCTCATGACTGAATTTCCTCCCAAAGGCCCCTCTTAATTAAAAAAATTTTTTTTGGGCCATGCCGCGCAACATGCGGGATCTTGGTTCCCTGACCAGGGATGGAACCCGCACCCCCTGCAGTGGAAGTGCGGAGTCTTAACCACTGGACTGCCAGGGAAGTCCCAAAGGCCCCTCTTAATACCATCACATTGGGGGTTAAGATTTCAAAATATGAATTTTGTGGTGTCACATTCAGTCCACTGCACACGCCAAAGGGGAATTAAGGTAGCAGATGGAATTAAGGTCACTAATCAGCTGGCTTTAAAATAGAGAGATTATGCTGTATTATCTGAGTGGGCCCAATGTAATCACAAGGACACAATGTCCTTAAAGGTAGAAGAGGCTGGCAGAAGAGAAAATCAGAGAGATGGCAGCAGGAGGAGGACTCAGCCTGATGTTGTTGACCTTGAAGATGGAGGAAGGAGCCATGAACCAAGGAAAGTGGGCAGCTCCTAGAAGCTGGAAAAGGAAAGGAAACAGATTTTCCTCTAGAGCCTCTAGGAAGGAATGAACCTTGAACTTAGCCCAGTGAGATCCCTATCAGACTTCTAATCTACAAAATAACATACTTGTGCTGTTTAAGCCACTAAGTTTGTTGTGATTTGTCACAGCAGCAGCAGAGAACAAATACAACGATGTGTTACATAAAGTATCAAAGTGCAGAATAATGCACAGAGTGTGCTGCAACCGGTTGTGTGAATATGTACTTTTGCACATATGTTTGTAAACGTGGGGATGAGTGGTTCTCGACATTGGCTGTACATAGAGTGATCTGGAAAGCTTAAGAACAAATCCCAATGGCCAGGCTGCAGTCCTGTAACTCAGAACCTCTAGGAGCTGGGGGGATGGGGGAGAAGAACCCAAGCATTAGTATCTTTTGAAGCTTCCCACGTGCAGCCAGGTTGAGGCCATTGGTATAGACTGTCTCATCTCTGGAAGGTTAAGCATTGGGGAAAAGGGTGACTGTGGGACCAGGGAGGGAAAGAGAGACAGACTTGCTTTATTTTTTTAATTTTGAACTTCACTGTATCCCTTTTTTTTTATTTTTAATATTTATTTATTTGGTTGCACTGGGTCTTAGTTGCGGCGGGCAGGCTCCTTAGTCGTGGTATTTGAACTCTTAGTTGCGGCATGCATGTGGGATCTAGTTCCCTGACCAGGGATCGAACCCAGGCCCCTGCAATTAGGAGCACGGTGTCTTAACCACCGCACCACCAGGGAAGTCCCTTCACTGTACCCCTTAAAAAAAACTTTTTATCATGGAAAATTTCAGAGTATACAAAAATAGAATAGTATAACAAACCCCTATGTTTCCATTACCCAGCTTCAACAATTACTAACATTTTGTGTCCTTTTAATTTTCTAGCATGTGCATGTTATATATCAAGATAAATAAATAAAATGAAAATAAAATACATGTGCCAAAGCTGTACCACAGAGAAAACCTTGGGGACAGGGCCCTGGAACCTGCATTTTTGTTTTTGTTTTTGTTTTGGCATGCGGGATCTTAGTTCCTGGACGAGGGAACGAACCCACGCCCCCTGCAGTGGAAGCACAGAGTCTTAACCACTGGACTGCAAGGGAAGTCCCCGGAACCTGCATTTTAACAAGCTTCTTGGGGGTCCTCATGGCTGCGGCAGCACTGGGCTCTCTCTGCCTCTGACTGGCCCTCACTGGCTGTTTTCTTGTTTCTTTCTGGCACTTCTCATTAGCAAGGCATCAAGGACCCATGCCTGTGAATGTTTTGAAGGGCTTTTTGAACCATTTCCATTTTTAGCCCCTGTAACCTCTCTTTTAATTAATTCCAGTAGGTTCAATGTTGCTGCCTAAGGACACACAGGGAGTGCCCACAACCTCCTACAGGTTTCCTTGACTCCTCAGGACTGTTGCGTGGGCCTTGGTGGCCTTACAAAGGAGCACAGCCTACAAAGTGGCTTTCAGAGGAAGAAGACCTGACCCAGGTCCTCTGTCTTCTCTCTCAGCCGGGCTCTAACACAACCCAAGAAGGAGAAAAGAGAGAACGTCAGCGTAGTTCAGTCTCTTAGTCTTCAAGGCTTTTCCTCAAACAGATTTTCGTAGATACCAGCGTGGGAGATGAATACACAGGTTCTGGGCTAGAACCGCGAGACTCAGCAGGTTCCTCAGACCCTGTCTTCCACTGTAGCAGCCTGGGTGAGGATCTCAGCTTTTTGGGAGGTAAAATAAAAGGAAAGGGCCGAGAGAGGTGAACGCAATGCTCTAGGGGGACCTAAGCAAGGGTGGGATTACATGCTTTTGGAATAATTGTGGAGGAGGTTGAGTCTTAAAAGATGGGTATTTCAGAAGGCGGATGGCAAGTGGGGAAGGAGAGGGGGTGGCATTCCTCAGGGGAGAAGCAGTGTAAGAGCACAGAGGTGATGTGCAGAATCTGTTCAGGGAACAGGGAACAGGTTTGTTCAGCTGGAGCTAAGAGTATGGCAGGAGCAATGGCACAGGAAGCCAAAAAGAGAATTTCTGCCTGCAAGGCACTTCGTGGTTTACAAAGCTTGTCTGGTCCCTACCTCACCAGGTCCTTGGTACAAGCCTATGAAGTACAGAGCCATTGTTATTGAAGTCATTTCACAGAAAACAAAACATAACACAAAACTAGGATTCAGAGTGGTTAAGTGACCTACGCAAAGCCACGAGACAAGTTCATGGCTGAGCTGGGATTCCGACCCAGGGTTTCTGCCTCCTAGCATTCTTTTCCCTGTGACTGAGATCATATTTGGGACCCTGATTAATACTACGGTATGAGGTTTGAACTTGGGCAATGGGGAGGCATGGAAAGGATTTTGAAAGAGGCCTGGTCATCAAAGGTGCACTGGCCCTGGGCACACGTCCTGGTTGGGGGAGGATTGAGTGCTGCCTAGGAGCTAAATCGCTCTGACAAAGAAAGTGGGATGATTTCCAGGTAACGTGGATGGGGCAGAAAGGGAGAAAACAGCTGATGGCAGGCCCTAGAGAGAGCCTGTGGGGAGGTGTGGTGGTCATTCTCTCATTCATTCATTCGATAACACTCTATTAAGCACCTCATCTGTGCCAAGTGCTGTGCTAGGCATCGGGGATGTGCTGGTAAACTTGACGATGGGGTCCCTGCCATCACATGGCTGCCATTACAGGGCATAGCCAGATAATGCAGAGCAAATGAAAAGTCAAAGAACTTCTAATTGTGATTAAGCTTATGATCTTCAGGAACATTTGAGGACGTCCACCCAGGTCATGTGGTCTTCAGGCTGGCTTCTCCTACCTGCCTGTGATGGTTCAGGGGAGCGAGGCTTCCTTCCTCCTGCTTGAAGTGATCTGGGGAAGGCTTCATGGAAGAGGAAGCATCAAGGCTTGGAATTCATTCATTCAACAGATACTTAATGATCACCCACTGAGTGCCAGGCTCTGTTCTAGGTGCTAGGGATAATCAGTGAACAAAACAAAAGGGACCATGTTGCTACCTTCATGGAGCTACTGAAAGTAGACAGACAATAAACAAGACAGAGGATAAAATAGTATTTCAGATGGTGATGAATGCTCTGGAGAAAAATATACTGGGGGAGGGGGATACAGAGTATGTGTGTGGGATTGCATACTGCAGTCTTAGCGTGGCCAAGAAAGGCTGAATTGAGAAGATAACATTTGAGTAAAGACCTGAAGGAGGTGAGGGAGTGAGCCATGTAAATACGTGTATGCAGAATGGATGATCCAGGTAGAGGGACCTACAGTGCAAAGAGTTTTACTGGGTGTTTTCAGATGAGCAAGGAGGCCAGCGTAGTTGGAGCAGAGACAGCAAAGAGTAGATTGCCGGTGGTGAGGTCAGAGAATTAATGGGAGGAGGTAGACAGTTGGGGCATTGCAGGTCTCTGTAGCTTTTACTTTGAACGCACTGCTTTGAATGCAAGTTGCCCAAGGCAGAGGTCCGGGCTGCTCATCTCAGCACCCAGCTCTGCATCTAGCACAGGGCTTTCACCTAGAAAATGTCAAGGTGAGATCTCTTTAAAGAGAAGTATGTCAACAGAGGGCATTTATGCAGGCTTCGGGGAATAGTTGGCAGGTGCCCATTTTGACCAGTCTCTTACACAGAGAGAACTTCAGTGGGAGATAGGTGGGGAATGTAGGGCCAGGTGGACAAATGTGAGTGGGAAACAGGAGGATCACTGGGTCTTCAGGGGATGGCCTGAGGAAGGTGGTGACTGGCAGCGTGGGCTGGAGGAGAGATGGGTGCAGGAGGCTAAAGCAGCTGGGAGGAGCAGTGGGCTGTGGAGTAGAGAAACTATAGGCAAGAAACCTTGGGGTGGGAGTGGGGTGCTGGCCAGGACTTGGACAAGGCTGAGAGAGAAGTGAGACATAAGTGTCTGGTGCTGTGTGCCTAGACCAGGGGGCCCTATGAACAGAACTCGAGAATTCTAGAGAGCTGGCCTCTCTCACAACAGTTAGCATGCTCTGCCCCGAGTTTTATTTTCCTATTGCTTTCCTTATCCTCGCCCAAAGGGCGGGGAGTGTGTCTTACTCATCTTTGCGTCACCCAGTGTCCACTGCTGCAGGGCATATTGCAGGTGCTCAGATAGTTCTTTGGTTCAATTATTTTGGATCACTGGCTTTGAGAAACAGGCATGCCACCTTTGATCCCGTTATTTCTAGAATCATCCTTCCCTCCACATGCTAGTTCAGCTCTTCCACTCCTAAAATGCTTATTGAGCCATGATGTTGTTGGATTATGAAAGGGTGAACAGTCATAGAGGCTATGTCAAGTTCAGGGTTAGCTAGACATTTCTCTGGGCACACAGAAGGAAGTTTCTCTAGAGGTGAAAGAAGTAGCTGCTACCAAGCAATGCAAACTGTCACCTACTTCCTTTATGTTTCCTGAAGCGGTTGCTCCAGGACCCTCTCTGCATACTGCAAGCATCAGTAAATGCCTGGGGTGCTGGGGGAAGACTAGGGAGCTGCACTGAAGATTGAACATTCACCCAAACATCTACTGAGCATCTACAGTGTCTGTGGACACAGGACTTAGAGCAATTGCACCTACTGTATTCTCAAAGTTCAACTTCAAGGTCATTTTTCCCCAGATGCCTCTAGACACCCCTCATCTAGATTAGGGTTGTCATAGCACCTTGTACAATACTTCTCTTAGCCTAGCGTTTATAAAATGGCATTTTATTTTTTATTTTTATTATTTAAAAAATTTATTTTTATTTATTTTTGGCTGCGTTGGGTCTTCGTTGCTGAGCGTGGGCTTTCTCTAGTTGCGGCGAGCAGGGGCTACTCTTCGTTGGGGTGCATGGGTTTCTCATTGCAGTAGCTTCTCTTGTTGCAGAGCACGGGCTCTAGGCGCACGGGCTTCAGGAGTTGTGGCACGTGGGCTCAGTAGTTGTGGCGCACGGGCTTAGTTGCTCCAGGGCATGTGCGATCTTCCCGGACCAGGGCTGGAACCCGTGTCCCCTCCATTGGCAGGCAGATTCTTAACCACTGCGCCACCAGGGAAGTCCCCTAAAATGACATTTTAAATGCCTGTTTTCTGGTCTGCATGTTCTACTAAACTGGAAGCTCTTTGAAAGCAAAACCCTAGATTTTGTCCTTAGCACTGAGCATGGAGTCTTGCACAACGCAGGCAGCATTTAATCAACAACTGCTGAATTAAATGAGACAGTGATGTAGAGCAAGGGTCCCCCACCACCGGGCCATGGACCAGTACCGGCTCTCTGCCTGTTAGGAACTGTGCTGCACAGCAGGAGGTGAGCAGAGCGGGCGAGCGGGTGAAGCTTCATCTGCTGCTCCCCATCGCTCGCATTACCGCCTGAACCATCAACCCCCACCCCCGCCCCCGCCCCGGAAATACTGTCTTCTATGAAACCAGTCCCTGGTGCCAAAAAGGTTGGGGACTGCTGATGTAGAGTGTCAAGGATGCACTAAGTGGCACCCCAGGATATCAGGGGAAGACTTGTCGTAGTTCGAACTGGATGTTGGAAGAGTAAGTGGTCATCAGGTGAAGAGACAGAATTCCAGGCGGGGAACAGATGTGTGCAAACGTTGGAAGGCATACTAAAGGTGTGAAATTCTCTGTAGTTGGAGCACAATGGTGTTATCTGGGGAGCTAGGGCCCCACACAGGAGCGGCAGCAGGACAGGATGGTGCAGACCCTTAGTAACATTAGGGTCAAGCCCATAAAATATAGGTTACGGTGGCAGCCCTGTCCAGAGGATTAAGATGCTCCCCTGGGAAACAGCCTCCCACCACACCCTACACACAGCACGTGCCACCAGCTCGCCCGCTTACCCAGGCCTGCTTGGGAACTCACTGTACTCAGAGACACCCAGGCCGGGACGCCCAGGGTGGGACGACCAGGGCGGGGCGCGCTGGGTGGGACGCCCGGGGTGGGGCACCTGAGACTGGGCGCGCAGGCGCGCTGATGCCTCGAGCCCCAAGGGGAGGGCGGGTGCGCGCGCTTCCTCACGCACGCGCGCACGGAGGGGGCGACGGCCGCGGTGACGCTGTTTGCGCCGGGCGGGCGGCGGCGCGTGAGGCGCGCGATTCCCGGTGCCTTGGGAGCAGTGCCCCGGCCCCCGCCGCTCCCGCCGCCGCCATGTCGGGCAGGTCTGTGCGGGCCGAGACCCGCAGCCGGGCCAAGGATGACATCAAGAAGGTGATGGCGGCCATCGAGAAAGTGCGGAAATGGTGAGGGGCCAGGGCCGAGGGTGCTGGAGGGGGACGCCGGCCCAGGCCCAAAGCGGCGGTGAACTGGCGGGTGGGGTGGGAGCTGACCGCCGGGCTCTTGGGGGGAGGGGGGGCGGAGAAGGCGGGAGGAGGGTGCCGCTCGCGTCGGCGTGAGGTCAGAGGGCGCGCCAGCCGCAACCAATCAGCGGGTCGCCCGGCCCGCGGGTCCGCCCACCTGCCCTAGGGCAGCGCGGCGCCCGGAGGAGCTGCCGGCTTTTGGCGGCGCTCGGTCCGTGCGGTCTGTTTCGCGCGCCGGTCCTCGCGCGGGCCTCGTCCCCGCGCCCGCCTGCCTCGGGAGGCTTTTGCGTTCTGAACTGTCCCATGTAAGAGCTAACAATCTCTGAGAGTTTCCCGTTGGCCAGACTGAACGCTCTACGTATTAAGTCGTCTAAGTTAGGTGAGAGCTTCTCGGCAAACCTGCATGCCACGGGACCAAGTGGTTATTGGAATTAAAAGCCCTGTGTTTCGCCTAATACGGACCCACACGAGCGAGCTGGGTAGGCATTTTCTCTTGGTGGCCTGGGAGCTGTTAGTAGAGGAGTCAGGATCTGCCCTTCGTTTGAAAACGGCTCCTATAGCGTTCGTTGCAGGCGCCGGTTGACCGCCTATTTTGTACCAGAAACAGTGATGCGTTATCACCTTCAGTTTTCACAGCCAACGGTTTGCGCCAACTTCTTGAGTACTTTTCTCTAGCTGATTACTAGTAATAATTTTAAAGTCCGGGTAGGTGTTAGCTCCCTCCAGGAAGCCTTCTCCAAGTTATCCTGTCCTTCACCCTCCACTCCCTTTATTATTTTTTTTTAATTAATTTATTTTATTTATTTATTTTTGGCTGTGTTGGGTCTTCGTTGCTACGCGGCGGCTTTTCTCTAGTTGCAGCGAGCGGGGGCTACTCTTCCTTGCGGTGCGTGGGCTTCTCATTGCGGTGGCTTCTCTTATTGCGGAGCAGGGGCTCTAGGTGCACCGGCTTTAGTAGTTGTGGCCCACGGGCTTAGTTGCTCGTGGCATGTGGGATCTTCCCCCACCAGGGCTTGAACCCACGTCCCCTGCATTGGCAGGCTGATTTTTAACTTCTGCGCCACCAGGGAAGTCCCTCCACTCCCTTTAGGGTCATTACCTTGGACTTTATTTCGTGTTTATTTGTCCATTTCTCTACAAGATCAAGTTCCTTAATTCTTTATCAATAAGGGCTTCATATATAGTTGTACTCATAAATACTAGTTAAATAATTAATGATTTTCCCCCTCCAAATCCCTTCCTTCTAGGTTTTTTTGTGAAACCTAAAAGTGGGCGTACCTTTCTCTTGTGGCCATCTCCGTCCTCACCTGCAGCCCAGGGCAGATGAGCATATTCTCTCACCCGGAACTCTTGTACCGACTTCCCTGTGATCTGCCTGCTTCAGGACTGGCTCATTCCCCAGTCCGTTCATCACATTGTATTTTTCTCAAGTGTGAATCTTCTAGCACTCCTCTGCTTAGGAAATAATGCTTCATTGATCTCTTCTTGCTCTTAGGATAAAGACCAAAGATGATCCTTCTTGCCCCACCAGACTGGTTCAAACTGCCCTCTTTCCCAAGATGCTGGCCATCTTTCAGTTGGGGCCACACTTCTGTTTCTGCTACCTGGTGTCCTTCCTCTACCCTCTCCTCCCCCTTGCCTAGTTAACTCATAGTTCTGCTCTCCAGTTGCTTCCTCAAGGACACCTTTCAAGATCCCCAGTCTAAATCAGGTCCCCTACTAGAACTTTCCACAATTGTATTAGGTCGAACCATAAGATATCGCCTGTATTTGCCTTTTTAACCAGCAGAAGCGGCAGTTTGATATGGTTAAACCTAGTGATTAGGTTTCTAACTGTGAGATGAGTTGTGTGATGTCTGTTTCCAGTTGGAATTTCGGGTCTTTGAGGGTCAGGACTGTGTATCTTGTTCCCTGTGTGCCCAAGACTTAGCATAGGGTCTTGAATATTAAATATTTGTTGAGTAAATGAGGAATCAATGAGTGGCTTGTCCAGGAATTAATTCCAGTTTCCTAAGTCTTTAGTTCATTCTTCTTTCTGTTACATCATAGTCTCTACATTTCTGTGATGTCACCATTTGCTGAATAGCATCATCAATAGCAGCAGTAACAGCAGTTACTTTTTTTGCTTCTTTGTCCTTAAATTGGGATGCGAAACTTGCAGAAGTCATACTCCAGACTCCGCAGCTCTGGCCGTTCATAATCTACACTCTTATTCAACAATGTCACTTGCCTTTCCCTCCCCAGGTATGTGCGGGGTGGGGAGAACAACTACTCATTTTTTAAGGCTCATCTCAAAAGTAACCTGTTCTGTAAAATGAAACCTTAAAGCAGTCTTTCCATGGCGGCTTGGCCTTCACCTCTTCCAGAAGCCAGTGTGAGGCTCAGGTCTGTTAGTTGGAAGCATCCTGTCCTGCTCCTGTGATTATTTTTAAATAGCATCGTGTTTCAATCCACAGTTCCACAGGAGTCATAGGAGTTCTGCCTTCCATGGGATATCCTGGTCTTACTCTTTCAGCCTTCTTCCTTGCCACCTTCACGTGTTACAGTGATTTCTTTACTTATCTTTTCATTGCTATGAGTTCCCAAGAGAGGGACCCTATCTTATATATCCTTTATCTCCTATAGGGCCTTGTATATTAGGGCTTTATAAATATCAGTGGAATTGAATTAAGTTTGGGGAAATAAAGAAGTTTATGCCAGATAGATACCTGAGTTTGAAAATGTGCTGATACTCTATACTGCTGTAGGCTGTGAGGAACAAAAGGTTTTGGTACACTGTACATGAGCAAAGGTGGCAAGTAGAGGGTTCAGAGCCAAAGGCATTTGATAGCAAGGTGTTTCTGGAAGGGATGATTTTGTCCTGAAAGGTAAGGTATGATTTGACGGAGAGGAAGTTTAGAAAGCACTTAAGATTGAAGGAATGATCTGCTGAGAAGTGGGAAAGCACAGTTATGATCAGAAAATCTATCTTACTATTTATCAGTTCTAAGAAGTGTCTTTGTTTTAGGGAGAAAAAGTGGGTGACTGTGGGTGACACGTCCCTTAGGATATTTAAGTGGGTTCCCGTGACAGACAGCAAGGAGGTAAGTGTGGAAGAAAATCGAAACACCAAAAGGTAACGTCTTCTTTCTTTCTTTGATTGCCTCTTAATTATAATGGAATGTATTTTCCCAGAATTGAGTTGAAAATACTTCAAGGCATCCTCTGTCATTGGTCCACGCAAAGCCTCTTATTTTATTATTTACCCCCCTTGATTCCCTTTCCTTAACTCATTCCTCTTTTCCAGGGCTTGGCAAACTACAGCCCAGGCCTGCTCCCTGTGATTCAATATAGTTTTATTTGAACACACCTATCCCTGTTTGTTTCCTTATTTGTGGCTGCTTTTGAGTTGTAATGGCAGGGTTGAGTAATTGCCATAACACCTAATGGCCTGCAAAGCCCAAGATATTTATTATCTGGCCCTGTAAGAAAAAGTTTGTGGACTCCTGCTGCCCACTGTAGTTTATTACATCATGTGTTTAATATGTATATATGCCTTTCTAATTCCTCTTCCATGGGTTTATTTGGACACCTGAATATTATTATTTTTTTTATTTTTGTCTGCGTTGGGTCTTCATTGCTGCACACGGGCTTTCTCTAGTTGTGGCGAGCGGGGGCTACTCTTTGTTGCGATGCGCGGGCTTCTCACTGCGGTGGCTTCTCCTGTTGCAGAGCATGGGCTCTAGGTGCGCGGGCTTCAGTAGTTGCCGCGTGCGGGCTCTAGGGTGAGCGGGTTTCAGTAGCTGTGGTGCACGGGTTCAGCAGCCGTGGCTTGCGGGCTCCAGAGCGCAGGCCCAGTAGCACACGGGCCCAATTGCTCCGCGGCATGTGGGATCTTCCCACACCAGGGATGGAACCCGTGTCCCCTGCATTGGCAGGTGTATTCTTAACCACTGCACCACCAGGGAAGTTCTGGACACCTGTATATTCTTGAAAAATACATAGCGTTGTTTAATATTTGTATTTCTAAAAATTTTGCATCTATATATAGCATTGTGCTATACATCTCTATTCTCTTTTTGTTTTTGAGAACTCTGCATGTTTCTGTAATTGTAAATAAAATTATTATCATTACTCTTGCATTGTATTCTCTTATGTGCAGTGACCACATTTATCTATACATTCTCTGAGTGATAAACACCCAGATTTCTCCAGCTCTTTTTTTCCTGATTGTTTTGAAAAGATCTGAAATATAAAACACGTACAGAAAAGTATCTAAAACATAATGTAGTATATAGTGAAAAAATATAAAGCTAATACCCTTGTAAAAACCACCTAGGTCAAAAAATAGACATTGCCAGCTCCCCCAGAAGGCTCTGTAACTCTTCCCAGCGTCCCCCTCCCTCCCCTCTAGAGGAGATCACTCTCCTACTTTTGCTTTTACGACCACTTCTTTAGTCATTTGTAATCATTTTTTACTTTATATAAACAGCATCATGAAGTATCTGTTTTTGTATGTCTTGCTTTTTTTGCCTAGTGTTTGTAAAATCATCCATGTTGTATTTGGAGCTGTTTGTTCCTTTTCATTGCTGTATGGAGGTTTTTTTGTTTTTGTTTTTTAATTTAATTTAATTTTTATTTTTGGCTGCATCGGGTCTTAGTTGCGGCATGCGGGATGTTCGTTGAGGCATGCAGGACCTTTCGTTGCAGCGTGTGGGCTTCTCTCTAGTTGTGGCCCATGGGTTTTCTCTTCTCTTGTTGTGGTGCATGTGCTCTAGTTGAGGCGCGTGAGCTCAGTAGTTGTGGCATGCAGGCTTAGTTGCCCCGTGGTATGTGGGACCTTAGTTCCCTGACTAGGGATCGAACCCAGGTCCCCTGCATTGTAAGGTGGATTCTTTTTTTTTTTTTTATAGATTTATTTATTTTATTTATTTATTTTTGGCTGCGTTGGGTCTTCGTTGCTGTGTGGACTCTCTCTAGTTGCGGAGAGTGGGGGCTACTCTTCGTTGTGGTGCGCGGGCTTCCCATTGTGGTGGCTTCTCTTGCTGCGGAGCACGGGCTCTAGGCGTGCGGGCTTCAGTAGTTGTGGCTTGCGAGCTCTAGAGCGCAGGCTCAGTAGTTGTGGTGCACGGGCTTAGTTGCTCCACGGCATGTGGGATCTTCCCAGACCAGGACTTGAACCCTTGTCCCCTGCATTGGCAGGTGGATTCTTAACCACTGTGCCACCAGGGAAGCCCTATGTAAGGCGGATTCTTTACCACTGGACCACGAGGGAAGTCCCTGTATGGAGTTTTATTGTAGGACTGTACCATAATTTATCTTTCTGATTCTCCTGTAGATGAATATTTGGGTTGTTCCCCGTTTGGGATAATAGGAACAATGTTCCTGTGACATTCTTATTCAGTATATGGGTCAACACGTGCATGGGTTTTCCTAGGATATATTCCTACGAATAGAATAGCTAAGTCTTAGGATATGTGTATTTTGACCTACACTAGCGAATACCAAACTAGTTTCCAAAGTGATTGTAGCAGTATATATTCTTTTTTTTTTTTTAAAGTAAGCAGTACCTTATTTTTATTTTATTTATTTATTTATTTATTTATTTTTGGCTATGTTGGGTCTTCGTTTCTGTGTGAGGGCTTTCTCTAGTTGTGGCAAGCGGGGGCCACTCTTCATCGCGGTGTGCGGGCCTCTCTGGTTGCGGAGCACAGGCTCCAGACGCACAGGCTCAGTAGTTGTGGCTCATGGGCCTAGTTGCTCCGCAGCATGTGGGATCCTCCCAGACCACGGCTCGAACCCGTGTCCCCTGCATTGGTAGGCAGATTCTCAACCACTGTGCCACCAGGGAAGCCCTATACCAGTATATATTCTTAACAGCAATATGAGTTCTCACTGCTCCAAATCCTCATCAACAGTTGGTATAGTTAGACTTAATGTATTAAGATAACTCATTGTTGGGCTTCCCTGGTGGCGCAGTGGTTGAGAATCTGCCTGCCAATGCAGGGGACACGGGCTCGAGCCCTGGTCCGGGAAGATCCCACATGCCACGGAGCAGCTAGGCCCATGAGCCACAACTACTGAGCCTGCGCGTCTGGAGCCTGTGCTCCGCAACAAGAGAGGCCGCGACAGTGAGAGGCCTGCGCATCGCGATGAAGAGTGGCCCCCGCTCGCCACAACTAGAGAAAACCTTCGCACAGAAACGAAGACCCAACACAGCCAAAAAATAAATAAATTAATTAATTAATAATAAAAAAGATATCTCATTGTGGTTTTAATTCGGTGATTAATGATGTAATTACTAATGAGATGGAGAACCTTTTCAGCATCCTTTTGGATTTCCTCTTTTAAGAAGTTCCTATTTAAGTCTGTTTGGCTGTGGTCTTTTTCTTAGGACTTGTAGGGATTCTCTGTGTTGTAGACACATACTCTTTATTGATTAAATACTATCTGTACCTTTTTCCATTCCATGGCTTGTCTTTACACTCTGTTTATGCAGGCTTGAGTAACAGAAGTATTTTGTTTTTGTTTTTTTAATTTTATTTTTGGCTGCATTGGGCCTTCATTGCTGTGAGCAGGAGCTACTCTTTGTTGTGGTGCGCGGGCTTCTCCTTGTGGTGGCTTCCCTTGTTGCAGAGCGTGGGCTCTAGGGCACACGGGCTTAAGTAGTTTTGGCGCGCGTGCGGGCTCAGTATTTGTGGCTCGCGGGCTCTAGAGTGCAGGCCCAGTAGTTGTGGTGCATGGGCTTAGTTGCTCCGCCGCATGTGGGATCTGCCTGGACCAGGGATCGAACCCGTGCTCCCTGCATTGGCAGGCGGATTCTTAACCACTGTGCCACCAGGGAAGTCCAGAGTAACAGAAATTTTTAATTTTAATGTAGACAAAATAATCTTTTACTTTATAATTAATGCTTTTAAATGCCTTAAATCTGTTCCTTCTTTGAGGTCACAAAGATATTTTTCCATATAATCTTCTACAAGCTTGTTATTCTGTTCCCATTTATAACACACCTGGAGTTGATTTTCGTGTATTTTGAAGTAGGGGCCCAATTTCATTTTTTTTCCATGTGGGTATGCATTTGTCCCACCAATTGAAAAGACTCTTTTCCTCCTGCTCTGTAGAACCAACTTTGTCATATTCCAAGTGTCCGAATATGGGTCTGTTTGTGTGTGTTGCCTCCAGTTTTTTTTGGTAGCACAGATGACTCTGGTGGACATCCCTTAAACCATTGTCCTTGAGGACTTGTGGGAGGTTTTCTCTGGATTAGATGCCCAGGAGTGAGATTGCTCTGTTACTGGCTGTACGTACATGATTGTTTTTACTAGATGCTGGCTGTCAGGTCTCTCTCCTGAATAGCTGCACCCGGATAGTTAGTACACTTCCCCAGTTGTGCCGCAGGGCTCCTGTTTCCCACATCTTCAGCAACATCTGGTATTATCTAACTCCTAATTCCTAAATCCTGCCAGTCTGATAGACATAAAGTGGTATCTCTTTGTTTGTTTTGCATTTCTCTGAACACTAGGGAGGTTGACAATTTTATCTTTTCAGATATCCTTTTTATTCATTTAGATTTCCTCTTTTCTGATTTCTTTTTTTTTGCCCTGAGGCTTGCGGGATCTTAGTTCCCCAACCAGGGATTTAACCCAGACCCTCGGCAGTGAAAGCACAGAGTCCTAACCACTGGACTGCCAGGAAATTCCCCTCTGATTTCTTGTATTGGGTTTCCTCTTTACTTTTCTGATTTGCATGGCTTCTTTGATTGATATTCTAGATATTCTAGAAGATACCGTGTCTTCTTTTGATTTGTATTTCCCTGGTATGTCTTGTAATTCTGTTTTTCCCCGTTTTACATTTTTCTGCTTATTGGGCATATTGGGAATAGGTTTAGCTGTGGGTGACAGAAAACTCAAAGTAGTAATGGTTTAAAAAAGTTTTATTTTATTCTTAGAGAAACAGAAATATGCAGTCTAGGACTGGTGTGGCACTTCTGCTCTAAGAGTCCCCAGGGACCCAGGTTTCTTGCAACCTTTCTGTTCCTTTTTTTTAAAATAAATTTATTTATTTATTTTTGGCTGCGTTGGGTCTTCATTGCTGTGCGTGGGCTTTCTCTAGTTGTGGCGAGCGGGGGCTACTCTTCGTTGCGGTGCGCGGGCTTCTCATTGCGGTGGCTTCTCTTGTTGCAGAGCATGGGCTCTAGGCCCACGGGCTTCAGTAGTTGCGGCGCGTGGGCTTAGTTGCTTCGCGGCGCGTCGGATCTCCTGGACCAGGGCTCTAACCTGTGTCTCCTGCATTGGCAGGTAGATTCTTAACCACTGCGTCACCAAGGAAGTCCCACCTTTTTTTTTTTTTTTTTTTTTAATAATTTATTTTTAAGAGAGTAATGGTTCTATTCATTTTACTTTATTGTGGTAAAATACACATATCATAAAATTTAGCATCTTAACCATTTTTTAAGTGTACAGTTCAGTAGTGTTGAAGACATTCACTTTGTTGTGTAATCCATCTCCAGAACTCTTCATCTTGCAGAGGTAAACTCTATACGCATTAAACAATTGCCCATTTTCCTCTGCTTCATGTTTGACCTCGTATCCAAGTTTGAGCTCCAGCCATCATTCAACACATTCAAGTTCAAGGCAGCAAGAGAGTGGAAGGATGGGCAAATGGTATTTTCATGAATTTAAGGAGTTTCCTAGAAGTCTCCTCTGGACATGTATACTAACTATGTGTGTTCGTAATAGCTGTGGCACATTTAGGGGCCGGAAAGGCCGTGAAAATGTCACCATCTAAACATTCTACTTATATGGACAAGGATTTCTGCCGTGATACACTTTCTTTTTTCTCTTCACCTCATGATGACTAGACAAATTTTCTTCTGATTTGAAAGTTCCACATTTTATTTTTAATTTTTTTATTGGCTGTCTCTAACCTAATAAGACTTATACTTACTGTTTTTCTGTATCAGCATATAAAGCTTATCAAAATCTGTGTTTCCCCTCTGAGCCTGAACACATTTTTAACCACCCCTGGTCTCTACCCCCGCCCCCCACTTTCATTCCTGCCCTCTCCTTAGTTTTGAATGGAATTTCAGGTCAGATATTCTGTTCAGATATTTTTGTTTTTACAGACATTTCTTGTTTTAGTCATTGCTTAATTAGACAAAGTAAACATTACTAGTTATTTACTAACCCTTTGTACCTATTTATTATTGCTTTCTCTTAGATTCATTTCTTTTCTTGCTGGAATACACCCTTCAAGAGTTTTGCCAAAGAGGGCTTGTGTGGAGAAAACTTTATGAAAATATCTTTGTTTTACTTTCATGTTTAATTGATAATTTTACCTGTATATGAAATTCTAGGTTAAAAATTATTTTCTTTCAACATTTCGAAACTATTACTCAGTTGCTGTGCTTCTAGTTTTCTGTTGAGAAATCTGATGTCAGTCTAATTCTTGATTTCTTTGTAGGTGATTCTTTTATATTCCTGGAAGCTTTTAGAATTTCTTCTGTTTGACCTGGAACTTCTGTAAGAATATCCTGTAATGTGGACATCTAGCTTCATTTCTTAACTTTTAGTTTGTTTCATCTCTTTATTTTGTCCTCATATATTCTGACTTCTCAACCCAGTTTTTGCTCATTAATCTTTTCTTCAGCTCTATTTCTGCTAATAAACTCGTTCACTTAATTGTTTTTTCTTTTTTTCCACGCTGCGCAGCTGGCTTGTGGGATCTTAATTCCCTTCACAGGGAGCAAACCTGGGCCCCAGGCAGTGGAAGCGTTTAGTCCTAACCACTGGATTGCCAGGGAATTCCCTCATTCACTTAATTTTTATTTTGAACGAGTTTATTATTCATACCAAATTTCCTTTGTTGTTGGTTGTTCAAAACAACTTTCCAGTGTCATCCTTATCTTTCTGAGGAGACTTGCTATGTTTTATTTCAATTCTTCTGTCCCACTAGTCTGCTTCTTCTGGTAAAGCTTGTTCTGTTTATTGTCTTTCATGGTGCTTGTTTTCCTCCAGTGTCTGGTTAGTTTTTTCTGTGCACTCATCTTTTATTCCTTTTGACTCTGAGCTGCATTGGTTAGAAATGTGTAACCGAGGCTTTGTGTTCCCTCCTCTAAATGGATTTAGGGGATGGGATTAGCCTCAGGGTTCAGCCTTTCCCTTTTCCCCTCTCTCATCTTCCCCTGCCTCCCAGGGAACTCCCTAGTACCAGTCTTCCACGTGCTGCCTTTATCTGGGAGCAGCCATCCTTGTCCAGCCAAAGGAGCTGGTGGGTGAAAGTTACGGGGGGGCTCTGGAGTCACCCTTTGTTTTTCATCTGACCCTGGCTCTGGTGATGCCAATACCCATAAGGGCCAAAGGTCAGGCCGCTAGATCTCTTGGGTAGTGTGTACATGTGGGGGAAGGACACTGCCAGCGACCCCCTCCCCATTTCTCACATATAAGACCCTGGCCCTTTCCTATTTCAAGTTCTCCTGCCCAGGACTCAGCTCCTTTTGTCTCTCCGAAGGGCTTCTCACAGTGTTTGTGTTGGTTTCTGAGCTGGGCCCTGAGGTCCATCGGTTTATCTACCTTCCAGTGGTCCATGATAGTGTGCCATCTTCTAAGGTACTAGCGTAGACCAGTTAGGTTAGGAAAAGTAGAAAATGACCAAATTGGTAAAGAAAAAAATGTGAAGGACATAAGGGAGTGGGGCACTGCTGATGGGAGAGTAAATTGGGACAAACTTTCTACAGGTGAAGTTGATCATATATGTATACTTAAAAGCTTAATTAACCAGATGGTGGGAATCCTTTCACAGTGTATAGGTATATCAAATTAACCCAGGGTACGCTTTAAATATCTTACAATTTTATTTGTCAGTTACACCTCAGTAAAGCTGAGGGGGAAAAAGCTTTCAGAATATTTATGCCTTTGATCTAGAAGTTTTATCTCTAGAAATTTATCCTCAGGACATAATCATGATGTGTACAAGGTACATCTATAGTGTTGAGCATCACAATATTATTGTTTGTGGTATTTAAAAATTGCAAGCAAAATGAAGATCTTATTGTAGAGAATTCATAAAGTTACTGTGCACCTGTATATTGTAAAGCTTTGTAACCATTATAAAAGATGGTATAGAAGATTATTCAATGGCATAGAAAATTTTTTTTTTTTTTTTAGGAAGTTACATATTTTATTATTAAACTGTTTCTTATTTTCCTGCAAGGCTGTTGCTTCACTGTATAAAAATAGCACAAGCAAACACAGTATATTGCAAAATTAAGATAGTAATGTTCTTAATTGGACACTGTGCAACTAACAAACTTTTCTCCACTGCCATTTATTTCCAGTGGCAAGTTCATTGAGTCTTTTTTTTTTAAACGGCAACATTGCCTTTTATTTATTTATTTATTTTTTAATACATTTATTTATTTTTGGCTGCGTTGGGTCTTCGTTGCTGCACGTGGGCTTTTTCTAGTTGTGGCAAGCGGGGGCTACTCTTAGTTGCGGTGTGCAGGCTTTTCATTGCAGTGGCTTCTCTTGTTGCAGAGCACGAGCTCTAGAGCGCAGGCTCAATAGTTGCAGCACAAGGGCTTTGTTGCTCTGCGGCATGTGGGATCTTCCTGGACCAGGGCTTGAACCCATGTCCCGTGCATTGGCAGGCGGATTTTTAATCACTGTGCCACAGGGGGAGCCCCATTGAGTCTTTTGACCTAAATCCGGGGATGGCTGTAAGCAAGTTACAGTATTATATAAGGTTAAGATAACAATGTTATTCTTGAATTACATAATTTTTATAACTAGTTTTACCACAGATAATTTCAGGAATTCTGAATATTATAACTGGAGACTAGCCTACAAATCATAGGGTGTTGTGAAAAAGATGCAGAGTGTTTATCTGAAATCATGAGGAAGTTAAGGGGTATTTTCTTCAGGCAACATTGTTGAAAGTCGTTTCTTTTGCTAAAAGTTGCTTTTTAAAAATCTGTCCACCACTAATTTAAGACAACTATGCTAGATTAAGTTGTTTCAAACTAGTTTATTTAGGGGTTCCATTTTCACTCAATAGATTTTATGTATTTCTCATACGCTTCTTCACTCATTAGTTCATCTAGTTCTGAAGGGTTACTGAGTGTCATCTTGATCAGCTAACCATCTTCATAACAAGATTTGTTGACAAGTCCTGGATTTTCTGCTAGAGCTTCATTCATTTGTTACATCTCCTGATAGAGAAGAATGGAGTTCACTCGCAGCTTTCACACTTTGCAAAGCACCAGATTCCTCTTGTTTGTACAATTTTGTCCCAACTTCAGGCAGACTACAGTAAACAACATCTCTCAAAGCTTCCTGTGCAAAATTGCTGATTCCCACTGTTCCAACACCGTTTTCTGTTGTTACCCATTCATGTTTGTCTGTGAATTTACGACCTGACAGCAGAGCGGGTCCGGTGCTCAGCGCCCCGACGGCGCCCACCCGCAGTCCCCAGGGCCGCAGCGGGCAGGGCGTGTGGGGCGCAGAGGTGGCGCGCAGGCTGCAGACCGCGGCCCGCACGCTCCGCGCCACTCGCAGCACCATGTTTGCAGAGAAAAATGTTTTTAATATGGTGAATGGGGGAGGGGGAGCAAGTTATAATGCTGACTCATGAGCCATTTTCATACAGATACATGTATAGGTTGTCTCTGGTTGTACAGGTGATTTTCATTTCTTTTTCTGTATTTTCAGAATTTCTTATAGTGAATGCATACTTTATGTGAGCACAGAATCATTAAAATAAAGATAAATGAGAGATAGAAAAAAATAATGATAAAGCCAAATGTTGGCATGGGTGCCACGATGCTCGTACTCCAAACATATTGCCAACCTCCTTGTAGAGAGTGGTGAGTGAGCCACAGTGTATTTTAAGAAAAATATGTTTAGTTTATACTTTTTGATCTAGAAGGAATTTTTTTGTGAATTTAGTCACATAATCCAGGAAAAAGTGAAAGTTGAGCATTGTGGGTTTATTCCTACTAGCAATAAACAAAAACAATCCTAAATAAGGTAAAGCTAAATGTCCACTAGTTGAGTAGTGATTAAGTGATTATGATGTCTGGAATATTGTGCAGCTAGTAAAAATCATGTTTATGTAGCCTCTGCAGTAACATGGTAAAGTGTAATTACATTAAAGTTATGTCTGTATATGAAAAAATGAAGGGAAGGACTGCATGTATGTGTACAGTTGATTTATTGCCGAGCTAGTACTGAGAGTATTAAGAAACACTAAGTTGTATTACTAGTACAATGCACGTACAATAAATAGGCAAGTATAAAACGTATGAATTGGTAAATTTGAGATTATTCAGATTTGAACTTTTGGCCGTTGGGATGCTCTCATTTGCAAATGCTTGGATTGATGATTTCCTGTCCTGTGGATTATTTCCTTATTTGTTGCAAGCTAGTGCTTACCTTCCCACTGTGGTTCCCCCACATGTGTAACCTGCATCCTGCTTGAAGGCAAAGGTGGACATGGGAGATCATTTTGAGTGGATGGGGTGGATTGGTGAGGAATAGAGCTAGCAGGGGCCCCTTGTCCTGTCACTGCTTGCATTACATATAAAGTGACTCCTTCCTTTGTCCAGTCAGAGGTTCTTTCTTCTTTCACTTTTTTTTTTTCTTCCCTGCTGCGCTACTAAAACAGGGATCTTTCTCAAATGAGTATTTTGTGTTTCTCACCCATGCATGTAGGGAAGGACTGGATAGAGCATTCTTACCCGGGCAGAAAGCAGAAGAGTCCTACAGGGGGCTCTGGTGGAAGATATGTATCTGCCTCTCACTTGCGATTCATGATATTAGCACTGGAAGGGTCCATTTTTACTGACAGAGACACTGAGGCCTGGGGACACCTTGTCCAGGATCCTGTTATTCCTCGGGTCCTGGATTCTGAAACCGCTGTTGTTCCTCCTGTTCCTAATCCAGACCTCTCTGGTATCTCAGCACCTTCTCTCTCTCTGTGAGTCTTCTGCTTGGCTCTGTCATATTCCTCTTTTTTTCCTTTTCTAGAAAGAAAAGTCAAAATCGAACAGTTCAGCAGCCCGGGAACCTAATGGCTTTCCCTCTGATGCCTCAGCCAATTCCTCTCTCCTTCTTGAATTCCAGGGTGAGTTGCATCCATATGTCTTCCTTGCAGGAAAATGAAAATTTAGATGACCCATTAATAACCAGAAGAATAGTCTGTGTGTCATTTCAGTGCCTACTGTTTTGCTGGTATCTTCCTGGGCACTTTATGGAAGGCTTTTCATTTAAACCTCACAATAACCCTGCAAGAGAGACCACAGTCTCCTCACTTACCAGTTACGGAAACTGAGGCTCAGAGAGGTGAGGTTACACATCTAAAGTCACATCACTTGTAGGTGGCAGACCCCATGGTGGGTCCCGGTTTTCTGGATCAGAAGTTCTTTTCTTTAGACTGTGTATTTGATGAGAGTGCCTCAGAGGAGACCCCCCATGCCGGGGCATCTGCCCATCCACCCTTAGCCCAAGCTCTGCCTCCTAAACCAGTCTTCGGTAGACGTCCGGCCTGAGTCAGCACTACACTCCTAACATTACCTTTTATACCTGTGTGGCAGCTACTGTTTATGAAGCACTTTCACTTCAGTTTCTTATTTGTATCTTTACATTAGCCTGTGATATAAACCAGGCAGTTATCGTCATCCCTATTTCAGAAAACTGATGCTTGGAGAAGAAAAGTATTTGCCTAAGCAGAAGAGCGACAGAGCTTTATTCTTTTTTGTGATAAAATGCTACTTCCATCTTAGTATAGAAGGTGGTGGTCATTGTAGGATAAAGACTAGAAAGGGCTCACAGTTTTCTCTTCGGAACTAGACTGGGAGCGCCCAGGTATCCCCTCCTCACTTCTTCCCCAACCCCTGCAAGGTCAGTGTGGTACAGGAAGAGAATACAAGGGAAATGTTCTCTAGCTGTGTGAGATGTTCCATCATAAAGCTCTGGGAGACATGGGAGGCTCCATTTCCTCAGTCTGGGCACTAGCTCATCCTTTTCGTTCATTGAACATTTAATGAACTCCGACTATGTGCCAGGTACTATGTGCTGCACTGGAGATTCAAGGACCAGTAAGCCACAGAGCCTGTCTGCGCAGAGTGTAATGGAGGGAGACTGGTGTGTAATATAGTAAGTGCGGGTGTGCACGGGAAACAGCAGGAGCATAAAAGAGAGGGTGGTCATTTCCACCCAAGGGAGCCTGAGGCACGAGGCTCTGTGGAGGAGGTGATGCCCGAGCTGAACGTGGGCACGTGCAGGGGCTTTGCAGGAAGACCGGAAGGAGCGTGTCGTAGCAGACGCTGGTACTTGAAGCTGCTCTTAGGCTCGAGTCCAGTTAGGCAGGAGCCGGGCTGCGTGGGGAAGAGCAGCAGGCGGTGAGCCTGGAGCTCAGAAGGGAGTTTGTAGGTTGCGATAGGGCCCTCTCGTGGGCAGTGGGGAACCCACAGGGGTTTAGCAAGATCACTCTGGCAGTGGTATGAGGTCCAGTGGGGGTGCCTGAGACTGCGGGAAGGGCAGTTAGGTAGCTGTGGCTGGAGGCCAGGCGAGAGATCATGAGGGCTGAGCTGAGGCCACGGGAGAGGAAGGAATGGGCAGGGGCCGAGTCAGAGCAGTGGGTGGGGCAGATTTGGTGACTGGCTGCTGGAGGTCAGGGAGAGGAAGGCCCTGCAGACTCTGTGTTTTTAACTTAGGTGGTGACTTTAAGCCTTCAGACAGCGCTTCCCAGGTGGGATCCCAGGGTCCTTGAGGCGAGGCGGTGAGATGGAGCCTAGGCAGGTGCCAGGGCCTGAGCTGACCACCTCCAGACACTATCAGCCTCCTTCAGACAGCCGAGAATGGCAGACAGACTGTCATTTTCTACACCTCTTGTATTGTGAGAAAGGTTGAGAGGCACAGCTGTGTTCCTCCCTTCACTGGACAGTGGGAAAGTACCAGGTCCCAGCTATATAACTGGTGGATAATAAAGAAGGGGCTAATAAGCATATCTTGACCTTCCTGAAATATAAATGTTGCATAAACTTAAAGATTCTGGCTGTATCTTGTGGTGCTTAGAACATGTGTCATAAAATAGAACATGCTTAAATTAATCAATTTAGACTCTTGTTGGTAATTTGCAGTGCACAGAAGCACCCAGAATGTCTGCCTTTGGTTCAGGGGCTGTTTACAGCCGTGATCACTGTGTGCCCGGCTGTGTCCACGCTGTCTGCAGAGACACCAGGCCCTTGGCTCTGTACTGAGTTACTCTCAAAAGTGACCAGCCTCAGCTGTTGCCTTTGTCATGTTTGGTTTTCAGATGAAAACAGCAACCAGAGTTCCGTGTCTGATGTCTATCAGCTCAAGGTGGACAGCAGCACCAACTCGAGCCCCAGCCCCCAGCAGAGCGAGTCCCTGAGCCCAGCGCACACGTCCGACTTCCGCACAGATGACTCCCAGCCCCCCACCCTGGGCCAGGAGATCCTGGAGGGTGAGTCTCTGCTGGCCACGATGCGCGTCTTGGAGGGCCTTGCTCTTGCTCTCGGTGTCTCTCTTCCTCAGAGTCACAGGTTAGGGAGGCTGCCAGCCTCAGGCCGTTTGTCAATTGTTGGGGGCCATTTTGGGGAATGGTTGTGTTTTCCCCTTTCACAGAATGAAGAAAGAAAACAGCAACACAGCTGAGCGCCAGGCTCTCGGTAAGGAAGGCACTTTTCATATTTGATGCCTGGTATGATTCTCTCAAAAACCCCATGAAATGGCAGCTGTTATCTCCATTTTACAGATGAGGAAGTAGTCTTAGAAAAGTTCAGTTGCTTGGCCATGATCACACAGCTCGTAACTTGTGGAACTGTGTGTCTCATTTCATTCCTTCTAAGCTCAGAGCTCGTGCTCTTTGCACTAGATCCTGCGAATTTCTTCCTATAATGTATATTGATTCTGCGGCCTGTGTTGCCTCTTCACCAAGGCGTCTCCACATAGCTCCCAGGAACACTCCCCCAGCTTGGGGCAGAGATTCCACAGGAGTCTCCCGCCTCAGGAGGCCCTGCAGTTACGCTGACCTTGCTTTTTCAGAGCCCTCCCTGCCTGCCTCAGAAGTTGCTGATGAACCTCCCACCCTCACGAAGGAAGAACCGGTTCCATTAGAGACACAGGTAAGGAGGTGCTTTGGGTTTCCCAGTTTCTAAGAAAAAAGTAAGGGCTCTGTTAATGTGCACTGGCTCTATAGCATGGGATGTGCTGTAGTTGGGAAGGCAGCACGGACGCTGGGCTCCAGGTTATAAGGTAGGGGAAGAGGTTTGGTCATCTGTGAGACAGTGGGGGGTGGACTTCTGGGTTGTAATTAGGGTGGAAGGGGAGGTCTGGTTCAGAGGGATGGCCCTATGATTCCATGCTCTGGCTGCTTCTAGATTGCTGAGGAAGAGGAAGACTCAGGTGCGCCTCCCCTGAAACGCTTCTGTGTGGACCAACCTGCAGTGCCGCAGACAGCGTCGGAAAGCTAGCACCACCCTGGCACCCTTCGCCTCCTGGCCCCAGGCCTCTCTTGCATCCTGGTTCTGGCTGTGCTGTGCTGCTGGGCTAAGGGCAAGCACTGGGCTCCAGAGCCTGCACACAGGAGCCTTCTGGGCTGCAAGGCTGGCATAGGACTGGGGGTTGTAACGTCATCTTCCCGTCCCTGGCACCTGTGTCTGCTTGATCCTGAGAAGAGGAGCACTCCTGTCCTTTTTGCACCCCAAGTAGGCTGGAGCGTCGGCCACTCCAGGGTTCATCTGTCACCTCCAGGCAGCAGTCTCTGCTCCGGAACCTCTGGACTGAGCCGCTGGTGCTTCGACAAGAGGAAAGAGATGTGGAAGGCGTCCTCTAGAGAAGAGAGTGCCTAGGGCTTACTTGAATTGAATGGAGACTGTAGATTCGTGGACTCTCCCATAGGGCTAGGGGCCCTGTAGGCTGCTGTTGGAGAATGCCTGAGTAGACTCCGGAGGCAAGGGAAGGGCTTCGCTCCATGAGAGGGCGGAGAAGTCCATATAGATTTCTTGCTGTCCTGGCACTTCTGCCCATTCCTGAGGTTATCCTGCCTCTCATGGGCTCTCTGGCTGCTGACAGTCCTTTGTCCCCCACTGTAACCATCCCCTTCCCCCAACACACGCGCGCGCGTGCACACATGCACACACACACACGCACGTGCAGCTTTTGCTGTTTCCACCTGGACATTTCATTCCAGCATCCCCTGCCTCCCGCCACGGTCCCCAGCACTCCTGCCACAAACTCTGCCCCAGCGAGAATTTGAGGTTCTGACAACAGCACCCATTCCCACAGTACTCCTTCAGCTCAGACTGTCTAGAAAGTTCCCTTTTCTTTGAAATCTGCATGTTTAATTGAACCTCGTGATTTTATTTTTTGTTTCAAAAAAGTTTAAGAAAATGGAAATGGGCAACAGTGAGTGAAGACATATTTTAGCACCGAATAGAATATTTTTAAAATTAAACTATTTGAAATATGTCTTGTTGGTAGCTGAGTGCTTCATTCTTGCAGGTTGTGGAGGGCAGGGGCTGGGGGGCGTGGTGGCTGAGTGCTAGCGACGGCACTGTGGGCTGGGCCCTGCCAGTTGTCTTCACTCCCACAGAGTGACTTTCCGATGAAGATGATTTGGAGACTCCATTTGAAGTTGTCATGTACTTGGAATTCTACTTCTGTCCCTGCCTACACCAAATGAAAACCTGTGTACACAGTACAGCTCCAGGTCCTTAGGAGGCTGACTTTTGTTCTTTAACTTTTTTTTTATTATGGTAAAATACACAACTGTAAAACGTACCATTTTAACCATTTTAAAGTGCACAGTTCAGTGGCACTAAGTACATTCACAGCATTGCGCAGTCATCACCTCTGTCTAGCTCCAAACATTTTCATCACCTCAAACAGAAACCCATACCCTTTTTAAGCCCTCACTCCCCATTTGCCCCTCCCCCAAAGGCCCTGGCTATCATAAATCTGCTTTTTGTCCATGGGTTCCTTTTTGCTCCCGATTCCAAACGAAAACAGTAGAGTCATGGTGGAAAAGAATTCTACATTCTATATCTCCAAGAATTTCATATTCTGGACTTCCCTGGTGACACAGTGGTTAGGACGCCACGCTCCCAATGCAGGGGGCCCGGGTTCGGTCCCTGGTCAGGGAACTAGATCCCACATACCGCAGCTAAGAGTTCACATGCCACAACTAAAGAGCCCACATGCCGCAACTTAGGGAGCTGGCGCAACCAAATAAATATTAAAAAAAAAATTTCATTTCCATATTCCCTAAAGCGATTCCTCTCATTTCTCTTAGGGGCTCCAGGTGTCATGGATGAAACTAGAATCCTAGTTAATTCTGTTGCCTTTTTTTTGTCATCTCTAGTTGGTTTTTTCATCATCTTTAGTTGGTTTTTTCTTAAAAATTTAACAGGTACTAAAAAACTGTTTAATGTCACAGATACTAGAATCATATGTGGTACATGAAGTATGTCTTAATTTGTTTAAACAAAGGAAGCTATTGAAAGTATAATGACCAAGAGACCAAAAAAAATGACCAGGCAGATTTTGGAAAAGAATCAAATAGAGGATCCTTTTAGTGGGGAATAGTATTTAGAAACCTAGATAAACCTAGTTTTGCTAAAGAGGAAGGAGTCTGAGGGAAGAAATAGAAACACAGGACAGATTGTGGAGGGCCTTGAAGGTCACGTCAGAGTTTGGTTTTACTCTGTTGGCTTTAGGGAGCCAACCATTAGAAGCCAAGAACAGGGGAGTGACATAGCAAGATGCCATGGAGAGGAAAGAGAGGGAGGCAGGGGGACAAGTTGGAAGGACCCTGCCAACCTTATCCAGATATATTTGCACTTATCAACAGGAGACTTAGAGTTCTGTGAGTTTGAGGATAGAACAGTGATAGGTACATGGAAAACAGTAAAATTACACGAGGCAAACCAGGGGAAACAAAAGAAGAAAGGAAATGCAATCAGTTCACCATGTGGATCATTTGTGAATAATTCATAATCATAAGTTATACACTGACTATTGATTTGAACTATTGCAACATAATTATATATGCTTGTATACGTGTATGGTGTTTCTGGGGGATATAAGAGGGCTAAGTTCTCATCTTCCACTGACGAAAGTCAACAGCTAATATTAAAACTGGAAAACTAAAAACAACAGCAATATATATGTTATTTAGAAATAGGGAGGTAAATACCAGAGGAAACAGCTTAACGTATTGAAAATGGATGCCTGGGGGAAGGGAAGCAGGAAGTGGATGGGGGAGAGCACTGCAGGGCTGCTTTTTGTAGAACTATTTGTTTTCTTAACTCCGTTTATGTGTTTCCTTTTTGGAACCATGTCCATTTTACCATGAAAAAATACATAATTTTAATGTAGTTTAAAACGTTTTTAAAGAAGAAAGTCATTACAGTAGCAGTTTTGGCCAGAAATAATTGAAGTAGGATGCAGTGGGGATGGCAGGAAGGGGATGGTTCACGATTTTAGGCAGGCAGAATTGCTGTCATCTGATTGACCCTATGGCTGTGGAGCTCAAGAGAGGTCAAGGCTGAGCCTGTGAGGTCGTGAGGAAGGTGGGGCCATTAATAGAAATAAAAAACACCCACACAGAGCAGGTGATGGAGGGAACAGAGATCATAGACTGCAGATTTGGGATGTTTTGAGGTTTAGGAACCAACAGGACAGGCCGAAAAATACCAGCCAGAAACAAACTGTAGGGACTTCCCTGGCTGTCCAGCGGTTAAGACTCCACGCTTCCACTGCAGGGGGCAAGGGTTAGATCCCTGGTCAGGGAACTAAGATCCCCGCTAGCCACATGGTGCAGTCAAAAAAAAAAAAAAAAAAAAATGACAAGCTGAAACTGTCTAATCAAGGGTTTCAGTCTGCATCAGTGAAAGAGGGGTGTTAAAAAATCTTGTGTTGGGGGCTTCCCTGGTGGCGCAGTGGTTGAGAGTCTGCCTGCCAATGCAGGGGACACGGGTTCGAGCCCTGGTCTGGGAAGATCCCACATGCCACGGAGCAGCTGGGCCCGTGAGCCACAACTACTGAGCCTGCGCGTCTGGAGCCTGTGCTCCGAAACAAGAGAGGCCGCGATAGTGAGAGGCCCGCGCACCGCGATGAAGAGTGGCCCCCCGCTTGCCGCAACTAGAGAAAGCCCTCGCACAGAAACGAAGACCCAACACAGCCATAAATAAATAAATAAATAAATTTAAAAAAAAAAAAAAAAAAAAAAAAATCTTGTGTTAATTAGCTCCATTGTTTGTAAATTGGAGGCATAGAAAGAAATGGAGGACAACCATCAAGCAATAGTCACATTAAAGTTTATTACTTTTTTCTATTTTAAAATGAAAATATAATCACTATAGAAAAACAAATGGAAAAATATACAAAAAGATAACGAAGAAAATAAAACCAACCATAACTCCATCTCTCCAAGGTAAACACTATTCTTCGTTTGGAGAGACACTTCTCAGCTCCTTTTCTTGGGACTCCAGCTAATAGGCTGTATTCACAAAGCCCCACCTCTAGCTTCCACTTCGGTCTGCAGGATTTCCAACTGTGTTCTGGATGGCTCTCCAGGGTACCTCCGGTTCTTATGGCTGAAACTGAGCCCATCGATGAGTCTCCCATTTTAAATCTCTGCTTTACCACCACCAGGGCTGGATTCCAGTCCACAGCAGCCCCAAGCACTGAAATGACTACGGTGACCATTCTCATGTGCAATTAGATGCATTTTTTGAAATATCAAAAGTTTCCAAAATTTGTTTTTTGTATGTTTTTGGAGTTCTTATTCTGTGTGTAGTCTGCCGTTAGTTATCTAGTTCTGCAAGTGTCCATCCCATTAGCCACTTAGTCTGTGCCTCAAATCTGGCCACCTGTCTCCACTGATCTTTTTTTTTTTTTTTTTAACTACCCTTTACTGCTTCTGCCTCCATTAGATTTCCTAAGCACTAGTGTTTTTTTAAATTTTTTAAAAAATTTTTATTTATTTATTTTTGGCTGCATTGGGTCTTCGCTGCTGTGTGTGGCCTTTCCCTAGTTGCAGTGAGCAGGGGCCACCCCTCGCTGCGGTGCGCGGGCCTCATTGCGCTGGCCTCTCCTGTTGCGGAGCACCGGCTCTAGGCGTGCAAGCTTCAGTAGTTGTGGCACGCAGGCTCAGCAGTTGTGGCCCACGGGCTCTAGAGCACAGGCTCAGCAGTTGTGGTGCACAGGCTCAGTTGCTCTGCAGCATGTGGGATCCTCCCGGGTCAGGGCTCAAACCCGTGTCCCCTGCATTGGCAGGCGGACTCCCAACCACTGCGCCACCGGGGAAGCCCCTCCACTGATCTTGCTACAAATTTGAGGCCCTTGCCACCAGTGCCACAAACTACTGCAGTTCCCTTCTATAGGGTCGCTCCAATTCAACCCTCACACGCTTTGGCCAGGATGATGACTTCCTCTGCCACTCTCATCTCTTGACACTTTCTGCCTGAAAAATCCCTCTGTTTTAGGCACATTGTCCTGAATTTACCAAGTCTGCTCTGCTGCTCCCTCTGCCTAGAAAGTTCGTCCCTCATTTCCTCTGCTTAGTGGAGTGTGCTACTTACCTCTTCACAATCAACTCAGATGCCACATCCTCTGAGGTTTCTCCTAATCCTCTTAGAAGAAATGGCTACTGAAGGAAGATGAGCTCCCTTCTCTGCTAGGTGATCAGAAGGAGCTTCATAGAGATGGCGTCTGACCTACATCAATGGAAAAAAAAAAATGTTGCCTGCCATATCAGTAAACAAAGGATGTTGCAGGCAACAAGCCATCACCTTACAGCTGAGCCATGAGGGAACTCAGGATAGAAACAGGATGCCCGCCATCTAGCAGTGCCCCCCTCCCCAACCCCCAAACTCAGGAAGAGAAAGCACAGGATACTGGCCCCAGATAGCTGAGGTGTATATCAAAGGAATGATTTCGGTGAGCCCTGACTTTTGCATCTTCCCATACATAGAAAAGCACTAAATTTCTTAACTTGAGATATCCTGTTTTCTTTAACAGTAATCTTTCGATGTTCTGACTACTACCTGGTCTTTGTTGCAAAAACTCCTGTGTATCCTGGCTCCTCCCCTACCTCTTCCAAGCAGTCTCTCAGAGCGATCTGAGATGTTGGGTCCTGGACTTAAATCCTCGGTTTTGTCTGCCAAATAAAACATAATTCTCAACTTCTAAGCTGTGCTTTTTTTTTTTTCCAGTTGACACCTAGAACTTACCTTTTACCGGGGGGTATCCTTCTCACTTCAAGGTGAGAAGAAAAGGAGAAAAAGGTCTGGCATTGGCATGCTGCCATTCAGGGACATCTAGCAGTCTAGCCCTGTCGAAGACCAGGCTGGGAAGGTATGTTCTGGGCACTGAAGATTTCTGAACCAAGGGAGACAATTTAACCAGGGATGAATGATTAATAAGTGTGTTTCTGACTGTACTGGATAGCCAAGCAGATTTTGGACTATGTGGGTGTAGTGTGCTTGGAAAAGTAGCTCAAATGTTCTCACTCTCCAGGCACAATTATTGCTGTTTTCTTACTGCGCACTTTGTACAGCATTCATCACACAGAACTGTGATTATTTGTCTCTCATTTTTTCAAGTCTCATTTTTTCCCCTGTAGCACCCAACGCAGGGCCCTGAACATTGTAGGTGCTAGTAAAGACTATTTGAATGAAGGTATGTATTTTTAATAGACATGTTTAATATATTTTTCCAAAGAAGCTTCTGTATTATCCTTTCCAGCAAACCCCTAGAAGCAAGCATTATACTAAATATCCAGATCTCAACCACACTCTAGTCTAGAAGCAGGTAACTTTGGGGGACCAAGGTTGGGGCTCAAGTTATCCCTCGTAGAACCTTTGCTGAGGTAAGGTCGGGAGGTTACTTCCCGCCAAGCCCTCCTCCCATCCGCCCCACCCGCGCATCTCCGGGCGTGGCCGAGAGCGGCGCCTTTAAGAAGGGGGCGGAGCCCAAGTGAAAAGACAAAGCCCCTGGCCGCGCGCTCCCCCTCCCCCCTCCGGCGCACCACACGGACAGTGGTGCCCGGATGTCGGTGTCGCCTTCGGTGACAGATGGCGCAGTGTCTGTATATGTTAGAGGGCTTCTCTGGCCTGACCTCTTTGAATTCCCGGCCTTTCGGTCCCCCGCTGTCCCCCACTTTCAACTCCGCCGCTGGAGGCCCGCTCCTGTCACTGGCGCTTACATAACGTGACCTTTCACCTCTTCATACTGCCCTCTAGTGCGCTGCAACCCAACTAGGCGGCCCGGGAAGGGGGAGGGACCTAATCACAGAGCGGCAGCTCCTCTGAGCCAATAAACTCTGGGTGCTGACCAGCTCTCCGCCTATTGGAGCATTCGCCACCGGCGCCACAGGGGAGCATGTTAGTGTGTGCGCTGGCCGGACCGGGGGGAGGAGGGGAATCTCCCGCCATTTTTCAATAATTTCCTCCGGTGCAGCTGAGGACGAGTCGTGACTGCCGAACGCGGGGACCCGTAGCAAAGGTTGGCCGGAGGCTTCGGGGCGGCGCGGCAGTGTGCGTGGGAGTTCTGTGCCCTTGCGTCCCTTTCCATGGCCTTAGCGCGGCGGCGCCAGCAGTGAAGGAGCTGAGTTCGCGCCGCCCTCTCACCCCTCCCCTCCCCCACCCCACCCCCGGGAGCCAGGCGCTCGCTCCGGGCCGCGGGGCCTAGTGTTGCGCCGCGGGCTCGCCGAGGAGCAGCCGCCTTCCCCGCCGCTGCCGCCGCCGCGATGGCGCCGCTCCTGGGCCGCAAGCCCTTCCCGCTGGTGAAGCCGCTTCCCGGCGAGGAGCCGCTCTTCACCATCGCGCACACTCAGGAGGCCTTCCGCACCCGGGAGTATCCTTTTCCAGTCGCGCCGGCCAGGCCGCCCGCGGGGTGGGGTAGGGCGGGGTGGGCCGCGCAGCCCCGCGCCGGTGGCAGCTGTCAGCGCGCCCGGCGCTGGCGGGCCAGCACCCCGAGCCCGAGCCCCAGGCCCGCCGTTCCGGGGGGGGTGGGCGGGCGGGCCGGCCCGGCTCAGGCCGCCCCGGAGCCCTGCGCCCTCCATCCTTTCCTCGGCCCCGCACTTTGTCACCGGGCCTCGCTGTCGATGAACGACCCTCTATCCCGCCCCCCCCCCCGCAGGGGGTTGGCTTTAGGCCCTAAGTACCGAGGGGTGAGCGGGGTTTCCTTTGCTGCTGCTTTTTCCTTTTTAAATTAAGCCTTCCACTTAAGTTTTGGAAATTGTACTTGAGCGGCCTCGTGATCTGGGTTGTACAAGTCGCGACTGCGTCTTTCCGGATCTCTGCGGGGACATTTGTGTTTTTCTCCTCCCGAGTGGACTTAAGGCTGGTGATGAACTGACAGGATTGTGAGGCACAAAACCAAGAATAAATGTCCAGACTTAGAGAAGAGGCAGTAAAAAAGTTACCTTGGAGGAGCGGATCCCTTCCTTCCCTGGGCATGCACAGATTTGGAATTTTGACGATGTACAGGAGATCGCTATTTGTCTTTTAACAATGTTTCAAAAAGACACGCTTAAAGTTTTTATGTTGTATTTTAGAAACACGAGGCTGATGTTTTAAATAAGAAGCATCCTTTCTTCTAATCATTGCTTAAGGTTTCTTGCACAAGCTTATTAGTCTTTTAGTTGAAAGTTGTACGACTCTTATTTACTTTTTTTATGGATGCCAGATGCGTCCTTTTTGAAGCTTAAGTGTAAAAAAGTTTTCTGAATCAAGCTTTCTTTAGTGTACAGAAAGCTTCAAGAGTGAAGGGTAATGTATTCTTTAGTTTTATCACCCCTTTCCCTTTGGAAAGACTTGATTTCTTAGTAGTTTCAGTTTGCTTGCTTCAGTATGGAAGGAAGTGCCAGTGTGAGCTATATCATTTGATTTCATTTCTCTTTGATCCTCCCTTTAATGTAATGCTTTATGGGATAACCTCATTCTTGTTTGAGTGCAGTTTGTGGGTGTTAGGTGTTTACATACAAAGGGATTTGGCAAGTGAGTCCATGCTGTAGGAGGGCTCTTGAAGAAGTGCAGCTAGAGCATCTCAGAGCTGAAATGGATCTTGGAGATGGTGGGGTTCTCCTGCCTGGGTATGCCAAGTGGGCCCACACAGTTGAGGTTGACTTGCTAAAGGTCACACACTCTGTAAATGATGAGAATCAGGAGTAGAATTCAGTGCTCTTCATACCTCATCCCTGAAAGAAAATCAAGAGAGGAACATGGAATGCTATTCCTTCACTTTTAATAATGTTAGTCCACTGTTTGTGTCAGTTTGTGGTATGATAAGGTGCATTTAAGGGAGGGGTCGGAGTGGTAATCTGGTTCTTTTTCTTGTCCTGTTAGGACTTTTGGATTGTTTTGGAGAAGTGCTCTAGCTCTACCAAATACTTTATTCTAAAAGTGCCCAATTTTTTTTTTTTTTTATAACATTCCAAAACATCAGTGAAGTAAAAAATTACTTTTGGGAATCTGCCATATCCTTTTCAGATGTCATCTTTTGAGCAGTTGATGGTTATTCACACTAATATTACTGGATGTTGATTTTTCAGGTCTGGTTCTAGTGGAGTATCAGAAACTGCGATAGGGAGGAGACAAATTCTAAGTCTGTACTTGGTACTGAGCTCTGTAAAAAATGGCTGTAGATAGCTAATTTAGAACTGGCAGCCTCGGCTTTTTCATATCATTTACTGAAATCACTGAAATACAGTGATACGTATGAGGAGTTTCTTTTAATGATGACAGTTGAAAACTGATAGGTGGAACTTTTTAACTGTTATGTATTTAATAAAAATTCTTCATCTTTAAAATTTCCCATACCGGTATTTAGAACCCTTTTAACAAAGGAGTTCTTAAATTGTGTTGCATATTGGGGGGAAATTGCTCCCTTGGTAATTTCTGCAAGTGGAAGCACTTTGAGGATGGTTTTTAAACAATTGTACTGTGTGGTTGGCAGGTTGGCATATCTCTTTATTAGGCTATTAGTGATTTCATAGAGGAGAACAAGTATGTGGTTGGGTAACGGCTGCATTTGAAGTATTGTTATTTCCAGTTCTTAATTTTTAGTTACAATTATGTTTTAATAGGACTTCATACTTTAATTTTCTCTGAATACCTACCTTTTGGTTGCATGTATATTCTGTGGCAAATTTGTATGGTGTTTTATTGACTTAAAGCTGTGAGCATTGTGTTCTTGAAGGTATTATTGTACATCTTCATTAAACTTACAGTGGTTGTGGATGATGCACACATTTAATGATTGGGTTATATATTGATGTTTATTGTACTGTAGCTTTAAATCTATGGTACATTGCTTCCTAGGATAGTACTACTGCAGGCAAGACAGTAGATCTTGGTTGGAAAAATTAACTTTATCGGAATCACTTCTTGATGTGATTGATTATTTGACAATAGAATTCTACACTGACTGTGTTTATAAGTCAAGATAGATTTTAAGGAGGAACTGAACCTACAAGTAGCCTGCTGTAGATTAATATTTTTTTTGTATTGCTTTATCCTAGTTTCTAAAGCCTGGAAACTAGTTCATAACCTTAGCATCAATATGAGAACTTGTAGATGGTGTAGTAAGGAGGGGGTATTAGAATATACAGTTATTCTGGCTCTAGGCAAGAATAACTTGATTTGCCTAGAGTGTTTTAAGAGCTGGGGTTAAATTGTAGTTGCAAGACTGGATTTTATTGGGCAGTTGGAATACTGAGCTCTTATGTCGATTTTTATAATTTAATTTCTTTAAAGTAACAAGTTATTATCAGATTAGAGTTATTTTTAACTTAATGACAGACTGGTCCAAAGAGAGAAAATAGGATAAAAAGCAGACCTTGAGTTGGTGCTTTGTCTTCTCACTTAGAACTCTTAGCATTATAGTTATGCTTATTTAACCTCCATACTTTTATGGGCCACTTCCTTTCAGGCTATCAGGTACTTTATTGAAAGAAACAATACTTGCAAGGCTAAAGAGAACAAAGAAGTGCAGCATATGGTGGTAAGGAAGTAGCTCTTGAACTCTTGAAAAAGTAGATGCATAATGAGATAGTCCAGGATTTGAACTTATCATTTATAGCTTACACAACCTTTGGAGAATTGCTTTGACATTTTGTCTGCAATTATAAGTGCAGCAGTCGCTGGAACATAAAAACCACAATTGGCATTTGCTTTGAGCGGTTATTTGAGAGTGAGTGACTTATTTTGGTAACCTAAAATCTGAAATAGGATTTAGAGGCAGCTGACTCAACATCCTTCTTTTTGTAAAAAATTAATTAATTATTATTATTTTTGGGGGGCTGCGTTGGGTCTTAGTTGTGGTGTGTGGGCTTCTCATTGCAGTGGCTTCTGTTGTTGTGGAGCACGGGCTCTAGGTGTGCGTGCTTCAGTAGTTGCAGCCCGCGGGCTCAGGAGTTGTGGCGCATGGGCTTAGTTGCTCCGTGGCCTGTGGGATCTTTCCAGCCCAGGGCTCGAACCCGTGTCCCCTGCATTGGCAGACGGGTTCTTAACCACTGTGCCACCAGGGAAGTCCCTGAATATCCTTCTCATGGGCTTTTTTTTTCCTCCTTTCATTTTCATTTTTTCTTTAACTTTTCTCTTAGCATAAGTCAAAGTAATAACCAGAACAGAGTTACATAAACTTAATACTACCTAATGTTAGGGGTGGTTGTAGAAATTTCAGTTTTAGACTTTTGAAATTAATCTAATTTGAATGACTAGTCAATTAAAAATTGTGTTGTCAGAGGACATTCATTCCTAGACGTAATCATTAGGTTTATAGTGCTGTCCAACAGAAATGTGATGTGAGCCACATGTAATTAAAATTTTTCTAGGGCCACATTTGAAAAAAAGGAAACAGGTGAAAAAAAAGGAAAGGCACATTTTTCTTATTCCAAGTTTCAGGCTGAAGGAGCAGTCCCTGTCTGCAGCGTCCTTTTCTAGTGGCAGAAAGATCAGGAGGAAACCATGACAGCTTTTTAAGCTTCTTCCTGGAAGTGGCGTCTATCACATCTATTGGTCAAAGCAAGTTATGTGGCAGGGCCCAACATCTGTGGGGAGGGGATGTGCTTTCCTCTTCCCAGGAGGCATTGCAAGCCACATGGCAGTGGGTGGAGGTGTAGAATCCTCTTAGGGAAGAGAGGTGGATGTTTGGAAAGAATAGTACAGTCTGCCACATTTTAGGGTTAAGGGAATGTTTTCTGGGGAAGTTTGCTTTTTAAGTTGAGATCCAAAGGATGGTTAGAATTTAGTTTATTTTGCCAGTTATATCTCAGTGAGCTGTTTTTGTTTGTTTTTTTGCTTGTTTTGGCTGCCCTCGGCAGCTTGTGGGATCTTAGTTCCCTGACCAGGGATCTAACCCGGGCCCCTGGCACCCTGGCCGTGAGAGTCCTAATCACTGGACCACCAGGGAATTCCCGATTTTGAAAACCTGAAAGAAGTTTCATATGGCTGGAGTGAAGAAGTGGGAATGGAGATGCAGTGATGAGAGATACAGAAAAGGGCTGCATCACAGGTCCTTGTGAGATAGGCTGAGGAGTTTGGACTTTGCCTTAAATTTAGTGGAGGCTGTTGAAAAATTTGAACAGGAGAGAAGCAGGC
Organism: Balaenoptera musculus; assembly: GCF_009873245.2. Classification (NCBI taxonomy): domain Eukaryota; kingdom Metazoa; phylum Chordata; class Mammalia; order Artiodactyla; family Balaenopteridae; genus Balaenoptera; species Balaenoptera musculus. Next base: position 78,869,561 of record NC_045799.1, read on the forward strand.
TTTTAGGTTAGGAAGATCACTGTGACTGCAGCGTTGAGAATGGATCTGCAGCCTTGAGACTAGTGGCAACTAGATGGTGATTAAATAATTAAATAATCTAGGCAATAGATAATGGTGGTCTGAATAAATTTACTAGGCTTTGAGGTGGAGAGAAGTACAGTTGATGGATTTCTGAAATTAAGTAGATTTGACAGGGTTTGGTGATTGATTGGGGAGGAATCAAGAGTTATGTTTTGGTTATCTCTTGGTTAGTGGTGTTCTCTGATATAGAGGACCCTGTGAGACAGGAGGGAAGGGGGCAGGGCACAACCTTAAAAGAATGACATAGCCCCTGAGGACATAAAGTGGTTAGAACCGATTAGGCCCAAGTTGGCGGAAGAATCTACTTCCAGTAGACCTTGAGCCTCATTATACGCTCTTTGCCATACATTAGAATATGCTAAATAACACCCGCAGGCGCCCTGACTGTTCGAGGCCAACCATAAAAGGGCAGAAAGTGGGCAGTGGCCCAATTCCTGGAAATCCCTGCCCCTTCCCCAAAAAAGTTGGAGTAATCTTCCTATTGCTTAGCCTGTGAAATTACCCAGCCCATAAAAACTAACCATCCCATATTCCAGGGCCTATCACCTTCTGAGAGGGCCCACACTCTGTCTGTGGAGTGTGTATCTCCCTAAATAAACCTGCTTTCCCACTTAGGTCTTGGGGAAAACTCCCTTGCCTGACTGCTTGCATCCTTCACAAGCATCCTATATTAATAAATCTATTTCTTGCCTATGGCTTTGCCTCTCGCTGCATTCCTTCTGCACTGAGGCATAAAGGACCTGAGCTTCATTAAGTCCTGAGACCAGGTGTGTGGTTTCAGCAGGGAGATTGTGGGTTCAAGTCCCATCTGAGATGTGATTGGGTTTGAGTCCCAATCTGAGGTGTGGGGTTTCACCTGGAAGAGGATCAAGTGTTTCTTTTGTTTTGACTGTCAAGGGTGGTGGGGGACGGATAGGAAGTGAAGTGTTTAGTTATGGAGGTTCTTATATTGAATTGCTGAGTATATCCAAATGGAGATGTATATGTTGCTAGTATATATATGGGCCTGGAGTTCAGAGAGAGGAGACTGAGCTGGTGATAGAAGTTATTAGCATATATAGATAGTAGTTGAAGTTACGGGCATGGATGAGGTCACCCAGAATGAGAATGCTATACTGATAATGATTTTCAGAGGGTACGAAAGATCTGTATTAGGGTAGAAGAGACTGTCATTATTTGAAAAACCACACTCAATCAATCAGTATTAGGTATTTAAATACATATTGTTTGAAAAAAGTAGGAAAAAAAAAGGTTCCTCCTTTTTTTTCCTTAAAATAATAAAAATCATAGAAAATAAAACAATAAAATCTTGATGGGTGGAGTGATTTTCAGTACTGTGGGGGCCAGAGGATTTTTCCCTTTGCAACAACATATTTGTATTTTAGGAGGCCTGAGGCCAAGTGAGATTTTTAAATCAGAAGAAATGGGTTTAAAAACAAGACTGAGAAAAAAGGTTGTGAGTGTGAGAAGCACAAAGGACCAGAGAAGAAGAGGATTACCACCAGTAAGGCCAATTAACATGTTTTAAAATGTTATGACTGGATGAGAAATGAGGATCAAAAGCTGGATTTGGATAATGGTTCTTTTATTGGAGAGAAAGGACTTAATTGAGAAACACATAAGTGGTTACAGTTAGGGACTGCAGAGGTTAGGATGATTCCCTGATTTCTGACTTGGACACTAGGGCCATTCGGTGAGATTGGGAGTATCTGTTAAAGAGCAAGTTTGGGAGGGAGTGGAGGAGTAGTGAGAGTTTAGTTTTAGAGGAAGTTGGATTTGAGGGATTACTGAGGCATCCAGGTGACAGCAGTCTTGTGTGTTATTGGCCATATGGGTCTTGATCTAAGGAGAATGGACTGGGCACATTATTCCTACTTTTTTTTTTTTTTTTTTCCCAGGCAGAGCCTCGTGACTCGCAGGATTTTAGTTCCCCGACCCGGGATTGAACCCGTGCTCTCGGCCACTGGACCACCAGGAAATTCCCACATTATTCCTACTTTTTTTTTTTTTAAATGGGATTTATTTATTTATTTATTTATTTATGGCTGTGTTGGGTCTTTGTTTCTGTGCGAGGGCTTTCTCTAGTTGCGGCAAGTGGGGGCCACTCTTCATCGCGCTGCGCGGGCCTCTCACTATCGCGGCCTCTCTTGTTGCGGAGCACAGGCTCCAGATGCGCAGGCTCAGCAATTGTGGCTCACGGGCCTAGTTGCTCTGTGGCATGTGGGATCTTCCCAGACCAGGGCTCGAACCCGTGTCCCCTGCGTTGGCAGGCAGACTCCCAACCACTGCGCCACCAGGGAAGCCCCCTACTTTTTAAAATAACAACTAATAATAAAAACTTAATGTTTTCTCTTTAGGACATATTTGTTAGTCTTACATTCTCTCTGATTACACAGTGAATTTCTTCAGTGTAGCTGAATGATATATTAGAAGGTTACTAAGCTTTTTTTTTTTAAAAGATTCTATACTTTATATTTTATTTATTTATTTTTGGCTTTGTTGGGTCTTCATTGCTGCACGCGAGCTTTCTCTAGTTGTGGCGAGCGGGGGCTACTCTTTGTTGTGGTGCGTGGGCTTCTCATTGCGGTGGCGTCTCTTGTTGCGGAGCATGGACTCTAGGCATGCAGGGTTCAGTAGTTGTGGCACGTGGGCTCAGTAGTTGTGGCTCGCAGGCTCCAGAGCACAGGCTCAGTAGTTGTGGCACACGGGCTTTGTTGCTCCGCGGCATGTGGGATCTTCCCCCACGAGGGCTCGAACCCGTGTCCCCTGCATTAGCAGGTGGATTCTTAACCACTGCGCCATCAGGGAAGCCCTTACTAAGCTTTTTGAATGTTTAAATAAATCCATGTACTGATTCTTTATTTTACCTCCCCTCCCCAGGTGCAAACAGGCAAACAGAAAACAAATCCATTTTGTTGATAAGTTAGTTATGATAATGTCCCTGTGGAAACCATGCTATTTCCTTTTTTCTATGGGATTTTATAAGTTTTTAGTGATTGGATTTGCATAGCTTTCTATGGAAGTCTGACTCCTGATTTTTACTGGTGCTCTATTTTGTTTAATCACTTAAATATTAACAACAGCCCAGTGAGGAAAAGAGACATATTGCTTTGTTTTTGGCAGATCCAGAGAATGATATGGTGAGAGAAGGTGCTTATACTATTGACCAAAACTACAGTTTTGGATTATTTATGGATTTATCCCTGTCATTTGTCTTTTAACTGATCTAACCCTAGAAAACCAAGAATCTCTTTTATATTAAAAATGAATTATTTAGTTGTGAGGTAATATTACAAGGGGAGCTGTTTAAATACTTTTTATTTCAACCATTATATATAAAAACTGTCACTTGCAAAGTACAGAGATCGGCAGCTAATTCTCTAGTTGTGGTGTAAGTTTATTTTCCTGGATAGCATCTTTTGCTGTGCATAAAAGTAAATTAGTTACTTGTCATTTGAATTTGAATATGGCTGGGTGATAATGAATTACAATTAGGATGGTATGGAAAGTTATCATATACATGGCACTAGTTATAGGATCTCTTCCTCCACCTCCCTCACAAAGACGGAATAATGACTGGTGAACAACTTGTGGACGTGGTATTATTGGAGATAACATAAACTCTGGATAAATATTACTATATCAGAATTATTTTTAGTACTTTTTGGAATTTATTTTTTAAACCTTAGAGAATCAACAAGTGTTTCCAAGGTAGACTGGAAGGCTGTTAGTAAATGGATCATTAGCGTATGCACAGGGTTATTCCAAACTGCCTGTGAGACTGCTGGAGCCATCTCATCTTACTGTGCAACTGATTCTTAAACTTGCTGACCATCTGAATTGTGTAACAGTTTCACATACCTTAAATTCTTATTCCTTATGTCTTGTATTTTATTTTGCCTTTATTTTTTCTTACTAATTTTTAGTACTGTGTGAGTCTTGTGAAATGAAACTTGGGTGAATTGAAGAAAGCACAGTTGTAGATGGTCCTAACCATACTTTAGTGTTAATCATCTTGTTTGGATTTGCCAATTGAAAACTCTGATTTCAATTTTATCTTACGCTGTACATTATAGAAAGGATACTATAGTTTTTTCCCATATATGATAAGTATTTTGTGGATTAGTTGTCTCTGTTGCTTGAATATTGTGTTCCTGAGCCAGTGCTAACAGAGAGTATGAAGCCCGCTTGGAAAGATACAGTGAGCGCATTTGGACGTGTAAGAGTACCGGAAGCAGTCAGCTAACACACAAAGAGGCCTGGGAGGAGGAACAGGAAGTTGCTGAACTGTAAGTAGTAGAAGCACTGCCCTTCTAGCGCTATCTTCACATTATTAGGAAAGAGGGAATATTAACCATAAAACAATATTTATATTTAAATTTATGGGGCATAAATTGGAATACATTACGTTAGTATAATGTACTGGTGTCTTGCCTATTGTCGTTTTGCAAGTAACAAAGTATGTGGAATATATAGTTGTGTGTATACTTACTTAGGTATTTACTAGGCTTTTGAGTGTTCTTGCTGTATATTTTTACCTTGTAAATACTCTGGAAATGTGGTTCTAAGCAAAGGAAGCTGATATAATCTAGAAGTAATATGGAGGCAGCAAATTAGCAGAAAGTTTTCTTTATTTTGTGGTCATTTGAAATTTAAGACAGTATTTAAAGCAGCTATCAAAAGTAAGTACACAGTTTGAAGACAGTTTATCTGAGTGGGGTGGTTGAATGAGGTGTCTTAAAATTCCTGTCTGTTTTCAAAGGGCCTATTTGTCTGGGTAGTCTCTCAAAGAAAACACTCAGAATTTAGGCAGTAGAAGCATGCAGAAGATAAGTAGAAACTAGGGATGATAAAACAGTACTCTTTTTTTTTTTTTTTTTTTTAGTGGTTTTTTTTTTTTTAATTGAAGTATATTTGATATACAGTATTATATGTTACAGGAGTACAATATAGTGATTCACAAATTTTAAAGGTTATACTCCATTTCTAGTTACTATTAAAAAAACAGTACTCTTTTAGAAATTTGGAGTAGAAACTTTTTCTGTGGACTTCTCATTGACTTCTCTTGATAGTATATAAGCAGAGAGCATACAGTTTAGTAATTAATACCATTCTGCTCTTTTGCCTGTGTAACAGAGCACAACCTTCAGTTGAGACCTGGGGTCTAGTAATGGCTCCATCACTGATTAATAATTAGTGAAGTCTGTTAACCTGGTGCCTGTTTCTTCTTTGCTTGGGTCACTGACATAGTTCTGTTTTGGATTATTGTTATTTATGTATATGCCCCGTTTAGTATCCTAGACTCGGGGTTGGCCTACCTTTTCTGTAAAGTGCCAGTTAGTAAATATTTTAGGGTTTGTGGGCCACGTGGTCTCTGTCTCAGCTATTCAACTTTAAGGTTGTACAGTGAAAACAGCCAGTGATAATACGTAAATGAATGGGAGTGACTAGGTTCCAGTAAAATTTTATTTACAAAAACTGGGAGCAGGGTGGATTTGGCTCATGGGCTGTTGCTGACCCCCTGCAGTAGCCTGTAAACTTGAGGGCAGGTCTCATGTTTGACTTATTCTTGAATTGGTCACAGTGCCTAGGCACAATCCTCTGTACTGTATAAGCACTTACTGTTTGCTCTTTGCAAAACAAATGAAAATAAGTTGCTTCCCTGTACACGAAGAGAAGAGAAGTACAGTGGGAATTTAGAGGTTAGAGAAACTAACCTAGAGTTGCTAGGGAAAACTCCATGAGACTTAATGAAGACAGTAACAGTTGAAGGATAGTTTGTGCCCAGTTGCAGAGGACAAGATGAGACGTTTGTATTTACTTCAGTGAACAATGTGAGGACAGCAATGCTTTTTGAACAGCAGAGGCACATATGATGGTTTTGATGATTGGGGTTGTGCTTTGAGAAGATTAATCTGGAAGCGGTGTGCGAGATGAGTTAGAGAGGGAAGAGGCAGGTGGGAAGTCTGTGTAGGGTAGCTAAAAGTATTCGGGTCGGGAATCATGGCATTATTGGGAATAGAAAGAATGAGATGGATTTACATTCTGAAAAAGGGGGTTTGGTCATAATTTTGGAAAACCACTACAAACTTTGTTCTTGAAAAGTCATAATATACATTAAAGATTTTCAGAAGACTGTAGTAAAGAAACTCTAGCTTGGTTTAATCTTATGGGTTTTAAACTTATTCGACCTTAGAACCCATTACAACAGAGGGAAGTTCTGAAGAACACACTTGGGGAATGTTTTATGTGATTTGATAGCTAATAGAATATAAGGGGTGATGGGAGAAATTGTTGAAAAAGACGGTGAGGTTTTATAATTTTTATTCAAAGTAGAAATACTTTTTTCTGATTATAAAAGAAATGCATACTTGTTATAAGAATGTAAACAATACAGAGTTAGTAAAGAATCTGAACATCATTGTCCAACTTCACTCCCCAGAAATAACCACAGACAATGAAGCTTTAAGCCTGAGTGACTGGGAGGCTTAATGGAAAGAGACAGTGAATTTATAGGGGCCAGGAAAGGCCTCATGGAATTAAGGAAGTCTGAGGACATCTTGGAAGGATGATTAAGCTGGGAGGGAGGACAGTGGGGAGAGGACAAAGGTAACAGTCTTAACAAAGGCAGGGAGACTTGAAGGTTATTGATCATGAGGGGAATAGCAGATAACTTGGTAGGTTAATTAATTGTGAACGGAGTATGATAAGAGCTTTTAAGTCTAGCAGTTGGAGGAACATTTGTTATGAACAGCACAGAGAGTGATTGAGAATATTGTAGTATGATAATAAACCTACTACTTGGATCTGTATGAATGTTCTCATGCCTGATCCTCCCTTTTGCCCTGTAACACATATGTTAAACTATCTGGTCAGAATTGGATATCTTAACAACTCTCCATTTAGGTTGCTTCCCATTTTCTGCTGTCATCAAGAATCCAGCAGTGAATATCTTTGTGTACCTATGACAGTTCTCCTAACTGTTGTCAAACTGCTTTCCAAAAGAGTTGAAACATGGGCTTTTGGCAGAGTGTGTGTGCTATTTTGCACCATTCACTTGCTCCTATCAGGGTGTGATAATTAAAGTTCTTTTTTGCTAGTTTAATAAATGAAAAGTGGTACATCATTGTTTCACTTTGCAAGGAGTTCAAATCATGGTTCCAACATATTAACCATTCATGATTTATTTTTCTTATCCGTAAAATGAAAATTCTAGACCCCTCACAAGGGATTGTGAGAACTAAATGAAGGAGTGCATTTTTATTGATTGAGACATAATAATTAAGTTATGGTCTCCCAACCAAAAATTGGGCAAAGGATATGTATAAAGAATTCATACCTGAAAAGGGAAGTCAACTGCAAAAACAAACGAATGGGAAAATGTTCAACCTTACTAATGATGTGCTTATTATTTTCATTTTATAGATGAGAAAATTAACATGGATAGGTCAGTCAGACAAAGCTATTTAAAAGTTCTTTCTTTTTCCTGTGTACCACATAGGTTTTAATCTTTGCATTCTCCAGTGCCTTGTATGTATTTGCTAAAGAGCTTTTTGAATTGATCTGAATAACTCTCTGGATAGGCTCTCCTGCATTTTCTTGGTAACTGTTGACATGTTTGTTTAGTTTGAAGGAGGAGTTCCCTGCCTGGTATGAGAAACTTGTTCTGGAAATGGTTCACCATAACACAGCCTCCTTAGAGAAGTTAGTAGATACTGCTTGGTTGGAGATCATGACCAAATATGCTGTGGGAGAAGAGTGTGATTTTGAGGTGAGTGCCTATTTTTATTTATTTTTTTAATGTGATTTGACACCCAAATGTCAGGATTGGAGCTTCCAACATAGATTATATATTTCTATGTGAGTAAAATTGTTTTACATTTGAAGTCCACTTTACTTAATATCAAATATTTTAATCACCAATTTAATTTTTTTTTTTTTTTTTTTTTAAATGTGTTGGGTTTTTGTTGCTGCGGGCGGGGGCTACTCTTCGTTGCGGTGCGAGGGCTTCTCATTGCGGTGGCTTCTCTTGCTGTGGAGCATGGGCTCTAGGTGCACGGGCTTCAGTAGTTGTGGCTCGTGGGCTCTAGAGCACAGGCTCAGTAGTTGTGGCGCACGGGCTCAGCTGCTCCATGGTGTGTGGGATCCTCCCAGACTAGGGCTCGAACCCATGTCCTCTGTGTTGACAGGTGGATTCCCAACCACTGCGCCACCAAGGAAGTCCCTAATCACCAAATTTTAGAACCATGTTTGTTATTGGGAATGTTGACTATTACAGTAATTGTTAGACTGTGTATCATTGCAACCTTGTTTTCCCTGTTTTGTCCCTTTTTGATAACTCGATGCTGTATTGGCTTTTTTTGTTTTGTCATTTTTTTTCATACTTTGTTTAAAAGACCTTTAGATATTTTTAGTCCAAATCTATGGAATCTATAGGCAAAAGATTTCATTTCCCTACAACAGTGATTGAGTTGACTGTTTTCTTTTTCTATTTAAATTTTTAAATTTTCCAGCCCATTACTAAAGGATAACTATTACTGAAGTAAATAGGTAGGATAGCTGTTACTATTACTAAAGGATTTACTAAAGTAGATAGGTAAACTGTTTACGTAACACTAAAGCAATCCCTGTATAATCCTTTGAAAACTTAAAGTAAGATTCAGGCGGAAGTGAACTAACATTTGTTGAATTTCTGTATGTACTGGATACTGGGCTAGTTGCTTTACGTAATGTCTTACAGAACCTGCACAGAAAGGTGAGGTGGTAAACAGGCACAGATGTTTAAGTAGCTTGTTCAGGTTGATATAATGTACTAGTTAGTACTAGTGATTTCATCTGTATGTAATGAAATAGCTGACTGATAGTGGCCTGGACTTCTCAAACTTTAGCTTAAATAAAATCACTTAGAGGATTACTGAATGTACATTCCTGGACCACATCCCCTGAGAACTTGATTCAAAAGGTCTAGGATAGGGCCTGAAAGTTTGCAGTTCTAACAAGCTCCAGGATGTGATGATACGAACACTCTGGGGACAACATTTTGAGTAGCATCAGCTTAACCAATGAAGACATTTGATTATCTCACATAAGTCTTCGAGGCAGGCAATTCCACGTTTGGTATAGAGGCTGAATAATATTGTCAAGGACTTAAACTCTGTCTCTCTGCCTTTCTGCTCTGCTTTACTTGGTGTGTTTGGTTTTGTCCTTAGCTTTGTTGCCTCTTGGTTGTGAAATTGTGACTGTGAGCACAATTGTTTGCTCACTCGCAATTCAGAGTGAGCAAATATCTAAGCACAGTAAGAAAATCTTTACCAGAAGCATATTCCTCCTGTCCCCTTTTATCTTTACATGTTATTGCCTAGACCATGGCTTACATAACCATCCTTAGCTGCAGTGGGGCTGAGAAAGTGAATACTCCCTTTTTTTTAAAGCCTCAAAAGAGACAGGCTGGCAAGAGAAGAGGAGGAGGGGAATGGCTTAGGTAACCCAACAATAGCCAGTAAGTCTGTGTCTATCTGGTTCCAAAGTCCTTGTTCTTTCCTTAATTTACTTTGACTCCTTGTATCTCCTAGCTACTTTTTTAAATTTTGTAATTGTCTGTGGAATCATCATTGGGTTTTAATCACACACACTGTATCATTCAGTGTCCTGGCAGGAAACAGATGGCATATTCATATTGTGTAATCGAATTGAGTTTAATAAAGGAACTACAGACAGCAGACAACAGTCTGATCTAGGTCAAGGAAAACTAACAAGGTTAAAGTACCTCATGGCTGTCAATAGTGGAGAGGCTTTACTACTTCTAAACCCCAAGTAAATGAGGGGAGGGAGTGGATACAGGAACTAGGAGAGAGTAATGTAATTGTAGAAAAGTACTTCGGTAGTGAGAAGTAACCAACCTGCTAGGGAGACAGGGGAATGAATATACCATATGATTTTCTGCTCATGCTTCCCATGGGCAGAACTCACCAAAATCTAGAGGGCAAGGGAGCCCTTTGATGTAGTTCATAAAGGTCAGCCTGTTTAAGCACAGAGCAAGGCAGAGAAGACTGGAGACAGATATGGAGTGGCAAAAGGAAGATACTCTGCACACATCTGCAAGGTGGAAGAGGAGGAGTTCCAGGAAGAGGGAGAGAGAGATTAGGGAGATAGGCCTGTCCATAAACATATGAAAAGATGTTTAAATTCATTAGTAATCTAGGAAATCAAATTGAAACCATAGTGAGATCATTTTATAGTCATCAGATTAGTAAATAAGAAAAAGTCAAAATAATGCCAAGTTTTGACAAGAATCTGGAGCTGCTCATTCACTGCTAACTATTTTGGTAAATGCTTTGGCATTATTGAATACAGTGGACCATGCCCTTTGACTAGGGTTTTTATTCTTGAGTATTTACTCTTTTTAAAAAAAATTTATGTTTGTTTGTTTGTTTATTTATGGCTGCGTTGGGTCTTCGTTTCTGTGCGAGGGCTTTCTCTAGTTGTGGCAAGCAGGGGCCACTCCTCATCGTGGTGCGCGGGCCTCTCATTATTGCGGCCTCTCTTGTTGCGGAGCACAGGCTCCAGATGCGCAGGCTCAGTAGTTGTGGCACATGGGCTTAGTTGCTCCGCGGCATGTGGGATCTTCCCAGACCAGGGCTCGCACCCGTGTCCCCTGCATTGGCAGGCAGATTCTCAACCACTGCGCCACCAGGGAAGCCCTGAGTATTCTCTTTTGGTAACTAATAATGTTGGGCACCTTATGTGCTTGTTGCTATCCTTTTATTTGTATTTTCTTTGGTGAAGTGTCTGTTCAGATCTTTGTCCATTTTAAAATTTAGTTTAAATTTAAATTGTTTATTTTCTTGTTTTTAAGTTGTGAGACTTATTATATATTCTGCATACAAATCCTTTATTAGATATGTGCTTTTGCTTTTTCTCCCAATCTAGTGCTTGTGTTTTTATTCTCTTAACAGTGTTTTTGAAGAGCACAAGTTTTTAGTTTTGATAAGCCAAATAGAAAGTACCTAACCATATCTGTAATTATGTGTAATATAAATGTTCTAAAAACTTCACTTAAAAGGTAGAGATTGTCAGATTGGATAAGAAAGCAACATGTGACTATCTGCTGCCTATAAGAAAGATACAAATAGAATAATATTAAAAGGGTGGAAAAAAGATACCATCCTAACATTAGTCAAAAGAAATCTGGTGTGGCTATATAAGTATCAGACAAAGTAGGTTTCAGGACAAAGAATCTTACCATGAATAAAGAAGCATTTTGTAATGACAGAGGGATCAGTTTATTAAGAGGGCATAGCAGTCCTTAATGTTTATGTATTTACTAATGAGAGCTTCAGAGTACATGAAGCAAAAATAGAACTACCAAAAGAAATAGACAAGTCAAAATTATAGATGGAGATTTCAGGCCCCTCCCCCTTTCTCAATAACTGGTAAAAAGAGTAGACAAAAAATCAGCCAGAATATAGAAAACCTGAATAATATTATCAACCAACTTGACCTAATTGTCATTTATAAAACATTCCACCTAATAACTGCAGAATACACATTCCTTGCAAGTGCATAGTTTATGATGGTAGACCATAGTCTGGGCCATAAAGAAAGTCAGTAAACTTACAAGGGTTCAAATCATACAAAGTATATACTCTGACCAGAATGGAATTAAATTAGAAATCAATAACAGATATCTGGAAACTCTGCAAATGATTGGAAACTAAAGAACACACCTTTAACTTACTCAGAGATTAAAGAAGAAATCAAAAGGGAAATTAGATAATATTTTAAACTGAATGAAAATGAAAATACAGTATATTAGAATTTGTGCAATACTGCTTACAGTAGTGTTTAGGAGAAATGTATAGCACTAAATATCTGTTAGAAAAAAAAAGAAAGGTCTCAAATCATTGACCTTGGCTTTTACCTTGAGAAATAAGAAAAAGAACCCAAAGGAAACAGAAGAAGAAAGGAATTAGTAAAAATCAGAGCAAAATCAATAAAATAGAAAACAGGAAAACCACAGAGGAAATCAGTGAAACCAAAAGTTGGTAATTTGAGAAGATCAATAAAGTTAATAAACCTGTAGGCAAACTCAGGTAAAAAAGAGAGACAACACGAATTAACCAATATGAAGAATTAGGTAATATCCCAACAGAGCCTACAGATATTGACAGAATAATAAGGGAAATTATTAACACCTTTATGCCAATAAATCTTACAACTTAAATGAAAACATTCCTTGAAAGACACAAACTACCAAAACTGACTGAAGAAGAAATAGAAACCTTTAATGGCCCTGTATCTATTAAATAAATTGAATTTGTCATTAAAATCATCCCACAAAGAAAACTTCAGGCCCAGATGTTAGTCACTGGTGAATTCTACCAAACATTTAAGGAAGAAATAATACCAATTCTATATGTTATTTCAGAAAATAGAAGAGGAGGGAATTCTTCACAAATCATTTTATGAGGTCAGCATTACCCTGATACGAAAACCCTATAAGCACAAGAAAAAGCCACAGACTAAGAAAAAAAGTATGTTCACAAAGCTGTCTTGTGAACCTAGATGTAAAAGTGCTAATAAAAATTTTAGCAAGTGAAATCCAGCATTATGTTAAAAGGATAATACATCATGACTAAGTGGGGTTTATCCTAAGAATGCAAGGTTTTAAATTTCTAGTTCTCCTTACTGATAAACCATATGATCATCTCCATTTACACACAAAATGCATTGGACAAAATCCAAATTCCTAATAAAAACTCCCAGAAAACTGCAAATAGAAAGAAACTTCTTCAACCTGATAATATTTACAGAATAACAACCTACAGCTAACATCATACCTAATGATAAAAGACTGAATGTCTGCTTTCCTACTCTATTTAATATTGTACTGGGGGTTCTAGTCAGAAAAAGAAGTAAAAGGCATCCAAATTGGAAAGGAAGAAGTAAAATTGCAGACAACACGATTGTCTATGTAGAAAATCTCATGGAATCTACCATATAAGGTACTAGAACTAATAAGTTGAGTTTAGCAAGGTAGCAGGATACAAGATAAATACAGTCATCCCTTGGTATCTATGGAGGATTGGTTCCAGGACCCTATGGATACCAAAATCTGCAGATGCTCAAGGCCCTTATATAAAGTGGTGTAGTGTTTGCATTTAACCTATGCACATCCTGCAGTATACTTTAAATCACCTGTAGATTACTTATAATACCTAATATACATGTAAATGCTGTGTAAATAGTTGCCAGTGTGCAGCAAATTCATATTTCGCTTTTTGGAATTTCTTTTTCTTTTCTTTCTTTCTTTTTTCTTTTTTTTTTGTTTTTAATGTTTTCGATACATGGTTGGTTAAATCCACAGATGTGGAACCCGTGGAAATGAAGGGCCCACTATACAAAAAACCAATTTGTATTTCTATGTGTTAGCAGCAAACAGTTGGAAATCGAAATTTAAAAATTCAATACCATTTATAGTAACATCAAGAAATATGGAATACTCTGGGAGTAAATCTGACAAAAGATGTGTAAGACCTATACACAAAACTATAAAACATTGCTTAGGGAAGTTAAAGAAGGCCTTAAATGATGGAGAGGTAGACTTTGTTCATTGGTCAGAAAACTAAATATTGTTAAGATGTCAGTTCTTCCCAAATTGACGTATAGATTCAACACAATAGTAAAATCCCAGCAGCTTGTTTGTAGGGATTGCCAAGCTGATTGTAATGCAAAAAACCTAGCCAGAACAACTTTGAAAAAGAACAGCAGAGTTAGAGTCCTAATGCTATCTGATTTTGAGCCTTATTGTAAAGTATTAAGACGGTGTGAAATTGGTATAAAGATAGACCAGTAGATCAGTGGAACAGAATAGCATCCGGAAATAGATGTGAGCGCACACACACACACACACACACACACACACTCTCTCTCTCTGCTGATTTTTGATAGAGGTGGAAAGGTAATTAAGTGAAGAAAAGATAGTCTTTTCAACAGATGGTTCTGGAGAATTGGATATCCATATATATAATTTATTTTTTAGAAAATGGAAATTCTTGAACTTTATTTACACATTTCTCGGGTTTGTGCAGTAGTTGCCCTTTGGCATTAGTACATTGGTACGTGAATTATGAACTAGATTGTGATCATTTTATTTTTTAAGATGTCATATTTCAACCTGGAGATCTGAGAAATAAAGTTGGAAAAAATCACTGTGCTTGACTACTTTAGAGTTTCAGTGACTTTTGTCAGGTGAGGTGGAATGTGTATTGGATAATATATTCTAAATGTTACCTTTAGGTTTCTAGTTCTTAATATCTTTTTTTTTCTTAATATTTATTTATTTATTTGGCTGCGCTGGGTCTTAGTTGTGACGTGCAGGATCTTTAGTTGCGGCGTGTGGGATCTAGTTCCCTGACCAGGGGTTGAACCTAGGCCCCCTGCATTGGGAGCGTGGAGTCTTAGCCACTGGATCACCGGGGAAGTCCCCTTAATTATTATTATTATTATTATTATTTTTAATATTTATTTATTTATGGCTGTGTTGGGTCTTCGTTTCTGTGCAAGGGCTTTCTCTAGTTGTGGCAAGTGGGGTCCACTCTTCATCGCAGTGCGCGGGCCTCTCACTGTCGCGGCCTCTCTTGTTGCGGAGCACAGGCTCCAGACGCGCAGGCTCAGTAATTGTGGCTCACGGGCCCAGCCGCTCCGCGGCATGTGGGATCTTCTCAGACCAGGGCTCGAACCCGTGTCCCCTGCATTGGCAGGCAGACTCTCAACCACTGCGCCACCAGGGAAGCCCAAGTCCCCTTAATTATTATCTTTGATTCTTTCTCCTATCTCCCTTATAGGTTGGGAAGGAAAAAATGCTAAAGGTGAGAATTGTGAAGATTCATCCTTTGGAGAAAGTGGATGAAGAGGCCACTGAGAAGAAATCTGATGGTGCCTGTGATTCTCCCTCAAGTGACAAAGAGAATTCTAGCCAAATCGCTCAGGACCATCAGAAGGAGGCAATTGTGAAAGAGGATGAAGGAAGGAGAGAGAGTATTAGTATGTATGATAGTAGCTTTCCTTAATGAGTTATGCAACTCATATTATGTGCAAATCTTTTTGAGTTCTCTAGCAATTAAATTTGTAATTGGGTTTTGTTGATATATAGACATGATTTTGTCTATTTATGATTCAGAAAACAACTAAAATACCTACAAAGTGAATCAAGATTTAAATCTCCCTACACAATTAAGACAGTTGGGAAGTCATTTCCTCTAGTTGCTTGGAAATCTATGTGCACATGCCTAGCTACTCAAGATGGGAAAGAAAGTTTGCCTTCCTTTTCTCTTTAAGTTGGAATTATGTATATGTGTGGAAGGGGGGTGATCAGAGTAGGAGGGATAAATTCTAATCCCTGTTTCTCTTCACTTTGCAAGCCAGTGTGACGGTTTTGAGATACTTCCTTTTATCTATATTCCATAACTCAAATTCCTCTCAGATGGGAGCTGCCAGAATTCTGAAACACTATGATATCTGAAAGTAATTTTTAGGGACCTGGAGACCTAACGTAATGTTTTGAAAGTTGAAGAACTGAGACATTGCCCATTGGAAAAATAAATTGTCCTCTGAGGTCGTCTTTTTTTTTTTTTAAATCTGTGTCAATAAGGAATTTGACTGGGATAGATATCTTCTGTCTCCAAAAATATGAGTACTCAAAGGGTTCATGTATATTGATCCCCCTCCCCAAGATTGTTAGAGGATCAAATTTTACCTCATTATTTAACTATTACAAAGTTTGAATTAGAACATTTCATTAGAATGTTATGCTGTATGTCTTCCATTCTATTCTTTGTCTCTCCAGATGTTTTGGATATGTGCAGATGGTTTTAAAGGAATGTTCTTATCTAGTCCCGAGGAAACTTCTGAGACTCGTCTGCCCCAGTTGTTGATGCTTCAGTTTTGTTTTCCACTCTGCATTTTGAATGCTAATGTCTATGTTTTTCAGTTTCTCTTTTCCTTCTTTTTGATACTGAAGTTTTCTAACATGTATATTACTTACAATTCCCAAGACTTGAGGTTGATAAGTGTTTTGGTTAGGTGTTGACTGATGATATGTCTTCTAACACTTCTTCTAGAATCAGATCATTGGAATACCAATGATGTGTTACAGTTGTTAGTTTTATGCCTTAAACATTGTGTACTAGGAACCCCTAGTTTTAGGCTTTGGCTTCTTTTTTAGGGTGTTATATGCCTTAGTTTAGGTTTTAATTTTGGGATATGATGTTATTGCTAGTATGTGGAAAGAATGGTAGGCAGGCTAAAGAATGTTATGATGTACTCTGAATGTTTTCAGGGGGAAAACTGATTAGAATTTCCATAGAAATATGAGAGACAAATTCCAGTATACAAAATGTTTTCTCACAAGGTAACCTTCTGCTTTATGGGGGGAAAAATGTATTAGGCAGGAACTTTTCAGTTTTGTGTTTTTAACCTCACTGTTACGAATGTCTGTGTTCTTCCTTCATCTCAGAAGAGAGCTGTCTGTCCTTCCTCTTGGTCAAGATACTTGTGCTTTGAATTCCATTCCTTCCTGCTTTCTCAAGGATTGGGTTAACTGTTATTATTCTACTCTACAGTGCTTTTAACCTTCTCTCTAATGGTTCTTCTCAACTTATAAACGAAGTCCCATTTTCTAAAAACAAAAACATACCCTCCCTTGATCCTGTTGTTCTATTTCTGTCTTACTCATTCAAGCCAAAGTTCTTGAGAATGTTGTCTCCACTTTCTGACCATCAGTTTATTCCTTATGCTATTATAGTCTAACTTCTGCCTCTTTACTCCTAAAAGTGTTCCTAATAAGGTTATGGGTGACCCCTAATTGCCAAATCCACTGATTTCTTCTTAGTCCATTTTACTTTTCTTTTACATTTAACACTGTTGGTCACTCTCAGATCTTTTAGTTTATTTGATAACCACAGTCTCCTATTTCTCTAACTACTTTTCTTTTTTTATTTCCTTTTTCCCCACTGCCATTCCTTAGATTTTTTTCATATGGTTTTGTTCTGCCTTTTTATTTTTCAATACATCATCATCTACTTGATTTCTAAGGCAGAAAACTTGGAAACCTTTAACATTCCCACATCTAGTTGGTTACCAAGTCTGTCTTCTTGACTGTTTCCTTCACCATTCTGATACATTAATCCAGGTGTTTAAGATTATATCTTCTGATTCCCTTTCTTCAGTCTCACCTTCCCATTTTATTCATTTTCTAACTGCTGAAAGTGCTTTTTCTTTTTCTTCATTTTTTCACACTAGTGCTCTTTCCAAAATGTACATCTAGTTAGATCAAAAATCCTTTGTTTCCCTAGTGTCCATAAGACAAATTCCAGCCTATATGAATGGTATACAAGGTTCGTTATAATTTATAAGCCCCTACTTACCTCTGTAGTCTGATTTTTTTAATTGTACTGTAGATCATATTCACCTGTATCTCATTATTTGCAGTCTCTGAATAAGTCATATTCTTTCTTGGTCTTCCCTGCCTATCTTCCAGACTAAATTAGACATTGCTTCTCTCTTTTTGAGTATTTTTCTCTCTAATCTAGTATTTTTCTATACCAACCTCTATTATAGTATTTACCACATTGTACTGTAATTATGTTGACCTCCTCCATAGACTTTAGCTACTTGAGGCAAGGACTTTATGATTTACCTTTGGGCCCCATCACTCAGTGCTTGGTTGCAGAGTAGGTGTTCAGTAAGATTACTGAGTGGATAAAATTAAAAGAATTATTTTTTTCACTAATTTTCTATTGATTTGACTAGATGACAGAGCACGTAGATCTCCACGAAAACTTCCTACTTCATTAAAGAAAGGAGAGAGGAAATGGGCACCTCCAAAATTTCTGCCTCACAAATATGATGTGAAACTACAAAATGAAGATAAGGTTAGTTGGCAGTTTATATTAAACCTCTTACATGTAGTAGATGTTGTTTAAGAAAATATCAAAGGTCTAGTTTTCTCGTAGAAAATGTGCTAAAGAAAAATGTAAATAAATATGTTTCTACAAACAAACTCTGAGTGGTTTCTGGTCTTTGGTAATTATGACTTTAAACTAAATTGTATTGTCTTTCCTAGGAGATAGCATGCTTTTTCCTTTTTAATAGGAATTATTAGGGTGTAAGAATAGTTTACATTTGAGCTTCAAACTTAGTTATTTGAAAAAATAAGACTCTGTTTCCAGTGGTTATGGACTTCCTGAGGAAATAGCTCTTCCCAGTTAAAAGCAGAGCAATTTGTAATATAATTAAACTCAGAAAGTGAGTTAACTCTAACCAGTGCTTTTTCAAGGAATCTGAAGCTAATAATCTAAAATGGTAAATACCCTTTAAATAAACTTAGTACTATGTTTATTGATTCTAAGATGGTCAACTTTCATATTTTTACATTTCCAGAATCAGGATATGTATCTTTTTTTTAAAAATTGAAGTATAGTTGATTTACAATGTTGTGTTAGTTTCTGGTGTACAGCAGAGTGATTCAGTTATACATATATATATGTATATTCTTTTTCATATTCATTTCCATTATAGTTTATTACAAGATATTGAATATAATTCCCTTTTTTATACAGTAGGATCTTGTTGTTTATCTTATTTTATATATAGTAGTTTGTATCTACTGGAATCAGGATATATCTCAATATCAATTGGCAAGAATTCTTTTCTTTGTGGTACATAATGTGTCTTTCATTAATACCATCTTAGATTTCATGAAATATGCCGTGTTGCTTTTGGGTACTCTTATTCCTGTATGTGTAAAATCTCATCATTAGAAAGAAGCGGGAGGGCGGCTAGGTGTGGAAGGCAGCTGCACATTTGTCTTCGTGTCTAACTGTTTTATAGAAGAAACAGCTATGGCCTGAGAAATTAAATAATTCTATCAAAGTTCCTAATTTAGTAAATGAGATTAAGAAGGATTATAACCTGGATCTCTTGCCTCTTTAGAGTGTTGTTTCTTTCCCACGTCAGAATGCTGACAAGTTTTATTTCATTTTGTCTCATTTGTTTTATAGTTAGTGACCTGAAGACATTACTGGATTGTTAGGATTTCTTTATATTTGAAAATTGGGTGTTAAATACAGTTTTTCACTAAGTTTCTTAGCTCCCGTTCAGCAAGGTGACTAGTTAAAACATTATTGCTGAGACCTCCTTGGTGGCGCAGTGGTTAAGAATCCACCTGCCAATGGCAGGGGACACAGGTTTGAGCCCTGGTACGGGAAGATCCCACATGCCGCAGAGCAACTAAGCCCGTGCGTCACAACTGCTGAGCCTGCACTCTAGAGCCTGCAAGCCACAACTACTGAAGCCTCCGCGCCTAGAGCCTGTACTCCGCAAGAGAAGCCACCGCAATGAGAAGCCCGCGCACTGCAATGAAGAGTAGACCCCGCTCGCCGCAACTAGAGAAAGCCCGCGCGCAGCAAAGAAGACCCAGTGCAGCCAAAAATAAACAACAAATAAATAAATAAAAGAAAAATGAATCCCTTATTGATGTACCTTTATGTAGTATTCCCTTCCTTTTCCCCCCTCCTTTTATAAACAATTGATGACTTTCCATTTACTTCTTTTTTTAAAAAAAAATATTTATTTATTTACTTATTTAGCTGCACCGGGTCTTAGTTGCAGCATGCAGGGTCTTCGTTGCCTCGTGTGGGATCTTTAGCTGCGGCATGCAGGCTCTTAGTTACAGCAGGCGGGATCTAGTTCCCTGACCAGGGATCAAACCTGAGCCCCCTGCATTGTCAGCATGGAGTCTTAACTGCTAGACCACCAGGAAAGTCCCTCCATTTACTTCTAAATTCTTAACAAGAGGAACTGTTGGTTCAACAGATATACCCATTTTTAGGACTTTGATACATATTGACACATTGCCTACAGATATCTTTAACGTTCTGTCTCTGAAAATTATTCTCCTTCTATCTAGTATATAAGCTATTTTATAGGTGTAATGATGAGTTTTCTGGAGAGAATATAAATGTTTGTTCTCATTGGTTAATTGCTTTTTACCCCAGTAGTGAGTTATTTTTATTTGTTAACCTAGATCATCAGTAACGTGCCAGCAGACAGCTTGATTCGTACAGAACGCCCACCAAATAAGGAGATACTTCGATACTTTATACGGCATAACGCATTACGGGCTGGTACTGGTGAAAATGCACCTTGGGTGGTAGAAGATGAATTAGTGAAGAAGTATTCCCTGCCTAGCAAGTTCAGTGACTTTCTACTTGATCCATACAAGGTAAGGTCACTTAATTTTTGGACAGCAGGATGGAACACTATTGAATGAATTTATTTTCTCTGATGGTTACAGTAGATTTTGAACTGTAACTTCAGATAATGAATTCAAATTTTTCACGTATATCTATTTCATATAGGTTGTGATTATGGGGTTGGTACGGAAGAGGCCACACTGAATATCTCCTCTTCTAATTTGACTTATATTACTATGGTTGCATAATTAAAACAAAGAAACAAATTACATGCATGTGCTTTTTTGTCTCAGATCTTTCTTGGACTGAGGTATGGTATTAAAAAAAATTATTTTTGCAAATTGATTCCTAAAAATGAAAACTGATTTTGTATGTCAGATAAGAAGATTAAATATACTGCCAGCCTTGAAAAGGACTAGGTATTGCTTTGTATGACAGATTAGTAGAAAATCTAGCACTTCTCTCTATTATTTTTCCTTTAGTTATCTCATTTGATTTTCAGAATATTCTTATAAAGTTGTATGGTATATATACATTAATTTTCATCTCTTTCTTGTAATTATGAAAAACTAAGGCTATCTTACAACTGAGTCATACAACTAAATTACTTCAATTATCTTACGTTGATATTGTTAACAAAAGTATATTGAGAAATAATTTTATTTCTTCAAACATTGGTAAAGACCTCCAATCGTAGTTTAGCATTAGCATGTTTTCTTATTCTAGACCAGCACGATCAAGCATTATCTTCCATTATGCTCTTTAAATTTTTAACATTTGTGTAAAAAGAAAAATTTAGGGATTAGTTGACTTTTTCTAGATCAGGACTAAAATTTCCATGGAACACTATTTAGTAAACCTAAACTTTTTCTTTTTATTATTATTTTTTTCATTGGCGTATAATTGCTTTACAGTGTTTTGTTAGTTTCTGCTGTACAATGAAGTGAATCAGCTATATGTATACCTATATCCCTTCCCTCTTGGACCTTCCTGCCACCCGCCATCCCACCTATCTAGGTTGTCACAGAGTACCAGGCTGAGCTCCCTGTGCTATACAGCAGGTTCCCACTAGCTATTTTACACATGGTAGAGTATTTATGTCAAACCTAATCTCCCAGTTCATCCCACCCTCCTCTTCCCCCCGTGTCCACATGTCCATTCTCTACGTCTATATCTCTATTCCTGCCCTGCAAATAGGTTCATCTGTAGATGAACCTAGAATTTTTCTAGATTCCACATATATACGTTAGTATACAATATTTGTTTTTCTCTTTCTGGCTTACTTCACTCTGTATGACAGACTCTAGGTCCATCCACATCTCTACAAATGACCCAATTTCGTTCCTTTTTATGGCTGAGTAATATTCCATTGTATATATGTACCCACGTCTTCTGTATCCATTCATCTGTTGTTGGACATTTAGGTTGTTCCCATGTCCTGGCTATTGTAAATAGTGCTGTAATGAACATTGGGGTACATGTGTCCTTTTGAATTATGGTTTTCTCAGGGTATATGCCCAGTAGTGGGATTGCTGGGTCATATGGTAGTTCTGTTTTTAGTTTTTTTAAGGAACCTCCATACTGTTTTCCACAGTGGCTGTATCAATTTACATTTCCACCAACAGTGCAAAAGTGTTCCGTTTTCTCCACACCCTCTCCAACGTTTATTGTTCGTAGATTTTTTGGTGATGGCCGTTGTGACTAGTGTGAAGTGATACCTCATTGTAGTTTTGTTTTTTTTTTTTAAACTTTTTTGGTTTTTATTTTATTTTATTTATTTATTTATGGTTGTGTTGGGTCTTCGTTTCTGTGAGAGGGCTTTCTCTAGTAGCGGCAAGTGGGGGCCACTCTTCGTCGCAGTACGCGGGCCTCTCACTATCGCGGCCTCTCTTGTTGCGG
Organism: Balaenoptera musculus; assembly: GCF_009873245.2. NCBI lineage: Eukaryota > Metazoa > Chordata > Mammalia > Artiodactyla > Balaenopteridae > Balaenoptera > Balaenoptera musculus. The sequence continues at coordinate 78,891,796 of NC_045799.1, forward strand.
AGCACAGGCTCCAGACGCGCAGGCTCAGTAGTTGTGGCTCATGGGCCTAGTTGCTCCGCGGCATGTGGGATCTTCCCAGACCAGGGCTCGCACCCGTGTCCCCTGCATTGGCAGGCAGATTCTCAACCACTGTGCCACCAGGGAAGCCCCGCATTGTAGTTTTGATTTGCATTTCTCTAATAGTCAGTGATGTTGAGCATCTTTTCATGTGCCTCTTTGCCATCTGTATGTCTTCTTTGGTGAAATGTCTATTTAGGTCTTCCACCCATTTTTTAATTGGGTTGTTTGTTTTTTGGATATTGAGCTCCATGAGCTGTTTGTATATTTTGGAGATTAATCCTTTGTCTGTTGCTTCGTTTGCAAATATTTTCTCCCATTCTGAGGGTTGTCTTTTCGTCTTGTTTATGGTTTCCTTTGCTGTGCAAAGCTTTTAAGTTTAATTAGGTCCCATTTGTTTATTTTTGGTTTTGTTTTTATTTTCATTACTCTAGGAGGTGGGTCAAAAAAGATCTTGCTGTGATTTATGTTACAGCGTTATCTTCCATTAGGCTCTTTAAATTTTTATCATTTGTGTAAAAAGAAAAATTTAGGGATTAGTTGACTTTTTCTAGATCAGGACTAAAATTTCCATAGAACACTATTTAGTAAACCTAAACTTTTTCTTAAATATTTTTATATACTGAGCGGAAATTTTAATTTGTTTTCATTTCATTGCTGTAGAGTTTTGGAACTGTGATACAGCTTTCGGTGGTTATAACAGGAACTTACTATCTTTACTGTATGAAAATTGTATATAAAATCATCTCTAAATGGGTTTTAGACTCTTGGATCATTTGAGTCCTAAATATTTTCTTCTTTTTAAATTTTACAGTTGTCTTTTATGTATTTTAGTTCAGTGATTCAAATATGTGAATAACATGAAAGAAAGACTGAGTATAATTTATGGGTAAAAGGTCTTTGGGTTTTATTAGAACAAAAAAGCTGATCCACACTTTTTGTAGGAGCCAGAGACTTAGAATTCCAGGAATTTATATCTTTTTTGTTTGTTTGTTTTGTTTTAGGAATTTATTATATCTTGAAAAGCAATTTCTGAAGAAATTGGCTACTCTGAAATTTTCTAATGAGGGCTTAAAATATTAACTTAATGAATTTTGGCTGTAATTCTGATTGAGACTAGAAGTGCAAGCTTGTTTACACTAAACTGCTGTAAGAAGGCAGCAGTGAGAGAAATTCTGCTTAGTGAGAGAAATTGAGTCATGTAAGATACCAGTCTATAAATTCAGAGCATATACTTATCTTTTAATGTATTTTGCATACCTTAAACAATAATTTCTTATTGCCCAATACTATTTGACATTTCACTGATTTTATCTTTTTGAGTTTATGTATGTTTATTTTTCCTTTTTATAAAATTGGTTTTCTCAAAGAACTTTTGGCATCTCAGCCAGGACAGAATATAGTAAAGGTACGGATAAGTAGGCCATAAAAGAGTGCTTTGGATTCTTTCCTGATCTAAAGGAAATTTAAAATAATGCAGTGGGGACTTCCTGGCGGTCCACTGGGTTAAGACTTCGCCTTCCAGTGCAGGGGGTGCAGGTTCAATCCCTAGTCAGGGGGCTAAGATCCCACATGCCTCAGAGCCAAAAAACCGAAACATATAGCAGAAGCAATATTGTAACAAATTCAATAAAGACTTTAAAAATGGTCCGCATCAAAAAAAAAAATCTTAAAAAAGATAAATAAATAAAATAAAATAATGCATTGAACATCAAAGTTGATCACATGTGATCTGCCTGTCCCAGAGGCAGTGGTTTTGAGCTTACTTTGGCAGCAGGTACATTGAAATGGGAACCAAAAGCAATAGGTTAAAATTTTTTTCTTTGGTTTTTGTAGAATTTAACGTTCTGCTAGGCTGCTGAATACAACTGCTATAGAGAGAGATGAGGTCTGGAGAGAGGAAGCAAGTTGTGAGTAATAGTTTTAGGAAAGGACCAACTGGGAGAGCTTAGGTGGGAAAGAGGAAAATTATCTAGAAATGTAGAATTTTGGAGTGTTATCTGAGTAGGGCCTAGTGTGATGCTGGGGGTGTGCTTATGGTCTTGTAAAGCCTTAGAATATAAATGACTTGAGATTAAAAGCTATCTTACTCATTTTATATCCTGTGATGTTTAGCATAGGTATAATATGTACATGGCTAGTGAATTCATTTCTTTAAGAAGTTCCATTCTGTTCATTGAGGAGAAAAATGCAACTGACAGTTGAGTTTAGGGGTAAATACTTTATAGGCCTAATGACTTGGAGGAATGATTTACAAGGCACTTGGATGATAAAATAACTGTCATCTAAGATGAAATCAGCCATCTTAGCTCGTTTCCGTATTCTAATACATTGCAGCTCTAGTGTTTTGTTAGTCTGTCCATAATGTTTTTCTTTTTTTTTTTTTTTTTGTAGCTGTGCTGCGTGGCATGCAGGATCTTAGTTCCCCAGTCAGGGATCGAACCCATGCCCCCAGCACTGGAAGCTCAGAGTCCTAACCACTGGACTGCTAGGGAATTCCCTGTCCATGTTTTGAACTCTTATTTTGGAGTGGTATATCCTAGTAAGGAAGCATTTGGTTAGAGATGTAACAAGAAAAATAACACTTTTTAAGACATTTGGATTGATTTAATATGATTATGAATACATTTTAAAACATTTTATTTTGAAATAATTTCATATAGAAAAGGTGACAAATACTATGAAGAATTTCTCTGTACTCTTTAAGTAGATTCCTCAAATTTTAACATTTACCACATATGTTTTATTTTTTCTTTTTTTTTTTTTTTTTTTTTTTTTTTAACTTGTTTTGATTTGACTCTTTGGTCATTTCAATTTATTATTTACTGCCCTCCAAGTTCTGGATTAGGAGCTATTGAGCAGATGATTTTTTAAAAAATTAATTAATTAATTAATTTGGCTGCATTGGGTCTTAGTTGGGGGATCTTTGTTGCGGTATGCGGGATCTTTTGTTGAGGCGTGTGGGCTCTTTGTTGTGGTGTGCGGGCTTCTCTCTAGTTGTGGTGTGTGAGCTCCAGAGCGCAGGCCCAGTAGTTACAGTGCACAGGGTTCTCTAGTTGCGGTGTGTGAGCTCAGTAGTTGTGGCATGCAAGCTCTCTAATTGTGGCGCAGGCTTAGTTGCCCTACGGCATGTGGGATCTTAGTTCCCCGACCAGAGATCAATCCCACGTCCCCTGAATTGGAAGGCAGATTCTTAACCACTGGACCACCAGGGGAGTCCCTATTATTTTTTTCTCTTTATACACATTATTTTTTTCTGAGCTGATGGTAGTAGGTTATAAGACAGGATGCCCTTTTACAAAATACTTGAATATGTGTTTCCTAAAAGGCAAGGATATTTTCTATAATAACTATTAGTACAGTGACCAAAATCAAGAAATTAACATGAAAATGATATTGTTATCTGATCTATAGTTTTTTTTAAAGTAAACATAATCTCAAGATTTTATTATCTTCATAATAAAACAAAATGTGAAGCTTAGAACTGGATCACTTGGCTCGTTCTCTTCTTACATCCTCCCAGCTCAAAATGCTTGCTTCTCTTAATAGCCAGCATTCTCTTAGATCTGCAGTTGGCTCAATGCATTCAAGCCTCAGCAAAATCTTCTTTGTGGTTTTATTTAGCCTTTTTCTGGAAAACCAGCTTAGTCTGTCCACCATAGCCACTCTCCTTCCTGTCATAATGTTCCTTTCCTTGGAGAATACAGAGAATCCTTGCGCTTCTTGTACTGTATCACTTTGTGGGCAGGTTTGCGACACTAATTACAGAAAGTCCAGCAGGTTTTAGAAATGGTTACCATGTATGCGAGAGCACTGTCGGTGTGGAAAGAAGTGATTTACAGTTTTTACTCAAATTTTGCCAGTTGTCCCATTAACATCCTTTTAGCCAAACATATTTTGTTTTGGCCCTAATAGGATCCAGGGTAGTATCATGTATTGCATTTACTTGTTATGTCTCTGTAGTCTTCTCTAATCTGGATTAGTCCCTCAGTTTTCCTTTGTCTTTTAAAAACCTTGGTAATTTTAAGAATACAAACCAATTATTTAGTATAATGCTCCTCAATTTAAGTTTATTTCCTCATGCTTAGTAATACCACAGAACTGATGTTGTATTCTTCTCAGTGAATCATATCAGAAGGCACATGGTTTAATTTTGTCTCATTACTAGTGATACTAATTATTATACATTTTAAAAGATGTTTCTTATCTCTCCTAATAACTGATGTTTCAAGTAAGTGTTTATAGTCTTAAGACTTTTCTTTGAATAAATTTTGGTGCTTCAAGTTTGTTTATGAATTAGACACTAGAGCAACAGTACTTTTTCCAAAAAAATTATTTATTTATTTTATTATTAATTTTTTTTTGCTCGTGTCGGGTCTTAGTTGCAGCACGCAGCATCTTCGTTGAGGCATACGGGATCTTTTGTTGCGGCGCGGGTTCTTCATTGTGGTTTGTGGGCTTCTCTCTAGTTGTGGCGTGCAGGTTTTTTCTCTTCTCTAGTTGTGGTGCATGGGTTCCAGAGTGCGTGGGCTCTAGTTGAGGCACGCAAGCTCAGTAGTTGAGGCACACGAGCTTAGTTGCCCCATGACATGTGGGATCTTAGTTCCCTGATCAGGGATCGAACTCGCATTCCCTGCACTGTAAGGTGGATTCTTTACCACTGGACCACCAGGGAAGTCCCGTAGAGCAGTAGTACTTTTAAAAATAAATTACATTAATTTCAAAGCACTTAAAAATATTCCATAGTAATACATTTCACAGATTTGCTGATAAAGGCATCTAGAGATTGAGACAAGCGCACTATTTGAATGTTGCCTTGAAACTCCTAACATCGTTTCTGGGGTGAATGAGAAGAGTGAAATAAGAATCAGAATATAGATCGCCAAAGTTTTCTAATTTAGGGTTCTGACTGCTTACTATTAAGTTAAATTTAGCATCTGAATGAGCTGCTGTAAATATTAAGTTTCTTCATTTTTATCTTATTTATTAGATTTCCTTATTTGTGGTGGTGGTTCGTTCCAGGTGACAGGGAACAAGTATGGAATTGTATACACTATTTTTCTTATAGCCTCTCATGTTGCTGATACATACGTAAATATTTTTCCCTGTTTAGCAGTTAAGAAGGGCCTTTTCCAAAAAACTATAATGCTGCTAATCCAGATGCCCATTCTTTTCTCCTTCTCTGTGCACTACTCTGGTAGATTACTTATGTTGAATGGGGGACAGGGGAGACCCTTAGCACATAAGTGGTTTTATACTTTTTCAGATTCCCCCTGAGTCCAGCCATGCCGGCTCCCATTGGCTGAGACTGCCCAGCATGCCCTATGCTGAGATGATCCAGTTACTGAAGGACTGCTCACGCGGGGAGCCGGCCTTTTGGGAGGGGGTTGGGTGAGTTAATTTCTTTCATTTTTAAGAAAAAAAGATTATGTGGTGTGGCTTGGCAAAAAAACACACCTTATAGATAAAAATGGGCTGCTGGACCATCTCATGGCTAAGCCATCCCAGCTCTTTCTTGCATTATTTCTGCATAATAGAGTGCTTCTAAGTAGAAGAAATTTATGCTAAATTTGAGTGACTTTTTAAATAGAAAGAAATATAATCAGTAAATTAAGAAGTGGCCCAATTATAATAGACCCTATAATAGACCCTATTAGATATTTATTTAAAATGGTAAAAATGAAACATAGTCTCACACTAAGCTCCTTTTTAGTGATAAATTTTATTTTAGAATGACTTTAGAGATAATCTCTTATCCTGCTCACTAGAAAGAGTATCAATCTATTATGTCTGTACTCTGAAGATTTTCCAAGGGTAGCTGAAGTGGATGATTAACTTTTGGAAGGCACATATTTGTCTTTAATTCCTGCCAGGGTAGTTTTGGGTCTTATTCGTGATTTGTAGGGTGGTCTCTGAAATATTGTTCTCTCTGGAGTTTTGGTAATATTACTGCCAACAAGAAGAATGGAATCATACATAAGCTATCTTTGCTTATCTTTTTAACATTTTAAAATACAGTTCTGGGCAACTAGAACTGAGAAATTCTTGCCTCTGGGGAAAGTGTCCCCTGAGTCACAGATAATGTTTATGTTCCATAAACTATGAAACCTCTTTGTCAGCCCATACTGAGGATGATAATTGGGGAACAAAACATCCAGTTTTGGTCAGGGAACAAAAACAGCCAGCTGGAGGAACAGTAACCTGCAATTGCCTATAGTTCTTAAAAGGCAGATTGGCCTTTAAAGTTAGAGAACTTAGCCAGAAGAAGGATTTGTTAAGTATAGCCACTCATTCATTGCAGACCATATTTCTACCTCTTGTGCTGCTTAGGTTCTATGAGTTTGTTTATCTGATGATTATATCCTTAATGTTTAAATCTTATTTGGCATTGTAGTACAACTTATTAAATTTTACTGTACCTGTTTTGTTTACTTCAACAGGAGCATAGGTGTTCTTCTGCAGCATCTCTGAGATTTATTTCACCATAACCGTTTCTCTGTTGCCTTTTTAAAGGGGTCCTAATTTCATATTCGATAGTCTTCAGCTGTTTCCTGGCCTGTAGTCTCATCTCACACTAGCCTGTCTTATCCACTGCCTCCAGACTGCTTCTTTACAAGTTAGTCCTTTCCACTCAGAAACTTAAACTCAGTAGTCTCTGAGTGCCTTTTATGTGCTTAGCTGCTTTTGGTAATGGAAGTCAAGTATTCTAGGGGTTATCTAGTCTTTCTCCTAATCACTTGAAACAAAATTTTTTTTTTTGAATTGGCTATACTTTTTCATTGCTTGGCTATTATTTCATGTAGTATGTGTTTTAACTGCCAGGCTTTTTTTCTTTGTAATTATATTTTAAAGCATCAAAATCAGCAGTGTTTTTGGTTTTGTTTTAATGCACATTTAAACAGAAACAATGGCAGGCTGATGGGTTCTAACCTATTAACTAATTCTGTATAATGGGGATAAGGTGGAGATTTTAGGAGATAGGAAAAGACGTATATCCAGGAGAGTGAGAAGGTAAATGGACTAAGGGAATGTATTGTGATTACTGAGTGGCATTCAGGATCCATTTGAGGCACCTGATTATGAATTTAAAATAAGTCCACACACTGTCATTGTCTTTTATTCTAGTCATGTTTAAGCTGAACAAGTGCAGGCTAGGAGTAACTTGATATAATAGAGCAAGAGAGACAAGGGAACCGTAGGTTTATGCAAGATTGATTGGAATGACTGACTGTGGAACTTAACCTGAGTTAAGAAGGACAAAGAAGTGAGATTGGTGAAAATGTGATAGAATTAACTGATTTAAGGGTCCTGCTGGGATTGAAGGATTGCAGAGTTGGGGTACTAAAGGGAGTGGATTTGAAAGATGTGAGGGGATGATCAAGAGAGAATTGTGTGAGTTTGAGAACTTACAGGGCTTGTAGTTTTTTTTTTTTAAATAAATAAATAAATTTATTTATTTATTTATTTTTGGCTGCGTTGGGTCTTCATTGCTGCACGCGGGCTTTCTCTAGTTGCACCGTACGGGGGCTACTCTTCATTGCAGTGTACGGGCTTCTCATTGCAGTGGCTTCTCTTGGTGTGGAACGCGGGCTCTAGGCGCGCGGGTTTTAGTAGTTGTGGCGCGTGGGCTCAGTAGTTGTGGCTCGCGGGCTCTAGAGCCCAGGCTCAGTAGTTGTGGCGCACGGGCTTAGTTGCTTTGCGGCATGTGGGATCTTCCTGGATCAGGGCTCGCACCCGTGTCCCCTGCATTGGCAGGTGGATTCTTAACCACTGCGCCACCAGGGAAGTCCCATGGGGCCTGTAGTTAGTAATGTATTCGTGGGAAAGAGTTCTTGAGGTGTGGGGCGAGGACAGAGAGGAGGTTAAGGAGCCAGGATCAGCAGGGCTCCTTATTTGTGAGCAGAGTTTTGTTGTCGTTAGTATACTTACTGATACTCTTAATAAGAAAATATGCTTCTGAATTTAAACAAAAATACTTAAGTGGTATGCTTTCTACCATTCTAAACATAGACTACCCCTAGTTGTACCAAAGGTTTAAAGGATAAAAATACAATCCTGTCTCAAAAGCAATAATTTTAAAATTCCTCAGATGTTGATATTGTCTAGATCAAGTATCCTTAGTCTGGGACCCATGGACTCTGAAATTGTATGCATGATTTTTGTATGTTTCTGGGGAAAGAGTTTATAGATTTCATTAAGGTATTTAAGAACTGCTAATCTATATATAAGCAGAAAACTAGTTATATAGCAAAAAATGCCTAATATCAGAGTATAGATGTTTTTTTTCGCCACATCGCACGACATGCGGGATCTTAGTTCCCTGACCAGGGATTGAACCCATGCCCCCTGCAGTGGAAGCATGGAGTCATAACCACTGGACCACCATGGAAGTCCCGGAGTATAGATTTTTAAGTCTGAGTATCAAGAGAATTTTGTGTTGATATGGCTAAAACATTAGCTAACATTCATGGCTTTGTTTTTTTCAGGGACAGAGTGTCTATGAAGAGAAATGAATATGTAGCTTTACCTGAATAGATGGGGAAGAGGGCCTTTAGGATGCTTAAATATTGCTTCTTTAAATTAGTTTTTAAAATTATTTTTGCTCCTGTTCTTAAATTCTAGTACATGACTCTCAACCCCTCTACTAAGAGGAAGAATACTGGATCTCCAGACAGGAAGCCCTCAAAGAAATCCAAGACAGACAACTCTTCTCTCAGTTCACCACTAAATCCTAAGTTATGGTGTCATGTACACTTGAAGAAATCCTTGAATGGCTCACCACTCAAAGTGAAGAACTCAAAGAATTCCAAATCTCCAGAAGAGCATCTGGAAGAAGTGATGAAGATGATGTCGCCCAACAAGCTACATGCTAACTTTCACATTCCTAAGAAAGGCCCACCTGGCAAGAAATCAGGGAAGCATAGTGACAAACCTTTGAAAGCAAAGGGCAGAAGCAAAGGCATCCTGAATGGACAGAAATCCACAGGGAATTCCAAATCTCCCAAAAAGGGCTTGAAGACTCCTAAAACCAAAATGAAGCAGATGACTTTGTTGGACATGGCCAAAGGCACTCAGAAGGTGACACGAGCCCCGAGGAATTCTGGGGGCACACCTAGGTCCTCTAGTAAACCTCATAAACATCTGCCTCCTGCTGCCCTCCACCTTATCGCCTACTACAAAGAAAACAAAGACAGGGAGGACAAGAAGAGCGCCCTGTCCTGTGTTATCTCCAAAACAGCTCGTCTCCTCTCTAGTGAGGATAGAGCTCGTCTCCCAGAAGAATTGCGAAGTATTGTTCAAAAACGCTTTGAGCTTCTAGAGCACAAAAAGAGATGGGCTTCTATGTCTGAAGAGCAGCGCAAAGAATATTTGAAAAAGAAACGAGAGGAACTGAAAGAAAAGTTGAAGGAGAAAGCCAAGGAACGGAGAGAGAAAGAAATGCTCGAGAAACTAGAGAAACAGAAGCGGTACGAGGACCAAGAGTTAACTGGCAAAAACCTTCCAACATTTAAATTGGTGGATACCCCTGAAGGGCTGCCCAATACACTCTTTGGGGATGTGGCCATGGTGGTGGAGTTCTTGAGCTGTTATTCTGGGTTACTCTTACCAGATGCTCAGTATCCTATTACTGCTGTGTCCCTTATGGAAGCCTTGAGTGCAGAAAAGGGTGGCTTTTTATACCTGAATAGAGTGTTGGTCATCCTCTTACAGACCTTGTTACAAGATGAAATAGCAGAAGACTATGGTGAATTGGGAATGAAGCTGTCAGAAATCCCTCTGACTCTGCATTCTGTTTCAGAGCTGGTTCGGCTCTGCTTGCGCAAATCTGACATTCAGGAAGAAAGTGAGGGCTCAGACACGGATGACAACAAAGATTCAGCACCATTTGAGGACAATGAGGTACAAGATGAGTTCCTAGAAAAGCTGGAGACCTCTGAATTTTTTGAGCTAACATCGGAAGAGAAACTGCAGATCTTGACAGCACTCTGCCACCGGATTCTCATGACATACTCAGTGCAGGACCACATGGAAACCAGGCAGCAGATGTCTGCAGAGTTATGGAAGGAACGGCTTGCTGTATTGAAGGAAGAAAATGATAAGAAGAGAGCAGAGAAACAGAAACGGAAAGAAATGGAAGCCAGAAATAAAGAAAATGGAAAAGAGGAGAATGGGTTAGGCAAAGCTGATAGGAAAAAAGAAGTCGTGAAGTTTGAGCCCCAGGTAGATATGGAAGCTGAAGACATGATCAGTGCCGTGAAGAGCAGACGGCTGCTTGCCATTCAGGCTAAGAAGGAGCGGGAAATTCAGGAGAGAGAAATGAAAGGTAAAATCTTGTGTTGAGAGAAAAGAGGAAGCCCTTTAGAAGATAGTAGAAGGAAGGAAATTACTGAGGTAATGGTAGCATCTTCGTTTGTCACAACTATTTAGTTATTTCTGTGTGTAATAACCTGACCCTTTTAGGTATGTAAGATTCTAGCAGGAGTGTTCAGCCTGGCATTCTGCAGTTAATGATAGTTTGACTTGGATTAGTGTGATGTTGGCATCTTTTCTGGCTTAGTAAAGGACCAAATCCACAAACAGACATAGTGGAGATAACATATGACCTGGGAATGGGCTGACCTGGGTACCTGCGACTTAGCTATAGTTCTTTGAGCAAGTTGCTTATCCATGCCTCAGTTTCCTCATATGCTTAAGATTGTCGTAACAAATGAATGACAAGGTATTTGAAGCCCTCAGCACAGTTGCCAACTCAGATATTAATCTTTTCCTTATTAAGATGTAAGGAAATAAAAATTTGGGGCTTTCATAGCACCATTAAGTCTGAACTTTTTAAAAAACAGCTTTAAGAAATAATTCACATACTATACTATTCATCCACGTTTATTGTACAGTTCATTGTTTTTTAATATATTCACAGATATGTGCAGCCTTTATCATAGTCAATTTTAGAACATTTTCATCACCTCAAAAAGAAACCCCATGCCCTTTAGCTATACCCATTCTCCCCAGACCTAAGCAATCACCGTCCACTGCTGTATCTCTATATTTGCCTATTCTGATACATCATATCAGTGGAGCTGTATAATAAGTATGTAGTCTTTTGTGACTGGCTTCTTTCACTTACCATGTTTTCAAGGTTCAGGCTGTAGCATGTCTCAGTACTTAATTCCTTTTTATGGCTGAATATTATTCCATTGTTTGGGTATGTCACATTTTGTTTATCCATTTATCAGTTGATGAACGTTTGGTTTGTTTTAATCATTTTTGGCTATTACGAATAATGCTGCTACAAGCACTGGTGTACAAGTTTTTGTGTGGACATATGTTTTCATTTCTCATGGGTGTATATACCTAGGGATGGATCTGCTGGATCATATGGTAGCTCTGTTTAACTGAGGAAGTCCTAGACTGTTTTTCAAAGTGGCTGCACAATTTTACATTCCTACCAGTAGTAAATGAGGGTTGTAATTTCTCCACTTGTCTGCATCTTTGCCAAAGCTTGTTATTCTATGATTCTTATTATAGCTATTCTAGTGATTGTGAATTGGTATCTCATTGTGGGTTTTTTTTTTTTAATTAATTATTTATTTATTTTTGGCTGCATTGGGTCTTCATCGCTGCGCGCGGGTTTTCTCTAGTTGGGGCGAGCGGGGGCCAGTCTTTGCTGTGGTGTGCAGGCTTCTCATTGCGGTGGCTTCTCTTGTTGTGGAGCACGGGCTCTAGGCGCGTGGGCTTCAGTAGTTGTGGCTCATGGGCTCTAGAGCGCGGGCTCAGTAGTTGTGGCGCACAGGCCTAGTTGCTCCATGGAATGTGGGATCTTCCCGGACCAGGGCTCGAACCCGTGTCCCCTGCATTGGCAGGCGGACTTCCAACCACTGAGCCACCAGGGAAGCCCTCATTGTGATTTTGATATGCATTTCCTTGATGACTAATGATGTCATCTTCTCTTGTGCCTATTTGTCTTTTGTATATCTTCTTTGGACAATATTAATTCAGATCTTTTGCCCATTTTCAAATTGGGTTATTTGTCTTTTTATTATTGAATTACAAGGGGTCTTTATATAGTCTAGATACAAATCCCTTAAGATACATGATCCACAAACATTTTCGCCCATTTTGTGTGTTTGTTCTCTTTTTACTTTCTTGATAGTGTCCATTGAAGCACAAATTTTTAAAATTTTGATGACATCCAATTTATTTATTTTTTTCTTTGGTTGGTTGTGGTTTTGGTGTCAAATCCAAGAATCTGCTGCCAAATCCAAGGTCATGAAGATTTACTCCTATGTATTCTTCTAAAAGTCTTAAGAGTTTTAGCTCTTACATTTAGGTCTTTGATTCATTTTGAGTTAATTTGACTATAGACACATCAACTTATTTCTGGCTATGTGTGTCTTTATACCAATACCACCGTGTCTTGAGTAGAATTGAGAAGCCAGAAATAAGTTGATTATTGATATAGAGAAACAAACAGAACATTTTAAATATATAATATAATTATATATATATATATATTTAAATTTTATTTATTTATTTGGCTGCGTCGGGTCTTAGTTGTGGTACGTGGGATCTTCGTTGTGTCGCGCTGGCTTCTCTAGTCGTGGCACTTGGGCTTTTCTCTAATTGTGGCACGTGGGCTCTAGAACGCATGGGCTCAGTAGTTGTGGCGCGCAGGTTTAGTTGCCCTGTGGCATGTGGGATCTTAGTTCCCCAACCAGCGATTGAACCTGCGTCCCCTGCATTGGAAGGTGGATTCTTAACCACTGGACCACCAGGGAGTCCCTGTAATGTAATTATAAAATATGTAATAAATATCAGTACTTTGCCAAGGACAGTATTTGAATTAGAGTTCAGGTCTTTTGATGTCTAGCTCAGTGCTGTAACCTCTGGAACTAAATTTGGTCTTTTTTTTTGACGACTTTCCCTAGATTGTTTTTTGTTTGTTTGTACCTGCAAGAGAAGGAGCTTTTCCTTTATTGTGATTTGGCCATTACTCTTTTTGTCATTTACCTTTGTACTGATTTCTACTGTAATCATTGTTGCAAATGTACAGCTCTATTCAGGCTAGAAAGCCATTTATTAAAAGTAACAAATACCATACCGTTCTGTTTTGGTTTTTGTCCGCACTGTGCAGCTTGCGGGATCATAGTTCCCTGACCAGGGATTGAACCTGGGCCCACGGCAGTGAAAGCACTGAGTCCTAACCACTGAACTGTCAGGGAATTCCCCCATATTGGTTTTAAATAGATGAAATTTGTCTTAAAATTTTAAGTAACATCTTTAGACTGATGCATTTTCCAGATTCTCGCTACATTGTGGATGTTGTCATCAGTAGAGTACCAGCAGTAAAATTGCTGACATTGTGAATAGCAGTGCCCTTTACTTACAGTATCAAAATTTGTGACAGTTGTGGAAAAACTTGAAAGATTCCTGGGTGTCTTTTGTTATTGAGGGAAATTTCTATCTGGATAGAATAAACTTATAAAATGAATGATCAGAAATAAATTGATTAAAACTTTTTTTTCATCATTAACAGAAGCAACTTGCTGAATAACTCAAAAAATAGTATTAAAGAGGCAATAATTACTATTATCTGCTGATGCTTCCGTGCCCTTGCTTTCTCAATTCTTTTTCTGAATTCCTCAGGACTGAAATATGTTTTATTTTGAAATAGCTATTTTGGTTTTATTCATCCTGATCATTTTGAGGATCCTGTGGCTGGTCCTGTCAGAAAATGTTTCAGTTAATTCTGTTTAAGGACTATTTTAACTTTACATTGAAAATTATCAATAAAATAAAATTAATTTATTATAAAACTAATAAGTTATTATTAATAGTTAAACTAATAATAATAATAATAATATAATAATTATTATTATTAGTTAAACTAATAATAAATTTTGGAGAGAAAAGATTTTGCACTGAGTTGATGGCTGAGACATCACCAAAATTCAAAGAACATAGAAGGAACAGATAGAAATTGCTGCCTTACACATTATTTCTTATAACAGATTAGAATTAGGAGAAGGAAACTAAGATTTCTACTTAATACCAGGCACGTCTCACTCCATATCTTATTTAAATTTGTAAGAGTAGAATTTACTAGGAAAAAACTTAATCGATTCATTTTATCTTTAACAGTGAAACTAGAACGTGAAGCTGAAGAAGAACGAATACGAAAGCACAAAGCAGCTGCTGAGAAGGCTTTCCAGGAGGGAATTGCCAAGGCAAAACTAGTCATGCGTAGGACTCCAATTGGTACAGATCGAAACCATAATAGGTGAGTTGTTAAACTTAATTTTTATCATCTTTTAGGGCTGCTATATTGTTGCTAGTTAGTACTAAGACTAGACAGGCTTCCCTGTGTGTGGATATTGGAAACAGAGTTGCTCATCACACATTTATTTGAATATTTACTGAGCCAAATGCTAGGGTTATGAAGTTAGATAAGACATGACCCTGTCCTCAAAGATACCACAGATATGAAGCTTAAATTATGGTGATAGGAGAAATGTAATCCTAATAGAAGTCTTTAAAAATGGTAAGATATTTTAAATGCATACATTGTGTGGAACCTAAAGTAGTGAAATATTAGAAGTTATAAAAATTACAGATATTAAGTGAATCTCAAATTCCCAAAATTTTAGTATTCTGTGCTTTACTTTAGGATTTGTATCTGCTGAATGTTCAGTGATATTCTGTAATCATCTTCCTCAACAATGAAGTCATCCTGTGCTCATGATCTTTCACTAACACATTAATATGTGGTTGTGATTTGTAGATACTGGCTCTTCTCAGATGAAGTTCCAGGTTTGTTCATTGAGAAAGGCTGGGTACATGACAGCATTGACTACCGATTCATCCATCACCGAAAAGACCGTGCAGACTCTGCTGATGAGGATTACTGTCCCCGTAGTATGTATATCTATTAGTTAGTTTACCCTGCTCAAGTAGGGTCAGTATTAAGACTGTCTTTCCTCTGTCACTTTTTTTCACTTGCTAAATTTCTTTATTGCCTTCTTAGGTAGATTTATTTGAGTGAGGTGGGAAGATGTGAAATGCATAGCAGAAGGAAGGAAACTTAACATTTGATTATCGACTTTGTTCCAGGCATAGCGTGAAAAGATAAAGAACTTGAATATTAGGATATTTGGGTATTAGATTTATACAAGTAGTTTTCAAACTTTGTTCCTTGGAAGTCTCTTTGTAGGTACTTCAAGGGCTGGAATTGAGGTAAGGGGCCAAGAAGGCAGTTATGTGTCTTTTTCCTCCACTTTAAAAATTCATTTATTTAATATTTATGGAGCATCTCTTTATTTGCCAACCAATTTTTCATGTGCTGTGATACAAGATAGCAAACAAGACATAAAAGGTCCTGAATGTCAATTAACTAAAATTCTAGTGAGGAGAAACACAGCAAATATGTAACTAGAAATAAGTGACTGAGAAGGGTCATGAGGGGCACTGATAATGTTTTTTTTCTTGACTTGGGTTCTGGTTACATGAGTATGTTCAGTTTGTGAAATAGAAAAGTGTACTTTTCTAAATATATATATATATGTGTGTATATATTCTTTCTTGACCTATACATAGATATGTGTGTGTGTGTATGTGTGTGTATATGTGTATATATATATATATATATATATATATATATATATATATATATATTTCTCTTTTTTTCCCCCAAGAAAGAAATTAAAAGAAAAATTTTAAATTTAAAAATACCAGATGGTTAGGTTAGATCAAGTTTTCTCAGCCTCACTGTTGTTGACATTTTGGGCCAGATAATTCTTTGTAGTGGGGGGTTGTCCTATGTGTTGTAAGTTACTTAGCAGCATCCCTGACCTCTGCCCACTGGATGCCATTAGTGACAACCAAATGTCACCAGATATTGCCAAATGTTCCCTAGGAGGCAGCATGGCTTTCTGTTGAGAACCATTGCGTTAGATGGTACATAAGCTTCCTTCCAGCTGTACTTTATATAACCTAATGAATATTGCTTCTCAGAAAGTAGTTTTCTTTCATTTTAGAGAAACTCATAACCCAAACTTTTAAACTCACAAAATCGTTAAATAAGGAAATTAGTATATAGCCCAAAACTTCAAATTTAAGGCATTTTCTTGTTGAATTACGTTATTTATTAGATTGTAGTACTTAGTAGAAAAGTCTAGTTTTGGTAGACTTTGTAAATACCCAGGTGAGGGCAGTAAATACGAAGTTAGGATCTTCAGACTTGAGAGAGATTCCAGTGGGATGAAGGACTGTGATTTTATAATGTGTCTCAAAAGCTTAATGGCTGTTTTCAGAAATCAGGTCCACACAGTTACAGCTCCCGGGAGAAGACTGGCATCTACATCCCTTCACTTCTAGAGCATCCTGGTGGATGTTGTTCCTTCATGTTTTCTAGTTCCAGCATGGCAGAGTTTCTTCAGAATTACCTGACTGAAAAGACTAAACAAGGTTATGTGTTAGTATTGTAGGGAAGATGCTGCAGGTTAAAGGGGAGAGAAGGGGAGCAGGGGAGAGAACCAATTGTAGAATTAGGTAAGGCCTCAAATACTGGTTTAAGATCTATCTATAGTAATGTCATATATTAGTATACAGGAGCTGGTTTACAAAAAAGTTAATCGTATTTGACATTTGAAGCCTCCAGGGGTAAGTTTGTAGTAGTTTATATATTTCAGTTGTGTCTACTTCACTACAGATGCCTTTATGCTAAACATCACGTACAAGGAGCAGATTATTTATTTGCTCTGAGACATTTAGTCATCTCTCTGCATTCTATTGCAATAACTTGTGATACTCTTAAACTTTGCCTGTTCAGCTGTATAGAGAGCAACTGTCTCAGATAATGTGCTGTATGTAAGATGTTTAAGAGAAATTAGCATCTGTTGTACATGTGAATATATTTAATAGGCAGCATTTGTGTTATTGGTTGTTGAATTTGCACTGTGTACTGCTTAGGTTTGAAACTAGGAATTGAGTATGTATTATATTCAGCCTAATGTATAAATTTTTCTTAGGTAAGAAAGCAAACCTAGGCAAAAATGTGAGCACGAACACACAGCATGGACCAGCTACAGAAATTGCTGTAGAGACCACTATACCCAAACAGGGGCAGAATCTATGGTAATGTGAGCATTCATCTGGCTGCTCTTTCTTTTTCTTTTTCAGTGTTAAGAAAATAATTTATATAGTGAAACCAGTGAGTTAGTGATTATCTATTAAGAGCATTTTGTGTGATTTTGATTTCTTGGATATGTAAACTCATTGCTTTAAAAGCAGACTTGATTTTTTGATAAGAATATATCTGTTTGCTTTAAGGTTTAGAATTTTATTTTTTCCTTGTAATGTAACTTTGTATATTATATGATAGATCTTACATAGCATTGGAAATGCCTTTCAGTCTGCTTGGGAATAGAAGTATTTAGGATTTTCATCTTTATTAAAGAATAAGGAATTGTAAATATAGCCATTAATCTTCCTTTGTGTCTATCCTGCTTTTAGGCAGGGAGCTAGGTTTTGAGAGGGTCCCTTCTACTTTTGTGATCGCATTAACTGCTTTAGCTGTGATCACCTTTAGTTTAATGACCTTTTGTCTTTTATTTTTTGATATAACTTTACTCTGTGAAAGGGATATGGACAAGTGTGCCTATTTACTTTATAAAATTTGTCTCATATTACATTTTATTTTTATTTATTTGTTTGTTTGTTTGCTTATTTATTTATTTGGGCCTGCTCTGAGCGGTATGTGGGATCTTATCTTAGTTCCCCGACCAGGGATCGAACCCATGCCCCCTGAAGTGGAAGCCTGGAGCCTTAACCATTGGACCGCCAGGGAAGTCCCCTCATATTACATTTTAGTAGGAAACATTGGCTCCAGTGTCGTAAGATAAAGTTAACATTAGGTCTCATGGAAACAGTAAATTGTTCTACTTCTGAGCAAGGTTGGAATTCTGCTTTCCCAACTCCCACCACCAACCCTAGATCCCTTTCTTAATGTTTGATTCTTCTTTTTTTTTTCAGAGTTAACAGGGGTTTTTTTTGGTTTTTTGTTTTTTGCCCCTACAGGTTTTTATGTGATAGTCAAAAGGAACTGGATGAGTTGCTAAACTGCCTTCACCCTCAGGGAATAAGAGAAAGTCAGCTTAAAGAGAGACTAGAGAAGAGGTAAGGGTTTTCATCTCGCTCCTCATATCTCCTCTTCAGCATTAGATATTATACATATCTTAGGGTTTTTTGTTGTTGTTGTTTATCCATAAAAGCTTAAGTAAAAATTTTAAAAGTCTATAACTCTTTTGTGTTCTTGTTGTTTGGTATTTTCTTTTAAAATATTTATTTATTTATTTATTTTGGCTGCGCGGGGTCTTAGTTGCAGCACGTGGGATCTTTGCTGTGGCTTGTTTAGTTGTGGTATGCAAGATCTTTAGTTGTGGCATGCAGGCTTCTTAGAACTAAGTGGCATGCATGTGGGATCTAGTTCCCCGACCAGGGATCGAACCCGGACCCCCTGCATTGGGAGCATGGAGTCTTACCCACTGGATCACCAGGGAAGTCCCGTTGTTTGGTATTTTCTTTTTTTTTTAATTTTTTTATTTTTTGGGTTTTTTTTTTTTTTTTTTTTTTGGTATTTTCTTGACACCTCATGCTTGTTTGGAAAAGTATGCTTTTAAACCATGTATATACAGGGTAGCAGGATTATTCATTGACTAACACGCCATACACCAGACTGAGAGCCTGATTGTAGTTAGGCAGCCTTGTAAATGCAGTTCCACATTGGTTGGTATTCAGAAGTATTCTGTTGGTATCCAGAGTAGCCCCAAAAATGCAAACAACCTAAATATTCATCAGCTGATGAATGGATAAACAAAATGTGGTATATCCGTAAATTCAGCCATGAAAAGGAACAAAGTGATGAAATATCCTAGAATGTGGGCAAACATTTTGCTGAGTCAAAGAAGCCAGACATAGAAAGGCCACATATTGTGTGATTTCATTTATATGAGACATCCACAATAGGCAAATTTATAGTCAGAAAATAGATTAGTGGTTGCCAGGGGATGAGGGATGGGGAGAACTGAGAGTGACTGCTAACCTGTATGGGATTTCTTTATGGAGTGATGAACATGTTTTGGAATTAGGTAGTTTTGATGCTTCTAAAATGTGAAAACCACTGAAAGTATAGGCTTTAAAATGGTGAGTTTAATGTTATGTGAATTATATCTCCAAGAGAAACCACGCAAACCTGCCTACAAAATTAGCATCAATATCAGTGCCATCTAGGTTTGCTAGTGTCCCTTCTGTTCTAGCAGTTGTTTCTATCAAAGCTGGGATAGGTTTTGCCTTAAGGCCACCTTTAATATCTGCATGCTTTCATGCTGGAATTTAGGTTTAATTGAAGAGAGAAGGAAAATACTGTTCAGTACATACTCTGCAATTTTGAGACACTTTCGAGAGTGATAATGGGTACATCATTGGTTTTGGTCCACTGCTTAATGTATAAATGAGTTAAAATTGTATTCAGAATCGTCCTGTCTTGATAACACTTATTAGATCAAAGAAGAAAATAAAGGGGAAATTATGTGGTAGAAGGCAATGAAAGCAGAATCCTTTATAAGAACACCAGTGAGACACAGTGAAGTTATAGTCAGAGGAAAATAATATTAAAACTCCTTATTATTAAGAATGAAAAGGGAACTTAGTACTTAACTTCGATGACCTTGAACATTAGTTTTTGGTGTAAGAAGCTAACAGTGAAGCTTATGGCCAATCCAGGGTAGAGAGTCTTATTAGAGTCTTTATTACTGTGACCTCAAAAGGTTAATCTTTAGTGTGAAAGTGAACTCTGAAGGTCCTTGTGTAGGTTTTCAGCTCAAATTCATGTTTCTTCTGTGAAGAATTCCAGGCAGACGATTTAAAGTTTGTCTCCAGTTGGTAGCAGTTTCTGGCAACTAACATAAGCAAATGCACACTCTCCCTGGAGGAGCATAACTTCAAACCAGGTGTCAAAGAATTTCCACAGATAAAATATCAAGAAACTCATGGTAAAAAAACAAAAACAAAAAACAATAAAACCCCAAAAAAACCACACAAACCAGTTACCATGAATGAGAGCTAGGTAAAGAAACACACTTCAGATACTGGAATTACCATATACAGAACAAAATGTGTGTTTTTTAAATGAATCAAGAATAAGAGAAATTTGAAATTTTGTGCGAGAAACATGAGACTATTAAACGAGAGATGAAAAGGATCTAAGTAAGTCTTCTAGAAATAAAACATGTCATTCAAGTAATTGAAATTAATAGACCGTTTTTTAAATGGTCTTTATTCCTCCTCCCCTTTGCCTCAACTTTTCTAGGTACCAGGACATTATTCATTCTATTCATCTGGCCCGGAAGCCAAATTTGGGTCTAAAATCCTGTGATGGCAACCAGGAGCTTTTAAACTTCCTTCGTAGTGATCTCATTGAAGTTGCAACAAGGTTACAAAAGGGAGGACTTGGTTATGTGGAAGAAACCTCAGAATTTGAAGCTCGGGTAAGAATATAAGGAAAACACCCTTTGAAATGTTACTCATGGAAACTCAATTTGGAATTGTTCCCTGATATTGTTCTTGACTTCCCTAGATGACCCTGGGAATCATATTTGCATTTGTCTTGAAAGACACATGTGGAACCCTAAATTCTCTATGTACATTATGATACTTTTCCTTTGTTATATTCTGCTGGTATCCAGGAAAATCTAATAGTTGGCTCAGAACCTTTGTTCAAAAAGAGCTTTACTATTAAGTTGAATGAAAACTAGTCCTAGAGTCTTAGTCATTATAACATTATTTAACCTATCCATTCCCATGTGATGCCTGTGCTATAAGGTATGAAACATTTGTGTATCCTGCTTTTGTTCATTCTCTATACTTGATCAGCTCAGTAGAGTTGTACTTGTGTTGGGCAGCACTCGTGCTGTTAAACAGGTACATTTCAGTGAAGGCACTTTTGTAGTCTTATCACTTACTGTTCAGAAGGACCCTTAAGTGTTATAGGTGAAACAGTTCAAGAGACCCCGTGTCCCACATTAGATTTTAGGTATCAAAGCTGGAGAAAAGATTGGAGAACACTGTCCGTGAGTTATCACTGTAAAAATTTTTTTGTTAACTTTAAATAATAAAGTCCACATAACTCCACACATTAATATTTGTGAGTCTTTTCAAATTGATCATTTGCATTATAACAGTGTGTTAATAGTTGTGTGATTTTTATGAGCAGTTGAACCTCCCACCGCCCTCCAATTTTCCCTCATTTATAAATACTTTCCATTTCTTTTAGTCTTTTTTTTTTTTTTCAGAATCTAAATTTGGGCCTCGGGTCACCTACATGATCTTTTTTTTTTTAAATTTTTTATTTATTTATTTTTGGCTGCGTTGGGTCTTTGTTTCTGTGCGAGGGCTTTCTCTAGTTGTGGCAAGTGGGGGCCACTCTTCATCGCGGTGCGCGGGCCTCTCACTATCGCGGCCTCCCTTGGGAGCACAGGCTCCAGACGCGCAGGCTCAGTAGTTGTGGCTCACGGGCCTAGTTGCTCCACGGCATGTGGGATCTTCCCAGACCAGGGCTCGAACCCGTGTCCCCTGCATTAGCAGGCAGATTCTCAACCACTGCGCCACCAGGGAAGCCCTCTTTTAGTCTTTAATGTCACTTTGGGGTACATAATAACGCATGGAGTTGATATGGTAAATCTTTTACTGCCAGACTTTTGTATTTCTATTTCTTTGCTATTAGAATTAACAAATTATATATGCATCTTATATATGTAACTTTTTTTCATTTGTCTGGTTATGAATTCTTGGTACATTCCCTGGGGAAAAGGTTTAAACATCTTTATTGTTCTTAAAGATTTTTTTTAGGAATTACTCAACTGAAAGAATTTTGCCTATTTGAAATATTACGGTTACTTTTTTGTTTATTTAGCAAATATCTATCAATTGCCTACTTTGTGCCAAACCCAGGCCCACACCTTGCTAACGTTGGATTATCATCATTCTCTGTTTCTCTTTGTAGTTATAAAATGGTATTTTTTTAATTGGCATGTGTTGTGTGACTGAGAAGGTAGTTTCAGTCCTTAAGAGTATGGTTTGGATCAAAGTGATTTAGCTTATGCTTCCTCATCCGTAAAATAAATGTGAGGCTTAGATGAGATCAAGTATGTAAAATGTATTATCTGGCTTATAGGTTGTAAGCTGTTAGGTTGGTAAAGTTTTACTTTCCTTCTCAGTTTTTCTTTGCCTTGAGACCGTCATTTGCACGTAGTAGGCACTCAGTCACTGAGTGTATGAATGAGTTCAGTAACTTCCTTTAAGTAGAGCAAGTTTCAGCCTCCCATGGATCCCTTCATCAGGGAAATCCAAGTAGTCGGCTACTTTCAAATGCATAAGCCATCCATTGAACTGAGGAACCCAGTTAAATTAATGTTATGTGACCAATTTGGGTCTAGGTTGATTTGAATTTAATCGAGGATTGTCTGCTTTCATCTTTCTCTTGGCCTTTTTACTCAGTCTGGTTTTTAAATCATTTTCTGTAGGTGATCTCACTAGAGAAACTGAAGGATTTTGGCGAGTGTGTGATTGCCCTTCAAGCCAGTGTCATAAAGAAATTTCTCCAAGGCTTCATGGCTCCCAAGCAAAAGAGAAGAAAACTCCAAAGCGAAGATTCAGCAAAGACTGAAGAGGTGGATGAAGAGAAAAAAATGGCAGAGGAAGCAAAGGTATTTAGCTAATGAAGATGTAGTTTTCTGACTGCGTAGAAGTATGTGATCTGGTTTTGAAATTATCTAACCCTATGCTTTTTAGTTACATAAGCACTGTTCCCTAGCCAGTGTTTGATCTTTATCACTTTCTCCAAATATTGTAGTTTTCAAACTGGTCTGTGGAGCACAGCCCTGCCTGTAGAGCTGGATAGTGTGTCAGAGTCCCCCATCCCCCTTTACCAGAGCTAATTCCTCTTTTTAAAAGGTGGTGGTTTTTAAATTTTTAAGAATTGTAAAATATACATAATGAACAACTTAGCCACTTTTACATGTATGTTTCTATGTCATTAAGTACATTCACGTTGTTCTGCAACTATTACTACCATCTGTCTCCAGAATTTTTTTATCTTCCCAAAGCAAAACTATGCCCTTTAAACACTAAACTACCCATTTCACCCTCCTGCCCAATCCCTGGCAACCATCATTTTCTTTCTGTGTCTATGAATTTGACTACTCTAGGTACCTCATATAAAGTGGAATCATACTGTATTTGTCCTTTTGTGACTGGTTTATTTAACTTCTTCAAAGTTATCTACATTGTAGCATATGCCAGAATTTCCTTCCTTTTTAAGACTGAGTAATATTCCATTGTGTGTATAGGCCACATTTTGTTTATTGGTCCATCAGTGGACACTTGGGTCACTTCCACCTTTTTTTTTTTTTTTTAATAAATTAATTTATTTTTGGCTGCGTTGGGTCTTCGTTGCTGCGCGTGGGCTTTCTCTAGTTGCGGCGAGCAGGGGCTACTCTTCGTTGCAGTGCTCTGGCTCTTCATTGTGGTGGCTTCTCTTGTTGCAGAGCACGGGCTCTAGGCACGCAGGCTTCAGTAGTTGTGGCGCGCAGGCTCGGTAGTTGTGGCTCTCGGGCTCTAGAGCGCAGACTCAGTAGTTGTGGCGCACAGGCTTAGTTGCTCCACGGCACATGGGATCTTCCTGGACCAGGGATTGAACCCATGTCCCCTGCATTGGCAGGCGGATTCTTAACCACTGCACCACCAGGGAAGTCCCGAAGGTTGTCCTTTTTGACCAAGCTTGAAGGTTCGGGAGGGATGGGGTGCACATGGAATAGTGAGGGAGGACGGGCACATCCACTTAGCCAGCCATGTCAGCTGAATCACCTCTGGTGATCAGTAGGATGACAGACATCACAGTCAGATTACCCTCACATCCAGCCAGTAATGCTGCTGTGAACATGGCTGTACAAATATCTGTTCTAGTTCCTACTTTAAATTCTTTTTGGTATATACCCAGGAGTAGAATTGCTGCATCACATAGTAATTCTATTTAATTTTTTTGTGGAACTGCCATAATGTTTTCCATAGCAGCTGCACCATTTTACATTCCCACCCGCAATGTACAGGGGTCTTAATTTCTCCACATCCTTGCCAATACTTGTAATTATCTGTCTCTTTTATAGTAGCCGTTCTAATGAGTGTGAAGTGATACCTTGTGGTTTTGATTTACATTTCCCTAATAATTGGTGATGTTGAGCGTCTTTTCATGTGCTTATTGGCTACTTATCTTTTGGGGGAAATGTCTTTCTGAGTCATTTGGCTATTTTTTAATTTTTTTGTAGGGGTGGGGTGGGGAGATGTGTGGATTCCTTATATTGTTCTGAATATTAATCCTTTATCAGATACACGATTTGCAAATATATTCTCCTATTTCGTGAGCTGCTTTTTCAGGTTTTTTTTTTTTTTTTTAGCCGTGCCGAGCAGCACGTGGGATTTTAGTTCCCTGACCAGGGATTAAACCCGTGCCCACTGCAGTGGAAATGCGGAGTCCTAACCACTGGACCACCGGGGAATTCCATGCTTTTTCATTCTGTTGATGGTGTCTTTTGATGCAAAAAGTTTTAAACTTCGATGAAGTTCAACTTACCTATTTTTTCTTTTGTTGCCTCTGCTGTTGGTGTCAAATCCAATGTCATGAAGCTTTCCCCCTGTATTTTCTTCTACAAGTTTTATAGTCTGAGCTTTTACATTTAGATCTTTGATCCATTTTGAGTTAATTTTTGTATATAGTATAAGGTAAGGGTCCAACTTCATTTTTTTGTATGTGTAAAATTCAGTTTTCTGGTTTTTTTAATTTTAGAAGTAGCTCATTGTAAGTAAATCAAATGTGAGAGGTAGATATAATATGAGACAATTCCCATTTTAGTTTCACCACACCCCCCCCCCCCAAGGATATCACTCTTTAATAGTTTGACGTGTTTCTGTGTATATACAAAGATAGTTTTGTTGGATTTTTACAGAATGGAACCCTCTGCATAATATTCTGCAGTTTTTCACTCATCAACATATCCTAGGCATCTGTCCTCTCTCTCTGTCGGTCCGTATAGATCATCCTGGTATTATTTGGGTTTTTTTGGTTGTTGTTGTTTTGTTTTTTTAACATCCTAATTCCTTATTGATGAACATTATGCTGTCTCTGGTTTTTCTTTTTTAGGATAATTAGCAGCTCCATTTTTTTCTGTTTTGTGTATTCGATTTCTGCTTAAGATTACTTGTGAAGAAAAGAATTTGAAAACACTACATTAAGGGAGCTGTCTCAGCCATTTTCCAGTGGAATACTTTCCCTTGTTTTTGACTTCCCTCCCTCCCTCCCTCCTTTCCTTTCTTTCACAAACATCTGGTAAAGGCTTGCCTGTGCCAGTCATTGTGCAAAAGTCTGGGGGTTTTGGTCATAAGTAGAAGCCAGAAGTCCTTGCTCTCAAGGAACTCTGAGTGTGAGAGATGGTTGGAGTAGAGTGACAAGTATGGTGAGAAAGAGCAGTGCTTGGCTCTCCTGTGAGGGATACCAGGGCAACTTAGAACTTCCCAGAGAGGAGAATCTATCAGCTGGATTTTTGAAGAACAGGTAGAAATTAATTAGGTTGTGGAAGGGGGGGTGGGCATAATGTTTGTTAGATTGAGCTGAAATTGCCTTCTCATCATTGACAGCTGGTACTTGTTTTGCCCTCTGAGTTTGCACAGAATGCGTTTACTCTCTAAAGCTCCTCCGGTAGTTGTACACAGTTGTCATGTTCCCCCTGGGTTTCTTCCTGAGGCCAAGAGTGATACGTGATACAAGAAAGAACATTTTGGGTGAGAGGTGAGTAGAGAGCTAAGATTCAGTTAGATAAACGTTTAACTATTAATTCATGGCATAGACTGAGATTTCACACACGTAAAGTCTTTATTGAATTTGTTACAATATTGCGACTGTTTTATGTTTTGGATTTTTGGCCAGGGAGATATGTGGGATCTTAGCTCCCCAACCAGGGATGGAACCCAGGCCCCCTGCATTGGAAGGCGAACTCTTAACCACTGAATCGCCAGGGAAGTCCTAGTATTCTTCTTGATGTGATCTTTCCTTGCCATTTCTTGACTCATAACATTTTTCTTCTCATTGGGAACTAGTAGCTGTAGAGTTCTCATTTAAGTTCTTTTTTAGTATTCAACCCCATAGCGAAGTAACCTCTTTTTAGCTTGTCATATGAGATGATTCTTTGATTGGGGAGGAAAATATGAGCACTTTGCAGATTTAACCTTGAGGCCCAGACACATAGTACACAAATGGAAAACATGGAAGAGTTTCTTGGAAAATCAATTAGGCTGCCTACTAAGTAGTTCAACAATGTTCTCCATTAAAATGGCATTATGCCCTGCAGTTCCCCACCGAAGGTCAGCCTTGCCACAGCTCTGAAATTTTCCACTGTCCTTTGCTTTGAAGGTTTCCACTTAGCATGGGCCAGGGTTTTTTCAACTGGCACTAGGTTGTTGCATGAGCTAATATCAGTCCCTAATCTGTGCTTCAGTTTCCTTATTTGTAAAAGTAGATTATCTCTCAAATCCCTTTTTGTAATAGTCAATTATTTCAAATATTTAATGTTTATTTCATTTTCTTGCATTAAATGGGAAAGATGTTGTATAATTTGGCCAAATCCTGGGTTCTGTTAGGCTCTCTGTTTGCTTTGGATGCATTTGTCCCTGATTATCTGTTTTTCCATTTTAAACGTTCTTTTATGGAAGAATATGGTCTGAAGCCTCATTATATTCTTGCCAAGATATGTTGTCTTTTTACTGTTAGGTAAAGGGATTAATGGTGACTTGCACATAAGGTGGCTTCCCCTTGATTTTGTTATACGCACTTCTACCACTTCTAACTAGGTCCCAACTTTATTTAAATATGCTAAAGAATTTGACTTTTTCATCAAAGTAGTGTGTCCAGCTTCCCAGCAGTACTGCAAAACAGAGTATTTACTTGATGCTACCGTGTTGTATGTCAAAACTTTATCTTGCTGCTGTTCCTGTGTTTTTAAAAAGTCTTCGATATGGTGGGGTTTTTTTTTTTTTTTTTTTAATGTTCTGGACTGGAATTTTGTGCAGTGGGAGGAGACTTAAGATGTTCTTTAAAATCTGAGTGCCTGTTGTTTTCACCCTCGAAATTAGAGGCTAGCTGGAGACGAGGCTGGTCTAGATGGATAACTCAGTGGATAAAACAGGATCTAATGTATAATGCCAGGAGCGTTGGATTGGGGATCGGGAGACCTGGCCCTAAATTGCTGTGAGACCTTGGGCAAACTTTCTTTTCATGAAAAATAATAAATGAACATTACACACATGTGCACAGACATTCATAGCAGTGTTTGTTATTCAGCATAGTCAAAAAGCAGAAACAATCCAAATGTCTGCCAGCTGATGAATGGATAAACAAAATGGATGTATTACTCAGCAGTTAAATGGAGTGAAGTGCTGTTATGTGCTGGGATGTGGATGAAGCTAGAGAGCATTATGCTCAGTAAAAGAAGCCAGTCACAAAAGGCCACATGTTATAGGAAATGTCAGAATCGGTAAATCTATAAAACAAAAGAAGATTGTGGTTGCCTAGGGCCGGGGAAGTGGTGGGTTAGGGGAGGGAATGGGGAATGACAAGGTTTCTTTTTTGGGTGATGAAAATGTTCTAAAATTAAGATTATGTTGATAGTTGTACAACTCTGCAAGTATATGAAAAGGCATTGACTGTACACTTTACAGGGGGAACTTGTTATCGATAGTATATAAATCATATCTCAGTAAATCTGTTTTTAAAATGAGGCTAAATAAGCTTATTCTCAAGATCTTTTCCAGTTTTTTTTTAATATATATAAATTTATTTTATTTATTTATTTTTGGCTGTGTTGGGTCTTCGTTGCTGCGTGCGGGCTTTCTCTAGTTGCAGCGAGTGGGGGCTACTCTTCATTGTGGTGCGCGGGCTTCTCACTGCGGTGGCTTCTCTTGCTGCGGAGCACGGGCTCTAGGCGCGCAGGCTCAGTAGTTGTGGCGCACGGGCTTAGTTGCTCTGAGGCAGGCTTAGTTGCTCTGAGGCGTGTGGGATCTTCCTGGGCCAGGGCTCGAACCCGTGTCCCCTGCATTGGCAGGCGGATTCTTAACCCCTGCGTCACCAGGGAAGCCCCTCTTTCAGATTTTTGTTTGTTTCTTTTAATGAGGCCACAT
The DNA here is from genome assembly GCF_009873245.2 of Balaenoptera musculus. Taxonomy (NCBI): domain Eukaryota; kingdom Metazoa; phylum Chordata; class Mammalia; order Artiodactyla; family Balaenopteridae; genus Balaenoptera; species Balaenoptera musculus. Next base: position 78,920,128 of record NC_045799.1, read on the forward strand.
GTGCTGGGTGCTCAGATTTTATAATTTATAGGAAATAAGTAAAAAGCAGTACTGTATACTGATGATTTTTTTAATGCTTTTGTGCATCTGACTGTCCACTAGAGGACAGCAAAGCCCATTTTAACCATTCCCTGGCTAATTGAGTGTTATTAATAACACTCTTTTAGGAACCGAACCTAAAATTCTTAACTATATATTCCACTGAATGAAGAGATTTGCGTTATTACAGTAAGAGAATCTGTGGTACCATGTGTCAGCTCTCCATTACATTAGGGGAGAAGACCCGCAAGGCACCTGTTGTGATTGTAGATCTTACATCCTACTGAGGAGCTCTGAAAAGGGAAGGAAGGAAATTGTGTTTCAAAGGCAGATGTTGAAATATCTGCACTGCAGGTTGGAGTAAGGAATGAGTCAGTTTCCATTAGAACTTTAGCAGCCTCTTAAATAGATTTTTTCGATGTGTTTGTTACTTATCCTTGTTATTCATAAATTTATACACACAAGGCTCTCAGTGGTTCTCTGTTTCTGTAGGAAAGAGAAAGGACAGCCTTTGGTCCCCTCCCTGAACTCTCACACCACAGCTTCAGAAGTAGCTCAACTGTCTTTGTCCCTTGGCAGCTCTATTTCAAAGCCTGTGGCCTTCCAGGGATAACGGGCCTTTCTTATAGAAGGAAGACTGTTACTTAAAATAGGCTTTTTGCCTAGTACAGGGCAGTGAAACCCAGCAGTGCTGTTGTCAGTTAGCTAGAGCTAGCCAGGTTGTATAATAAAAGTAGCCAGCATGGCTAACTTTAGTTCAGTCATGACTGAGTTAAGCAGTATGACCTCCACAAGGTAGATGAGAGTGAGATAACCTAGTCTCTCAGCTTCTGGTGTACTGCTGAAGCTTTACCTTGTCCAGCTCTGTTGTACTTTCTGACTGTCTGAGAATGATGGTCCCCTATAATGGCATTTGTTTACGTGGATGCTCACCTCATTGTTCAGGCTTTTTTAGTGCTTTGAAAACATCCCAAAAAATCACCTCTTAATTAATAAAACAGCAATACAAATAAATGAATTATCCTAAAATGGCATTTTTGTTCCTCCTCAGAATGTATATTTTATAGAGGGAGGGTTGAAAATTCCTAATTACATTTTTCTCCATCCTCTTTTACTTTGCTAATTCTAAATTAATTTGCATTTTCTGATGATGAGCGGAGGCAGTGTGGATTATGCTGAGAGTAACTGCCCTGAATGAAATCAGGCCAACCCCTGGGACTTTACAAATTTCACTTAAGTTAGAAGTTGGTGATAAAGTCAAGAGAATATTTCATATCAGTACTTAATACTTTTAAGGATTGTAGAATGCTTTATAGATACTATTTACTATTTCTAGGCCCTGTAATCTGGGATTATGGTACATATTAGTGCAGAAACTGATAATCTTACTGACCAAGCTACATGACATTGTTGCATACTAGCATTATTTACACAGTACAAGTGTTCCTGCTTTTAAATGACACTGAATCTTTAAGTGGATTTCACTAGAAGAGACCTGTTTCTAGTCATTTCCCCCTCCTTGAATTCTTTGTGTGACCTCTGGCAACTTTTTTCCACCCTTCCAAGCCTTGGTTTCTTCTGTAAGATAAGTGGGTTAGCCTGGAGGAGCTCTAGGAGGTGAACGTATCGGGATGCTCTCGTATCTTTAGCTAGTTGCAGTCCTCTCTCAGTGTATACTGTCAGTATTACGTGAAGAATCCACATTTCATGTCTTTGAAGTCATTGTAGTAATGCTGGCCTGGTTTGGTCTCTGTTTAGGTCGCATCTGCTCTGGAAAAATGGAAGACAGCAATTCGTGAAGCTCAGACTTTTTCCAGAATGCATGTTCTACTTGGGATGCTTGATGCCTGTATCAAATGGGATATGTCAGCAGAAAATGCTAGATGCAAAGTTTGTCGAAAGAAAGGTATATTTAAATCAGAGTTGCTTATCTGAGTGTATTAGGCACTAGGACTTCCATTTCCAAGATCTTTTATCCCTCAAGAATTCTGTGTACACAACTTTTAAATGTGGTGGTGGTGGTCCAGATTTTACCTTCTCCTGAAAGTCCATAAAATGCTAGTCTTTAAAGTCACACTCTCGCAAATCACAGCAGGCCCTTTGTGCCTCAGTTTTGAGTATAAAATAAGAGCAGTTGATATCGCCAATCCTTAGATTTTCTATAGGGAACAAATTAGTTTTAACTAAAATTTTAAATCTCTCGTATTATCTCTGAATTTTAGTCATCCATGAAGTAAGGTGGGTGCTACCAGTAGAGGGCAGTATTTGAACATCGTGAAGAATAGTCGGATTTGGACCTTCTGGCATGGAATCCTACAGAGCGAAGCATTTGGACTGTTTAATGCTGAGAACTTTTAGAGCCCCATTATGTGTAAAAGGAACTAGATGGCTAAAAGCCCCCCCAGTGGTTGACTTCTCAGTGGCTAAAGCTGTTTTGTGATTTACTTTACAGGGATGAAAAGACCTATGTAAAATCATTTCAGTTGCTCTAAAAACTGATGTAGAATGAAGGTTGGAGAGGGGAAATGATCATTTAAATTGGTTTGGTGTATTTTCAAATGTAGGGAAACCGAATGGTTTAGGGGAACCATATGAGTTGGGAAGCATTTGTGTGGTCGGGGAGGAGGAGGAAGGGCAGAAAATGTAATACTTCATGGGAGATTCGTCTCTTAGGGGGACAGGGGCAGCAAAAATCTCCTGCTACTGCTTGATTTTTTGCTATCTCCTAGTAGATGTTAACTGTCGTCTTCCAGCCCGGAGTAGATGTTGGGATATAAGTTAGAAGACCTGAACCCTAGATTACCTGTAGTCTAGTTAATGCTACATTTCTTTTCAGAAGATGACTGCGTTTTTTAAAATGGGGTAGCAGTGTACTAGAATGTTCGCTCTTCCATCGGGTTAATCGAGGCTGAGCAGCTCTTCCTTGCAGCTCACTGACCACTGCCACACTCCCTGCAGTGCTGTACAAGTTCATCTCCTTGCAGGTGAGGATGACAAGCTGATCTTGTGTGACGAGTGTAATAAAGCCTTCCACCTGTTTTGTCTGAGGCCGGCCCTCTATGAAGTACCAGATGGTGAATGGCAGTGCCCAGCCTGCCAGCCTGCCACTGCCAGGCGCAACTCCCGTGGCAGGTGAGAATTTCTTCTTTTAAAAACAAATAAATTAATAAATAGCTGTTATACTTGAGCTTCAGTTATTCAAACTGAATGATGCTGAGGAGCTTTAAGTTCGTCTTTTGTGTGCAGAGCCCCATCATTTAAGGTATTACAGTGGGGGCTCAAAGGGCTCTGATTTAATTTTAGCTTAATTGTCGACATTTCTAGTTTTCATTACCAGCCGTGTTTTATGTCTTCTTGGTCATACGTTCTTCTCAAATAACATATCCTTTGTCTTTTGCTTCCACTTTGCCCACTTCTTAATTTGTGATGACTTCTGCAGCCAGTCACTGCTAAAAATCCTGAAACGCATTGCCTTCCTTACCTGTACCTACTCTTTTCCTTCCTTAGCATGATTAGAATTTTGATGTCAACTTGGTGTCTTCCTCTCCCCCGTCTCCCTATTCATTCACTTGCCAGATGTTATCAATTCAGTGTCTAGATGTCTTAATGAGTCAGCGTCCTGCTGTCCATTCCCCATGGTCCCTGCTGTCATTTGGCCCTCTTCCATCTCTCATCTGGGCTCCTTCAGTGGCTTCTCAACTCTGCCTCATATCTTCCTCCCTCTTATCCATCCAGCTTTTGTGGTGATACCAGAATGGTTTACATAAGACAAAGATTTGCTTATGTCACTGTCCTGTTCAAAAACTTCGATCTTCCCCTTGTCTCTAGAATCAAGTCCAAACTCCCTAGCCTAACTTTTGAGACTCTTATTATATAATACTAGCTGATGTTTTTATGAGCCCTTGTTCCCATATTTGTGTGCTTGTTACAGGCTGTTCATTGTGCATCCTTGCCTCTTGTGCTTTCCTCCCAGCTGGGAATATTCCCTGTCCCCAGAACTCCCACCTGGCTAAACTGACCATGGCCTACCTAAAATTTCACTGCTTTTTGGAAACATCCTTAGGATTAATTGTTCCTCCTCTGTGTTCCAATTCAGCTTTCCATGTCCAAAGTTGTTTTTTGATGCATCTTGCCTTTTTGGTCAGTTTTATCCACGGCTGTCTTCCTATGAGATTGTTTCTGCCCTGAGAGTAGAGGTGGTGCTTTGTTCTTCATCCTCATCCCAGTAAGGCCAAACATAGGGCCTTGTAAAGAGGAGACGCCTAATGTTTGCCAAAGTTAATAACGTTTTCCACGTTGAAATTTGAGGTTGTAGAAGAGCAGCTTGTAAGCAGTCTGGCTTGGTGTCTCTTTGAAAGGTCAGAGCTGTTTGATCCTGACCCTGCCTAACAGCATTACTCGGTTATTTCTCACTCCATTCCAGCTACACTTAGAGAGATGAGGCTGCTGCTCTGAAATGGTGAGGCTTTGGACCAGCTGTTCTGAGCTGGGATTACCAGTGCTTTGATGTTATGGTCATCTGCAAGCTGTTTCAGCTCCTGGAAGGGGGCCATCAAGGTGGGGTAACACCTGTCTGGGCTGTTTATCCTTTCAGTCCACCCTGGCACTGGGGACAACTTTTAATACCTGAAATGTTACATTATCTGGCTGTTTTTGTGAGACAGAAGGAACAGAGTTTTGTTTTGTGTGTTGAGGGGTGGGGTTGCATTTTGGTCTTGGTTTTTGCTGCCATTAGTATCGTAGCCAGAGGGTTTGGGGCCCGATAGAGGAGACACTCTGTTAATTAAGCTTAGGTTTTCATTCTGCTTCCTGTGTCCTGGCCTAGATTCAGGTTCCCTCCCCTTAGCATGAAATCTGTCTAGTCTGTGAAGAGGGAAAAGTTGCCGCAATTTATGTGGGACTTTACCTTTCTTAGGACCCCTTTGGCCTAGATCCGTGTTCTCTACAAGTGTCTTTCCCCCCACAGGAATTATACGGAGGAGTCTGCCTCTGAGGACAGCGAAGATGATGAGAGCAATGAAGAGGAAGAAGAGGAGGAGGAGGAGGGGGAGGAAGATTATGAGGTGGCTGGTTTGCGACGTAAGTATTCAGTTTGCTTTCATAGTTAACCTCACAGTCTTCTAAGCTGACTTGGAAAGACTGGGTTGGCGGTAGATAACCCAACAAGGCCATCGTGCCATCTTTTTTTCACAAGTTGTGGTGGAGGGGCGACTGCTGCCATGTTTTAAATGGGTTTTCAAGATGCCAGTTAACTACCTTCCTAGTAGGAGGTTGGGTGGCTTGGTCTCAGAACATCAAACTATGGCAGATCCACTTGGTCCAAGATTTCATGGAATTCAAGGCCCCAGGTCTGTTTATGACGGGTCTGCTGGTTCTGAGCCCCTCAGTGTGAGGATGGGGTAACGAGGGTCTAGGCCCATGCTGTCTCTTGCAGTTCTTTTGGCCTCTGGTGCAGTGTTGCTTTTAAAGAAGTTGTTTTTTTCTGTGGTTACAGTGGTTCTTCTCTTCCCTGTAGTGTGCAGGGCTGTAGATTTGCTAGTTGAAAAGAGAAGACTTTTTTCCATGGTTTAGGCGTAGTTGTTAGGAAGGTTCAGATCTGTTTCTCTCTAGATGTCAGTAGGGGGAAAAGGCCTCATCACTTAAGCTCACCTTGTTGACTCAGTCTCTCATGTTCGTTTTTCATGAGGCTTTGAGAGTCGTGTCATTTTTGTTAAACCTTAAGTCCTGCAGTCGAGCCTTTTAACAGGCTCCCTTTTTGCAAAATATACCCTTCTTTGTAGGTTAATACAAATATAAGATTTTGATGAGCTTTTCAAGAGAGGTACGGTTCCCAAGATCATAACTCCCTGGACAGTCGTACTTGGTGGAAGGAGAGAGAGGATGTTTGGCACACCTGGTCCTTACTGTACTGGCGCTGTCAAAACCTGAGGGCTTTGGGCTTGCACCCCTGCTACTGTCTTCCCCGATCCTGCAGGGTTTTAATTTGGGACACCTACACTTCTCTCATTCCTCTAGGGCTCCTTTTGTTTTTCCCAAGGCATGATTTTTCAAGTCTCTGGGTAAGGAGACAAGTAGTCCATTAACCCTGCGTTACAGAGAGACCACGGAGTACTGCCAGAGTCGTGATTTGGATGCATGGTTGTCTGGGAACAGATTCTAAATATAGCAATGGACTGATTTTGTTTATTTTCCAAGTAATGGTTGCTTTCCACTTTCAAGTTATTCCTCTCTTTCCAGGGAATTGTTCCCTCTCCAGGTTTCTAGGGCCTTGTCTACCAAAAGGATCCAGGAAGTGTTTGGTACTTCAGAGCCTCTTGTCTACTCTGCCTTGTAGGCCACCAACCATGTGGTTCCCTAGTGCAACTCGAGGCCCTGGGCCGATGGCTGTTCCCTGCATCCAGCATTTCATCCTTGGCATCAGCTCCTTACCCTCTCTTCCTCGCCTAGTCTTTCAACTTAGTGAACCTAAAATAGTCAGTGAGGGGTCATCATGGTCTGGAAGTAGAATATAAAACATTGTTTACTGATTCTCTGTATCATTGCCTCCGTATACCCCTATCTGTGTCCAAATTGCCCCTCCCCATTTTCCAGGGGAAAATTTGCTTAGTGGAGCAGCCTTGAGCTAATCCTGATGGAGCATTGTTTCCTGAAGATTATTGAGAAATGTTGGTTTGTCTGACATTGAGCGCCTGTTGTAAACCTGAGAAACAGGCAGCCTCGGGTGCCTTTGTAGTTTTTATTCTCTCTTGGGGGATCCCGGGCAGGGCTCTTGTGGAAGTGGCCGGGCCTACTGTCTATGGTTTTTAGAAATTGCAGAAAGCAGGACTGGGCTAGCCTTAAACTGGATTCAATGAGGCAGACTTCACATAAGTACTTTACATAAGTATCAGCTTTTCTCTGAAAAGATTGTGGTGGTGAGTATAGGATAACTCTGGGAATTATGAAACAGGATCCGTTCCACACTCAGATTCCATCTTACATGTAAATACATGCATTCTCAGGCTGAGCTTGGGCTGAAGGAATTCCCAGGCAGACCCATCAGCAAGTGGCTTTTTCTCCTAAGTGAGTCAGTTTACAATTGATTCCTTCCAGGCCCTCATTCCTGAGAGTAACTGAACAGGGTGGGGACAGAGAGTGGACGTACTAAAGGAACTGGCCTTCTGAAGAGACTCTTAAAAGGTCTTTGGCAGTTGATGAAAAGTATCCATTCTTCCATCTGCTACTGCTGCCCTTGAAGTGTCCTGTGAGGTCGGCAGGAGACGGATAGCAAGAGCACCTCCTAACCAAAGGAAGCCATTGCTTTGCTTGTCCAGAGTATCACCCCTTCCATGGGCATGCTCCCTTCATCCTCAGGTCTGCTGTGAATGCATATTTTTTATTTCAGTGAGACCTCGAAAGACTGTCCGGGGCAAGCAGGGTGTCATCCCCCCTGCAGCAAGGCCAGGCCGACGACCAGGTAAGAAGCCGCATCCTACCAGGAGGTCTCGGCCGAAGGCACCACCTGTAGACGAGGCTGAGGTTGATGAGCTGGTAAGAATTATTTATCATCTGCTCTCTAGCGTTTCTGGTTCGTATCCCCCACTCCAGCATTAGGAATTCAGCAGGCAACAGGTGGGAGCCTCCCCTCCGCTCCCTCCTCCCTAACTTTGGAGACTGATGAGGCAGATGGATGGGCCTGTAGGCAAACGAGGCAGCAGGCCCTCCGGGAACAGCTATGTCCGGCATTCCCCTGCTGCAGCCTGCAAACATCTCCTCTAGTTAACAGGCAGCCTGTGACTTGTTAAGGATTTTAAAATAGTATCCATGTGTCTCCCATGGCTCAGAGGGGCTGGGTCTCCGTTGTGGGAATGTCAGCAATGTTGGAGCCTCACTTACTCTTGGGTCTTCTGCCGACAATTGTCATGGGAGGGACATTACCCTCCCCTCTGCTCCTCAACCAATGTAACTTTAGTGGTTTTACTTTAGGTTTCACTTGAAGTTTAAAGAACAGAAAGAGGCTCTTGAAAACTTGCTTCTTTTGACAGATTAAATTGGAGTTGGAGGTGGGCTGGAGGCATAAAGCAAGCCGTTAGGGTGCTCAAAGGGCATTGCAGGCACCTCCTGTGTGCCTGGCCCTAACCCCTTCAACGCTGTGCCCCTACTGCTGTGAGTCACGGCCTGTTCCTGCCACCTGGAAGGGAGGCGCGCCCCTTTCTCTTTCGCCACTTAGCTGCTGCAGGCCTGCAGGGGAGAGCCCAGGAAAGGAATTGTACCTCTTGCTTTTCTTCCCTCTGACACCCCACCCCCACAAAATTGGCTGTGGGTGGTCCCCATAACCCACCTGGCTTTCTGCAGTTGCTTGTTTAAACTCATCCACAGTGTGACCGTAATCCCAGGTCCATCTGCTCTCAGAGGGCTAGCGTCCTGGCGACAGTGGCCCTCTAGCTGGCCCCTGGCAGGACTGCTGTAATACAGCAACTGCTGCGTGTCCTCCACGGCTTCGCTCACCGTCCGCCGGGGCGGAGGCAGGTGGGCTCGTGCCCCCTGCTGAGAGCGCTGCCCGCCTGCAAGTCAGATGATTTTGACCGTCTCTGCTCCGAGAAGATGATTGACCTTTTTCTTTTCTGTGTTAAGCAGATATATGCGTTTCCTGCCCTGTCCACTCTTCTTTTCTCAGACCTGTAATAACATGTCGTCTTTCTTTGGCGCCAGGTACTTCAGACCAAGCGGAGCTCCCGGAGGCAAAGCCTGGAATTGCAGAAGTGTGAAGAGATCCTCCACAAGATCGTGAAGTACCGCTTCAGTTGGCCCTTCAGGTGAGCTCCGTGGCCTCAGGCGCAGGGGAGTAGGGCCAACCTTGCAGCTGAACCCCGAGGACACATCTCAGTGGCAGGGAAATGAGCTTCCAGACTAGCAGAGCCCGCTCTGAGTGCAAGCGAACACACTTGCTCTGCCTGCCAGTGGGCTGGTCTCAGCAGGGGGGGCGTTCTGGGGCTGGTGGTTTGATAACAAGGTTTCTGTCCATTGGATTCAGTGCTGCGCTGATCTCCCCATTCGGTTCTTCTCCACAGGGAGCCCGTGACCAGAGACGAGGCTGAGGACTACTATGACGTGATCACCCACCCTATGGACTTCCAGACAGTGCAGAACAAATGTTCCTGTGGGAGCTACCGCTCTGTGCAGGAGTTTCTTACTGACATGAAGCAAGTGTTTACCAACGCTGAGCTTTACAACTGCCGAGGCAGCCATGTCCTAGGCTGCATGGTGAAGACAGAACAGTGTCTGACGGCTCTGTTGCATAAACATCTTCCTGGCCACCCGTACGTCCGTAGGAAACGTAAGAAGTTTCCCGACCGGCTTGCTGAAGATGAAGGGGACAGTGAGCCAGAGCCCGTTGGACAGTCCAGGGGACGAAGACAGAAGAAGTAGAGAGGCAGGGGCCCTGGTAAGGGAGCTGAGGTTGGGGGAATCGAGGGAGAGAGCGAGGGAGGGGGGAGGGAGGCGAGAGAGGAAGCTGGAGAAGAACGTGGAAGGGAGGAGGTCACGGGGAGCCCAGGAATGCCTGTCATCCGAGCTTGTGCCGTGTCTCCCAAACTCTCCATGGGCCTTAATCAAGCAGAGCACTTTGGAGAGCCTAATACTGGGTTGGTGGTCTTTGCCCAGAAATACTGTGGGGGATAGATGGCCTTAACCCCCCTTTCCGAGAGTTTCCAGGACGAGTCCCAGGGTATGGCTTTTCTTGTGAACCCAATTCCTTTTCTTTCTTCTTGCCTAAGGTCCCTCCCACTTTGGCCACCACAACAGTGCCAAGCCCTCTGGTCTCCAGGGGAGGGATTACTGTATTACGTAGAAGGATGAAGGGTAATCAGGCCAACTGGGTTTTTTAATCTATATTTATACACAGTCTTGTTTCTTTAAGCCTGTGCTCTGTCTCTCCCTCCCTCCCTCTCAGGTGACGGTATCAGTGAGTGCCATACAGAATTCTGTGTTCACCAGCATCATGAAACAGTTGTGGTCTGTTGAGTTGATCTTGGCAGAGTAAAGGGATATGTCCTGTAGCCATTCCTGAGTACCCCTCCCCTTCCTTGTGACAGCTCTCTCCCCGCTCCCACCCCACCTCGCCCCCTGAAAAAAACCCTAAGGCACTTCACTCAGACTGGAGCCCTGCTTGTAACCATGCATATAACCTTTACTTTGATGGGTCTGGCCAGAGGGGTGTTGGAGCCCAGCCCACCCACATACCAGACAAGCTCTTAGGGGAGCAGAAGAAAAGCAGGAAGAATTTAAATGTTTAATTTTTTTTAAATTGACTTTTCTAGTTATTAAAAGTTGCTTGTTTCAGCAGTGATATTGTATAAAGAACATCTTGTAAAAATATTTCTGTCATCTTGCTTTAGCACATGTACAGTACAGTTTATATGATAACGTGTTTGCTTTACTTTGCCCAGTCTCCTCCCTTGGCCCATCGTCTCTCCTTTAGAGAAGTTGGGTTGGGGCTTATCAGGGCCAGCAGTGGGGACCTGGTCATGGACGCGGTCCCTCTGCCTGCCCTGGTGGCTGCTTCCGCCGCCTCTGTGTGCAGTGCCCCTGCTGTGCTGTTCTGGCCTCAGACTCAGGCTCCCCAAGAACCTGAATCTCTCAGTGCTCAGTGCCGGGGTGGGGGGCGGAGGGCAGGAGGAGGGGCTCAGCGGCCCCTTCCTACAGTGAGTCTAGCACTAGTAGTTATGTTTAGGCAGAACTTTGTAGTCTTCTTTCCCTTTTATGGCAGATTTTGATAAAAACGCAAAACAGGGTTTAATTTTCTTTTCTGTCTGCTTTGAATTTGGAAAAATGGGAGCACCTAAGCTCTTCTGTACCTATTTAAAGTAAGGGAAAAGAAGTCCACCAAGGGGATTGCAGCTCACAGAACCTGAGAATAAAGCCTCTTAAAGTGAAACTTCAAGGTGTGGTCCTATCCCCTGGCCTCCTTGCCTCCTTGGGGTTTGCTCCAGGGGCTGCTGGATAGGTTTACCATCTTGGCTCCCCCAGGCTTGGAGTTAGCACTGAAGTTACAATTTCACAATCCCAGCCGCCGACACCTGCCCTGCCTCTTACCCTAGAGCCAGTCTGTTCTTGTTAACAGTGAGAATTCCGTGTTCCCACTTCAGTGACCCCTGAGTTTTGTTGTTTTTTAAGTTGTCTTTAAGGAGGAAGGGCCCCCATTAAAGGGTAAACTTGTAATAAATTGGAATTTCAAATAAACATTATGTACTTGTGTTTATAAAGAAGAAACAATTCTGGTGAATTTTTCTTTGTGCTCTTGGAGGGTGGTGCAGTCCCGAGAGAGCGCTGGTTTCTCATGGACTCTTGGAGCCTGTTCTTCTGCAGAGGACCTCCTCTGACTTAGTCTTTTTAACCACAGGTCAGATCCATCTACTGCATTTCTTAGCTTCCAGGAGACAGTTCTGGTGCCCTGGGTAATCGAAGCCGTGACCTTCAAGCCTCTCCTGGCCTTGTCTTTGTCTCAACACCCACCCCCCTCCCCCCCATTCCATTTGAAACTTCTAAGAACTAGAAGAAAGTATTTTTTAAGGCTTCGTTATGGGAACTTGTGTAGTCCTTCACGACTTAATCTTGGGGGAAACTCTTGACATTTTAAAACACTTTTCAAGGAAAATATAAAACATACACAAAAAGAGTGGAAATAGAACAAATTCCCACCTACTCAGCTTCAACAGTTCTACTACATAGCCAATCTTGTTTTATTCATGCCTTCATTTATATTTTATGCTGGGAGTTTTTATAAAGTCAGAGTGGCTAATTTGAGTAGATCACTGCTGGCTGGCAACCTGCCTGTGGAGTTCCAGGATTTTGTAGGGCCACTGCACAATCCCATTCACTGAGAAGCGAAACTGCCAGTTCCTGACCAGCTGCACCAGGGATGGCATAAGGTAAAATAGGAAGAAATCTGAGGAGAAACCTAAGTCCTGGGTGCGGGTTCTGCCACCGACTCCCTTCGTGGCCTTGGTGAACATGGGCTTTGAGCCAGGCCTGCGCCAAGCACTCAGGGATTTTCAGTCCTGCAGGGGAGGAAGTGGTTTGCCCCAAGGTCGAACTGAATTTGACCAGCCCTCAAGCTCTGGAGGAGGGAGCTGTGTAACCTCCAGGCATTTTCCACACAGGCACGGTTGGACTTGGGGCTCCCAGCCCACCCACACCTGTGAAGTCCTATTCCTGGGGTGGGTTTCTTAGGCTACACCAGGCCAGCGCCTGTGGGGCCTTGTCACCTCATCTAGGCTCTGTATCCTGGTCCTATTCAGCCATCCCAGCCCATTCCTCCCTATCAGGAGAAACCTAACTTGGGTTGACTACTGCAAATGGAGACAAGAAAAATTTTTCCTGAGGACGGGTCTGGGTTACGCTGGCAATCAACAGAGACCAACCCCTCTTCCTGCCTACTCTTCTTTCTCCTCACACCCTGTCCCTGGGGAGGGGGCACAATCAAGGGTGGCAGTGAGCTGGTGACTGGATTCCAAAGCGGCTACTCAGGGGCGGTGGTGCTTCCACTAGGGAACCAGGTCTCCCACTTGCCTGAGAGCCAGGGTCCCCTCCGCAGGGTACCGAGCGAGACACTTAGACCAGGTAAGGGGAGAAGGCTGCTCCTCTGTTACCCCCGCCCAGGACCCCCAGGCCTTTCCACACGGGGACTGTCCTGGAGCTTCCTCCTTCAGGGTGGGACTGAGCAGAGAGTGAGGGCAGCTACTGACCCCCACCCCGGGGGCGCGGCCTCTCCTCACTCTGACCTCAGTCAAGATCACCCCTGCTGACTCCAGTGAACTTTGAATTGTTTCCCTGGAACTGATACTGACTGAGGTCAGGGCTCAGAAGTTCCTTTAAGAACAAGCACAGGCTCGGCCCCCCAGACAGGCTCAGCTGGCGTGGACACATGCACAGACGTGCTGCTCTAAGGGGCCCTGTGCTGGGCTACTAGGCCCCTGAGGGAAGGGGCGGGGGCCGGGGGCACACAGCGCACAGGCCGGCAGGTGTTGGCTTCTGAGGTGTTTCCATTGGGTTCTGGAATCTCCTTTTTGGGGGTGGGGGGAGGTCCCACTGTGGGACCGGTTTCTCTGGACAAAACCGCCCTAGGTTTTGTAACGCCCACCCTGTTCCTCTCACCCCATGCCCCGATGGACTCCATGGTGTGAAGTCACAGGCTCTGGAGGCCACAGTCTCCCTGGCTGTGTGAACTTGAGCCAACCGAGCCCTTCAAACACTTCCCTTGTCTGCAAAACGGGGAGAGGAGGATCAGATGGAGGACTTCTGTAAAAGGTCTTTAATAACGTTTCCTTCTTCCTTTTCCTCTAGGGTCTGGGACTTTTCCATAATGTCGTCCAGCGCTGAGAAGCCTTAGCTGGCAAGGCCCGCCCACCCGCCCTCCCTCCCAGGTCCTGGCCTATGTGAACCATCTCAGCCTCAAAGCAGAGCCCCCCTGGGGCCTGTCCTGATTGCACGCCCCCCACCCCCCACCATCCCAGTTGTCCTGGAAGCCAGTCTTGTTTCCGCTGAGTGGGACACAGCCAAGTGCCCACTGACTGGCAAGGACTTGGGTGAACTGGTGCCACTCCTGATGCTCGCCCTCCCCTCCACCCTTGGCCCATACACATCACTTGCCTTTCTCCTCCCGTTTCCAGAATCCTCTCCTTTGCCTCCGGCTGCCCCTGCCCTGGTGCAGGCCCTCAGCAGTTTCAGGTCGGCTCCCCGCAAACCTGGCCTGTTAAGCCCGGCTCGGTGCAGCCACTCCCCCTCCCACTCCCACCTTGGGCCCCTGTCACCTTCATTAAGCTCATTCTGTTTCTCAGTCAGGGACCCTCCCCCGGCGAGTTGCCACGTGTTAGGGTCACTTGGTTTCACTGGTCAGAGAAGGCACGAGGACTTAACCTGTGTCTATGAGAAGGGAAGGATTTAGATTGGGGGGGGGGCGGGGGCGCATTCCACCTGCCAGCAGCAAAGGTGTGAGGGCTGCGAAATTCCCTTAGGGGTCAGTACTGTCCCTTGTGAGGGACAGCCCTCTCCCCCCTCACCTCCTGAGGGAGCTGATGCCACCTGTTTGATCTCCATTTGGTTTCTTTCTTGTTGCTGTGAGATTGGTGGTTGGTGCAGGGTAAAGGGCTCTGGCTGGAGAGGTGCTGGGTTTGGGGGCTCAGCCCTACTGTGATATGAAGCAGTTGACCTTGGGCCTCCCCTTGGCTGGCAGTGGGGCTGGACCCTGGGGCCTCCTGACAGTGACACTGAACGTGTCATGCACCCAGGGACAGGAACCAAGACCCTCACCTGGCTGGAGTCACAGTGGCCAAAGCAGAGGCTAAGATAGGACGCTGAGGTCTGACTCCACGCTGACAGGGTCTCCGGGACGGCCACACACGGAGGTGGCGCAGGTCCTGGCAGCCCCAGGGCCTCCCCGGCACACAGATAGGCGCAGTACCTTTTCCTATCCCGGCACACGAATGTGGGAGCTGCCTCAGGGGAGCCATGTGCATGCCCCAGCACCTGCCCCGTTTCTCACTGCTGTGCTCACACCTCAAACCTTTCCGCAGCCCTTTAGGAGCTAGGGACCCAATCTCCACTATCTTCAAGGGCTGTCTCTATGCCTGTGTTTGCTACCAAGATGCCCATATAACAGTCCAGCCCCATCTCCACCCAGAGGGACGAGAGGGTGGTGTGCCCTGACTAGGGCCCCAAGGAGTGAAGTGGCCACATCACATCAGCAATCTTCAGAGGCAATGAGGACAGTCAGCTGGGCCTTGGCCCTCAGGCCCCAGAGAGGGGACAGCAGGATGGGCCAGAAAGACAGTGGGAACAGATCCTGAGCCTCCAAGGAAAACTTTGAGATAGGCTGATGCCCTCATTTTTTATACAAAATGAGGAAAGCAGAGTCTTACCCACAGCCCCCAAACAGGCTAGACTCCCCCCGGCCAGAGGGCGGGGACAGTGTCATCCCAGGGGATTCCCTGAGTATCCCAGCAGGCATCCCAGTCTCACTTTGGGAAACAGGAACCCAGGGCTCAGAGAGGCAAGCAGGTTGCCAAAAGGAGCAAAGAGGAGAAGAATCTGGGACTCCTGCAAAACACAGCTGTTTCACAGCAGGATGTCCTCCCCATTGATGGAGAGCCAGAAAACGGGGTCAGGGGATGAGCCCAGAACTCACCACCAGCTCTGCTCACAAGGGAGACTCCTGCAGGGCCCTCACCCTCCTACCTTCCCCCTTCCCAGTCCAGAGAAGACTCAGCGGTGCCACACGGGGGTTTATTCTAGTCACAGCTTCCAGAGAAACTCAACAATAAATTACATCATTAAATAAACTCTGCTGGACCACACCCCCTTCTACCCCTCCCCATCTCCACATGCCCCCACCCCCAGGGCCCTGCGGGGGACTCAGCCAGGCCCACCCCCTTGCACTAGGTGACAGGGGAGTGAGCCTCACTGGGTCCTGACACGTGAGGGTTGAAGGAGAGTCTCCCCGCCCTGGTCCTCGGCCCCTCGCACTCACTTGCCTGACCTTGACAGCTGGGCAGCTGCTAGTCAGCTGTCTCCTCCGGAGGGGGGCTAGGAGGGGGCAACAGCCGCCCCACGCAGGCCTGTGTCCCTAGAGGTGTGTGGGGTTCTCCAGAGAAGGATCCGTCTTAGTCATGTGCAAGACCACGGTAGGGGCCTTGTAGTGGCAGTGGGTGCCACGGCCATAGCCCCCGGGGGCCCGGCAGGTCTTTGCCCGCGCCCGGCCAGCTGCCATCTTGCGGTGGCACAGGCTCTGCCAGGTCTGGAAAGTCTTGGAGCTCCATACCCAGACGCCGCTGGTGATGCCCACCACCAGCGACATGAAGATTTTGAGCATAAAGACAGCCACGGTGGGCACTGAGCCCCCTTGCAGCGAGCAGTCCCTCCAGCCACCGGGTGTGGTGGCTGCCGAGCAGGGCTGCTCTGTGGCCCGCAAGCGCCAGAAGTCCATGTTGAGGCGTTCATAGACGTAGCACACAATGACGCAGGTGGCGGGCACAGTGTAGAGGATGGAGAAGACTCCAATCTTGACCATGAGCTTCTCCAGCTTCTCTGTGTTGGTGCCCCCTGTCTTCATGATCTTGCGGATGTGGAAGAGGGCCACAAAGCCGGTCAGGAGGAAGCTCGTGCCCAGCACCAGGTAGCAGGAGAGGGGTACCAGCACGAAGCCCGTGAGCGCCCCGGCATCCATGCTGGCCACGTAACAGAGCCCAGTCAGCTCATCCCCTGCCACCTTGCGCAGAGTCAGGATAACGATGGTCTTGAGAGCCGGCAGCCCCCAGGCCGCCATGTGGAAGTAGCTGCCGTGGGCCTCGATGGCCTCGTGGCCCCACTTCTTGCCAGCCGCCAGGAACCAGGTGAGGGTCAGCACCACCCACCACAGCGAGCTGGCCATGCCGAAGTAGTAGAGCAGCAGGAAGACGAGGGTGCAGCCCGTGTTCTCCAGGCCCTCCTGGATCACGTAGAGCGCACCCGCCTCCTGGTCGCAAGCCACGCTCTGGGCCCCAGCCACAGCCCGGATGAGGAAGGCTAGCGAGTAGACGTTGTAGCACATGGAAAGGAAGATGATGGGGCGCTCCGGGTACTGGAAGCGGTGAGGTTCCAGCAAGAAGGTGAGCACGGTAAAGGCGGTGGAGAAGAAGCACAGCGCCGACCACACGGCCATCCAGACGAGCGCGAAGTCCTTGTCGCGCCGCGACCAGAACACCTCGACGCCCGGCCCGCAGCGCGGCGCGCACGAGCGGCTCTTCTCCACGTACTGGAACTTCTCGGGGTTCTCGCAGGTGCCGCCGGCGGCGCCTAGGGCGGCGTCGCCGGGGGGCCGCGCGGGCCGCGGCGCCACGGGCAGCATGCCCAGCCCCTTGTGGGGCTCGGCGGGGCCGGCCGTGGCGTTCTCGGGCGCCTCCATGCAGAGCGCGTGCGGGTCGTTGCGCGTGGGCAGCCGCGCGCAGTCCAGCGAGTCCGGCCAGCCGAAGTTGAACTGCTCCATGATGGGCGCGCAGCGCAGGCGCGCCTGCTCGCACATGGGCCGGCAGGCGGGGATGGGCGTCGAGACCTGGTCGGTGCACATGGGCGCGTAGAGCGAGCACAGGAAGAAGCGCAGGTGGCTGTGGCAGCCGTACTGCACGAGAGGCGCGAACTCGGCCAGCTCGGCGGCCGCCTCGCCCTGCGACGTGTGGCCCAGCAGGTTGGGCATGCGGGTCAGGTTGTAGCCGATGCCGCGGCACATGGGGATCTCCACCGCCTGGCACGGCGCCGGCCCGCGCCCGCGCTCCGGGTCGAAGCGGCCGATCTCCAGAGCCGCGCCGCCCGCCGCCAGCAGCTGCCACAGCAGCAGCGCCCGGCGGAGCGGCGGCACGGCCATCCCGGGCGGCCCCAGCCGAGGGCGGGAGGGCGGCCTCGCCTCACTCTGGCCGCGCCGTCCGGCGCCCCCGTGCCCGCCCGCCACGTCGCGGGGCGCGGGCCATAGCCGAGCTGGCCGCGTGTGTCAGGGCGCGGCCGGGCGCCCTGGGCAGCGAGCGGGGAAGCCGCCGGAGGGAAAGGAGGCGCCGAGCTGCCGAACCGCCGCCACTCGAACGGCCGCCGAGCCAGAGCGTGCCCCGCCTCCCGGGGCCGCGGCTACAAGCCTCGGGGCGGGGCGCCGGGCGGACACGCCCAGGGGCGTGCCATCAGCGCGCAGGGCACGCCCCCAGCCGGGCTTTAAAGGCGCCGCATCTCGCAGCTGCGCGGGGAGGCACCAACCCGAGCGCAGTCTGGCGGGGCGGGGTGTACAAGCGACCTCGTCTGCCCGCTCACACTCGGTTCTTCCCCTTCTGAGTGGGTTGCTGCCCAACCTCTCCCCGCGACAAGACAGTCAGCCGGAGGATTTCCCTGCCACCGTACCGCATCACCTCTTTTTACCCCAGGCAGGACGATTTCTAAGGCTTTTACGCGTGGGACGCCTCGACCGTGTACTCTGGGACAGTTCAAGTGCAGCCTCTGCTTCTTCACTAGTTGTATGTGGCTTTGGGCTCTTCGCTCTGTTTCCTTTTCTGTAAAACCGGCAGATAATCCTGTAGAAATGAACAATTCATTTGTTGCTCACGTGCTACTTACCCGTCACACTGCGCACTTGACCTCATTGTCTCTCTCCGCAGTCCAGGAATGGTACCTTCTCCCCTTCCCAGGTGGGCCTCGGGGGAGGTGTCACCCTATCCGCGGGAGGTTCTGCTGTCTAGGGTGCCCCTTGACGCCTCGGGACCGCTTGAAAACTGCTTCACACAGAGCTGGAGGACCCCGTCTCCCTCTGCCCCCTCCCCTCCTGTCCTCTGCGCTCCCTTGGTACAGGTTTTCCCCTGTGAATTCCTCTCGGCCCAGAGAGCCTGCCGCTCTCTGCCTGAACCACGTCCACCACCCCCTTCCCGCCCCCGCCAGGCCCCCCAGACAGCAGAGCAGGGGACCGCGTACAGTGACACCTGTGGAATATTTTAATTCACTTCATACCCTCCTCACCTAAGCCAGATAGCTGTCAGGAAGATAACCAGCTTACTCACTCTGCTTCCACCGGCAGCAGCGAAACCGCGGGGAGCGGGGAGGACTGCCTTTCCCCTTGTACAGATGGAACGAATCAAGACAGTCCTAGGAATATGACTTGGCCTCGTTGTGACCGGTGACAATAAGTGAGTGAGGTCTGAGACTGCGACCCCTGAGCTGCCAACACCACCCCACTCATCCACCCTCAGGTTGGGAAGGTGTTTCTGAGAGGCTGAGGTTGCCCGGGGCCGCCTGGAGTCCCAAAGGCCCTCCGCCCTCCCGCCTCTGCCCAGCCAGGTTCCCACCATGGTTCCCGGGTAGCTTTGTGGGTGAAACCCGAGTGCCATCCAGCACGCCACCCAAAGGGCCTTGCTCTGGTCTGAAGCTCCCTGAGACACTGCCTCCCTCCTCCATGGCCCACCCCCGTCTGCCCTCACCCCCTTGGCCTAGAGGTACCTGGAAGACTCAGACTCAGCTTCCGCGTGAGCGCTCGGCATAGGTCCAGCCCTAGCAGCTGCTCAGGGGTGCCAAGCAGATGAAGGACTGAGGGAGTGACCTGCACTGCAGGGGGCCTCGGAAACTGGTCAAGGACCCACGGTGAGCCAAGTGGGCCCTGGGCCAGGCATTTTACACAGTGACTTTTTATTATTTTTTTTTTATTTTTGGCTGAGTTGGGTCTTTGTTGCTGCACACGGGCTTTCTCTAGCTGTGGTGAGCGGGGGCTACTCTTCGTTGCGGTGCACAGGCTTCTCATTGCGGTGGCTTCTCTTGTTGCAGAGCACGGGCTCTAGGCACGCGGGCTTCAGGAGTTGTGGCTCGTGGGCTCTGGAGCGCAGGCTCAGTAGTTGTGGCGCATGGGCTTAGTTGCTCCGCAGCATGTGGGATCTTCCCGGACCAGGGCTCGAACCCTTGTCCCCTGCACTGGCAGGCAGATTCTTAACCATGGCGCCACCAGAGAAGCCCTACACAGTGACTTTTTAAACTCTCATAACAGCCCTGCAAGGAATTCTGTGCCCATTTTACAGATGAGAAATTGAGGCTCAGAAAACTCAAGAGGGGCTTCCTTGGTGGCACAGTGGTTAAGAATCCGCCTGCCAATGCAGGGGACACGAGTTCGAGCCCTGGTCTGGGAAGATCCCACATGCTGCAGAGCAACTAAGCCTGTGCGCCACAACTTCTGAGCCCACGTGCCATAACTACTGAAGCCCGCATGCCTAGAGCCCGTGCTCTGCAACAAGAGAAGCCACCGCAATGAGAAGCCTGTGCACCGCAACGAAGAGTAGCCCCCGCTCACCACAGCTAGAGAAAGCCCGTGTGCAGCAACAAAGACCCAACTCAGCCAAAAATAAATAAATAAAATAAATAAAATTAAAAAAAAAAAAAAGAAAACTCAAGATATTTGCCTGGGATTACACACCTCACAAGGGTCAGGGATGGCATTCAGGCTCTTCTACTGCATGAGGCTGCCTGTCACCACCAGAGCAAGGGCACCTGCCCAGCTGGCCCTGCTCGGCCAACACTGCTCTGCTGTAGAGCGTGGCATGTGGTGGAGGCACAGCAAGGAGTCGGGGCAGCAGCTGTAATTAGTGCTCACCTCCTCTTAGAGCTGTGCTGGATCAGGGAAGGGAGAGGACCCAGCCTCTCGCTCTCCAAGACGACCCAAGAGACTGGGACTCCATGGAGATGCAGCCAGCCCTGTGCCCTGCAAGAAATACAAACTCGGCCCACCTGAGCCGGGAGAGCCGCAGCGGCAAGCTCCTGAACTTCCCAAAGAGGAAGCACAGAAATAGGGTAACTTTGAAAAAAGGACCTGGCTTCGACCACCTAGTCAAGGAGGTTCCTGAAATGCCAGTGGCAGCTTCCCGTTGCCCAGGGTGAAGGTCATGCTCCTGGGGACGGCAGCAGAAGCCCTTCCAGGCGTAGCCCCCATCCGCCTCTTCCTTTCCTGCCACGACCAACTCCTTGGAAACCCATGCCATGCCATGCCTCCAATCTCCCCAGCCCAGAAGGCCCTTCTCTTCTGCTCTGTTGGGCACACCAGCCTCCTAGGGGTAGCCCCCCAGCTCTCCTGGATGGGGCTGGAGGCTCTGCTCTGTGGGCCCAGAGTCCTTGCCCACCCACTGTCCCCCACTTGTACACTCATGTACTGTTAGCCTTCCATCCATCTCCTCCCTCTGCCCCAATGCCAGCAGCTGCTCAAGGACCCAGGGGACATTTTATTTCTCTCTGTATCTTGCCCCAAGGAGGCAGAGACGCATGGATGACAGAGGTGCATGGCCTGAGCCCACCACATCACAGTGTCTGTAGGAGGCGGGGGCTCTGGAGCTGCCCCTGTGCAGGCAGCCGGATTGGGAGGCACAGAAGGCTGGAGGCTTCCCCCTGCTAGGACCGTCCAGGGAGCCAGGTTTTTTTGTGCCCCCGCCCCCAACCAGGGTGGAGAGGAGTCCGGGGGCCCTTCCTCCGGCAGCCACAGTGGGGAGGATGCCCCAGGAGCCATGGGATGCCAGGCTTGTCACCATGACAACAGCTGCTCCTGGAAGCCAGAGGTGGGGGGTGAAGAACAGCCCCTCCCCCATGCAGATGCTGCCTGGGAGAGAAGAGGCCTCTTGGGCTGCCTGCCCACCCACCCTGCTTTGTCACTCGATCTGCCTCTTTACAAAGGCGGAACAATACGCCAGGCACTCACTGAAAAGGAGACTAGGAGGAGGACCGGAGGGGACCGGGAGGAGGGAGATTGCCATCAATGCCCACCCCCACTCCTGCTCACTGGGTAGAAGGGCCAGAGTTGGGCGAGGTGGGAATGGAACCCCTCCCAACTCCTCCTCCCGGGGCAGGGGGTGGGAGAAGACTCCCTTCCTGGGGGCCCTTGGCTGTGGGCCAATGAGCTGCCCTACACAAGTGGGAAGGAACACCCTCCTGACCCGTGTCCCCCAACCCCAGCGCTCCGGTCTTCCCTTCTTACCACGTCCTCCCTGACCGCAGCCACCACTCACCCCACAGGACACATGCTGACCTTTCTGCAGCTTGACCCTAGTATTGCCTCCTCCAGGATGACACCCTGCCCGATGGCCCTGGTGCCTGCCTCTGTGCCCTGCAGCCACCACGACTGCGCCTGTCTCCCCATAAGCCTGGGAGTTTCTGGAGGTCAGGGGCCGGGCTGTGCTCCTGGGTGTCTTGGTGCCTAGCCTGGAGTAGGCTCCCATAAATGTTTGTTGAATGAAAGAACGTCATAATGAGGAGGTGGCCGTAGATCCTTCTGGAAGAGGCTGCATGCAAGTGGGGCCTGAGGTTGGGGGAGGGGTACTGATTAGACCCTGGGGGACAGAGGTGTCCGCGTGAGTAAGCAGGAACCAGGAGGAGGGTCGTGCTGCACCTCCTCCAGGCGCCTGGGACAGCCCTCAGGAGGGGCTGCCGGGGGTGATGAAGGACTCAAGGGGTATCACACTGACACGCCTGCTCCTGGGCGGGGGTGGCTGTGGAGTGACACAGCAGCCTGGGCAGACAGCAGTGGGCGCCAGCACATATGCATGCTGTGTATGTGGGTCTGGGGGCGTGTTAAGTGTGTATACACACACAAGGACACGCAGGGGCCTGGTTATTCCCGAGTGTGCACACACTTGCCCACGCACTGGGCAGGCTCAGGGAATGGGCCCACCTCCCCGCAGCTCGAGCCCTGGTTCTGACTCAGGGTCTCTCTTTTTTTTTTTTTTAATAAATTTATTCATTTATTTTTGGCTGCGCTGGGTCTTCGTTGCTGCACGTGGGCTTTCTCTGGTTGCGGCGAGCGGGGGCTACTCTTCGTTGCAGTACACGGGTTTCTCATTGCAGTGGCTTCTCTTGTTGCGGAGCACGAGCTCTAGGAGCACGGACCTTGGTAGTTGTGGCATGCGGTGGCTCACGGGCTCAGTAGTTGTGGCTCATGTGTTCTAGAGCGCAGGCTCAGTAGTTGTGGCGCACGGGCTTAGGTGCTCCGCAGCTTGTGGGATCTTCCCAGCCCAGGGGTCCAACCCGTGTCCCCTGCATTGGCAGGCAGATTCTTACCACCTGGCGCCCCCGGGGAAGCCCTCAGGGTCTCTTTATTGGGATGTCAAGGGCTGGACTAGACTGTTCATTCTTACTAAAGAAGCGTTTTTAAAATTTCTTATTAGGGCTTTCAAATTTTCAAAACTAATTCCCTTGCAACCCTTGCCCTCAGGTAATCAGCATCAGGAGTTCAGGCGTCTCCTGCAACCAACAAGGGTTTAATTTCCAAAATAAACAAACAGCTCATACAGTTCAATATCAAAAAAAAAACCAAAGGACCCAACCAAAAAATGGGTGGAGGACCTAAACAGACATTTCTCCAAAGAAGACATACAGATGGCCAACAGGCACGTGAAAAGACGCTCAACATCCTGAATTATTAGAGAAACGCAAATCAAAACTACAATGAGGTATTGCCTCACACTGGTCAGAATGGCCATCATCAAAAAGTCTACAAATAGTAAATGCTGGAGAGGGTGTGGAGAAAAGAAAACCCTACTACTCTGTTGGTGGGAATGTAAACTGGGGCAGCCACTATGGGAAACAGTATGGAGGTTCCTTAAAAAACTAAACAATAGGGGCTTCCCTGGTGGCACAGTGGTTGAGAATCTGCCTGCCAATGCAGGGGACACGGGTTCGAGCCCTGGTCTGGGAAGATCCCACATGCCGCGGAGCAACTAGGCCCGTGAGCCACAGTTACTGAGCCTGCGCGTCTGGAGCCTGTGCTCCGCAACAAGAGAGGCCACGATAATGAGAGGCCCGCGCACCGCGATGAAGGGTGGCCCCCACTTGCCACAACTAGAGAAAGCCCTCGCACAGAAACGAAGATCCAACACAGCCATAAATAAATGAATAAATAAATTAAATAAACCCAAAAGTTTAAAAAAAAAACCAAAAAAACAAAAAAAACTAAACAATGGAATTACCATATGATCCAGCAATCCCACTTCTGGGCATATATCTGGAAAAGATGAAAACTCTGAGTTGAAAAGACACATGCACCCCAGTTGTTCACAGTGGCACTATTTACAACAGCCAAGACATGGAGGCAACCTAAGCGTCCACCCACAGAGGAATGGATAAAAAAGATGTATACACAATGGAATACTACTCAGCCATTAAAAAGAATGAAATAATGCCATTTGCAGCAACATGGATGGACCTAGAGATTATCATACTAAGTGAAGTAAGTCAGAGAGAGACAAATACATGATATCACTTACATGTGGAATCTAAAAAAAAATGATACAAATAAACTTATTTACAAAACAGAAACAGACTCACAGAGAAAACAAATTTATGGTTACCCAAGAGGAAAGGGTGGCTGGGGGAGGGGGGCGCGGTGGGATAAATTAGGAGTTTGGAATAAACATATACATACTACTATGTATGAAACAGATAAACAATAAAGACCTACTGTATAGCACAGGGAACTATATTCAATATCTTGTAAAAACCTATGATATTGTAGAAAAGAATCTGAAAAAGAATATCTATATCTATATAACTAAATCACTATGTTGTACACCTGAAACTAACACTACGTTGTAAATCAACTACAATTAAAAAAAAAAGAGTTCAGGCATCTCTTCTGATACTTTTTTCTAGACTTTACAAACACAAATACACATAGTGCAGTCTTTTCTGATCTTTTCTTTCTTTTACTAAAATGGAAGTCATATTGTACATTTTACACCTCATTTTGTCACCTAAGAATCTATCATGCACAGATGGATGGACATATGATAAAAAATAAGTGTAGTAAAATATTAATGGTAGAATCTCATGGTGGGCATTCAGGTGTTCGCTATAAACTTTAAATAGTCTGTGTATTTTTACATTTTCGCAATAAAATATTTGAAAAATAATCTACCATGAATGGTCTTTACAGGTCAACACACAGGATCCAACCCATCCTTTTTAATAGTCATTCTAATTTCCACAGTGTGGGTTTATTATAAACGATTCAACCAGTCCCCTATGGATAGACATTTAGGTTGTTTCTGTTATCATCCTGACATAGGTAGATGTACCTAGATTCAGGATCTGCAAACTGTGGCCCGTAGTCCAAATCTGGCCCTCTGCCTGTTCTTATAAATAAAGTTTTACTGGAACACAGCTATGCTCATTGGTTTATGTAGAATCTATGGTTGCTTTCCAGCTATAACACATTGGCAGAGTTGAGTAGTTATGATAGAGACCAAATGGCCCACAAAGCCGAAAACATTTACTATCCGGCCCTTTGCAGGAAACGTTTGCTGACCCCTGAGTGTACTTGTGCTTTTATTTCCATAGCACAGAATCTGAGAACTTGCTGGGTCAATTGGTCTTTGAATTTTTTTACAGCATTACTGAGGTACACTATTGATGTGCAATTAGCTTGCACATATTTAAAGTGTACAATTCGATGCATTTTGACATAAGGATATACTTGGGAAATCATCACCACAATTGATCCAGATAATGAATATCCTCTAGTTAAAATGCAACTCTCTTACTGAAAAGTAGTACATTAAAATGTTAATAAATGGTATATGTATTAATATATGGTCAATACAGTGTGAAATGAGCTTAATAAAACTACCATTTATTAAGTATTAATTCACATCTCATTTAATCCTCATAACACCCTCATGAGGTGGTTATTACCCTAAATGCTAGATGAGGAAACAGGCTTAGAAAGAATGGAAGAAACTCGCTTCAGGCAAGTGATAGCATCGAGATTTAAAAAACCCATCATATTCTTTATCACTTGTATGTGGAATCTAAAATATGGCACAAATGAACCTATCTACGAAACAGAAACAGACTCACAGACATAGAGAACAGACTTGTGGTTGCCAAGGGGGAGGGGGGTGGGGGAGGGGAGGACTGGGAGTGCGGGCGGGGCGGAGGGGGGATTAGCAGATCTGAAGTATTATACGTAGGATGGATAAACAACAAGGCCCCACTCTATAGCACAGGGAACTGTATTCAGTATCCTGTGATGAACCATAATGGAAAAGAATATTATAAACAAGAATGTCTTTATGTGTATAACTGAGTCACTTTGCTGTACAGCAGAGATTGGCAAAACGCTGTATAAATCAACTCTACTTCAGTAAAAAAATTAAATTAAAATATAATTTAAAACATCATATTCTTCACCACCCGAAGCTTTTTTGTTCCCTCCGTCCCTTCCCCAGGCCGCCCCTGAACTGCTGTCGCTACAGGTTAGTATGCATCTAGTTCAGGTACGTGCAAGGTGAGTGTGGCGTTACGGGGATGTGGAGCTGCAAACGCTAACCGGGCGCCTCCTCTGTGTCCCCAGAGCACACAGCGCGCGGCCGGGCAGGCGCTGTGCACACGAGACGAACCTGCCCTCTGTTTGCTCATGGTCAGGTGATGAATCGGGACCACTCTGGGGGCAGCTGATGTCTGTGACGAGAGAGAAGCTGGGGCGGGCATCAGAGGGAGTGATACTTGAACAGGGTTGCTTAGCCCAGTGGGAGCCAGGCAGGAGACAGGGGATGTTCTAGACAGAGGGAACAGCCTTCGCAGAAGCTTTGGAGAGAAAACAGAAGCAGCCTCCTGGAGCCCACAGCAGCGGATGCTGGAAAGCCGGGCTGGACCCTCCGGCCATGGGGAGCCTGCGTCGGAAGGTTTTAAGGGAGGGAGGGTTTTACACGGTCTGTGCGGAGTGCTGTCAGGGTCGAAGGACAAGCGCGGGCTCTGCTGGGGGTGGGCGGGGACCGGAAGAGGTGACAAGCGTGTGAGTCCTGGAGAGGGAGGAGGGCATTTGAGGCGGAGGCTGCGGGGTGGGGCGGGGGGAGCTGCTGGGAAGGGGTGTGGCGTCTGCGTGCCCCCCCACAGCCCTGCCGGGGCGCTGTGGCCACCCTGCGGCCAGGATGGGCCAGAGGTGCCTGACGCTGCTGAAAGCTGCTTTTGTGCGGCCGCTTGGGCTCCTGTTCCGTTGACGTTGGAACCTGCTGCTTATTTATCCAACTCGAAGGGAAATTCAGCAGCAAACGAGGGGAAAAAAATAACCTCAGCGGCCGAGCTAGGAGGAAAGAGGCCCTAGCCTGGCCCTCACCACCCTGCCCGGCCCAGCCAAGGGCCTCGGATGGAGCCCAGGCTCTCCCAGCAGCTGTGGGCCTCATTCTGCCCCTGGAGAGGGGGGCCTGGTAGGTCTGGGACCCCCACCCTGTCTGAGGCTGCTGGCTGGCTGGGGGTCCCCCTGTGGCTCCTCCCAAGGAAAGTCACCTGCCTCCAGGACAAGCGGGCCACAGTTCATCACTGTGCCCCGCCTCCGCAGGGGGAGGCTCCGGGATGGCTGTCCCTAGCGTGTTCTGGAACGCTTCTTCTGCCCCCACAAACCCTCTCTGCAGCCAGCGCAGGCCCTGGCTTCAGGCCACATTGCCTTTCAAGGTGCGAGGGCGGAGCCCAGCGAGGCCAGTGACCTTTAACCACTCCAGACCCTGTGGTCCCTCAGGCAGGGGTGGAGGTGTGGAGGAAAAGGTGTGGACATTGCCCCCAGCCCAGGGAGGACCTTCCAGCTCTCCACCACACAGCCTGCCTCCCCTTTCTTTCGTCCAACAGTCCCTGTGCCTGGCGAGGCCCTTTCACACCCATGACCTTGCTTGCCCCCATTTTACAGATGAAGAAACTGAACCTTGGGAGGCTGCAAGGTAGAGCTGGACCCCAGGCCTCCGGACACTAGGCCTGCGGCCTGCCTCCTCACTTCCCTCTGAGGTCATCCCACCGGATGGGTCCACTTGCTCCCCTGGCCTGGCCAGCGGGTCTGAGAGACCCGCTGGTCTCTCTGCAGGGGACTGCTCCAGAAACTCCCATGGGCAGGGAGCGTGTCCCTATCCATCTTGGCTTCTCCTGGTCCTTGCCCCGCTCCTGGCTTTTCCTAGGTGTGAGGTGGGGAGAGGCCAGAGGGAGTTATTCCACGTGAAGGACAGAAGCACCCCCCCTTCCCCAGCCCCCTGCCCGCAGGTCTTTTTCTGCTTCTTGTGTTAACATTTCTGCAGGCGCCCACACAGGGAATATCTCAAGTATATTTTTGAGGTATTCAGGCCGTGGGAGGCCATGACGTGGTTTCTGGATCCAGCGGCCTGGATTCAAATCGTACCCCGTAGCTGTCATCTTAGCTAATCTGCCCAACCTCTCTGGGCTGCGCTTTTCCCGGCAGTTAAGGGAACACTCCAGCGGTGCCCGCGTCCCAGGGCTGCTGGGAGGGTTGGGTGATCTGCACAGCGTGGGCTGGGGCTCTGCACTCAAATGGGTGTCACAGTCACTGCCGGTCCCCACCCCGGCCTGCTCTCACTCCCTCCCTCAGACACACATCCTCCACTCAATTCTCGGGGACTCTGGGGTGAACTGTTGTCTCAAGCTGTTGCTTGAAGCCTGGGGCCACATTTTGATTTTCATGGTCTTTAGGCACTTTTGCTTTCCTGGGTCCCTTCCACCATTAAAATAAAATTTTAAAAACTGTATTTTATGGCTACACTAGTATAAAGATGAATATATTATCTATGAAAACACTTTTTGACCTAAAATTGATTTATTTTTTCCTGCTTTTAAGAGAAAGCCTTTCGGTGGGCCCCTAGAAGTGCTGTGGGCCTGGCGTGGTGCCCTCTGAGCCTGATGCATAAGGCCTATTAGGTGGATGTTGGACCTCCTGGATTGATCTCTGATACTCTTTGCTGTCTATCTACTGTTTTATCTTTTCAGTGGCTTCCTGGGAAATTTCCTCATTTTTATCTTCCAACCTTGTATTATTATTTCTCCTTTTCCTGCTCCTTTTTACTTTTAACCATCATGTTTTTAGTTTGCAAGAGCCCTTTCTTGTTCTCTATTTTCTCCTTTTTTACATCATCCTGTTCTTGTTTTATTATAAAAAATTTTTTAAATTAACTTTCGGCTGCGTTGGGTCTTCGTTGCTGCGCGCGGGCTTTCTCCAGTTGTGGCGAGCGGGGGCTACTCTTCGCTGCGGTGTGCGGGTTTCTCGTTGCAGTGGCTTCTCTTTGCTGTGGAGCACGGGCTCTAGGTGCGCGGGCTTCAGTAGTTGTGGCTCGCGGGCTCTAGAGCGCAGGCTCAGCAGTTGTGGCGCATGGGCCTAGTTGCTCCGCGGCATGTGGGATCTTCCCAGACCAGGGCTCGAACCCATGTCCCCTGCATTGGCAGGCGGACTCTCAACCACTGTGCCACCAGGGAAGCCCTGTATTTTACTATTTAGGAAGGAAAAGGCCCATGAAATACATGAGGCAAAGAGGGAATGTCCCCACCCTTCTCCCCTCTGCAGAGGTAATGACGTGTGTTTCATTTCATTTCCTTCCAGACACTTTTCTATGCACTTACATCCCTATACACAAGTGTATACAGGTTAGGAGTTTTCTTGTGTTTCCCTTAAATGATACATGTGTCATTCTTTAACTTTTTTTCACCTGATGGGTCTTGGGCCCATCTGAAGCTCAATGGGCCATCTTCTCTATAGCATTAATATATCATAGCTGGAGGTATGATACCTACCTCAGGGGGTGCTGTGAGAATTGAATGACATCCTGGATGCAAAGTGCTTAGAACAGGGCCTAGGGCAGAGCAGGCTGGCCTAGAGCTAGTTTCCTTAGCTGCACCACGGGATCAATGCGAGGATCACAGGGGTCAATACAGGGAAAGCTGTTGCTGACAGCGCCTGACACAGGTAAGGAGAGCACGACAGCGTTGGCTGTAACAGCAGTAAATGTGCAGGAAACACTCTTTCTCATTATTGTAAACGTGCAGTTTACTTTTCTACGGGGAAGGGCAGGCTCCCTGCCTTTGTTCTTTATTTTGATGATTGTCTTGGCTCTTTCTCCTCATTTTCTCTTCTAGATGAACTCTGTCATCTAGTCCCAGAAATAATCTTCCTGGATTTAGAGATTGATTTATGGAAGTTTATAGATTACTTTGGGGGGAACTGGCATCTTTACAACATCGAGCCTGCCCATCTGGAGATGAACACATACATGGAGTGATGTCGGCTGTGAGGACAGCAGGGCTGGGGGCAGAGAGTGATGCCTTGAGTGGGGGTGGGAGGTGGCAATTCAGCTGGGAGGGGCTGTCCTAGAAGGACGCGGAGGCATTGGCCTGGTGACAGCCGTGCACATTTCTTGTCCCAGGTCTTCATCCCCATTCTGAGGTCCCTCGGACTCCCTTCCAACTGGAAGGACATGCCCACCCAGAGCCCCTCCCCGCACGCCCAATGCTGGGTGGGAGAAATCCATCTCACCTCTGACCCCCTCAAGTCCCGTCCCTTCCGCCCCCCCCCCCCGCGGCCTGAGGGGCAGGTGGGGCTGAGCTCAAAGGGCCTATGTGAACCTCTTTGCCCAGAAACAAGTAGGAAGTCCTGAAGACCTTGAGAGACAGGAGTGACGTAATCAGATCTACATTTCTCAAACAGCTCGCTGGGAACCGGGGAAGGGGGCTTGGAGGACGCTGTCACTGCAAGTTAGGGTGATAGGAAGAGAGAGGAAGGGAGCCCTGTGTTGAATGAATGAACGGATGGATGGATGGATGGAAGATCACCCCGTACGGACACCAGCCGGTCAGTGCGGAAGAGTGCAGGGTTGGGGAGGGGTCAGCCCTCCCAAGTGCCCCCATGACAACATCAAGCTGCATGCCAGCCTGGGCCTCGTCAGCCAGGGCCAGGCTCTGACCGCAGGACTCTCCCGCCTCCAGCTTCTGCCGGGCAGGGAGGCCTGAGGTCGGACCAGCTGCCTGGCAGGAGTTGGGACAGGGGAGGGGAGGCTGAGGGCAGGACGTCCCTCCACTGAGGGGTGGCGTCTGCCCAAGAGAAGCCAGGGGCACCAGGGCCAGCCGGCTCCGGGTCTCTTCCTTCTGCCCTGGGCTGGCAGGTCGGTGGCCGGCAGGTCGGTGCCGGGTGGGCCCTAGGCCGTGATGAGGGGCCGCCGCCCAGCATCCCTGCCTCATCCGCTCACTGGCGGGGTGGGGACTCGGCAGCCCCCCGTCCCACCCCTGCACAGAAGCCCTTTCACGGGCGGGCGGGCTTGGCGCGCTGGCAGCCCTCAGCCCCCACGCCTCCTTCCTGCCAGGCCCCCAGCTGGTCCCCCTCTCTGGGCTCTTCGCAGGCGCAGGGTGGGGAGTGGCCAGGCACGGAGCACAATGTGGCTCCTTGTTCCCCAGCGCGGCCGAGCCTCCTGGAATTGGCCCGTTTCCTGCCTGGGCCACAGGGCCTTTTCCAAGGTAAATAAACAGATACGGAGAAGCTGGGGCCGGGGGCAGAAAGCAGGGTACCGGGGTACTGCTCCCTGCACCCCAGCCCCATGGCCACAGGTGGCGTGGAGCCGCGAGCGTGGGACGGGGAGGCCGAGGCCTCACCCGCTGAGCTTTGCTGACCCCCGGGGGTGCAGGACCCTGGAGGGTTTGGGCTGCTCCATGCCTCCAGTGCCCGCCCTCAGCCAGGGGCTGCCCCCAGAGAAGAAGCCCAGGAGCCAGGGACCCCCGGTAGGGATTCCCGGGCAGGGGAGACAGCAGCTGACGGCGGAAAGGGCTCTGGGGTGGATGGCACTTCCCTGGGCTCCTGTCCCAGCTGTGCCACCTCGAAGGGCTGACCTGGGGAAGGAAGTATGCCACCAACTGCAGCAAGGGCTCAGGAGGGTCTGCCAGCCTGGAGGGCTGCCCGGAGTGGGTCTCAGCCCTGTGGGCAAGGGGATGGGCACACGTGTTAAGCAAGAGAGTGAAGGCTGCTCAGACTCATGTCGGGGGAGGCTGATGCCAGCAGGATTACTCTGTGGGGCTGCATTACGGTGATGGGCAGGGGGCTGGAGGCTGGGCAGGAATCCTGTATGTCTGCTCTGTGAAGCCCATTTAAGTGGCTCTTAGTCTCTCATAGATTAGAACAAACCCTGTCTCTCTGAGAGCCACACTTTCCACACGCCTCTTCTCTGTAACAAAGAGGGTGGCCTGGATACGGGGAAAGGGCAAAGGGTCCAGCTTCCTGCTTGCCCACGACCTGGGCTGGCGCCTGCTGGTGCCTATGAGCTGCCCCTGCGGCTGACCCGCTGGCTTTTAACCCAGGGGCTTCTCCTGTAGGACCCACGTGAAGGCCTCGGAGAGCTCTGCGTCCCGGGCTTCCCCGGCCCGACCACGCCGGCCACCGTGTCTGCTTTGACGTGGCTGAGTCCCCACGGGTGGCAGCGCAAGACAACCCTGCCCGTGGCGCCCCTCTCCGTTATCCCTCGCAACTGCCCCTCCAGGCAGAAGCCCAGGTGGGGACCCCCAAACCGGGACGCCTAATCCCGTCACTTCCTCTCCCATGACTCCCAGGGTCCAGGAAGTGGAAGACCCCTCCCCTTCTTCTCGATGGGACCATTTTCCTCATGATAATCTCCACGGAAAACGAATGGTTCACCAAGCCTGGACCTTGGTAAGTTACAGTGGGAGACACTGGCGTTAAGTTCACTCATTTTCAAGACGGCAAGATTGTATGTTTGAACGTCAGAGGGGCCCCTGTGTTCCCTCTTTCTCTTTGTCTCCGTAACAAATCCTGGCCTCCCCAAGGCTGACCAAAGGACGTGACTCAGAAATGCACAAGAGTGAATGAAGGACATGAGTAACTAAGCGTCTCCCCCAACTCCCCACCTGCAAGGCTCTTCACGGCTCCGGATGGAGCCGGGTGGGAGATGTTGCACCCAAGCTGCTCCTTCTCCCTCTCCCTGCCCCAAAGTACGTCCAGAAACCCCTGATCGTCATGCAGTGCAGAGCTGGAAAGTCAGCTCATTAGAGTATCAGTCAGCAGTAGGCACTCCCTCCCCTCTGACGCCCCTCCAGGGGAGCAGTGTGTCCCCACCCCATTTAGGTTGGGCTTGGCCACGTGACTTGATTTGGCCAATGCGAGGTAGGCAGACACGAGGTGAACAGGAGGTTTGAGAAGTGCTTGCCCCCCTGGGCTTCCTGTCTTAGCCCTAGGAAGCACATGCCCTGGGCAGCCCACCAGTCCTAGGAGGTTGAAAGATCCATGGAGAATGCGGGACCCAACCGGGCTTACAGCCAAGCCCAGCTGCCCGGCAGAAGCATAAGCAAGTAAACACTTGAGTGGTTTGTTCCGCAGCATTATTGGGGCAATATCTGACATCTGACTGGTACTGTTAGATGAACTCCGAGGCCCCTTATAGCTCTTAGCCTCTACAAGAGGACCAATCCTGGCCAGGTTTGAACATCCACTTGTCTGGACTGGATGTTGCACTGAATGATCCCTGCCTCCCAAGAGTGAAGGAACTGAGCCCCAGGGGCTCATGGAGAAGCAGCCCTACCTCTTCCCCCTCCTCCAGGCAGGACAGAGGAGGGGGGTTCTCTGATCAGTGTTGCCCTTGTGCCCCTGCAGATGAGGGACCAGGATTCCTCAGAGGAAGGGGATGATGTTGGACACGGGCTGGGCTGCCTGCCTGAATATCTCCCTTGTCAGCCCAGCCTGGCCTGCATTTCACACACATCAATCCAGAAGGCAGGCATCTTTGCATCCATTTCCAGAAGAAAAACTTGAGGGTCAGAGAAGTTAAAGGACTTGCGGAAGACCACACAGCTGGTAAGTAGACAAGCCCAGCCCCCGTTTCCCACGCCAGGGCTGTCTGCCCTTCTGCAGCTGAAGGAAGGGGGTGGGCAGGGACCAGTCCTGGGCCCAGAGGGGCCCCTCTCCAGCTGGCCTGCCACCTTCCAGGAGGGGACTCTGGGCAGATGGGTACATCTTGGGAGAGAGGCAGAGTTTTTCTTAAGCCTCCTACCTGTGCCCCTTTCCCCTTCCTATTACCTATTTCCGGCCCTTGAAGGAAGTGTGAACCCCAGATTTGAAGCCTCTCTCCTCTTCCCTTCATCAAAGGCAGTTCACAGATAACCATCACTCCTAAAAGCATCTGAAAAACTCACTCACGCTGAGGCCCTGGTGACTGAGGAGAGCTGGGCCACCACAGGGGGACAGCTGCGTAGGGGAAGGACGCCCCCAAGAAGGCCACGTATGGACACGGCCCAGTGAGGCAGGGAGGGAGGCAGGAGAGAGGACGGGGCCTGAGTTTCCCCTCCAAGTGAACGAGAGCATGGGGCCAGGTGTATTTATAACACAGCCCTGAAGGGGACCAGGCTTCCCATAAATCACACTGTCTCCTTGACAGGAGTAAAAATAGCCCCACGGCATCCTGCACATGCTTGTGCATGGAACAGAGCTGGCCCGGCCAAGCCCTCCGCCCTCTGGTCATTGGGACAAAGTTTCCACCTCCTCCTCCCCACCGGTCACCAGACTTGCTGCTGGCCCCTCATCTCCACAGAGGGGATGCCCCAGATGGAGGGTTTGCTCGGTAGGCCCCCCGAAGCTCTGTCCACCAGGCCAAGACTGCTGACTCAGGCTAGCCACAGAGGGGACAGCACACGTCCTCGGCCAGGTCAAGGTGGGGAAAGGGTCACAGCCCAGCAGTGGGTGAGGAATAAGGCTCGGGGCCAGGGGGCGGGGGACTTAGGCTGAAGACCCCAAATAAGCATCCGAGATCACCATGAGGCCTTCCACTACCTGACACCAGATGAAACAGGCAGAAGGGGAAGGAGGGACTCAGGGCAACCCTGAAGCAGGGCTGGACGTCGGGGGAGACCCCTCAGCCAGTGCACCGCAAAGGGCAGCCTGAGGTCTGCATCAGAGCAATTGGTGGAGCTCCTTACGGTGGAGACTCCCAGGCATGGACTCCGTGTGTGTGTTGGGGGGGGGCGGGGACACTGCATTTTTAAACAAGACCCCGCAGTTCTGAGGCCCACTGCCCCTGCCTTAAGCCCAGGCCGCCCCGCTCTGACGCGCCCCCCACCACTAGACTGGAGCCCTGGGGGTTGGGAGGCACGACACGGGGTGGGGCCCTCTCCCCGCTGCCCCCCACCACCGCTCCTGCGTCGTCGGCAAGCCAGTTTTCCCGCAAAAGTGACCTATCTGAGGCATGATCACACCCTCCCAGCCTCCCAGCCTCTCTCTGGGAAATCCACTCCCGCTGGGCTGGGGGTCGGGAAAGGCTGCCTTCTCAGGGCTGAGGCCTGGGCTCAGGTCTGGGAGGAGCCAGATGGGGGAAGGACCTGCCGAGTGCTGTTTGTGATCATGTCCATCAATTTGCACAAAGAACCTTCCCCGCAGGTTATTACCACTGTTTACACACAGGAGGAAGCAGAAGCTGAGATTTGAACTGGGGTCTCTCTCACCACAGCCCATGGTCTAGGTCACAGGGGAAAACCCCAAATTCTTTCCTGTGTCCAAGCTGAGTATTGCCACAGAGCTACCTTCAGCGTCTCTCTTCTGTGTTGTCCAAGATGTGGGCGACTGGCCTCGACCAGACCAGGGTGGTGGCCGGGTACCCTCCCCCCACCCTCACTGGGCCGTGCCTCCCTGGAGCCCCGCCCTTCTTCCTGGGCAGCAGCCTCTGCCCAGCAGGACCTGGCCATGCCCTGGGGGCTGAGGGGAAAGGCTCTCACTCTGGCAGAGACTGCAGGCACTTAATTCGTCTAATTAGACCAGGGCAGTGGTTCCGGCCACACGGCGCCCCAGGAGACCTCGGAGGAGTTCCTCTTCTCTGAGCCTCGCCGTGCAACAAATGCTTGATGAGCCCATATCCATCAGACAGTCTCCACTGACCAGCTCCAAATCGGGAATTCTCTCATTCACTCTACCAGTGTTGATGGAGCACCTCTTACGGGGAAGGCACACTTCCAGGGCTGGGGTACAGCAGGGGGCACGACAGGCCAAGATCCTGTCCACATGGCACTTACATCCCAGGGAATATCACAGTGCCGCAGCAACAGGGTTAAGAGCGGAAACTCTAGAAGCACCCGGGTTCAAATTCTGGCTCTGACTCTCAACTAGCTGTATGACCCTGGACAAAATACTTAGCCGCTCTGTGCTGTAGCTTCCCCATCTGTAAAGTGAGGGTAATAATGATACCTGCTTTGCTCTTGGGAGGATTAAATGAGCTAATGGCACATGGCACAGGCTGTTGGCTGCTGTCACTGTCAGCGCCTGGCCCGAGGTCCTCACAGGGAACATTGGGAGGATTATGACAAGACATTATGCATCAAAGTATGAAGTATCATAATTTGTCCTATGGCAGCCCCAGCATTCTTTCCCTCTTATGAGTTCAAAGGTACCTGCCCTTGCCTTTTCCTCTTGGGCCACAGCCTCCTAGACAACAGATAACCTCCTGATTCCTTATGCAACTGGAAAAGGGCGTGGAAGAAGCAGCAGAAACACTGACCTCCCCTCCTTCCTGACTTGGTTTAGTTTGGGGTCTTGTAGTGGGTGCTACTGGCCCACCCCTAGTCTAGCCCTGATGGGAACAGAGGGTAACTGCAGCCACAAAGCCCAGCACCTTTGTGCCGGGAGAGGAACAGAGCTGCCTTCAGATCTGCAGGGGCCGGCACACCGATTTAGAAAAGCAGGCAAGATTATGGGGCCTGGTTAACAATCCAGCCTGGATGACTATCTTTCCTCAGCAATTGGTCTGAGCTACAAGCGGATCAAGAGGTAATAAAAGGAGACAGCTGAAAATGCTGGAAAGTCTAGTCATCTGGGTTATTCCAGTAAAAGGCCAAATAGTATTAAAATTTTTAACACCTGAGAATATCCTTATATCGAAAAAAAACCTTGGGACATAATAATAATGCTAAGGCTGTTTGGATGCCAGACACTATTCTAAATGCTTTACGGATGTTAATGCAATGATCCTTGCCAACTCTGTAGCGAGGTAAACACTACTGTGCTATTATTTATCCCCAGAGATCAGAAAGGATGGCTGGAGCAGTAGTTCTCAAAGTATGGTCCCCGTATCAGCAGCTTCACCTTTACCTGGGAACTTATTAGACGTGTGAATTCTCTGGCACCAACCCAGATTTGCTGAACCAGAAACTCAGGGCGTGAGGCCCAGCACTTGGTATTTTAACAAGCCCTCTGGGGGATTCTAGCGCATGCCCAAACTTGAGAACCACTAAGCTAGATCTGCTGTGGTAACAAAAACTCCCTGCGCTCAGTGGCTTAAAACAGTAAAGGAATACGTCTCCCTCGTGCTACCAGACCACTGTGGGTGGGAGGAGGCCTTTGCTCGTCACAGCCCTCAGGCACCCTTTGGAAATGGTCCTGAAGGCTTAGAACAAATGAAGAAACATACAAGAAACTCTACTAAAACTTGCTAAGAACAGAGTCCGTGGTATTTGAACAAGATCCTGCCCCATCCCCACCCCCAGCTCAGCAGGATGGAAATTCCCCTCTAGGCTGCTGCAGCCCAGCACACAGAGGTCCCTTCCCTTCAGCTCCAAGGCAGGGGTCATCTTCCCAGAACAGGCAGGAAATCAGCATTTGTCAGCCTGCCCCGAGCTGCTTGCTGCTGAGGCATTGTTCTGGGCAAGTGTTGCCGAGAAATGGGGGCTCCCTCTTCTGCCCAGCACCCACTCTACCAGGGGCGTGGCACCACTCAGAACATTGGGCTCCAATCCCTTTGCCCTGGCTTTCTAGGAAGAGGTTCCATCCTGCGAGAGGCAAGCCAAGAAGGCCTGAGGCTATAGCCTTTCTCCTCCACTGAGCACTCAGCTCCTAAAGCAGGGGTGCCATTCAGAGAGAAGCACACCCTTGTCCCTAGTCCCAGCTCCAGAGTCATGGCACAGGGATTCTGCCCAGAGGGAGAGGCAGGTTGTAGAACAGAGAGCTCCCAATCTCTTCTCAAAGGAATCGACTTCATTTGCAACAAAGTGTGGAGAAGTTCAAGCCCAGAGGTGCCCTCAGAAACACTGGAGGCTGTGGTGGAAGGCAGTTGGGAGGAGATTGCTAGATTCATTGGAGATGTAGGCTAGTTAGTCAGAGAGAACCAGGGAAAGAGACAACTGTAACGAGCCCTTCTGGGGTCAAAACAAATCTCAAACACTGACCTCAGGAACTATCCCTTCAAAGGAGTCCAGATTTGATTGGATTAGTCTGGGAACAATATATGCCACAGGGCGGTGATGAGAACAGTGGTGCAACTAACTAGCAATTAGTGGCGCTTAACAGATGTGTTTGGTCAGGGAAAGAGAGAGTCAAAGAGAGCCCTGCCAAAACCACTGTCATTCCAGGGTGACTGTGGCCACAACCACCAAGCCTGCGCTCTCCGAGAGGCGACGTCAAGAGGCTACACATTAAGGGGGGAGGGTAGAATAGACTTTACTCAATAATCCACCAAGTCACTAAACCAATAAATAAGCAGATAACAACAATGCCCCAGGGGAGGGGCACCATACTGAGTTGCTACAATATATTATCTAAAATGTCCTGTTTCCAACAAAAAATATGAGACATCCACGAAATGGGAAAGTATAACTCATACACAGGAAAAAGGCAAGTAATGGAAACTGCCTATGAGAATGACCAGATGTTGGATTTAAGAGGCAAAACTTCAAAGTAGCCATTATAAATATGTTCAGAGAACTAAAAAGGAAACCATGATAAAAGAAGTAAAGGAAGCTATGATGGGAAAGCTGCATCAAATAGAGAATATCAATAAAGAGACAGAAATTATAAAAAGAACTAAATGGAAATTCCGAAGTTGAAAAGTACCGTACCTAAAACGAAAAATTCAGTAGAGAAGCACAACAGTAGATTTGCTCTGTAAGGAGAATTAGTGAACTTGAAGATAGATTAGAGATTATGCAGTCTGAAGAACAGAGATAAAAAAAGAATGAAGAAAAATGAACAGAGAAAGGCTTTCACTTGAGTTCAATACTATAACAGCCTTATAAAAAGAGTCAGTAAGCATCCCATCTTTTTCTCTTCTCCAGAATATTTTGTTCATGATTTGTATTTTATGTTCCTTGAATACCTGTAAGAACTCACCTAAAGAGTCACCTAAACCTAGTGTTCTATTTTTGAAGCTGTGAAACTACCAGTTCAATTTATTTCATTATTATAGGTCTATTGAGCCTTTCTATTTCTTCAGGCATCAGTTTTGCCTCTAATTTTTGGCTATTATGAATAATGTTGCTATAAATATTTATGTACACATTTTTGTGTGAACATGTTTTCAATTCTCTTGGTAATACACCTAAGAGTGGAATTTCCAGATCACAGGGTAACTCTATGTTTAACTGTTACCACAGAAGCTGCCCCATTTTACTTTCCCATACAGCCATGTATGAGGGTCCAGTTTCTCCACAGCCTTTTATTATTATTTTCTTTCTTTCTTTAAAAAAAAAAATCATAGCCATCCTAACTGGTATGAAGCGGTTTTGTGGTTTTGGTTTGCATTTCCCTCGTGACTAATGATGTTGAGCATATTGTCACGTGCTTATTGGCCATTTGTATGTCTTCTTTGGAGAAATATCCATTTAGATCCTTTGCCTATTTTTTTTGAATTTTTAAAAAATATTTATTTATTTATTTATGTAATTATTTTGGCTGTGCCGGGTCTTAGTTGCAGCACGTGGGATCTTTGTTGTGGCATGCGGGATCTTTAGTTGCGGGATCAAGGCATGAGGGATCTTTTTAGTTGCAGCATGCGGGCTTCTTAGTTGCAGCATGTGGGCTTGTTGCAGCATGCGAACTCTTAGTTGCGTCATGTGGGATCTAGCTCCCCGACCAGGGATCAAACCCGGTACCCCTGCATTGGGAGCATGGAGTCTTACCTACTGGACCACCAGGGAAGTCCCCATCCTTTGCCTATTTTTAATTGGGTTGTTGGTTTAGTTATTGCTGAGTTTTTAGAGTTCTTTTTTTTTTTGGCCGTGCTGCGTGGCTTGCGGGATGTTAGTTCCCTGACCAGGGACTGAACCCAGGCCACGGCCATGAAAGCGCTGAGTCCTAACCACTGGACCACCAGAGAATTCCCTAGAGTTCTTTATATATTCCTGATACTAGTCCTTTATCAGAGATATGACTTGTAAATATTTTCTCCCATTCTATTGGTTATCTTTTCACTTTCTTGATGGTACCCTTTGAAGCACAAAAGTCTTTAATTTTGATAAAGTCCAGTTTATCTATTTTTTTTCTTTTGTTGCTCATGCTTTTGGTGTCATTCTTAGAAACCATTGCCAAATCCAAGGTCGTGAAGATTTATCCATTTTTTAAAAAAAAAAAATTTTATTTATTTATTTATTTGGCTGCGTCAGGTCTTAGTTGTGGCACACGGGATCTTCAATGCAGCACACGGGCTTCTCTCTAGTTGTGGCGTGCAGGCTCCACAGTGCGCGAGCTCAGTAGTTGTGGCGCGCAGGCTTAGTTGCCCCGCAGCATGTGGGATCTTAGTTCCCCAATCAGGGATCGAACCTGCGTCCCCAGCATTGGAAGGTGGATTCTTAACCACTGGACCACCAGGGACGTCTTATCCCTGTTTTCTTATCATTTTAGTTCTTACATTTTTATACATTTTGAGTTATTTTGACTGATTTTTGTTTGCTGAACCCCTCTTGCATTTCTAGGATAAACCCCACTTGGTCATGGTGTATAATCTTTTTCATATGCTGCTAGATTCAGTTTGCTTGTATTTTATTGAGAATTTTTTTATTTATATTCATAAAAGATATTAGTTTGCAGTTTTCTTTTCTTGTATGACGTTGTTTGACTTTGATATCAGAGTAATAGAACAAATTGGGGATTTCAAACCCATGGATTATTCAGAAGTATGCTGTTTTATTTCCAAGTGTTTGAATAATTTCCTGTTATCGTTTTGTAATTGACATCTAGTTTAAGTCCACTATGATCATATTTTGTATGGTTTCATTTCTTTTACATTTGTAAAGGTTAGTTTTACCACCCTGGGTATAGTCTATCCTGGTGAATGCTCCATAGGCACCTGAAAAGAATGTGTATTCTGCCATTGTTGGGTAGAGTGTTTTATAAATGTCAGTTAGATCCAGTTGGTTGATGGTATTGTTCACTTCTTCAATAGCCTTTCTGATTTTCTGTCTACCAGTACTATTACTTTCTGAGAGAAAAGTGCTATAGTCTCTAACGATAATTGTGAATTTGTTTATTTCTCCTTTCATTTCTGACAGCCTTTGCTCCATGTATTTTGAAGCTCTATTTTTGGGTACATACACTTTTTGGATTGCTATGTCTTCTTGGTAAATTGACCCTTGTAATCCTTTGCTCTGAATACTTTGTCTGGCTATATAATAATAATTAATATAGCCACTCCAGCTTTCTTTTGAATGTTTTCTTCATGGTAAATCTTTTTCCATTCTTCTACTTTTCGCCTATTTATATCATTATATTTGAAGTAAGTTTCTTGTAGACGGCATATAGTTAGGTCTTTTTTTTTTAACTTATAAACTATTTCTTTTATATTTTTATTATTATTTTAAAAAATATTTACTTACTTATTTGGCTGCGCTGGGTCTTAGTTGCAGCACGCGGGGTCTTCGTTGCCACGTGCGGGATCTTTCAGTTGCGGCATGCGGGGTCTTTAGTTGCGGTATGCGGGATCCTTAGCTGTGGCATGCAAACTCTTAGTTGCGGCACGTGGGGCCTAGTTCCCTGACCAGGGATCAAACCCGGGTCCCCTGCATTGGGAGCATGGAGTCTTAGCCACTGGACCGCCAGGGAAGTCCCAGTCTTGTTTTGTTTTTAATGTCATTACTGATCTGTTTGGATTTAGATCTACTATTTTATTAATTTTGTTTTTTTCTTGTTTCTCTATTTCCCCTTTCCTGTCTTCTTTTAGGTTATTTTAATGTTTTTTAGTATTTCATTTTAATTTATCTATTGTGTTTTTGACTATATCTTTTTGTATCATTTTCAAGTGTGCTCTAGGGAGCACAATATACATACTTAACTTTTCAAGTCTACTTAGCATCAATATTTTACCACTTCAAGTGGAATGTAGAAAAATTTCCACAATGTATGTCCTTTTAACCTCCCCATTTATGTAATGGTTGTCATATATCACATTGACATACATTGAAAATCCCACCAAATAATGTCATAATTTTTGCTTTCAACCATCATAGTTTTAAAAACTTAAGAATAGTTGATTGCATTTGCCCAGATGTTTACCATTTCTGTTGCTTTTCCCAATCTTGATATTCCAAATTTCCTTCTGGCACTATTTCCCTTTTGTCTGAAAAACTTCCTTTAGTATTTCTTTTTGAGTAGGTATGCTGGGAATGAATTCTTTTAGTTTTCCTTCATCTGAAAATGTCTTCATTTCACCCTAATTCCTGAAGGATAGTCTCACTGGATACAGAATATGGGTTGACAGTTCTTTTCTTTCCACACTTTAAAAATGTTGTTCTACATCCTTCTGGCCCCCATGGTTTCTAATGAGAAATCCACAGTCATATGAATTGTTATTCTTTAAAAATGAGTGTTTTTTTCTGGCTTCTTTCATAATTTCTTCCCTGTCTTTTGTTTTCAGCAGTTTAATCAGAATGTGTCTGGTTGTGAATTTCTTTGGGTTTATCCTATTTGTAGTTCACTGAGCTTATTGAATTTGTAGGCTTATATCTTTTGCCAAATTTGGAAAGTGTCCAGCCATTATTTCTTCAAATACGATCTGTTCATATTTTACTGCTTTATTTTATGGGAGAAGTGGGGTGGAGTATGCTACTCCATATTATAGGCCATCTTATCTGGAAACAGAAATTTTTTTTATTAATATTAATATGGATATACCACTTTTTGGATTAAAATTTGCCTAATAAATATTTCCCATTCCATTACTTCCAGTATTCCTGTATTCTAATATGTATGTTTTTTGCTTTTGTTTAATTATTTAATTTGACACTCTCCTTTAATCTATAAAT
Organism: Balaenoptera musculus; assembly: GCF_009873245.2. Classification (NCBI taxonomy): domain Eukaryota; kingdom Metazoa; phylum Chordata; class Mammalia; order Artiodactyla; family Balaenopteridae; genus Balaenoptera; species Balaenoptera musculus. Next base: position 78,962,476 of record NC_045799.1, read on the forward strand.
TTTGTCCATTTACATTTATTATTTATTATTTATTGTGATCAATTATATATTTTGGACTGTGCTATTTATCTTCCTTTTCCTTTATTTCCTTTTCTCCTTTATTGTTTTCCATTAGCTTGGTTACATTTTCTATATTCTTTTCTTCCCAGTCCCTGCTCCACATATTACTTTGGGAGTCATACATCCTATTTCATTCCCTTTGTAGGTTACCCTTAAATTTTTAACTTGTATACTTGAACTAACAATGTCTGCAGCATATGTCTACCCTTTTAACTAATACAAGGAACTTACTCACCATTGGTGCCCAATACTTTAATTGCATCTTTTTTTTTTTTTTTTAACTTTTGGGTTTATTTATTTATTTATTTATTTATGGCTGTGTTGGGTCTTCGTTTCTGTGCGAGGGCTTTCTCTAGTTGCGGCAAGTGGGGGCCACTCTTCATCGCAGTGCGCGGGCCTCTCACTGTCGTGGCCTCTCTTGTTGCAGAGCACAGGCTCCAGACACGCAGGCTCAGTAAATTGTGGCTCACAGGCCTAGTTGCTCCGCGGCATGTGGGATCTTCCCAGACCAGGGCTCAAACCCGTGTCCCCTGCATTGGCAGGCAGATTCTCAACCACTGCACCACCAGGGAAGCCCTAATTACATCTTTTTATACCCCCAAATTGGTTACTGTTGTTATCATTAGATTTACTCACATTTGCTCACTTTTATTTGTATTTTTGTTTATCATTGCTGCTTTCTTAACACCACTTCTTCCTGGGTTATAATATATACCACATATAGGAGATATGTGTACAATACAAAGGATATATAGGACACATACTTTTATATAGATATATAGTCAGTCCATAAAAAGTCTGTTAGTAGTAAAATCTCTCAATCTTTATAAAAAATAACCTTATTTTTATCCTTGCTCTTCAATAATAATTTAGCTAAAGAATTTCTAGATACACTCTTATTTTTTCTTAGCAACTTGAAGATACTCTTTTTTTAAATTAATTATTCATTTTTGGCTGCGATGGGTGTTTGTTGCTGCGCGCGGGCTTTCTCTAGTTGCGGTGAGGGGGGGCTACTCCTCGTTGCAGCGTGCAGGCTTCTCATTGTGGTGGCTTCTCTTGTTGCAGAGCACGGGCTCTAGGAGCGTGGGCTTCAGTAGTTGTGGCACGCAGGCTCTAGAGCACAGGCTCGGTAGTTGTGGCACACGGCTTAGTTGCTCCATGGCATGTGGGATCTTCCTGGACCAGGGCTCAAACCTGTCTCCCCTTTGTCAGCAGGCGGATTCTTAACCACTGCACCACCAGGGAAGTCTCTGAAGATGCTCTTTAACACAGTCTTCAGGCTTCTAATGTTGCCATTAGCAAATCTCCTGGCAGTGTCATTGTCATTCCTTTGAAGGTAATCTGTCTTTTCTCTCTGGTTGCCTTTAAGATCTTCTTTATGGTGTTTGGCAGTTTCACAGTGATGTATATAGTTCTGAATTTATTTGTCTTACTGGAACCAGTGCTTTCTGAAACTGAGGATTTTATTTATTTATTTATTTATTTATTTATTTATTTATTTATTTATTTATGGCTGTGTTGGGTCTTCGTTTCTGTGCGAGGGCTTTCTCTAGTTGTGGCAAGCGGGGGCCACTCTTCATCGCGGTGCGGGGGCCACTCTTCATCGCGGTGCGCGGGCCTCTCACCATCGCGGCCTCTCGTTGCCGAGCACAGGCTCCAGACGCGCAGGCTCAGTAGTTGTGGCTCACGGGCCGAGTTGCTCCGCGGCATGTGGGATCTTCCCAGACCAGGGCTCGAACCCATATCCCCTGCATTGGCAGGCGGACTCTCAACCACTGCGCCACCAGGGAAGCCCTGAAACTGAGGATTTATATTTTTCACAAAAACTGGAAATTTGTAGACACTATCTCTTTGAATATGTCGTCTCCACCATCTGCCTATTCTCTTCCCCATGGAACTCCTGTTAGATGTGTGTCCGACCTTCTCATTCTATTCATGTCTCTTATGCTCTCTGGATCAGTAAGCTTTTGTTGTATAACAGATCATCCCCAAATGCGCCAGCTTAAAATAAAAACCATTTATTCAGCTCGTGATTCTGTGCATCACCAGTTTAGGCTAGGCTCAGTTGGGTCGTTCTTATGGTCTTGGCTGAGCTCACTCATGCATATGTGGTTGGTTAAGGACTGGCTGGTCTGGGATGGCCTCAGTTGGGATGGCACTTCTTTGCTCCACATTGTCCCTCATCTTCCAGCAGACTACTCTGGGTTTATTCATTAAGGGTTTTAAGAGAATGAACGGAAGTGCCCAAGGCCTCTTGAGGCCAAAGCTCAGAACCAACATCACTTCCACCACATGTTATTGATCAAATGAAGCTGCAAACGCAGCCTAGATTAACAGGGTGGAGGAAAAGACTCCGCTTCTTGATGATAGGAGCTGCAGCTGCAAAATCACATGGAGGAAAATGGAATTTTATAAAATTAAGAAAGTGATACTATACCTCTCTATTTGTGTCATTTTTCTCTCACATTTTTTTTACTCCTTTCTTTATCATTTTAAACATACTTATTTTGGACTTCCCTGGCGGTCCAGTGGTTAAGACTCCATGCTTCCACTGCAGGGGGCACGGGTTCGATCCCTGGTGGGGGAACTAAGATCCCACATGCGCTGTGGCACGGCCAAAAAAAAAAAAAAATTAAAAAAAAAACATACTTATAGTCTGTCAGATTGGTTTTGGGTGTTTAATCTTGCTGTTTTTGTATCTCCAGACTTTTGACTGGGGTTGAGTTTTCTTCTGCACACTATCAACTCATCTTCATCAGGGTTTTATCTGTGGGAGTCCTGTGTGACGTCAGTTGAGGACTTGTTCTTTTAGAGCAAGTTTTGTATTTGTTTCTGTTAAGTAACCCACAGATATTACTAAGCCTGGGACCAATATTTATGTTAATCTCTCAGTTATAGGTTAACAGGTGGAGTCTCGTTGAATCCAAAACCTGTGTGAGCACTGGCTCATGGTTCACAAACTCTCAGGAGGCATTTAAAAAATTTTACCAGCCACGCTGAGACAGACAAATTTCCTTCTTGTCCTTTTGTGCCTAAAGGTCTTGTTTCTTTTTTCCTTTCTTTTTTGCACATTATTTCACTGAAGGTATAGCCCCAGACAGTCCCAGCTTTAGTTGGGGTCTCTGTTTCAAACCCCACTTTGGGTAGATCCAAGGCATCACCTTCTCTGGATGACAACCTGCCCCCATTTTCTGCCTGTGCCCTCAAGGCTCCCTCATCCCCCTAGTAGGGCAGCTGTGGTCAATTTACCTTTGTTACCCTCTTCATTTCTAGCTCTTGGAGATTTCCTTTTGGTTCTTAATTTCTTGGATTTAAAAGGAAACTGTTGGTGGTTGTTTTTTGTTTTAGTTTTAGCTGAGCTTTCCTAGGTGTTGACAGCAGGATAGTTTTCAGGTTATATAATCTACTCTATTGCTCAAAACACAAGTCCAAATACAAACACAAATTAATTTTTTTTTAAGAACTGGAATCAAAATTTCCTGGCTGTCAAAGCAGGTAGAAGATCTGCAGAACACAGTTTGAAAACCACTGAAACAGAAGGGCGAACCCAGGCTTCTTGCCACCTACTTCCACAATTCTGGCCCTCACACCCTTCATGTTCTGGGACTTGGGGTAAGTTACTTAGCTTCTCTGAGCCTTTGTTTCTCTTCTGTATGGATGACCATACCTAACTCCCAGAACCTGGGAACATGCATGGAAAGCCCTGGCCCTGCGATGCTTGAGGTGGGAGTCTCTCCAAATGGCAGTCTTTGGTATAATCTAGAACGTTGCCTCAGGCGTAACACCCCTCTGCCCAGCCAGGTGAATGGAGGGCTGGCTGGAGGCAGGTTTCCAGGCATTGTTGCAGGCTGTTTTGAGCTTCCTCACAGACAGGAGTACAGAGTAAAGTCTCCCCAGGCAGAACCCCGGACCCAGCGGTCCTGTCTCTCCTTTGCATCCACTTCTGGGAGGACAGCCCGTGCTGGCCACACCTGAGCACAGTGCTTTCCAACCAGCCCTGGGCAGGGACCCCTTGAGAAGGCACCCCACCCCCTCCCCACTGACCTCGGCTTCCAAACAGCCCATTCATCCTAGGGGTCGGGGGTGGGCTGTGGGCGGTGGTGGAGAAGGATCCCCGTCCTCTTGCCCCAGACCCCGGGGCCGGGATGGGGGACACCCCAGCGGAAGCGGCGACCCCCAGGGAGGCCCCTGCACAGGAAGAAAGGCATTTCTGTCTCGCTCTGAATCCGCCTCGGGTTTCGCACTTCCCTTCCCCGGGACAATCCCGACCTTCACCGTGAAGGAACTTTTGCAAACACACACACGCACATGTATTTTTGGAAGAAGGGGAAGAATTCCAAGAGAACCTCTGCTCGGTTAAAAATGAAGTGAAGATTATATTAAGAATGAAAGGCGAGCGGGGCCGCTCAGGCGCAGACAGAGGGCCCTTTCATCGGCCGGGACGCGCGCCGCGGGCAGCTGCCAACACAAACGGGGGCGGAACAGAACCTGCGGAGCCGCCGGCCGCTGCCAGGCCGCGTCCCCGCCGCTCGCGGGCTGGCGCCGCTCCCCGTTTCCGCTCTGCTGACGCACCGAAATCGCCGGGCGGCGGGGACCCCGGGGCCGCGGGGGGAGCGCCGGAGGCTGGGCCGGGCCGGGCTGGGGGGCGCGGTTCCTGGCCAAGCTTCACCTGAGCGCCCGGAGCGCCCAGGTGGGGCCCGGAGTTTCCCATCCGCGCGCTTCGGTCCACACCACTGCCTGCCTCCCCTCGCTGGGGCCGCCCCTCTGCCCCGGGCTGCTGCGCGTCCTCAGCCCAGCCCCCAGCGCATCGTGGGTGCTCACTGGGCTCCAGGCAGCCTCCTCCGTGAAGCCCGCCTGGATCATCCCTGCGCTGGACTCCGACGGGCCGTACCTGGTCCTTCCTCGAGACCCCTGTTAGGCCCAAGCAGAGTCTGCAAGCCTCCTGCAGCCCCTCACCCAGTGCGAACCTCTCCCATCCCCAAACGTGTCCGTGGGGCGAAGAGAGGGTCCATGCCTGACGCCGGACCCAGACGTGGCTGCTGAGGGTTCCCCATACAAATCTCTCCCTGGAGGATGGGCAGCCTAATGGTTTGCTAACCCAGGACCATTACTCCCATTAATGGTTATTAATTAATGGTTGTGAAAGCCATTCAACCTGACCTGTTAAATGGGCACAGCCAAGTCATCCTTCCCTACTTCTCAGGACTCGTGTGAGGCTGAGGAAAAAGTCTGAGGAGAGGTAAGGACAGCTTGGGAACTGCAGGGTGCCCGGGCCTTTCTCTATGAGACAGGCACTCCTGGCCACTGCCCAGATCTGCCCTACTCATCCCTCCCCCAAGGCACTGCTTCCCACCCCCTCACAGGAGGATTAATCACTCTGTTCAGAAGCTCCAGGACTCCCCGTAGTGGGAGAGGTTATGTCAGCCCACAGCCTGGCCCCTGGGAATCTTCCTTCCCAATCCCACCTCATCACTTGGCTCCCACCCCAATGCCAGAGGAGGGCACTGGTCCTGTTGGCCAATCAAAGAACACCACCCACCTGCCTGATTGGTTCTGGGATGGGCAGTGACCCACCCTACGGAAATCAAAGCTTCCCTGTGAAAGCGGGCAGTGAGGCTCTGGGTCTCGGTGCCTGAAAGGAGTGAGGTTGAGGCTGCCAGGGGTTCCCCAATGCCTAGAGGAAAGCAGAGGTGAGAGATGCGGTGGGTGAGGGGGCGAGAAAGACGAAAACCCAGAGAGACACAGACGGAGACACAGACGTCATCCTGGGTCGGCAGGACCCAGCTGTGCTGCAGACAGAGCCACCCCGGATCACCCATGACAATGACCAATCCATTCTCTTTTGGTTTGGGCCCGAGTAAGTTGGGTTTCTGTCAGCTGGAGTTGAGAGTCCCACCTAATACCCTCACCACACCTGAACAGTAAAACCTGAGCCCTTGCACTTGGTACTTGTGACCTTCACAATGTGCAACCTGCTTCCCTTTCTGGCCTTGGGCTGCCTTTGCCCGTCCAGCACCTTACCATTTACGAAGGATTTTCACAAGCGTGATCGGAGGCGATCCTGACCGCAACCCAGGTGTTGGATAAGGAAGCTGAAGCTTCAGGGTTAAGCGCTGTATCCAGAGTCACAGAGGCATAATGTGGACGAATTCCAGCCTAGTTGTCTCTGACCACAGCCAGTCTCCCAGCCACAGCAGCCAGCCTCCCTCTCCCCTCCTAAGCCCTCCCTCCCACCTCGTCTAGGACAGACCGCTCCTAAACCCCACACTCGGGTGTCTCCACAGTGCAGTGGCTGTGGTCCCCCCGCCTCCTCTGCTGACCTCTGTCCTTCACAGCTCAGTGTGTGCCCGCCTCCCCTCCCCCTCCTCTGGGCCTGCAGTCTGCACCAGTCATTTGGCGTTTGTGCTTCCGATGCTGTGGGCGGGGTTGCTGTATTCCCACCTTGGTCCCCAACGCACAGAGTCAGGGCTAAAGGCAGGAGCCTGACCCATGCGGCTCTAGGTGTGCCTTTTGAATATTGAGGGGGCAGAAACCACAGGATGTGACAATGGATGAGATTTCGGAAGTGAGGACGGGAGAGGAGAGTCAAATACGGCGACCCCCTTGGTTTGTTTCTTGCTTGGGTGTGATCACTAACTAAACTCAGAAACGTGAGAGGACGCCCGGGTTACCCAGAAGAGACCAGGGAGGGGAGGTCTCAAGGCGCCTGGGGATACAGCACCGAAGGTGCAGAGAGGACAGGGCTGGAGGAAGAGGTTCAGGAGGCTCTGAGGTAAAGGTGGAGGCTGAGCCCCTTGGGAGTCGATGCGTTCACCCGAGAGGAACTCATTCATCTGCGAGAGAAGATGATCAAGGACAGAACCCCAACATTTGCGGGACTGGCAGAGGAGGGGGGCTAGGTGGGGGGAGAGCAGTGGGGAGAGAAGAGGAGGAGGGTCAGTGAAGAAGACAGAACAAGGAGAGTGATTTGTGAAAGCTACATGAGAAGGTGCTTTAATAAAGGACTGCTCCAGGGCTTCCCTGGTGGCGCAGTGGTTGAGAATCTGCCTGCCAATGCAGGGGACACGGGTTCGAGCCCTGGTCTGGGAAGATCCCATGTGCCGCGGAGCGGCTGGGCCCGTGAGCCACAATTACTGAGCCTGTGCGTCTGGAGCCTGTGCTCCGCAACAAGAGAGGCCGCAATAGTGAGAGGCCCGCACACCGCGATGAAGAGTGGCCCCCACTTGCCACAACTATGCTCCAAAGTGGCAAGTGATTTCAGAGGTCCATGGGAAGAAGACTTCTTTCCAGAAGGAAGGTGCCCCCCTGGACAGTCAGCTCAGGGGTCACTGAGTAGTGTCCACGGATTGGTGGTGCTGACGTGTGACAGCAGTGGGCCAAGGGGCAAGCGATGGCGGGGATGCCGAGAAAGCAAGTGCAGACAGCTCAGCCAAAAGCCCAGCGAGTGTGGGCTTAACAGAGAGGAGGAGGAGGATACGCTGAAAACCACGTGACATCACTGAAAGACATTAAAGACCTAAATAAACGGAACGACGTTCATGTTCGTGGATTAGAAGACTTCGTGTTGTGAAAATAGCAATACTCCTCAAATTCCTCAATGCAGGCCCTACTGAAATCCCACCCAAAAGCTGCCTTTTTTGCAGAAATTGACAAGCGGGTCCAAAAACTCACATGGAAAAATGCAAGGAATCCAAGTAGCTAAAACAAAATTGAAAAAGAACAAGGTTGGAGGATTCACAATTCCTAATTGCAAAACTTACTACAAGGCTACAGTCATCAAGACTGTTTGGTAGTAGCATAAGGATAGACATATAGATCACTGAAATAGATTCGACAGTCTAGAAATAAACCCATAGATTTATGATCAGTCGCTTTTTGACAAAGGTACCAAGACCATTCAGTGGGTTTGGTCTTGAATATTCTCTTCTACAAATGGTGCTAGGAAACTGGATACCCACATGCAAAAGAATGAAGTTGGTCCCTTACTACATACCATAGACAAATATTAACTCAAATGGATCAACGACCTAAATATAAGAGCTAAAGCTATGAAACTCTTAAAAGAAAACATAGGGGTAAATCTTCACAACCTTGGATTTGGCCATGGTTTCTTTGATATGACACCAGTAGCATAAGCAACAAAAGAAAAGATAGGCAAATATGGACTTCATCAAAAATTTTGTGCTTCAAATGACACCATCAAGAAAGTGAAAAACCAATCTACAGAATGGGAGAAAATTTTGGTAAACCATAAATCTGATATGGGACTAGTTCCAGAATATATAAAGAACTCTTTCAATTCAACAATGAAAGGACGAATGATCTAATTAAAAAATGGTCAAAGGATCTAAATAGACATTTCTCCAAAGAAGATATACAAGTGGCTAGTAAGCACATGAAAAGATGCTTGACTTCAGCTGTCCTCAGGGAAAGACAAATCAAAACCACAATGAGATACCAGTTCACACCCACTAGAATAGCTATAAAACCACTACTAGTATGACTACTACTACTACTACTACTACTGCTACAACCTCAAAATAACAAGTGTTGGCGAAGACGTGGAGAAATCAGAACCCTCATACATGGCTGGTGGCATGTAAAATGGTGCAGTTGCTGTGGAAAACAGTATGACTGTTCCTCAAGAAATGACATGTGGAATTACCACATGACCCAGCAATTCCATTCCTAGGTATATACCCAAAAGAACTGAAAACAGGTGTTCAAACAAAAATATACACAAATGTTCATAGTAGCATTATCCATAATAACCAAGAAGTGGAAACAAAGCAAATGTCTACCACCTAATGAATGGATAAACAAAAGGTGGTGTATACATACAATTGTATATTATTCAGCCATAAAAAGGAATAAAGTATTGATACACGGTACAACATGGATGAACCTTGAAAACATTATGCTAAAGTGAAAAAAGCCAGAGACAAAAGGCCACATATTGTATGATTCCATTTATGTGAAACGTCCAGCACAGATAAATCCATAGAGGTGGAAAGGAGATTGGCGGCTGTCAGGGCCTGAGAGAAGAGAGTGGAGTGTGATTGCTGATGCGTATGGCCTTTCTTTCTGGGGTAATCAAAATATTCTTGAGTTAGATACGGTGATGGTTGTACGACCTGCGAACATGCTTTTGTTTAAAAAAAAACCCATTTAATTATGTAACTTAAAAGAGTGATATTCACAGTATGTGAATTATGTCTCGTTTTTTTAAAGGAGGAGGAATATATGAAGACATCCTCTTGTACAAGTTGTTAACTCTCCTGGAAGGATAACGAGGAAATTGACAACAGTGAAGGGACCAGGAATGGGGCAGAGGGCGGGGATGGGAGGGAGGGCACTTGTACATCAATTCTGAGTCATGGGAATGGATTACATTTTTCAAGAAGTAAATAAATAGAACAAAATAAATGGCTGTGGGTGAAACGAGGAGGCAGGATCGAAGGAGTCTTTTTTTTTTAGGAGGGAGAGACTGGGCCATGTTTGGAGGCAGAAGGGGAGAAGAAGCCTGTGTGTCACAAACAGAGGATGCTGATGAACCGCTGAGGCCCGGATCGACAGCACAGAAAGGGGCAAGGGGTGGGCATTTCCCCCACCCCTAACTCCTGCCCCGAGGACCCTGGGGAGGAGGTGAGGGGGGCAAAGATACAGAAGTAGGGGTGAGGGGAAAGGGGGGGTCTTATTTCATGTCCAGTGATGTTTCTTGGCTCTGTGGAGGAAGAGGCCAGGTCACTGGGCCTGGAGATGGGAGAAGGGGGTGCTTGGAGGGGAAGAAGAGGCATAAGCATCAAGGGCAAGGTTAGGAAGGGCCCCCTCATGGAATCCAAAAAGGAACCAGTGACGCAGGAAAGGGCTGCTGAGTAATTCTGAGGTTGGAAATCCACCTCGGTGATTTTCACATCCATTCCATGGAGCCTGAGTAAGGCTCTTTGTGTGCCGGGGACACTGTGCTATTGATGGCGGGCAGCTATCGGCTGTGGCCAAGCAGGGGTCAGCCCACCTAGGCGTCTGCTTTAGACTCCAAACGCCACCGCACGGGGTGGGGCAAGTGGGCCTTGCAGGGGTTTAGGAGAAGCGGGGGTGGAGGCGCCAGCCCTAGCAGAGGGGCACAGCATGGGTGGTGCCCGGGGAGTGACCCTTGGGCTTGGGAGCCACGCCATCTCCGGGGTGGGGACTGAACTGGGTAGTCCAGAGGGGCTGACATCGTCGTGACCTTCAGTCCTCCTAGTCAACTGCACGTTTTCCAACAACTATTCACAATTAAGTTGGAAACCCTCACTGCATTTCCAGCCAAGTAGTTGCTGTCTGCTGTTGGCTCCTAGGGCTCCCCTGACACCGAAGATGCCATCGGGTTTGGCTTTCACAACCACCACGGAGGGAGGTAGCCCTGTTGTTAAGGTGTCCGTGTGCCCACGGCCCTTCTCTGGGTCGATGATCGTCTCCAGATCTGCAGCCTGCAGACCTGCCCGGGGTTCTGGGGTCCCACGGCCCCCACTTGCCCCACCAGCGCTTGCCCTGCCCTCTTTAACAGTCGCTGCCGCCCATGGCTCATGCTGAGTTCACAGTCTTTTTGTCTGACCCGGGTTCGTCCCCTTTTTTTCCATCAAGGGCCCTTGAACCAGATTTCCTCAACACAGCCAGCCAAGGCAGACCTCATTTCAAGCCACCTATTCTGCATTATCTTTCTGACTTGTCCATAAGGATTTCATGAGGTATGTGAACATAGCTCATAAGTGAGCTCCATTTATTCCTTCAACAAACCGGGGCTCCTGTCTCTCTGACTGTGCAGGGGAATGGAGGACCACAGTCAGGTGACATCCTGTCCCTGTCCTGGAGGAGCTCACAGCCTTGGGGAAGTCAGGCCAGACCATCCAGTTACTGTGGGGTGTTGGGAACCAAGGGCCTGGGGATCTCAGAGGCAGCTATGTCAGGGTGGTCAGGGAAGGCTGCCTGGAGGAGGGGGACGTTTAAGGTTTTTTTTTCTTTCCAGGTTTATGCATGTATTTATAACTATCTTATATGTGTGGTTTTTGTATAAAGAAATTAAAATAATTTTTTAAAATATGAGAAATGTTTTAATACCAAGAAAAGAGGAAGCTTTATGATTTTATTTGCCAGACTGGGGGCAGAGAAGTTCACTCTTGTGCTGAATGGCCCCTTTCCCACGATTGCTGGGATGACTGACGGTTTGCTGGGGACACGTGTCCTGCCTCTTTGTGAGCCCTGGAGGCTTCCACTCAGGATCCTGTCTTAAGTTAAGCTTTGGAAGAGGAATGGAAATGTGGTCTGGTCTGAGAGCAACACATGGGGAGGTACAAGGGGTGGAATGGTGTGAACGTTTAGGAACCACAGGTGGCTCAGCGTGGCTGGAAGGCAGGGAGCCTGGCAGGGAATGGCTGGAGACAGGCCAGGCCTCCTACGCTAAATTAGAGAGTTTGAACTTTATCTCAAAGGCTACTGGGAGCAACTGAAGCATTTAAGCCAGAGCAGGATGGGGCTAGCAGGTGGAGGAGGGATGGAGTCTAGGACTGGGGAGGCTCGGGGGAAAGGTGTCCAGTGATCAAGGAGAGAGGTCATTACATCTGATCCAGGAAGGGCAGAGAGATGGAGAGTTAGGGGCTGATACAAGGGACACTATGGAGGCAAAACCCTCAGCTTTGGGATGAGGCTGAGCGGGAGGAGGGAGGGCAGCAGGGCCCCTGAGGGTCTGGCTCAGGGCTGGGGCAGGGGGGTGGGGCAGCAGCGTGAGGGAAATGACTTTCACTGCCTTGGGTGAGGGTGTGGAGATATACTCTGTACGTGCGGAGGTCTCATGAGTCACGCAGGAGTCCCTCCAGCACAAGCCACAGCAGCATGAGTTTGGCAAGCCTGTTCCTGATGAACAGATGACGCTGGCATATCTCCGCTTACTTATCCATCTTGCAATTTACCTCAAGAGGTTCTCAGAAAGCGGCTTAGATTTTGCATCGGGAATTTGGATTCAGGTTCCACTGGCATCCAGTGAGCACCTGTCACAGTCGCTGCACAAACGCCGAGTCACTAGGCAGGAGAAAGTGTGGGGCTCTTTCTGGGGCCATGGGACCCTTTTTCTGGAGTCCATCTTTTCCAAAGTGGCCATTTGTCTGGAGTCTGTCTCCTGGTGCTGTTCTTACTTCCTGACGTTTCTCAGAGAGCAGCCACAGTGGCCCCGCCCCCCACCCCCCAAGTCAATTCCCGTCTTGGATGGTGAATTTTCTGGGTCTGACATTGCTTCTCCCTAGAAGGGTGTTTCTCCTGTCTGAGTGGTCGGTGAGAACGAGCTCAGCAGGAGGGAGCCGGTGGAGGGAGCAGGACGGGGACGCAGAGATCTGACTCAAGTCCTGCTCCACCTGCAGCTGCGCTTTTAGTGTGAAGGGTTGTGAATTACGAAAATCACATTTGTAAGAAAGATAACGTATTTTTTGGTTCATTACAATATTTATATCATATCACCTTACTATCTATCTTCTGGCATTTCCGCCTCTTTCTAGAATGTTTGCCTCCTAGGCCAAAAACACGAGTGCCGTGTGTGCAAACGCAAACACACAGGCTTTTTTGCTAAACCGATGCTTTGGATTAAGTCTGACTCCTCACTGTTACGATGTCATTATCATGACTGGGTTGACCAAAGCGATTAGAGAGGTCAAGGTAAGCGTCTTAATGAGGTCAGGAGAGAAGGAGCCAAGTAAAGAGGCCAGCCCTTCCCTGCAGCCAGCCTGGCTCTTGAGCCCGAGAGAGAACAGAAGTCTCCAGGATTGCTGTTCACCTGGGGAGGGGTCTGCAGGGCTCCCCAAGGCCCAAAGGAGGGTGTGATTTCCCAGCTCGACACAAACACAGCTCTCCGTGATCCATCCCGTCTGTCTGCCCAAGTGACATCCACGCAAAGACTTATTTTCGCAAATGTGCAGATGCACAGGTGGGTCACCTCCGGGCCTCTGCTCCTGCCACGCTCTCTGCCTGCCTGCAGCGGGCCCTTCAGGCTCCTCCTTTGTCACAAGTCACCTGCCTGCAGAGCCTCTCCGCCTCTCCAGCTGTGCTGAGGACTGACCACACTTGCTGCCTTTTCCTCTTGGAGGACAGGGGCCCAGCAGTCGGGCCCCAATGCCCAGCCAGACCCGTCTTATGGAGCGACTATGTGAAGCAGCTGGGTTGAGAGAGAGGCCTAGAGCCGTCCCAACAGGTCTCCACCCCATCCAGGGCCCTTCCAGCCCCCCAGCCCAGGGCACTTGCTGCTGCGGCCCAGGCGGGCTGGCCCCGAAGCATAGAGCAGGTTTTGTCGCCACCTATTGCCCGGTTTGCTCAGCAAAAGTCAGCCAGGGCCTCAGGCCTTGTCTCGAGGGAAAAGAGCCCAAACCCTCTTTAGAAGACAGCAACCGGCCTGGGGGGCGAGTGGGGAGAGGTCCCTGAGCACCTCACAGAAAGGGCCCCCCTCCACGCTAGAAGCGCTCCAGCTCGGCCCTAACTGCGTGACCCGGGCCAAGACCTTCCACCCTAGGCTGCAGCCATGGCTCTCAAGTGAGATGGGAAGTTGTCGGTGAGGGTCCAGGAGGGGACAGCAAGGCTCGCAGAGGAGGGCTGAGCACCGTGGCTGGGTGGGGACGACCAAGCCCTCTGGGAGCCAGAGGCCTGTCCAAACCAGGCCCGCTGCGGGCTGTGCGGCAGGAGAGGCAGCGATTTACATCCCGGCTCTAACGGGGAAGAGCCCGGAGGCCCTGGGGCAGTGTCTTACTCTCTCGAGGCCAGCTTGTTCCTTCCCTGGTAAGTGCAGGGCCACTGCTCACCTCCCAGAACTGTGGCAAGAACGAGCTGCAGCGATGCTGTGAGGGCCCCGGGCTGCCCCTCAGGTGGCAGCTGTCATCACCCAGCACCACACTGTCCAAGACACCACGGGGAGGCTGGCTTTATAACACCTCAGACACACACGTTTTGCAAGACCCGAGGTGCACAAGAGTGCAGGAGGACTGGCTGGCTCCCAGGTCTCCAATTAACTGTCTTGAAACAGCTCCCCAGAGAAGGGGGCAGATTTCAAGGGAACCCCAACCCAAATGCACACGCGTTTCACCCTTAGGCCAATCAAAAAGAATTGCTCTGGCTCCAGCAAACAAACCCAGCTCCACTCACTGATCCAACTGGTCTCAACGAATGGCTGTCCCTCTACCCTCCCTACTGACTTTATAAGTTTAAGTGAATTCACACAATTTACACTGGATCTTGCAAGGACAAGGAAGTCTTTTATTTGCTTACAACAAAAACATCTGTAACATAATTCTCTCTCCTCAAAACGGAGAGCCCTACAAAAATACACAAAGCCATCTCTATTTGTATTTACCCAGAGACATGAGCAGCCCGAAGGGGGTTGGGACTGGAGAAAAACCAAGAACTAATTCTATTTGAAAAAAACAAGAAACTGCCTTTAAAAAATAGCATTCTTCTACTTGTCAGTAACTACCCTTTCCCCTCCTCTGTATGAAAACGTGAAACAGAAAACAGCACCTGTGCAAACACCTCAGCAGCAGTGTCAGAGATGAGGCAGTGGCCTCGGGCTGCAGAATCCCAGCCCCTCTTCCAAGCAGGTAACCACCACGCAGTCTGCTCTGGGGAGTTCCTTCCAGAAAGCTCCCTCCCCACCCCCCATAACGATGGAGAACTGGGCAGCCTCGCTTCTCTTGCTTGTAGTTAGCTGAGGAATCTAGGAATCAAACACAGCAGTTAGAAACAGAACGGGACTCAGACGTCCCAGAGGGGCGCCAAAGCCAGTCCCGGGTCTGCGGTCAGGGACAGACGCCATCGCTGCAAGGCCCCTAGGGGGTGGGTCCGGGGAAATGGTGACCGATGAATACGGTGGCTTTGAAACTTCAAATCAAGAACACAATCTCAGAAAACCAGACTAGAAGGGACCCTGAGACCATCCAGTTCAACTTCATTGTTCAGATGAGGCCCCAGAATAGATGACTAATTCCTGAATGCAGGCAGAGCTTTTATTCATTAGACTTTCTCAACTGTTCCACAAGGACTAACACTTCCTCCACCATTCAAAGACACGAAAAGCACCCCCGAAGAGCCAAACGTACAGCAGCTGCTTTCAATGGGACACACAAAACCCGTGACACACGCCAGACAGCGCGAACCACTCGGGATGTGACCAGACAAGAAGCCTGGACAGGCCTCGCCAGGCAGTTCCACAGGACGACTGGCCTCACCACACAGACAGGTAACGTGGGCGCTGACGGAAGAGACACAGTGTGGTACTTTTTCCAGAGCCAAGAGACCCAAGTGGACTATTTCCGGCTCTGTGATCCTGGACAAGTAATACCTCCTGTTCCTCACCTACAAAATGTGCCTGATAGTGTGTACTTCACCAGCTGTCACAAGACCAGTGTGACACTGTCTGAAGGCAGGAACACAGTGAAAGCTAATATGACAGCCCATCGATGGCTCTGTGGTGCTGGGTCTGCAGGCACGGCCCCCCACCCTCCCCAGAGCCCAACGCCGACCCCAGAGCCACGAAAAACGCTGGTTGGTACACAGGGGTGGGCACTAGCTGATGCGCCATCCCAGCCTGGTGCCCTGGTGTGAGCAGCTGTCTGGGCCATGTGGTGTGTGTCCAGGGGGTGGCGGTCAGAGTAAGAACACATCCTTCACTCCCATCTTGCTGAACAGCAGTTTCTGAGTCGGGGGAGAGACCTGCCCTGAGACATTCCCCCCAACCCAACCCCTGGGCAGAAGCAGGTGGGCTCAGTGTAGGCAGGAGGGAAGGCCAGTGCTGCCTCAAGATGGCCACCTTGCTTCTCATTTAAATCTACCATGAAGGGTGCTTTTCTGTGCCTCTAAGTGCTGTGGCACCCTGCTGGCTAAGCCTTGTTGGCTGGCCTTTATAACAAATTACAGAAAAACATGGCACCAGTGAAATGCAACGGACAAACCTCAAAGTCACCACCTCCTGGGACTCTCTTTAGTGGGATAAAGAGATGAATAAACCAAAACACATAACTGCTGTGAAGAAAAATCGGCAGGCTATTGGGACGCAGAATGATGCAGGTTGTTGTTTAACATAAAGTAACCGGAAAGACAAAGACGGCTCTGAGCAGGGGACATTTAAGTAGACTGAGCTCTGAATAGTCAGAAGGGCTTTCCAGGTTGGAGGAATGTCGATGCAAAGGCCCAGAGTCAAGAACACGATTGGAGTGTGTGAGAGGCACCAGGAAGCCAGTGTGGCCAGGGTGGAGTGAACACAGGGAAGAAAGATAGGAAGGGGCCCTGTCACACGGGCCACAGAGGCATTAAAAGGCAAGTCACTGGAGCTTCTGAACAGAGAAATGACTTTTAAAAAAGATGATTCTGGCTGCTCCGTGGAAGAGACTGCGGGGCTTAAGAACCATGGCAGGAAGAGCAACCCCTTCGCCTGGGCCAGTGCTCACACTGCCCTTCCCGACAAGCCAGGGTGAGGTCGTGACGTGGTGCCCGTTTCCTAGTCCAGGCACTCGAAAGCTGGCAGCTTCACTCTTCATTTTGCAGCACCTCACTTCCCACTCGTTTCCCATTTATTCCTCTGCAAACCCACGCTGCCAGTAAGTCCAACTATTCTAAGACCAGCACACTGGAGAGGCCACTGTGGGCTCCAGCTGACAGTCCACTCACACGCTTGCCTAGAAGGAGGGCCACCCCAGCCGCTGAACTGGAGGCATCTGCTGTGCTGTCAGCATCCAGGAGAGGAGGGGATCGGGCGGAGCCAGAGCAGTGAGACGGGGCCACGGCCACACCGGACGCGGGAGGGCAGACACATCAGACGCACTTTCCTGTCCCACCCCACGCAAAGTCATGGAGAAACAATGGGGTCTGTGATGATCTGTGATGCAGTCACACTGAGAAATGTCCAGCCTTGGGGCCAAAACCAACCTGACACGCCCTCTGATCACCTGTAACTGCTGTCCAGCTTGAGTTCCAACAGCAGTTGTACTGCTCAGGCCCAGAACCTACTGATGAACCAAGACAGAGCTCCAGCCACAGAGTCAGTAAGGAGAGAGGGTGGCCCATGGGACCACTGACTAATTCCACTACTACATGCCAACTTCGTTATACAAACATACAGACTCATTCTAGCATTAATGTGAAGAATGAATTTACCCTATATAGGTTTAAACTCTTTGATCAGGCTATTACAAATGGCATTTTAAGTCAATAAGCAGAAGGTTTGGGTACAACTATTTAGACATTTGATTAAAAATAAAGTTAGAGGGACTTCCCTGGCAGTCCAGTGGTTAAGACTTCGCCTTCCAATGCAGGGGGTGCGGGTTCGATACCCCTGGTTGGGGAGCTAAGATCCCACATGCCTCGGGGCCAAAAAGCCAAAACATAAAACAGAAGCAATATTGTAACAAATTCAATAAAGGCTTTAAAAATGGAAAAACAAATAAATAAATAAAGTTAGATCCCTACTTCAAATTAAGGATGTAAATAAACTGCTGGTATCATAAAGATTTAAACATAATAAGTAAAACTATAAAAGTATTAGACAGAAACAAGACATTACTTCTAAGTTAAGTAGTGGAAATGCAAATAAATGAGATGCTGAACTTTACCAGTAATCAATGAAACACATTAAAACATCAAAAAGGTATAATGAGGCCCTTCCCACAGGTATCCTCACTTCCTGCAATCCTTTCAACAGAAACAGAAGTACCAATATCCTAAGCACTTGAATCTGGGAAGAGCTCATTGCCTCTGCCCGCCCAGCTGGGCGCCCCAGGCTATCAACATGGTCTCGCTCAGGTCCCCTCTGCCCCTCCTCCTGGAGCTCTTGGGCTCTCCTTTTGCTTTTTTCTCCACGTCCGACGGTCCCCCCAGACTCCTCCCTCTTGAGCATCAAGCAGCCCGAGGAAAACAGAGAACTCCTGTTAACCTATGAAGGACAAATTTAGTTTCCTTTTGCCTCAAATTCTCCTACTGACTTTAAAAGTCTTTCATTACAAAATGTCCTATGAATGCATTTGCTTAGGGAAGGAACATGCTCTTTTGTGTTAGAGGAACTCTGCCGCTCTCCCAAAGCAACCAATTAAAATTGCACAGTATATCTGGACTTCCCTGGTGGCGCAGTGGTTAAGAATCCGCCTGCCAATGCAGGGGACACGGGTTCGATCCCCGGTCCTGGAAGATCCCACATGCTGCGGAGCAACTAAGCCCGTGCACCACAACTGCTGAAGCCCACTCACTCTAGGGCCTGCATGCCGCAACTACTGAGCCTGCGTGCTGCAACGACTGAAGCCCACACGCCAAGAGCCCACGCTTCACAATAAGAGAAGCCGCCGCAATGAGAAGCCCGCTCACCACAACGAAGAGTAGCCCCCGCTCGCCGCAACTAGAGAAAGCCCGTGCACAGCAACGAAGACCCGATGCAGCCAAAAAAAAAAAGCACAGTATTGCTATCCTTGCCGCGAAGATTCAATATTATAAACCATAATAAGAGGTCAAAGGGTAAAAAAAGCTTATCTTTGTGACAGGAAGGCATTTGATAACAATCTTTCCTGATAGAAGCCTTTAGTATAAAAACATTTCCTTAACATGGTAAAAAGAAGAATATATCTCAACAGAAAGTCCGCATCATGCTGAGCAGTGTAGCAGCAACAGGTCACCCACTATGGTCACGAAAGATGCGGTGCTGAGCCGTCACCACCATCTAACACTGTTCTGGAAGCACTCAGCCCACATGGTGAGATGGGCTCTGAATAAAATAAGAGAAGGTGAGAAGGAGAAGACAAAGTTACCATTACTTATATACGACGATCATATGCCTAGAGTATCCAGGGAAGCAACTGACATTTTAATAACTATCAAAAAACTGAAAAATTCAGAAAGGTGTTTGGTTACAGAGAAACAGGCAATTTATAGAAAGGACATGTGACTGTACACATGTGAAAAGATGCCTGATCAGGGACATGCCAATTCTGATAACAAGATCCCATTTTGGATGCACCAAACTGGCAAAGATTAAGACATCTAACAATACAAATGATGGCAAAGCTATGGAATGGAATCTCAGACACTACCGAAGGGCATGTAAAGTGGTATAAACACTTGAGAGGTCAATTTAGTGATTCCTAGTTCAGCTGAAGATATACATGCTACCACCCAGTGACACGACATTTAAATAAATACCACAGAAAACTCAGGTGTGGGGATAACTATGTCATCTCCTGTCTATCTACCTATCCATCCCTCTATCTATCAATCACTGTTAAGAATATGATGATTCCTTCCCAGGATGGAATGCTACTGGGTCTTTTTTTTTTTAATGAGGTAGTTCTTTGTGTGCTAACCTAGAAAACATCCAAATTGCATTATGGTACAAGATGTATAATTCTATTTGTGGGGGAGATTACATTGACACCCACAATCTCGAATATTCATAAAAACCCTTAGGGAGGGACACATATGAAACATCAGCGGTTACCTCTAGGGAGTAGGTTTGGGGACTGCGAGGTTTTATTCTCCGCTTTTTGGGTTAAAACTATAAGCAGGTAGCATTTTTATAATTTAAATTAAAATATGACAAAAAGTTATGGGGTGGGGGGTGGTAGAGGAAACAGAACAGCAGAATATGCTGATAACTCAGACTGTCATGCTATTCTTTCTAAACCTGCATAGGTTTGAAAATGTCCATAATAAAAAGTTTAATACTCATCAATGAAAAAGAAAACTCAGTCTAGTCTGTGCCTCATGAAATGACTGTAGAAATAAACCCTGTATTCACTATTCACTCAGCACAAACATGTGCCCGGGAATGCAGATGGGTAGGGAGAGCCTCCAAGATCAGACACTGGGATTTTATGAGGTTCAGTCAGCTGAATTTTCAAATTGAAACCGATAAAAAGAAACACTTTAGCATAAATGAAAATGCATCAAAACAGAGAAGTTCAAATTTCATTTTGAAAATCCAATACTCATTGCACACTGAGGTGCAAAAGGCAGAGAGAAAAGCCATCATGTACCCAGGGCTCAAGGAAAGATCAGCCAGGAGACCCTCAAAAACAAAAGAAGTCAGACTCAGGCAGAGAACACAGACAAAGGTCCAGCAGGGCAGACTCCAGCTGAATATATTAATACTAAACAAGCTGCTTCTGAAGAGAGTAAACCCCAGGCCTGGGGAAAAGGCACAGTCACTGTGAAATAGAAACTCAAGCAATGATATGATAGGTGTCCACAACAGTTGCACAAAATAATGGGCAGTAATCAAAGAAGAGTGTGAAAATGTAACAGAGAAGATGGAGAAGTGATGTAATCCTGGAACCAGGAGCCAGAGGCTGCAGAGCCTGGGATGTTTATGTTTGAAACCCGAGGACAAAGAGCCAAGGATCAGGGCAGGGTAAGCGGAGTTCCCACGGTGCCGTGCACCAGCCCTGCACCAGTACTGCCCACCCGCAGCGCTGGCCTGGAGCCCTTCCCTCCAGTCCTGCAACAGTGAGCCAGAGTGAGCAAGCAGACATGAACAGCATCTGTGAGAAACCTCTAGAACAGTCGGTCTTCACCTTTTATGGGTCATATAGCCCTTTGAAAAAACTGGGGAGAGGACTTCCCTGGTGGTGCAATGGTTAAGAATCCGCCTGCCAACGTAAGGGACACGGGTTCAATCCCTGGTTCGGGAAGATCCCACATGCTGCAGAGCAACTCAGCCCGTGCGCCACAACTGCTGAGCCTGCGGCCTGGAGCCCACGAGCCACAACTACAGAAGCCCGCGCGCCTAGAGCCCGTGCTCCGCAACAAGAGAAGCCACCGCAGTGAGAAGCCCGTGCACCGCAACGAAGAGTAGCCCCTGCTCGCCGCAACTAGAGGAAGCCCGTGCACAGCAACAAAGACCCAACACAGCCAAAAAAAAAGCAAACAAAACAAACAAAAAAACTGGTGAGAGCTATGGATCCCGCTTCAAATCCCAGAAAATGCACAAATGCTGCATGTTAAGGTGAAGATTCCTAGACCCTCCCTGAAGCCATTTAACTAGTTCTCTTTCTCAAAACGCATTACTTAATCGGAATGACCTAGTCTGGGTATCTCAAACATCCAGCTGAGGGAAAAGAATTTTACAAGGAGCCCGAGCCCACTCACACACTCTGTGATGTGACGTGCTGGCCACCTCACCAGCTGGCTGTGTCCTCTGGCCTGTCTGGTTCTCCACCCTGCCCCTCCTGCTCCCGCCACCGTGCCTGGCAAGCGTTCAAAGCCAGCCCTCGCTGCTGCGCCACCTTCATCCGCCTGTCCCCGCCTTGGCCCTGGCCTCTGAAGGCCTGCTCCGCACCGACTCTTCCTGCTGCAGTCCCCTCAGCCTCCCTGGTGCGCTCCCCACCCCCAGCCGGCTATGCCTCTCTACTTCTCACCGCTGGCGTGAGGCCGGCGTCACTGTGTGTCCCCTCCCTGCTGGGAACACACATCAAGCTCTCTGAGTGGTCCCCCGAAGCCCACACTTCTTAGCTTTAAACTGAACCAGAGAGCACCCCCAGGCCTCTGCCCTGACTTGCGGGTGGCCTAGGACTCACAGCACGCTTCCTCTGATGACAACTGTCAGCGTTCACAGCCATCAGGTGCCACAGTGCCATGGTGCAGACAACAGAAGACAAGATCAAAGAGGGGTCAAAAGTGCCACCCAACTGCCACCCTTGTTTCAAAACAAGGTTTACATTATTCAACATGTTTCTAATTACCATCTACCTGCTCTCTTCTCTGGTTTAGACTCCCAGCTAAACCTCCCACTCGTCCTCCTGGCTCCCAGCCTCTCTTCTCAGTTCCATGTTGGTGCTGCCAGGGTCCATCCTTGGCCCACGGTCTTCCTCTCTCTACACTGCCTCCTGGGTGACTTCGTCACATGCCTGGATTTTGGCGCCCTGCATATACTCGTGGCTGCCACGTGCTCTCCAGCCAGACCTCCTCTCTGACCCCCACACTCACAGTCAACTTCCTGCCGGCTACCTCCACCTGGACGTCCTACAGGTACCTCAAGTTCCTCAAGCCCACAAAAAAAATACCTGCCCCAAACCTCCTTCAGTTGCTAATGCCTCCAGGGACCCAGCTATTGAAGCTGGAAATCTGGAGATCATTCTTGATTCTTTCCCTCATCCCAACACCAAACCATGTGATTCTGCCACCTAAAAGAGTCTCTCCCTCTGCACCCTGCTCCCCACGTCTGCATTCAGGCCCTCATCTGCTGGCTGAGAGGTTGGCTGTGACTGTCTCCTGGCTCTAGTCCTTTCCCCTTATACCATTATTCCCCCAGCCACCAGTGGGATGACCACAAGAGAGGAAATGTTCCAAGGAAGGCTGTTATGATTGTCTTATTTGGGACAGAAGGGACTAAGTGGAGAACATTTAGGATGTATGGCTCTGAGTTATCTTTAAAGAGATCTGTAGTTCCCAGTATGTGGTGATACATAAGAGGGTATGATAGATAGAATAATGGCCACCCCCCAAAGGTGTCTACCTCTTAATTCACAGAACCTGTGACTATGTCACCATATGGGGCAAAAGGGAGTTTGTGATTAAATTAAAGATCTTGAGATGGGAGAGTATCCTGGATTATTTGGGTGGGCCCGATGCATTCAGAAGGATTCTGAGGGAGACAGGAAGGTCAGAGTCAGAGAAGAAACCATGACTACAGAAGCAGAGGGGAGGAAGGGACTGAGAGAGAGAGAGATGCTGACCAGGGCAGGAGGGTATGGTAGTTTGCAGATGCTATGCTACCGGCTTTGAAGATGGAGGAAGGGACCACTAGCCAAGGGATGCAAGCAGCCTCTCTAGGCCATTTGTTACAGCTGCGGTAGGAAACTAGCACAGAGGAATTTTCTTACACTCATGGCTATCACATGCAGCTCACCAAGAATCATCATCATCATCACCAAGCCCTGTGATGTGTCAGGATGCCAAAAAGAATTAAAGAGCCAAGGCCTGCATCTGTCTCTCACAGCCTTTTCTGTTCAGTCTGTGACAATGACCACGGTGTGGATGAAGCAGACCACATCCCTGCGGACATACCCTTGTCCTCTGTGCTACAGATGATTTGTGCTCATTCCCTTTGTCTAACAGATTTGAAAACCCTTCTCTGGGTTCTTGAGACTCGGAGGCTCATTCCCATTCATCTCGGCTTCATCCTGGGTCTGGGGCTGCTCTGGCAGGGCCCTCAAAGGGCAGTCAGGAGAACCAAACTAAGACCCCTCATCCTCCCCCTGAAGTGTCTCAAGGCACTAAGAGGCTTACTACGTGTTTATTCCTTATTGCTCAGGCTCACTTCTTTCACTATTTGCCTGTATCCTTATTTACCTAAATCAGGGTCTGGCTTACATAGGCCTGGAGACAAGGCTTATTCATAATTAGGTAATTATGAATCCAAGAAATTAAAAACAACTGAGCCAACATCTGACAGGAGAAAGAGGTACAGAGTGACCTTAAAGATCTAATCGCTTCATCCTACAGGTGACAAGACTGAAGCCCAGAGGGGTTAAATGACTTGGCTGATGTCACAGAAAGCAAGCTAAGACTGAGAATCCAAATTTCCCATTTTTCAGCCCCATAAGGAAAGGTAATGGCACTTCAGTAATCACTGATTTGAAGATTAGAGAAAGGAACCTAGTTATCGCCTGACATTTAATTAACTAGCCCTCATTGATACGTCACCTACTAAGAGTACAGAAGTAAATCTCAGTAGGCAGCAAGTTTGGGGCCTGTTACGGCTGCCAAGACAGGCTGCAGAGAGAGGTGAACGGGCCAAAGAAGCTCTACCAGCGGAAACGTTTCCCAGGAAGGGGTAAAATGAAGAGGTGCCAACCTAAGTGGAGTTATTTATAGTCACACAACAAAGGGATGACTTCAATGACACCCCTGAGCTGGGAGAAAAGGCATTTCACAGATTTCCTAAAGATCAAGAGACTGTGTCTAACAGTTTGCCTGGAAAACAGCACGGCCCTCATCCGAGAACAAGAGGATGCCTGCCTGGCCCCGTTACTCTTGAGAAAATACATCTCCATTTGGAGGAGGAAAAAAAGTGGAGATGCAGGGAAAGTCAGTCAGAATTAATATATAAAATCATAAAACTACACCTAAGCAAGTTATTATTTGTTCAGGATTCAGACGAGCCTAACTGGAGGCATGAAATATCTTTATAGACTCAACAGTAGATTTGAGAGTTTCTCCTTAATCCCTTTGGGAAGAATGGGATCAAACAGCTTCTCCGTCTGGATCTGGTCGCACACTGTGAGGGATGGTGCTCTGCTCCTAGGGTTTCCGGGCACCTGGCCGGTACGGGCCGGACGCAGGAAGGCTATTTTGGAACGAGGGAACCCCTGACCCCAGAGGACCCCTCGAGCCTCGGCGCCGAGCTCTGTGGGGCCTGCTGCTCCAGGGCTCACTCCGGCCAACATTCTGAACCAGGACTAAACGAATCCCAGAATCTCAACTGCAGGAGTGGACTCTCCACAGCTCGGCCTTTATTTCTACCTGAGCCTCCTGGGAGCTGCTTTGACTTCCCAGAAAACACTTTTTATGAAGTCTGTTAGGATACTCTTTCCCTGAGGCTGGCCAAGCAACACGGCTCAATCCTCTTAATTCTACAGCCCAAAGGCTTCAGCTTCTCTTAAGTATGGAAAAGCAGAGAAGAGGAAGGAAATTCCTAAACACCTAAGAAAGGAATAAAAAATCCCTGAGCAACCAGTGATAACACTCCAGCTGAAGAAAGAAGCTGAATATATTCAAAGCCTCAGATATCACCTGGGGTTTACATTTCAAATCCAATGAAAATGGTCACAGTTGTTTACACACACGCAAACAGGGAAAGGGTCTAATTCTCTGAGCTTTATTCCTTTCCCAATCTGTAAAACGGAGATAATTTCTCCCTCAAAAAAATGTTGGGGGCTTCCCTGGTGGCGCAGCGGTTGAGAATCTGCCTGCCAATGCAGGGGACACTGGTTCGAGCCCTGGTCTGGGAAGATCCCACATGCCGCGGAGCGACTAGGCCCGTGAGCCACAATTGCTGAGCCTGCGCGTCTGGAGCCTGTGCTCCGCAACAAGAGAGGCCGCGATAGTGAGAGGCCCGCGCACCGCAATGAAGAGTGGCCCCCGCTCGCCGCAACTAGAGAAAGCCCTTGCACAGAAACGAAGACCCAACACAGCTAAAAATAAATTTATAAAAAAATAATAAAATAAAAAAAAATAAAGAGCATTTAAAAAAAAATGCTGGGAAGATTAAATGGGCTTATGGACATTACGGAGCATTGTGGACATGGAATGACGCTCAGACTCCAGGCAGAACTGTTAGGAAACCCGTTACCCCTGAGCTCTCCTGCTCACTCCTCACAGACCTCTGCTACTCCCACAGGTCAAGTGTAAGCATAATGTGAATTCCAGAGGCCACACAGAAAACAGCAATACATGTAAATGTATAAGTACTCAGAACAACTAGAAGAAAATATGTGAACTTACAAAACAGACATTTAGTGAACATCCTTCACATGAAAAAGGGTTCTTACAAAACAATGAAGAAAAGACCCAAGAGTGAGCAAAGGCTATCAACAGGAAATTTGCATAAAGAATATACGGGGCCAGTAAATATGCAAGAAGATGCTCAACCTCACTAGAAATTGAGGATATACAGATTAAAATAATACAGAACTTGTACCCCCTATTTTAGGGGGGAAAATCCACCCGAGGAAAATCTGGGAAGCTAGTATAGGAGTTGGTGCCCAATGCAAAGCCCTTCCCTGTGGTATTTAAGGATCTTAAAGCATTTCAGTCAGCTCCCATCTGTTCAGCCTTAAGAAGGATGAGTCGAAAAGCCCTGCCCAGGTGACAGAGCTCCTGGTCAACTTTCCTTACTGTTTCATTCTTATATATGAATAAGCAACCAAGAAACACCAACCATTTGTGGAAAGTCTATAACACGGAAAAGAGAAAAGTCAAAGCAAATGAACAGAAAAATAAGCAGTTCAGAGAATAAAAGAAAATGTGCAAGAGTGGTCCTTATCTTTTAGAGATACACAGGGAAATCCTTTTGGATGAAATGATATGATAACTGGGACTCCACACCCTCCAAACCAGGTCAGAGCCCTGCTTCGAGATTTTTCAAACTGGAGCTACAGCTGGTTCAGGAAGAGGAGGGAGGTGTGGGTAAGGAATACCCCTCTCCAATAGAAAGGCTGTGTAAATGGACGCCTGGGCATTCCTTAGGGCAGGAGAGAATGAAGCAAAGATGAGACTGATTCCCTGAGGCCCACAGTCTCTACCTGCCCGACTACTGACTGTTCACCATCTCCTTGGATTCTGTGAGCTACCCCAGGATCCCCTCAGTAAACCTCTTTTTTAGTGGACACTAGTTAAAAATGGGTTTCTGTTACTGGCAATAACATGAGTCCTGACAGCCAATACAAGAGTCAGCCTGGAAGGTATGGTTTCAAAGAGGCTGGGCTAGCATTTCAGCTATTTCATATTTGATCCAACTAACATTTACTGAGCGTCAATCACATGCTAGGCATGGTTCCAGATGCTGCAAAATACAAAGGTGAAAAGGACATGGTCTACTGATCTCAAAAAACTGCGTCTATCACCAGAGGCTTAGAGAATATAATTGAGGGAACTCTTGTTCCACCAGAAGTATCTAACATCTTTGAAGACAAGATGGAGACGGGTCAGTAGCATCTAACATCTTGGAAGACAAGTACACATTTTAAATGATCCTAGTTAGTTAAAACTAGTTGGCAACATAATCTAAAAACCTAGACATTTTAAGTGACTAACTAGGCACAAGTACAACAGAAAAAAAGGGGAGCAGCAAGACCAACGACGCAAAAGCCAAAACGTGTTACAACCTCAACGGCAGTGGGAGTCTGATGATCGTGGCCATTGCTGGTGATAAGACAAACTCGAGACTTAGGGATACCGCCGAAACCATCTAAGAATCAGCGGCTCCAAAACGTCTGCCAGATGCAGAAAGCTGGGAGGTTAGGACAACAGAAAGGACGCTTGTTTCCCTGCTGGGTTTCCAAAGTCTGTTTCTAGGACAGACCTGGGAAGAATCAGATCTTCATTAAGTGGCAGAACCTGCTAGCTCCCAGCTCAAAATGTCTGGCAAAAAGCCACTGGGCGTCCATTTCTGGCAGACACTGACAGTCACCAAGCGAGAAAAGTCCTCTGGCTCACGTCTCAGCTCAGGAGACCTGCTAATACGCCAATGTCCCCGCAAGACCTGAAGGCCAAGGTCACAGGGTCACGGTCAGTGGTGACGGCGATGTTACGTCTGATACCGACTGGCTGTTTCTGACGGGGCAGAGACAAGAGTGTACAGATCACTTGCAAAAGCCCTGAGATGAATGGGCCTTTTCACTGCCTTCTTCTCTCAAGCCTCTTTTGTAGGGAGATGGAGGAGGCAACAAAGGAGAGATTTATCACCATGAGCCCGTCCAGCAGCTGTTTTCTTGTTGTCCCTTGTTTAACTTCTCTCAAGAGAGCAGAGCTATCTACCCAGCTAAGCAGGTGTTTAAGGCAGGTGATTTTGTTTCCATTAGTTTTCTGAAGTAACAGTAAACCAGACAAGAGAGTTATGTCATGTAGTCCTGGGGAAACCGCAACCCTGAGCAGCTAAACCCTGGGTGCAGCAGGACCGGGCGTGCCCACCCCCTGCTGCTCTGAAAACCTTCTGTCTCTAGTTCTCGGAATACTTGGAACTTAGCAGTTACCAACCATTCCCACCCTCGACATGTGGATCGTCTTTAACAATGTGTTAGATGGAAGGTGAGGTTGGAGGCTTTCAGGTTTTGGGGAGAAACCAGATTAAGAAAAGCATTATCTTCAACACCCAGATAAACCATTGCATTAATAACTATACTCACAGCTTCATGTTCTACGCTACTGTGAGGGAGGTGAACATATACCATGAAACATTTCTGTTTTCAATTTTAGGCTTAAGGCTTCCCAAACCTATGAGTCTAACCTCCAGCCCTGGATGGACCTCCCTCACTTCTGTGATCTTCTCTGAGAAGGCCCACAGCACATGCCTTCCCCCTGCACCACAGCAGCCCATCAGCTCCAGGAAGGAGGGTTTCTCTCCTCACTGTAGGCAGCACTAGTCACTGGGGGCCGAGGAGAAGAGCCCACATCCTCACACAGACAGCCCCCGGCTTACGATGATCTGACTCATGACTTCTCCACCTTATGATGGTGCAAAAGCGATACATGTTCAGCAGAAATGGTACTTGAAATTCTGGATTTTGATCTTTTCCCGGCCTAGCAACATGCTGTCCCAGTGGCTCTCATGATGCCAGGCAGCAAGACAGAGCTCCTGATCGGCCCCGCAATCACGAGGGTAAACAACCGACACGCTGACAGCCGTTCTGAACCCAGACAACCATTCTGGTCCAACTTTCAGTACAGTGTTCAATAAACTGCACGAGACAGTCAACACTCTATTATATAATAAAACCAGGCTTTCTGTGGGCTGATTTGGCCCAACTGTAGGCTAACATCAGCGTTCTGAGCACGGTTAAGACCAGTGACGCTAAGTTAGGGTGTTCCGGGAGGTTAGATGTATTAAATGCATTTTTGACTTATGATATTTTCACCTTACGATGGGTTTATTGGGACATAACCCCACCGTTACAGGGAAGACCTGTACTAGACAAAACCCTGAAGCTTTTCATGCATCAGCCCGTTCCTTACCTTTAGTTTTCTCCTACTGTAGAGCCATGTTCACCAGGAGCAAACATTCGGTGACACATTTCTTTCTCTTTACCCATGTAATCCCTGTAATAGCTGTCGGGAGAAATACACAGTAGTTAGAGAAGGGCTGTCTCTGTGGGAGGTGACACCTGGTGGCTGGAATTCTCCACTCAGGTCCAGAAACACCGAAACTTCAGCAGGCCTTAAACCGAATCAGGAGTGGGTGGAAGCAATGCTGGGGGTGGGGGGGTGGGGTGGGGGAAGCTCCCGAGGGCTGTTCAGGAAGCCCTTGGACAAAAAGCGCACCGTCTGCAAAGATGGCAGCCTCGAAGGCCGGGAGCCGCTGTCAGTGAGGCTGCCGGCAGGGTCCTGCCGAGCAACACCTCACACTCAGAGACCTCAGACTTATCTTGAGATTTTCCTGCTAAAGAATGGTCAGACTCCAAAATTTCTACACTTAACTTGACAGGATATTTATAAATACCAGAAAGGAAATTGCTAGAAAGTGTTAAAGGCCTGAAATGCAAACAATCGGATCCAAATAAGAGGTACACACACCTCAGACCTTTTTTAATCGCAAGAAAGCTTTAACTAGCAATCTGGATTAAGCATTTAAAAATGTTAACAGGAGTAGAAAAATCTCACCAATACAGAGGAACAAAAGAACACCAAACAAACAAACAAACAAACAAAAAAACCCAGTGGTTATAATATGAAGTGATGGAATTATGGGTGATTAACTATGTTGAAATTTTCAAAGTTTCCTACAATGAACATGTAGCTTCTACAATCAGAAAAAGTTAGATTACTTCAAGGTTGGTATCAATATCACCTGGGTAACAAGAGCGTCACCCTAGGGTATGACTAGACTCGAAAGAGCCATTTCACATCAAACCAGGATCTGCAGTCAGTTGAGAACAGCAGTCCTCAGTTGGTGGCGAGCAGGGAAGAATATTCGAAGAACACTGCCCTTTCTGAAAGTCACACTGGCCACCTCTTTAGGGTGCTTACTTCTGGGGGAGGACAGGGAGGCGGGCAATGGTCCAGGCATGTGTGGTTTGGAGGTCTGTCCTACAGCCGCCCCCCCACCCCACGGCCTGGGAGCTGTGGGTCAGAGCGCCGAGCACTTCACAAAGCCAGCTCTAGGGGGCGCTGCCTCCCAGCACAAGCCTGGCAACATCAAACAGGCCTTCACCCAAGCGGGCAGGCCAGAGTGGCAGCCGCACCACATGTTCCTTCCTCTGTTTGCACTCCTGCAAACACAGGTCTCACCTGGCCAGTTTCTTCAGCTCGTTATTGATGTCGTGATTGAAGGGCTGTTCCTTCTGGGCTCGGACTAGAAAATCCCGGGCCTTCTGATACTCAGTCATGAGGAGACAGGCCTGTCAAAAGGACAAAAGTTTAAAAGCACACTTTAGGAAAGACAGCACTTCTGCAGTGCCCAAGCTGAACACCACTGCTGCCTTTCTTCAGGCATCCATTCCCAAGTCCCTGCCCTCCAACACACCTGTCCGCATCGGAAGAGGGCCTTGGCGTTCTTCTGGTCAATGCTCAGAGCCTGCTCTCCATAGCACAGGGCCACGGCGGGTCGCTCCAGCTTCAGGTACGTGAAGGACAGGTTAAGGAGGACAAGCAGCTTGGCGGTCTCCACCAGGTGCTGCTCTTCAAGGGGTACCGATCGCCGGTGGAGAAGCAACAAGGCCTGTGGAGAAGGAAGACAGGAGGTCAAGAGAAGGTGGTCTTACATACAGCAAACCCTAAGAACACACACACACACACAATTAGTGCTAAAAAATGAGTTTAGCAGAGTTGCAGGACACAAGATCAATATATGAGAGTTAGTTGTATTTCTTTACTCTTGCAATGAATAATCCAAAAACAAAATTAAGAAAACTCCATTTATAACAGCATCAAAAAGAATAAAATAAGTGGCAATAAATTTAAAGTGTAACACTTGTAGACTGAAAACTATAAAACATTGCTGAAAGAAATTAAAGAAGATCTAAATAAATGGAAAGACATCTCATGTTCACAGATCAGAAGATTTAATACTGTTAAAATGGCAAGAGTGCCCAAATTGTTCTACATTTTCAATGCAACCACTACCAAAATTTGCAAAAATGGACAAGCGGATCTGAAAATTCATATGGAAATTCAAGAGATCTGGAATAACCAAAAAACGTTAAAAAAAAAGAAAAAGTTGTAAGACTCATACTCTCTAATTTCAAAATTTATTAATTACCAAGCCAGTGTGATACCCATAAGGACAGACATATAGATCAGTGGAACAGAACCAACAATGCAGATTGAGAATCCAGAAACAAGCCAAATACATCTAGAGTCAACTGATTTTCAACAGGGTGCCACACCATTCAATGGAGAAGGAGGAGTCTTTTCAACAAATGGTGCTATGATAAATGGATGTCAACATGCAAAAGAATGAAGTTGGATTCCTACCTCAGACAGCATATAACAATTAACTCAAAATGGACCACAGACTTAAACCTAAGAGCTCAAGACTGTAAGATTCTTAGAAGAAAACACTGGTGTAAACCTTTGTGGTCTTAGATTAATAATGACACTGAAAGCACAAATATCTAAAGAATAAATAAACTGGACTTCATCAAAATTAAAAGCTCTTGTGCTTCAAAAGCCACTGTCACGAAAGTGAATGAAGAAAATGACTGAAGGCTGACTGGTGTTTAAGAAAAATTACTATAGGGACTTCCCTGGTGGTGCAGTGGTTAAGAGTGTGCCTGCCAATGCAGGGGACACTGGTTCGAGCCCTGGTCTGGGAAGATCCCACACGCCATGGAGCAACTAAGCCCGTGTGCCACAACTACTGAGCCGGCGCTCTACAGCCCGTGAGCCACAACTACTGAGCCTGCGTGCCACAACTTCTGAAGCCCACGAGACTAGAGCCCGTGCTCCACAACAAGAGAAGCCACCGCAATGAGAAGCCTGCACATCACAAGGAAGAGTAGCCCTCGCTCACCGCAACTAGAGAAAGCCCGTGCACAGCAACAAAGACCCAACGCAGCCAAAAATAAATAAATAAAATAAATAAATTAAAAAAATAGTGTATATCTGTCAATCCCCATCTCCCAATTCATAAAAAAAAAGAGATATATGCACCTTACATTCATTGCAGCATTATTTACAGTAGCCAAGATATGGAAGCAACCTAAGTGCCCAAAAATAGATGAATGGATAAAGAAAATGTGGTATATATACACAATGGAACATTATTCAGCCGTAAAATAGAACGAAATCTTGCCATCTGCGACAACACAGATGGACCTAGAAGGTATTATGCTAAGTGAAATAAGTCAGAGAAAGATAACGTCTATTGGTATTTCCCTCCTCTTCTAACAGAGCCTCCATTTCATTCAAAGCAGCAATGTACTAATTAAACCACACTTCCCAGCTTCTTGTACATATACAGCTAAGGGCAAATGGACATTTACCACGGGTCTGGCCAATGAGATATAAAGGGAAGCTGGGGTAGGAGGAATTCTGGAAAGCTCTTAATATAAATAAACACACCAGACTCTTCTCCCCTCCCTTCTTCCTGCCCAGATGACCACATGATGCTGCAGGTTGAACAACCATCTTGGGGGAAAAAAAAAACAACAAAAACATGCTTAAGGGCAGCTGAGCAGAGAGACCTCTGGAACCTGAATCCCTGATGGCTTTGTGGAACTGCTATGCCAGGCTTCGACTGCCTCCTTTCTTTCTTTAAATTTTATTTATTTATTTATTTTTGGCTGCGTTGGGTCTTCGTTGCTGCACGTGGGCTTTCTCTAGTTGCAGGGAGCGGGGGCTACTCTTCGTTGCGGTGCGCAGGCTTCTCATTGCAGTGACTTCTCTTGTTGCGGAGCACGGGCTCTATGGTGTGTGGGATTCAGTAGTTGCGGCACACGGGCTCAGTAGCTGTCGCCCAAGGGCTCTAGAGCACAGGCTCAGTAGTTGTGGCGCACGGGCTTTGTTGCTCCGCAGCATGTGGGATCTTCCCGGACCAGGGCTTGAACCCGGGTCCCCTGCATTGGCAGGTGGATTCTTAACCACTGTGCCACCAGGGAAGCCCCAACTGCCTCCTTTCTTATGTGAGAAATATTATGTCTCTAGTTTATTTGAAAAACTGTTTTTCAGGATTCTGTGGTTTACAGCTGAATGCAAATCCTGAATGTTTAGTGTCACTATGCAAATGAGACAAAAATCAGAACGCCCCTAAACTCTAAACTCTATCCTGTTTGCCTCTAGAACTTAGGATGCAGAGTTTGACACACAGAAAGTGTTCATAATATTTGCTGAATGCATTGCAAGGCCAACGGTGAATTCCTGTCAGCAAAACCTCTACAGGAAGCCAAATCACAATCAGAAGCTTGGTGAGAATGGAGTCAGAATTAGATGAATCTCCACTGTCAGAGAGACATGAAATGAAGATGGCAAATGGGGTGGAGAAGTCAGTAGGCAGAGAACCCTAAACTAGAAAGAGAAATTAAAAAAACTTTTTTACTGAAAAACACACACAGTTAAGTACAAAAGTAAGCATCCAGCTCAGTGAATTTTCACAGTCTGAACACACCCATGCAATCACATCCAGATCCAAAACCAAACATTACCAGCTCCCCCAAACCCTGTGTCCCCTCTCCTAGTCTTTAGCCCTCTGGCATGCGGATTTTTAAGCAAGATTTTTCTTAACGGCTATACGTGAGGAGTAGGGACAGAGACAAAAGTCTGTATCTTTTAAAGAAGGAAGTTTCCAGGGTCTAAACTTGTACCTTAAAGCAGCCTTACCTGTTTATATCTCACTTTGGCATCATAGAAACGATTTTGGCGGAAAAGGTAGTTGCCAAACTCCCGTTCAGTAGCTGCCACTTTTAGGACCTTCTGAAGTGGAAACTGATCCTGTTGCTCCTGAGGATCAAAGACAAGGACACCAGCAAGGAAACTGAACGCCCCAGTGCCACCATGCCAGCGTCATTACAGCTGTCAGCGCTGCTCCTTTAGATCAGGAACCTCTGCTCACTGCCACGTGTGTGCCGAGCACTGGGCTAGGTGGCTCTGCGGAAGTCACCTCTGTGAATCCCAACAGAAGCCACGGCAGGTCGGTGCCACTACTGCTCCTGTTTTACAGACTAGAGCCAAAATGAAGTCTACTAGTTTAGTCCTACCCACAGATGCTCCCTAAAGAAGCAGTTTCTCATCGAATTAGAAACTGATGGAACTTGCCAAGCACAAAAGTCAGGTATCAGGACAACCACTCATCCAGCAAGCACTTAACAGGTCTTGGTCTGCCCAGGGCCCTGCTGGTCTTTCTGGCCATGAGGCTCTACCCTTGGTACACATCACAATCACCTGCAGAGCCTCTTTTTAAACAGATGTCCTGGCCCCACCCCCAAAGATTCTAAATCAGTACACAAGAGTCGGGACCCAGGTTATCTGCAAGAACCTCTGCTTCGTGGAAAGATGAGAAAAAGGTAGTATCTCTCACTTGAGGTGGTGACAGTTTAGCTGGTGAGATGTCATATACAGATGTGAACCTGGGGTGGACATCTAAGGCCACATGTACAGCCAGGGTGAGACACCATAACAAGGAGTGCATGTGACCGCTGACAATCAGAAGCCTCGTCTCTACGGGATGAGTTAAGTGAAAGGCTACAAAGGAAAGGCAATTTTTCAGTTATGAAGACAGAGGCCATCTGTCCCAGTTTGCCTGGGATTGTCCCAGTTTACACCCAGTGTCCTGGTATCCCATCTGGTTAATAGTACCTTTCACTCTCAAGGATCCTGGGTTGGACAATAAATTATATGATCGCCTTAGTTATGAGCTATCAGTGCTTGACTTGCTGGGAACCAAACAGCATTGAGAAACAAATGTTCCTTGTCTTTCAGGGAGAACTAGGCAAACGGTGACTGAAAGGTCAGTTCAGCCTGGTGGTCCATAACAAACCCTTGGCCTAGCACATGTACCCACACATAAGAGCCAGCAGAACTAAGACAGACACATACTAACAAGTGGTGGGACACTCCCCCGCTCCCCACCGCCACACAGGAGCCTCGGGCGGAATCTGGGGCCGAGGATCATCAGCAGGGCAGGATAATTACCAAAAACACAATCCCATCCCAACTCTCTGTCAAGTGCTGACATCTGTGCTCCAGAACTTACGGCTGAGAGGGCACAAAACTTGTCTGACTCAGCAGAATCCAGGAAGTCAAGCAGCTCGATCTCGAACAAGACGGTAGTGTTTGGGGGGATCAGGGGAGGACAGCCCAGCATTCCGTAAGCATAGGTCGGTTTGAACAGAAACCTGGCCAGCTCTCCTCTCCGCATGCTCAGAAGGCCCAGCTCCATGCCCCAAAGTGTGATATCTGGAAGAAGGGATGAAAAATACACGGTGGAAGCTTGCCCAGTATCCTGTCCCAGTGCTATCCATTTCCTCCCCCTTCACGTCCACATCTCTCCGTATGGTACCCCAAGCCTTCTGCACTGTGGTCCCAACTCACTTCTCAGCCTTGTTTCCCACCCCCCCACCCCCACCCCACCCCAGACTCTAACTCCTCCAGGCTCTGCAGCATTCTGGCCTCTACATCTCTGTTCACGCAGTCCCTTCTTCCTGCAATGTTGTCCTCCTCCCCCAAGGCCCAGCTTCTACCCTGAGTGAACCCTTATTCAAACTTCAGGGCTCATTTCAAATGCCCCCTCTACCATGAAGTCTTCCCAGCTGGAATTAATTGTGCCTTCATTAAGCACTCCCATAAAACACTGCTTATGCCTCCCAGGAGCTCCATGAGGTTAGTTGTCTGGAGTGTGTCAATCTCCACCATACTGGCCCCAGACTTTCTAATCATCTGAGTACATCCTCTCTGTTCACCCTGCATTGTAAAAGAGTCATTCAATAGATGTCTACTTAGTAAACTAACAAAGAAAAATGCGGCACCCCACGTTTAAGTCAGGATGCAAAGGTTACCTTCCTTGCCAGGCAGGCCATCTCCCAAATACCTAGGTCTCAGGGGGGAATGTGGGAGACAACGTTTAGCAAAACCCAGCCTCAGAAAAACCAACTTGAAGACTCAGTTCTCTGGACAGCTTTCCAGTCCTAGGGCGCTGCCCTGCATCAGTTCTCCAAGCTGCGGCGTCTTTTCCAGCTCCTTTTCTGAACTTACCCTCTCCAAGTTTCATGAGCCGGGGGTTTTTCCTAAAGCAATTGGAATCAAAAGGCTTGTCCATGTGCTCCAGATATCCAGAATATTTCACTAGGACAGAAGAAAGAGACAGTGGGAGGAAAACGGACCAAAGGCACCCACGCCTCCACATATCACCTCTTTGTCACACAAAAGCAATGTGAGTACCAGATGCCCTTAAACTGCCCCACCCCCTGAGCGATAGGAGAAACCTTTGCTCAACGTCTGGATGCCGGCCCTTTGGCTCTGAGGTTGAAGAGCTGGGCTGGGGGGCCGCCCAGAGCCCCTTGTTCACAGTGGTCTCACACAAAGGGGTAATGAGTTCCCTCACTTATCCCTTAAAACCCGAGGAACCGCCAGCACTAGGGCATCGCCAGCCTCCCAAGGGCAGACGGCACCCAGAGCCGCACAACATACCGAGCACCGAAGCGTCCGGTGTCACCAGCTCTCCAGAACCCTCTCGGATGACATCCTTCAGCACGCCCCGGTCCCCGGAAAGGTCCAGCATCCTTTGACTTAACCGCTGGTACGGAGACTTGTGGGGAATGAAACACAAGATCTCAGAGTCCTCAGCTGACACCCGACTCCGGTGGCCCCGGCTCCTGACTCCCCAGCACCCGGGCCCTCACCTGGCTGGGGGCGTTGTCCCTTTGCAGGACTCTCGGGTTCCGGGCGCTGCCCCCCATCTCCGCGCGGCCTGCCTCTCAATCCCGCTGCCCTTCCCCAGCGGAGACTCGGCCTCCCCTTTATACCCTGCCGTCCGCACCCGACGGCGGCAATCCGTTCAGGCACCGCGAGGAGGCGCTCATCGCTCCACTCCAACCGCCGCCAACTGCCTGTGGGCCCACGCCGGGGCTGGGGGCTGGACCACGCGCCAGCGGATGCCCGGCAGGGTACGTGACCGGGCACGTGGTGGGGACGCAAGGAGCTTGATCCTGCGCGAGTTGAGAGCTCGCAGGGCATGATGGGAAACGTAGTGAGGCCCCACGGAGCATGACGGGACACGTGGAGCGTAACTGGGCATGTGACGGGGGAGTGCAGAGCAAGATCAGGCATCCGGTGAGGACGCAAAGAGCATGACGGGGGCCCGTGACAGGGGCGTGTGGTGGCACGTGGCGAAGGCGCAAGGAATGGGACACGCAGGTGGTGAGGATCAGCAGTGGGGCCCATGATGGCCAAGCTGTGGGCACGTGGCCGGCAGAACACGCTGGTGGGGACAAGGCCCCAGAGACGGCGGGCTGCTGGAAGGGTCAGGCCTCACAGCCGTGGGTTATTTCCACCCTCCGTCCTTCTCCATCGCGTTCAGGGGAAACGTAGACGCAGACAGGACTTTAAAGTCAAACTGCCCAGTTCCTGAGAAAACAAGGTGATGGCCCTCACCTTCCCAGCACCGGAGCTGCAAAATCTGCTGCACCTGCGCTCTTGTGGAGCAAAGGAAGAATAGCCCTGGATTTCATCCCCTCCAGCCTGTTCCCTGCGTCCTCCCACTCTTGCCAAATGGAGGACTGGACGCCTTTGGGTATCCTCTCTCTCCTGCACCTGCCTTGCCTTGACTACGGATCATTTCCTTCCGCTTATATGTGTCCCCAGATACCCCGCCTTAAAACAAACACGCCTCCCTTTGTCCCAAATGTTCCCGCTGCTACGGGTGGTCTCATTCCTACTCTCCGTGGGAAAAACTTCTCAAAAGGGTTGCTGCAAAGGCTTTCTCGGCTATTCTGTCTCCACCTCCTTACCCTCCATTTTCTTTTCAACTCACTTCAATACCACTTTCCCCTGTTCCACGCCACCATTCTTCTGTTGTTGTTGCCAAATCCATCAGACGCCTCTTTGTCCGCAGGTTACTGGACTCTTGTCAGCATTTGATGAAGCTGACCTGACTGACCTTTAAATGCTTTTTTTCTCTTGGCTTCTGTATTTAGTTTTCTTTCCCTCTTGCAACAGAGGACCACAAAACTAGCTGTTTAAAGCAACACCTATTTATTATCTCACGGTTCTGTGCATTAGAAGTCTGACACCAGTCTCACTGGGCTAAGATCAAGGCATCAGCCTCACTGGAGGCTCTGTGGAAGAATCCACTTCAAAGCCCATTCAGTTTGTCGGCAGATGCAGCTCTCGGCCTGAGGTCCCCACGTCCTTGCTGTCAGCCAACAGTGATCCTTAGCTTTTAGAGGCTACTCTGTGGTCCTTGCACGTGGGCCCCTACATCTCAGAGTCAGCAACAGCATGCCAATTCCTTCTCAGGCTTGGAGGGAATATTATCTGATTGATATTTTTATAGGCTTTCCTCATTTTTATAGGCTTTCCTCCTCTTCTGCAGCATCGCTCTCTGAGTCCAGACAGGGAAAGTTCTCTACTGTTAAAAGGTCATGTGATTAGATTGGACCCACCCAGATAATTCAGCTCCATGACTGTAATTACATCTTCAAAGTCCCTTTTGCCGTGTAAGCTAGCGTATTCACAGATTCCAGGAATTAGGGCATGGGTATCTTTGGGGAACCATTCTGCCTGCCACACCTTGCTGGTCACCACATCCTCCTGATTTTCCTCCTACGTGTCTGCCTGTCCCTTCTCAGTCATCCTCCCCTTCCTGACCTCTAAACATTAGCAACCTCAGGGCCCTGTCTGTGGACCCCTGCCCTTCTCTATTCCCAATCCCTGAGAGAGCCCAACCATTCCCAGGTTTAAGTATGTGATATACCAGGCCAGCCTAGAGCCTCCCCTGGGAACCAGAGCTCTAGGTGCCTGTGTCCAATTGACTTTTTCAGTGGTTCTCAAAGTGTAGTCCCCAGACTAGCAGCGTCAGTGTTGCCTGGGAACTTATAAAAATTGGGAGAAAATTGTTGGACCCATCCCTGTACTCCTGAATCAGAAAGTCTGGGGCCTGGGCCCAGAAGTTTCTCTCTCTTTTTTTTTTCAAGAATTTATTTATTTATTTATTTACTTATTGGCTGTGTTGGGTCTTTGTTGCTGCGCACGGGCTTTCTCTAGTTGCAGCAAGCGGGGGCTACTCTTCGTTGCGGTGCACGGGCTTCTCATTGCAGTGGCTTCTGTTGTTGCGGAGCACACGCTCTAGGTGCGCGGGCTTCAGTAGTTGTGGCACGTGGGCTCAGTAGTTGCGGCTCACGGGCTCTAGAGCGCAGGCTCAGTAGTTGTGGCGCACGGGCTTAGTTGCTCCGCGGCATGTGGGATCTTCCCGGACCAGGGCTTGAACCCGGGTCCCCTGCATTGGCAGGCGGATTCTTAACCACTGCACCACCAGGGAAGCCCAGAAGTCTCTCTTTTAACAAGCCCCCATGTGATTCTTGTGTCTGCTGAAGTCTGCAGACCCCTGGGCTGCTCAGTTGCTCCACCTGGTTGTCCTCAGTCAGGCATCTGACTCTGGATTCTCCCATCTGCCTTTTTCACCTTGATCTTCCTGGCATCACTATCCACCCACCCAGGTGCTCTAGCCACTACGATCTATTATCTACACAGCGGCTAGAGGGATCTTTTAAACATATAAATCAGATCATATTCCCTTGCTTTAAAACCCACCAATAGCTCCCACTGCCCTTGAAATTAAATCCAAACCTTTGCCCTGGTCTACAGGGCCCTCCCTGCCAACCCCTCTGACCTCATCTTCTGATGTTCCCTCTGGCTTAACTGTGATCCAGCCACCCAGGCCCCCTCTCTGGTGGATCTCACAAATACGGCTGACCCTTGAACAACAGGGGTTTGAATTGCGAGGGTCCACTTATACGCAGACATTTTTCAATAGTACATAGTACAGTACTACACCGTCCGTGGTTGGTGGAATCCATGGGTGGAGAGGGCCGACTCTAAGGTATATGAGCATGAACCCCACACTGCTCAAGGGTCAATTGTACTGAACTCTTTCCAGCCTCAGGCCTGTGCACTTGCTTACCCATTGCCTGGACTGCCCTCCTTTCAGGTGGCTGGCCTCTTGGTATCCTTCAGTTCTCAGCTCAACCATCCCTCCTGAAAGATTGTCCTGCCCCCTTCTAGAATGCACCTCACAATCCTGCCACTCCATCTCCCTCTTTCTTACCACACCGTTTACTTCCTGCATAGCATTTAACGCTATTATATTATCTAGTTTATTCATGGCCTCACCCTACTCCTACCCCCATATATTATAAAATCCAAAAGGACAGAAGCCTTGTCTGTCTATTTCTCTAATGGATCCCTAATACCCAGCCTAGTGCTTGACTCATAGCAGGTTCTCAATAAATACTTGTACAATTCAATAAAATTGGCTTTCTGCCTGCCTATACCAGACCTTGGTCTAGCTTGTCACTGGGGTAGAGACCTCACCCCGCTGAGACATGGGTGCTTAGGCCTGCAGGGGTCGTGGCCTGTTGATCCAAAGCTCCTTGTTTCTTAACACTTCTGGAGACCCTCACCCACCCCTGTCTTTTCCATTCAGTGAGTTCCCACCACACAGCCATGATACGAATAGTAGAGTACGACCGTAATATTTATTAACTATATAACAAAATGACATTGAACTTCTAAACCTTCGAAATAACCTTAATAAAAATGTTTGTAATTCAACAATATTGAGTAAGAGAAGTTGGACACAGAAGAATACATGCTATGTAATTCTGTTTATTTGAAATTCAAAGCCAGGCCACATTAATCTATGATGATGTAAGTCAGGATAGTGTTAGGAGTTCTGAATGGGGGATGCATGAGGAAGCCTCTGGGTGCTGAAAATGTTCTGTATCTTGATCTTTTTAAAAAATGTTTACTAGTTTATAGTAAAGGATACAGATGAACGGCCATATGAAAAGGTATATAGGGTGAAGTCTGGAAGGGTCCAGAGTGCAGGGACTTCTGTCCCCATGGAACTGGGGTGCACCACCCTCCCAGCACATGGATGTGTTCACCAACCCAGAAGCTCCTCTGTATCTTGACCTTGTGAGTGAGTATACACATATAAGTTGTACCGCAACTGTGTAGTTAAGATTTGTGCACTTTATAGAAGTTATACATCAGTTTAAAAATCTAGGTAACTAAAAATACCTTCATTATTCTAGAGAGAGAGAGGGAGAGATTGAGATTCAGAAAGAATTGTGTCAAAGCACGAGTCCACTCCCGTTTGGGGTCTGTGAGGTATGAATAGGCACCCAGTCGCTCTGTCTCCGCCCCTCCCCCATGCCTGGCCAAGGCGAGCACCTGAGTATTGCCGTTATCAGAGCCGGCCGAGCAGAGGCTGCCTCCCCGGTCCCCTGATATGGCCTAGTCCCACCTGATTCTGAGTGACCTTGAGGACACCGGGGTGTTTCTGGGAAAGGGGAGGAGGAAAGGAGCAGAGACTAGGTAGAACTGGTGTCCAGCTACAATCCCCACGTCTCTGCACCTGCTGTCCCATCCTGGGGAGAAGAGAAGGCAGAGCAGATCAAGTCGATGATGCTGGTGTGAGGCCCCGGTGGGGGGCTCGGTGGATCCCGAGAAGCCAGGTAGTCCAGTGTGGGGTTCCCCTGGCCCACTGCCAACTTCTGGTGAGACGCCAATCAGTTTTTACAGAGGAGCAGGGTGGGAGCTCAGGAGACCGCTCTCCAGGGTCCCAGACTCTCTGGAACAGTGTTGTCCTACGACAGAACTCTGCTTTAGAATGGCCTGGGGGTGTCAATTGTAAGTGCAGATTTCTGGGGTTCATTTGAGATGTGTGAAGGGGTGACTCAGGAATTCTATTGTAACTCTGCTTCCAACAGCTGCTCGCCAGTTTGAGAACTGATCTAGAAGGTGGGAAAGACCTTGGCTGGTTTTTGCTCTCCAGTTCTAGGTCAGGACACCTGCTGGGCTGGAGCTTGCATTATTAGTGTCACTCCAAATGACCCTGCAGGTGGCCTCTTTCATGTTTACCTCCAAATCCGAGTTAAAAATGTAGAATCCTGGACCTCCAAGTGACCACACTTTTCATTTAAGCCCTTTGTTTTAAAGATGGGAAAACAGACCCAAAGTCATAGCGGGTCAGGACTGGAATCGAAGACTGGCGTCCTTAAGAGCCTCTCCTTTCAGGGCCCTTGGGGGCTGGGGGCCAAAGGAGTGGAGGGAGCAGGCTCCAGGGAGGCCGCCCTGGGCTCCAGCAGGCTCCGTGGATGGCGTGGCAAGTGAGCGTGCCCGAGCTGGAGGACCGCCTGCAGTGCCCCATCTGTCTGGAGGTCTTCAAGGAGCCCCTGATGCTGCAGTGCGGCCACTCCTACTGCAAGGGCTGCCTGCTGTCCCTGTCCCGTCACCCGGACTCGGAGCTGCGCTGCCCCGTGTGCCGGCAGGAGGTGGACTGCAGCAGCTCCCCGCCTAACGTCTCCCTGGCGAAGGTGATCGAAGCCCTGCAGCTCCCCGGGGACCCTGAGCCCCAGGTCTGTGCGCACCACCGGAACCCTCTCAGCCTCTTCTGTGAGAAGGACCAGGAGCTCATCTGCGGCCTCTGCGGCCTGCTGGGCTCCCACCAGCACCACCGGGTCACGCCTGTCTCTACCGTCTACAGCCGCATGAAGGTGGGCAGGGAGGCTGCTGGGGGGTGGGGAGCCGGGCCGCCCCTGGGGACACAGAGCCGGGTCCTGAGCCCTTGGGGCCCTCGCCCGGCACAGAGGGGTCCAGGGCCAGCCTTGTTCTGGAGCAGAACTTGCGGAGCGTTTGCTCATCCACCGATCACCTTTTGAGCAGCGGCTCCAGTCTCCAGGTGCTGGGGACTAGGTGATCCACGGGATGGAGAGCCCCCTGCGTCACGTGCTAGCCCCCTCCCCTGCTTTAGTCTTCTCTGTAGCCCTCATTAGATTGTTGAGCGCTCAGGGGACTGCACTCTCAGGCAGGTGAAGACAGGGACTTTGTTTCATTCCCTGGGATATTTCTGTCCCTAGGACCGTGCCGGCCAGGTAGTAAATGCCCGAAATGTATTTGTGGAATCAGTGGATTCCTGCCCTCATGGACTGTTGCCTCAGAACTAGCAGATCATTATTTACGATGAATAATAATAATAATGATACCATCTTAGGTTAGTCTGTTGATCTAAGGTTTATGAAGAGTGGGGTTATTGTCGTACTTGCAAATGAGGAAACAGGCTCCGAGAAGGTAAGGGTCTTAGTCAAGGTCATACAGTTTGTCAGTGGTAGAGCTAGGACTCACACCAAGGCCAGTTCTCATTCCCCTGGCACCAGATCAAGGAAGGACAGGAAGGGCTTTTGGAAGTAAATTGTAATAGGGTACCTGGCCCGGTGTTTGGGTGGGTGGGGGGCTGGGGGCAGTAAGGATGAGGAATGAGGAAATTCAGGGGAGGGGGCAGGACGAGGGAGAAGCATCGAGATCCGTAGACAGAGGGGCCGCTGGAAGCTGTTCCAGGGCTGTCCTGGCTGAGTGCTCTGGGCAGCATTTCTTTGCTCCTTCAACCCTGGGAGAGAAGTAGGAAAGGTGCACAGGACCAGCCAGGTCGTCCACCAGCTTCCCCTACCCACAGACATTTCCTGGGCATCTAGTATGTGCTAGGTGCTACACTGGTGCCCATGGTACAGCAGTGGGCGAGAAGTTCACCCTGCACCAGAGCTCACAGTCTGGGGGTCTGACAGAGTCCCGTGTGTCAGGTGCTGCTGTCAAGGTTAAGTACAGGCAATGGTGAGACCATCTGGAACATGGCTCCTGCGTGGTCTCAGGTGATCAGGGAAGACTTCTTGGAGGAAGTGGACTGGTAAGCCGAGACCTGAACCATAAGGAGGACTTGAAAGGAAAAGAAAGGGAGGAAAAGCATCCTAAGTATAAAAAGAGCACGTGCAAAAGACCAGGAGGCAAACAGCATGGCAGATTTGAGGAATTATACATTGTTCCAATAAGCACGAGGGAGAGTGAGGTGGGAGTGAGGTGAGGTAAGCGTGGGTCAGGTCATGAAAAGACCTGTGTGACATGAGACGGGATTAGGGGTTTATTCAGAGAACTGGGGTTGGAAGGTTTTAAGCAGAGTCGTGATGTGGCTCGATCGCTCTGCCAGAGGATAGATTGGAGAGTGAGGCTGGGAATAAGAGATTGGGGAGTAATCTACATACAGGCGGTCACTGAAGCCACAGGTGTGGAGAAGACCAACCAGGAGAGTCTGCAGGAGTGATGGGGAAGATGATGCCCCCAGGAGCATCAGGACTTAAGATTTGGGTAGAGAGAGAACTCTGAAAAGGGGCAGAAGGAATTCACTGAGGGAGCAGGAACGTTGGCTGAATGTAGCCTCCAGAAAATCAGAGGAACAGAGCATTTTGACAAGACGGAAATCACTTGTGTGAAATGTCTGCTGAGGATTGAAAAGAGCCTGTCTGGTTTAGCAGTAAGAATTGGTTATCTTGGCGAGAGTAGTTTTGGGGGAGTGTGAAAGGAGGAAGCCAAATTGCAGTGCAGTGAAATTGAGTCGAGTTTTATTAGCAGAGGGCTGCCTGGCGGAGGAGGAGACTCTTGGGAGCTCGTCATTTCTGGCTAGGAGCTGGGAGGGCTTGGGTCCTGGTTTTGGATGTGGGTTTTTGTGATCTCAAGACTCCTCCGTGTGCTGCAACTAAGTTACGTTCCATTATCAGATCTCTTTCATGCATTCCTGTTTTCTCCTGTTGATTGGGATCTTAAGATACTTTATTTATTT
This sequence comes from Balaenoptera musculus, assembly GCF_009873245.2. NCBI lineage: Eukaryota > Metazoa > Chordata > Mammalia > Artiodactyla > Balaenopteridae > Balaenoptera > Balaenoptera musculus. Next base: position 79,007,054 of record NC_045799.1, read on the forward strand.
GCATAATTCTGTTTCCACTCACTGTGGCCCAGTTGATGAGAAAGAACTAGTCCCATCTCTCTTTGCCTTGGGAGGGTTACCACTGGGATGCCCTTCTCAGGCTCCTATGAGATTGGATGCCTTGTTATGGAGAGCAAGGACTCTGTGTTCATTTATCTCCATGCTGGCTCTGTTTTTTTCTCAGCTCCCTTCCGGAAGGGCTCTTGCAGCTGACTTCTGCTTGGGCACTGTCTAAGCCAAAGATTCTGCACACTCCATGGGCACAAACCAGCAGGGCCCCATTAGGTTGTGCAGCCAGATGGTGCTCTAGGTGGTTCTGGTTGGATCCCTAAGGTTAAGTCAGATATGGGGCCAGGGCAACCTAGGAGAAGTTTACTTCAGCCTGGGAGGCCCTAAATCTAGGCTGGGCTCAAGCCTGCTGGCGATGGATTCAGGCCTTTATAGGGAGTGGGGGGTCACCAGGTGACCCCTCCCTGGGCCATTGCATGCACCATTGGCTTCACTTGGGGCCAGCCTTTTTGTGATGACTCTTGATGAAATGCCGACTAATTCTGGACCTGCTGGTGACCAGCAAGTTTACCAGGTGGGTTCCCTACCGGCAGCATTCCATGCAGGGAGTGTTGACTTCAGATTGGCAGTTGCCCCGCTTGGATGTTGTGTGGTGACTTCTGGTGGCTGTAACAACGTGTAGCCTCTCTGTCCACGGCGTAGAGAGTGATGACGTGGAGATCTCTTCTGTCCAGGCAGTCCATGCTGTCAGTGTGGAATATTCTTGAATAGCCTTTCCTATTTTTTGCTTGTGGCCGTTGGGCTGCCCCGGGGAGCTGGGGCGGGTGAAGGGGTCGGCGGCTTACGGGGCCTGTTGCCTCCAGGAGGAGCTAGCAGCCCTCATCTCCAACCTGAAGCAGGAGCAGAGGACGGTGGAGGAGCAAATTGCCAGACTGGTGAACAACAGGACCCGGATTGTCGTGAGCGCCCCGCCCCTCTGGGCCCTCCCCCGGGACCAGCCGCCCGCCTCCCCTTTCCTGCAGAGCCCAGCTCTAATCTGTCCTTTACAGGAATCCATGCCTTCCATATACAGCCAGAATTCAAAGCATTCCAGGGTGGGGTGGGGGAAGCGCAAAGGCTCTCAGAGGAATTCAGCACAGTTGTCAGGACTGTCGCCAAGTTGGCTGGTGTCCTCTACGTCCTTGAGGCTGAGATAACCTAGAACCCAAGTCCCGGAGGTAAACAGCTTAACACGTGGGCATGACCGCCCGCCCTCTGCCACCTGTGTCTGCTTGACATTGACAGCCTGGGCAATGCCCTGCTAGTACCTTAGAGCGCAGGCACGGGAAGGCTTGAAGCCTTGGTGGCGGTCTGCTTTTCCTAAACGAGGGGCACTTGGGTCTGGGAGTCTGGGGAGCCTGGGCCCTGCAGGCAGTCATGAGACGAGCAGGAGACCAGCATCCGTTGAAAGTCAACTCAATTAATCTTCCTCCTCCTGGAGAGGGAGCCCGCTTTACCCCGTCTGATGGAGGCAGAACTCAGGGTCACACGGGGAACCCTTGTTATCTCACTCCAAAGTCTGCTCTCCAGGGCCTTTCAGACTTTTTTTCAGTTGTGGAACCCCGTGATAAAGCAAAATCTTACGTTCACACTTGTTAGCAAAGATGGGCAAAAGCAGAGCCACTGTGTTGGAACTGGGAGCTGGGGGCCCAGCCTCTGCCCTGCCACTGTCGTCCTCCCCCTGGGGCCACATCCTGGATCCCCAGGCACAGTGTGAACACCTGGCAGGAGTCAGCCCTGGGACTTGGGTACCAGGACCAGCCCGGTCAGAAGGGCCAGGAAGGCCTGAGCTGCCAGGCTCTGGGGACGCCAAGATCAGCCATGGCTCCTGCCTTGACCGGCCCCTCCCTGTCCCAGAATGAGTCTGATGTCTTCAGCTGGGTGATCCGCAGTGAGTTCCAGGAGCTGCACCATCTGGTGGACGAGGAGAAGGCCCGCTGCCTGGAGGGGGTGGAGGGTCACACCCGTGGCCTCGTGGCCTCCCTGGACATACAGCTGGAGCAGGCCCGGGGCGCTCGGGAGCGGCTAGTGCAGGCCGTGGGTGTGTTGGAGCAGTTCGGCAACGAGAGTCACCATGAGTTCATCCGGGTGAGTGGACAAGGGAGTGTCCCCTGTGCCAAGGCCACCGGGGCTCCAAGAGCCTCCCCCTTCCTGTCGGCTTCCGCCTAGCCTCGTCCATGCTCTAACCCTCCTCCCTCTTGTCTTCCAGAAGTACCATGCCATGGCCTCCAGGTAATACCCTTGGAGGGCACTCTCAGCGAGGGCCTGGTGGCTGCGGGCACGGGCGTCTCATCTCCACTAGATCCTCCCTTCGGTTTTACTGGTGCCAGGAGCAGCTGCCCACATCTGGCTCTGTACTGAGCCCAGGGAAAGTGACAGCCTTGCCTTTAGGGGTCTCCAAGCCTTGTGGGAGGCGACGGTGAAGTATGGTTACATCCCTATGGGCACCTAGAACAGTAGAAGTTCACACAAGCTAAAGAATTAACACAGAGGAGGAGGTGACTGGGGGGAGATCGGCAAAGACAGCGCACAGGTGGGATGGCTGAGAAGGGCAGAGGGCAGGCGTTTGCCAGGCACGCTGACTCATGTGAAAGGGTAAAGTGTGTGCAGGTTTGGAGTGTTGTGAGAATTTCAGTATCATGGGTGTAAAGGACGACACAGAGCAGAACAGGAGATGAGGTGGGTGATGGTGGGTAAGGAAACATGCACCATGGCTTGTAGGAAGGGGTTGGATCCATGTTCCAAACCCAACAAACGAATCACCTGTGCAGTTCCTGAGCCTTCCTCAGCCACGTTTATGAGAGTCTCCTTGTTTTCTCCAATTTCCCTTAGTCTTAAGGACAATTTGGTTAGGAGCATTGGCTTAAATGAATGGACAGAGGATCTGATTGGCTGAGTTTGGTTTCCACTCCAGCTGGAGCTGGGGGCCAGGGTCACCCGATACAGAGAAGTGGTCCTCAAACAGTGCACCAGAACCACCTGGAGGGCTCAATTAAAACAGAGGTCACTGGGCCCCAGTAATGAGTTCTGATTCAGCAGGCCTGGGGTGGGACCCAAGAAAATTTGCATTTCTAACAAGCCCCCAGGTCCTGCTGCTGCTCCCAGACCTGCACTTTGAGAGCTACTGATGTAGAGCGTTTCCCCTTCCAGGAAGGAGGCAGGTCCTGGTGGGGGGGGGGCGGGTACATGGTGGGCATCTTCAGTGCACGGTCTTCTGAGCTGTGGCTTGGCTGGTTGGACCTGCGTTTGGGTGAAGGGCTGGGGTGCACGGTAAGCAGCTCCGCCATCACTGTGGACCTTTGCCCCCAGTGCAGAGCTCCAGCAGGCCCGGCCCCTGGAAGGCGCGTTCAGCCCCATCTCCTTCAAGCCAGGCCTGCACCAGGCTGACATCAAGCTGACTGCGTGGAAAAGGCTCTTCCGAAAGGTTCTGCCAGGTGAGACCCCACCCACCCATCCTCCTTCCAGTGTACGAGGTGCAGAGAACTGGAGGGGGTGCTGGCACGGCTAACAGTGAGGGCACGGTGGTGGGCTTCCGCCAGCAGGGGGAGCTCAAGCCCAGTTCCATCTCTTACTAGTGACTGGGAGAGTGGTGTAATTTTTTTTTTTTTTAAGGATATTATCTATTTATTTATTTATTTATATATTTTTGGCTGTGTTGGGTCTTCGTTTCTGTGCGAGGGCTTTCTCTAGTTGCGGCGAGCGGGGGCTACTCTTCATCGCGGTGCGCAGGCCTCTCACTGTCGCGGCCTCTCTTGTTGCGGAGCACAGGCTCCAGACGCGCAGGTTCAGTAGTTGTGGCTCATGGGCCTAGTTGCTCCGCGGCATGTGGGATCTTCCCAGACCAGGGCTCGAACCCGTGTCCCCTGCATTAGCAGGCAGACTCTCAACCACTGCGCCACCAGGGAAGCCCAGTGGTGTAATTTTTGCGCCTCAGTTTCCTCATCTGTAAGGAGCCCACCTTGCTGGGCTGCGTAGTTTCTAAGTAGACGTGTGTGTGTGTGTCTGTGTCTGTGTGTGTGTAGTTTAGTTCTTAATAAATGGCAGCGGCTGCTCTGCCAAAAAATAACTCGGACCTTTAATTAACTCCTTCATTCCTAGCACATAAGGAAGATCAATCAATAGACTGATTTCATCCAACAAAGGCACAAACAGGGTTGATATAAGAACAAAAGGGGGAAAGGGGAGGACAAAAACTGCAGATAATCTCTGAACCATGAATGTTGTTTGCACGTTTTAGGTGTAAACTGATTAGTTGGCAGTGGGCAAAGAGGTCAGTTGGGATAGTTTGTCCTTGACTGGGCTGCTAGGGTATCCAAGAAAGCCACTGCCGTTGTTAGAGTCTCCAGAAAACCTGGGGAGTGAAGCTGAGGCGCCCACGTGACAGGCCGTCTCCCAGATCCTTCCATCGGCACCTCCGCCTCAGGCAGGCCGCCTGCACCGTTTCCCTTGCCAGAATGCCTGGGCTTGCAGCAGCCCATTCTCCACCCTTCAGGCATCATTCGCTCATTCGGCAAATGTCCTCAGGGTTGCCTGCTCCAGGCCCCCAGCCCCTTCTAGGCCCTGCGGATACAGGGAAGAGGCCGACTCAGTTCTTCCCCCGAGGAGCTCAGGGCCTGCCATCGGCCTCCCTCGGGGCAGGGCCTGCTGCTGCCTTCCGCGAGGCTTGAATACACATCTCCTCTGATCTCTCCCAGCCCCGGAGTCCCTCAAGCTGGATCCTGCCACGGCCCACCCCCTCCTGGAGCTCTCCAAGGGCAACACGGTGGTGCAGTGTGGGCTCCTGGCCCAGCGGCGCGCCAGCCAGCCCGAGCGCTTCGACTACAGCACTTGCGTCCTGGCCAGCAGGGGCTTCTCCTGTGGCCGCCACTACTGGGAGGTGGTGGTGGGTAGCAAGAGCGACTGGCGCCTGGGGGTCATCAAGGGCACAGCCAGCCGCAAGGGCAAGCTGAGCAAGTCCCCAGGGCACGGCGTGTGGCTCATCGGCCTGAAGGAGGGCCGGGCGTACGAGGCCTTCGGCTGCCCGCGGGCGCCCCTGCCCGTGGCCGGCCACCCTCACCGCATCGGCGTCTACCTGCACTACGAGCAGGGGGAGCTCACCTTCTTCGACGCCGACCGCCCCGACGACCTGCGGCCGCTCTACACGTTCCAGGCCGACTTCCAGGGCAAGCTCTACCCCATCCTGGACACGTGCTGGCACGAAAGGGGCAGCAACTCCCTGCCCCTGGTGCTGCCCCCGCCCAGCGGGCCCAGCCACCTCACCCCCCCGCAGCCCACCAAGCTGTAGCGCTGCTCGTGGGGCTGCCTTCCCAGCTGGGCACGGGGGCTCGAGGGGTCCCACCGGCTCTGGTGAGCAGAGGTTATGTAGTCATTCGGGGAGGCCTTCCTGCCTGGGTGTCCCTAGAAACGTTTAATGATAGGGAGAGAAGGACCACAGTCCCATCCCCAACAGTCAGGGGTGTGTTTATTACCCTCTTTCCAGGTTATTAACCTGCTTATTAACCAGCGGAGCCGGGCCTTGGGGCCCGCGGGTCAAGCTGGGCTTCCCTTGGTCCCTCCTAACCGCGATCTCTGCTTACTCTTCCCCCTGAGGGTGGAAACGCTCCCACACGTGACTTCCCCCCATCATTGTGAACTTTAACTAACTTTAAGGATAACAAAATTGACGTTATTTCTTCCTTTTCAAATGATTTGCAATTATCAACCGCTGTACCTACCCACTGCTTTATGCTCAGGCCTTTAAAAGCAGCTCCAGCCTCTGGTGGGGCCACATCTTGCTTCCACCCCCTGCCCATCGGTCTCTGGTTAGTCACAGCAAACACTCCGTCATTGCTCTGTCCCCAGAGACTTCTCTCAACTTCCCTCTCTGTTAAGAAGATGGAAATGACACTCCTGCAGAGCAGAAGCAAGTAGGGGCCAGATGGGTGTATGGCCCATCCCTGAAAGCTGCCGGGCACACGGGAGTGGGTCCAGAGCCCAGGTCTGTGCATGCTGAGCCTGCCCTGTGGTCACCCCAGACCGAGGCTGGGACAGCTGAATTCCTTCCCAAGAACGTGAAAATTGGAAGAGAGAGAGAGAGTGGCTGGGGCTGAGTCATCTGAGGTCTGGTGCTTTAGAGAGAAGCGCCCCAGCCTTGTGCCCTGAGGTCTGTGGACCCGCCCAAGAGCCTTCCTTGGGGCACAGCCCTGCCCTGTCACCCTGGCATGAATCCACATCGGCCACACTGACAAAGTCTCAACCCACAGCCTATCTGAATGATCCTCCAGGAACAGGAGAGGAAGGAAGACTGTGAGGCGCTACCTCAAGGCCATCTTTACCGACCGCCTTGTCCTCACGGGAGACTCAGGACATCACCTCCCTGGCTGTGAGGAGCTCTGAAGCTCTCTGCCCCACTTCCCTCCCAGTAGGGCTACAGTCTATAAAAGAGCTTAGCTGCGTCTAGAACTGGCTCCTCGGCAACGGAATATCCCACAAGTCAAGTTGCAGCCATGAGCCCTTTGATTTCCACACCATCCTTTTTGGCGTGGGCAACAAGGCCCACGTGCAGCTTCCACCTTTGGCTAATCTTCCTCCTGCTGTCTATGTAAGTAATAAACTGAATCAAAAGCTGGTTGTTGTCTCTTGATCAGCTGAATCTGTCGGGCCTTGGCCTTGGTTGCTGCATGCTTGACACCTTCCAGACTTGGTTTTTGGTTTTGCAGCTCTTCCTTCAATTCCATGAATCTACCTCCACTCTCCACCCTTCTCCACCATGCTGTGTCCTGGGAGGCTGGCCCCGCTGGAATGCAAACCCCTCTGGCTTCCTGTTGGGTTCAGCTGAGGGGAGAGACTGGCAGGAGATCCCAGGGCAGGAGAGGGAGTTGGAGGTCTTGATTTTCCTGGTTTTCTGCTTGCTGGGCTATGCGTTGGCAGCTTCCCTCTACTAAAGACTCCTGGCAGGCAGCCCTCTCCCTCTGCTACTCTTCCCTTGCTCCTGTCGGTGAACAGTGAGCACTGCAGCATCTTCCGTAGGTCCCCTGAACTCTGACTGTTCTTTTAGAAATAGTCCCTTCTTTAAACTCCCCTCCACTACTCCCTTATGTGCACCTTTCTGCCTCCAGCCAGACCCTGACAGACACAATGGCATACTTCTGCACCCATTTAATAAATCCCCTCTTTTGTTTGGCTAACCAGAGTTAGTGTTTGTGCTTGCACCCGAAAGATCTTAACTGATACACATCCAATATGCAGAAGGCAGAGGAAAGAGCAGTTAATTCTTCATGTGGAGTTGGCATTTAAGCTGAAAGAAGTGGAAGACAGGCAGAGGAGAAGAGCCTTCAGGGATCTAGGTCCAAAAGGGATGCTGCAGCTGGAGCTGGGCCTGGAGATGATGGTGGGGGCTGATCCGGGGTAGGGGGGCATCTATGCTACTTTAGTGTATGTTAACTTTGTGCTGTGATTAATGACAGCGTGGGAGTGGGCGAGTCTGCCCAGGGAGAGAAAATATCAGACTGACAGAAAGGAGGTCAGAGAATGGAACACCAGAACCTAGGGGAGCAGCTTAGACGGGGTTGCCAAGGAACCTTAGAAGTGGGCAGAGAGATGCGAGGGTATGCTAGCAGGAGAGGTCATAGAAGCCAAAGCTTTCCAACAAAGAAGGTGTGTTCAACAGTGCCATGAAACCCCAGATTCAGCAGGAAAGGCCTAAGGAATATTTGGAGATTCTTGGTAGTTTGGGAGGGACCCATCTCAGTGCAGCTGGTGGAAAACGGACTGCAGGCAGTTAGATAATAGCATGTGATGAAGATGTAAAGGCAAGGATTGCTGATTCTCCATTTAAAAATTTTGATAGTGGTACTTCCCTGGTGGCACAGTGGTTAAGAATCCACCTGCCATTGCAGGGGACACGGGTTTGACCCCTCGTCCAGGAAGATCCCACATGCTGTGGAACAACTAAGCCTGTGCACCACAACTACTGAGCCTATGCTCTAGAGCCCGCGAGCCACAACTGCTGAGCCCATGTGCCACAACTGCAGAAGCCCATGCGCCTAGAGCCTGTGCTCCTCAACAAGAGAAGCTACCACAATGAGAAGCACATGCATCGCAACAAAGAGTAGCCCCCGCTCGCCACAACTAGAGAAAGCCCACACGCAGCAATGAAGACCCAACACAGCAAAAAATAAATCTAAAAAAAAGTTTGATAGTGAAGGGAAAAAGTAAACTGGGTCAAGAGTTTGGGAGAAGGTGGGATTAAGAGAAGGCATTTTTAGGACAGAGGCAGTGCCGTCCAGCAGAAGTATATGAGACACATATGTAGGTTTATGTTTTCTAATGGTCACATTTTAAAAATTAAAAGACTCAGGGCTTCCCTGGTGGCGTAGTGGTTAAGAATCCACCTGCCAATGCAGGGGACGTGGGTTTGAGCCCTGGTCCAGGAAGATTCCACATGTTGCGGAGCAACTAAGCCCGTGTGCCACAACTACTGAGCCTGCCTGTGCTCTAGAGCCCATGAGCCATAACTACTGAGCCCATGTGCCACAACTACTGAAGCCTGCGCACCTAGAGCCCATGCTCTACAACAAGAGAAGCCACTGCAGTGAGAAGCCCACGCACTGCAACAAAGAGCAGCCCCTGCTCGCCACAACTAGAAGAAAAGCCCGCACACAGCAATGAAGGCCCAACGCAGGCAAAAATAAACAAATAAAATAAGTAAAACATAAAAAAAAAAATTAAAAGACCCAGGTCAGCTAGCACTCAGATCTTGATTTCTTAATACCATTCTACAATAAAAGGAATGAGAGCTCCTTGGAGAACTGGCTGATTCTGGGACTAGAACAGGAAATACACCAAATGAGCCTTTAGTATCTTGTAGTGCCAGAAGGCAAGGAAATGCTCAAAACCAGACAAACATGAAAAAAAAAAAAGTACAGTAGTAGAGCCCTGTGAAAAGGATATAGGAGCCAACTGAAAACACTTCCAGTGGCCAAAACAAGAATAATTTGAGCAACAAAGTATTTTGGATTACAGTACACAGTATAAAATAAATACCCCTGAATCCATACTGATATAAATAAATGATTGTTTAATTAAATGGGGGAGAAGAGATAAATCTGTGCAGAAGAATTCCCAGGAATTTACATAGCGAATCCGCCCTCAAGGAGGGGGAGCATAACCCCCCTGCTCCTTAGATGTGGGCTACACATAGTGACTTCTTCCCAGAGAGGACAGAGGGTTACAGAGTAGCTTTACCGTGGAGAAACTGGACAAACACTCCCTCGGCCAGGTGATCAAGGTTAACATCAACACTGATGTCACTTTGGTACTATGTGCCCTTGATCTGATGTAATGAAAATGTCCCTTTACCTGTGGTCTTTCTCCCCAAAACTCATAACCCTAGTCTCATCATTAGAAAAACATCAGACAAGTTCCAAGTGAGGAACGTTCTACAAAATACTGACCAGGACTCCTTAAGGTAATCAAGGTAACCACAAACAAGGGAAGTCCGAGAAACTGTCACAGACAGGAGGAGCCTTGAGAGACATGACTAAATGTAAAGTGGTGTCCTGGATGAGATTCAGGGACAGAAAGGACATCAGGTAAAAACTAAGGAAATCTGAATAAACTGTGGACTTGTATCAATATTGATGTACCTGTTACCCACTCACCTGAAGCAGGGGGGATTGTTTTAGGATGGGTCAACTCTAGTACAGCTGGTTGTCCAGAACCACATCAATTTGTGCTCTGTTCATCCATTCACTCCTTCATTCATTCAACAGATATTTATTAAGTCCATACTGTGAGAAAGACACTGGTCTTGGAGCTAAAGGTAGATGAGTGTCAAGACAGACAAGGATTTGCCCTCATGAAGCCAAATGGAGAGATAGAGAATAAATCATAACCACATATGGAATAGGTGCTATGAAGAAAACAGATGATGTAATTTGATGGGGGAGGAGGAGAGTTCCACTAAAAGATCACTTATGAACCAACCTAGAGTTACAGGAGTGCATTAAACCTTTAAGTGACTCAATGATTTTATTGTAGACTAGAGTCAACCTTCTTGCAAAACGCTTGCTTATGTGCTATTAGTAATACAGAGAATATAGAGGCTGGAATATTCTAGTTCGTGGAGTCCTGTCTACTTGAATGCTTGAGATAAAAGTGTACTGTTTTTTTGTTTTTTGGTTTTTTTTCTTCTCAATCAACCCATTATGTAACCAGTAACCACATGGGTGCTGTAGACCCAAATACCACACAATCCCTGTCCTCCCAGGGGTGGGGCTGGGGAAACGTTCCTATAGATGAATCCTCACTAGGATTGCATAAAAGGCTAGCCATTGGGAAACAAGGAGCCATTTCTCACATCACGTGCCAAACCTAATTCTAAATGGATTTAAGTGTGAAATGATGAAGCCAATGATTTCTATATTGTAGCAGTGTGAAGCCGTTTTCAAGCATGACACCAAAGGCAGAAACCATAAAGGTAAGTATCTTAAAAATGAGAACTCTATGTTGCCCAAAACAACTATAAACCACATTAAAAAGCAACAATAGGGACTTCCCTGGTGGTCCAGTGGTTAGACTCTGTGCTTCCACTGCAGGGTGCGTGGGTTCCATCCCTGGTTGGGGGAACTAGGATCCCGCAGGCTGCGCGGCATGGCCAGAAAACAAAAAAAGGCAACAATAAATTGGACAAAATGGCAAAACCTAAGATAAGAGGTATATATTGTTAATACATAAAGAGCACCAAGGGAAAGATGGAAGAAGAATGAACAAAAGACATCTACATGTCACAACAGAAATACAAATGACCAATAATATATGAAAATATTCAACCTCAATCCCAGAAATTAAAACATCAATAAAATCTCATTGTTTGCCTGTGAAATCGGCAAAGATTGAACGAAAAAAGAGAAGAGCTACTAAGAAGTGGTGAACCGGGCTCCCAGCGTCGGCCTCCACTCCCTGCCAGGCAACTGGCACACGCCCTGGGGATACCTGGATGGGCACTGTGGCTCCCGGATCCGGAACCTCCGTGCCCTTTGACCCCGGAAGTCCGGGCGGGATGGGCGGCGCGGAGCCGGGCGCGCTTTGCGACAGAGCCGTAAAGGCGCACGCGTGGGTGCGGAGTATGGCGCTGTACGCGGCGGCGGCGGCCGTACTGGCCGGCGTGGAGAGTCGCCAGGGCTCCCTCAAGGGGCTGGTGTACGGCAGCAGCTTCCAGGTAGCGGCGTACGGGGTTCGGAGTTCGGACCCGGGAGGGGAGCCTGGCGGGGAGGGGGCCTCCCCCCGGCCCGGCCCCCGCCTCATCTGGGTTCTCTCGGCCGCGCACAGAACGTGAAACAGCTGTACGCGCTGGTGTGCGAGACGCAGCGCTACTCCGCCGTGCTGGACGCCGTGATCGCCAGCGCCGGCCTCCTCCGCGCCGAGAAGAAGCTGCGGCCGCACCTGGCCAAGGTGACGGGTGGGGTGGGGTGCGGTGGGGTGGGGTGCGGTGGGGCGGGGCGGGCGGGGTGAGCCCCTCCTAACCCGGTCCCAGCTCCGCCACCGTGCGCGGTGTGACTCTGTCAAGTCGCTCCTCTGAAATGAGGAGGCGCAGCCCCTAGCTGGGTTATGAATTGAGGTGAGATGAACATGCTTTGCCTTCGAGCCTTGTGTGAAAGGTAAAGAACGGAAGTGCAAAGTAGCGGCGGTAGGGACTCTCTAGGTAAAACAAAACGGTGATGTTGACCAGGGAGGAGGGTTGGGATCCAGAGCTTTCCTGGTGAGAAGCCATGGGGAAAGGGTTCAGGACTGGGAAGCAAGGCACTAGGTTCAAATCGTGTATCTGCCATTAATTTCTTGTGTGACCTTGAATAAGGTATCTCACTTTTACCTGTTACCGTCTTGACAGGTGGTCTGTTTAGCTCTTCCAGTTCCAACACTGTGGCGTTCCAAGATATTCATGCTCAAGGTTTTCTGTCTTCCTTTCCCCATCCCCAGGTGCTAGTATATGAGTTATTGCTGGGAAGAGGCTTTAAAGGGCGCGGGGGCCGATGGAAGCCTCTGCTGGACCGGCACCAGGCAAGGCTGAAGGCCGAGTTGGCCCGGCTCAAGGTTCGCCGAGGTGTGAGCCAGAATGAGGACCTGTTGGAAGGGGGATCCAAACCTGGCCCAGGTGAGCTGGAAGGAGTTGTGGAGGTGGAGATAGCCATTGGGCCCTCAGGAGAGGGCCATCCATGTTCCTGCCCACTCACTGCTGATGGTTTCCTAGCCTCCCAGGTGCCTCGATTTGTGCGAGTGAACACTCTGAAGACCTGCTCGGAGGATGCAGTTGATTATTTTAAGAGACAAGGTTTCTCCTACCAGGGTCGGGCTTCCAGGTGAGTTTAGAACCGTGACTGGCTGCCCTCATCTAGGAAGGAGCCTGGGGAAAGGGGTCGGTGGGGAGAGAGTCAGGGTGGTTGTGACTGCGCCCAGGTTTTCTTCCTACTTTTCCAGCAGTTTCTCCATTTCCTTTCAAGGCCTGTCTTCCTTCACCCTTTAAACAGTGCTTCTCTTGGGAGCCCTGTTTTACTGATACATTTTTCTAAATGTATCCCTCAATTTCTTCTCTGGCTCTGACTCCTATTTCTCACCTGATCATTCTATCTCCCAGTCTAGATTTCTGTCCTGTTTTTCTCCTCTCAGGTTCATGTTACTGCTTCACAGACACCACAGTCGCAGCACGTGTCAAACCAAATTCATCTTTCTTTTGAACTCTGCACTGGTTTTTTTTTTTAATGTTAAGTTATTTATTCAAAATTTAAGATTTAAGAGAAATACTGCCAAAACAGTGTGCTTTATTTTATGCATTATTGGATTATTTTGCAGCATCCTTTTTTAAAATTGACATATAACACGTTATTAGTTTCAGGTGTACAATGTGATGACTTGATATTTGCACGTATTGCGTAATGGTCACTAGAACAAGCCTAGTTAGCATCCGTCACCATACATAGTTGTGAATTTTTTTTCCTTTGGATGAGCACTTTCAACATTTATTCTCTTAGCAGCTTTTAAATATTATTAACCGTAGTCACCATGCTGCACATTACATTCCCGGGACGTATTTTATAACTGGAAATTTGTACCCTATGACAACCTTCACCCATTTCGCTCACCTGTACCCCACCCCCTGTCTCTGGTGACCACAAGTCTGTTCTCTGTATTTATGAGCTTGGTTTTTTGTTTTTGTTTTAGATTCCACATAAAAGTGAAATCATATAATGTATGTCTCTCTGTGTGTGACTTACTTCATTTAGCATAATGCCGTCAGGGTCCATCCATGTTGTCGCAAATGGCAAGATTTTATTCTTTTCAATGGCTAAATAATATTCTGTTGTGTATATGTATCAATTTCTTTATCCACTTCTTCCATTGATGGACACTTATGTTATTTCCATGACTTGGCTGTTGTAAATAGTGCTGCAATGAACATGGGGATGCATGTATCTCTTTGAGTGTTTTTGTGTTCTTTGGATAAACACCCAGAAGTAGAATTGATGGATTGTATGGTAGTGCTATTTTTAATTTTTAAGGCGCCTCCATACTGTTTTCCATAGTGGCTGCACGAATTTATGTTCTAACCAACAGTGCACAAGTGTTCCCTTTTCTCTACATCTTTGCCAACACTTGTTATTTCTTATCTTTTTGATAATAGCCATTCTAACAGGTGTGAAGTGATATTTTGGGTTTTTTTTTTTTTGGTTGTTGTTGTTTTTATACAGCAGGTTCTTATTAGTTATCTGTTTTATACATACTAGTGTATATATGTCAATCCCAATCTCCCAATTCATCACACCACCACCCCCCTCCCCCACGCCACTTTCCCCCCTTGATGTCCATATGTTTGTTCTCTACATCTGTGTCTCAATTTCTGCCCTGCAAACTGGTTCATCTGTACCATTTTTCTAGGTTCCACATATATGTGTTAATATACAATATTTGTTTTTCTTTTTCTGACTTACTTTACTCTGTATGACAGTCTCTAGATCCATCCACATCTCTACAAATGACCCAATTTCGTTCCTTTTTATGGCTGAGTAATACTCCATTGTATACATGTACTACACCTTCTTTATCCATTCGTCTGTCGATGGGCATTTAGGTTGCTTCCATGACCTGGCTATTGTAAATAGTGCTGCAATGAACATTGGGGTGCGTGTGTCTTTTTGAATTATGGTTTTCTCTGTGTATATGCCCAGTAGTGGGATTGCTGGATCATATGGTAGTTCTACTTTTAGTTTTTTAAGGAACCTCCATACTGTTCTCCATAGTGGCTGTATCAATTTACATTCCCAACAGCAATGCAAGAGAGTTCCCTTTTCTCCACACCCTCTCCAGCATTTGTTGTTTGTAGATTTTCTGATGATGCCCATTCTAACTGGTGTGAGATGATACCTCATTGTAGTTTTGATTTGCATTTCTCTAATAATTAGTGATGTTGAGCAGCTTTTCATGTGCTTCTTGGCCACCTGTATGTCTTCTTTGGAGGAATGTCTATTTAGGTCTTCTGCCCATTTTTGGATTGGGTTTGTTTCTTTAATATTGAGCTGCATGAGCTGTTTATATATTTTGGAGATTAATCTTTTGTCCGTTGATTCGTTTGCAAATATTTTCTCCCATTCTGAGGGTTGTCTGTTCATCTTGTTTATGGTTTCCTTTGCTGTGCAAAAGCTTTGAAGTTTCATTAGGTCCCATTTGTTTATTTTCGTTTTTATTTCCATTACTCTAGGAGGTGGATCGAAAAAGATCTTGCTGTGATTTATGTCAAAGAGTGTTGTTCCTGTGTTTTCCTCTAAGAGTTTTATAGTGTCTGGTCTTACATTTAGGTCTCGAATCCATTTTGAGTTTATTTTTATGTATGGTGTTAGGGCGTGTTCTAATTTCATTCTTTTACATGTAGCTGTCCAGTTTTCCCAGCACCACTTATTGAAGAGGCTGTCTTTTCTCCATTGTATATCCTTGCTTCCTTTGTCATAGATTAGTTGACCATAGGTGCGTGGGTTTCTCTCTGGGCTTTCTATCCTGTTCCATTGATCTATGTTTCTGTTTTTGTGCCAGTACCATATTGTCTTGATTACTGTAGCTTTGTAGTATAGTCTGAAGTCAGGGAGTCTGATTCTTCCAGCTCCGTTTTTTTCCCTCAAGACTGCTTTGGCTGTTCGGGGTCTTTTGTGTCTCCATACAAATTTTAAGACTTTTTGTTCTAGTTCCGTAAAGAATGCCATTGGTAATTTGATAGGGATTGCATTGAATCTGTAGATTGCTTTGGGTAGTATAGTCATTTTTACAATGTTGATTCTTCCAGTCCAAGAACATGGTATATCTCTCCATCTGTTGGTATCATCTTTTTTTTTTTTTTTAAATTTATTTTTTATTTTTATTTATTTATTTATTTAATTGATTGATTGATTGATTGATTGCTGTGCTGGGTCTTCGTTTCTGTGAGAGGGCTTTCTCCAGTTGCGGCAAGTGGGGGCCATTCTTCATCGCGGTGCACGGGCCTCTCACTATCGCGGCCTCTCTTGTTGCGGAGCACAGGCTCCAGACGCGCAGGCTCAGTAATTGTGGCTCACAGGCCCAGCTGCTCCGCGGCATGTGGGATCTTCCCAGACCAGGGCACGAACCCATGTCTCCTGCATTAGCAGGCAGATTCTCAACCACTGCACCACCAGGGAAGCCCTGTTGGTATCATCTTTAATTTCTTTCATCAGTGTCTTATAGTTTTCTGCATACAGGTCTTTTGTCTCCCTAGGTAGGTTTATTCCTAGGTATTTTATTCTTTTTGTTGCAATGGTAAATGGAAGTGTTTCCTTAATTTCTCTTTCAGACTTTTCACCATTAGTGTATAGGAATGCAGGAGATTTCTGTGCATTAATTTTGTATCCTGCAACTTTCCCAAATTCATTGATTAGCTCTAGTAGTTTTCTGGTGGCATTTTTAGGATTCTCTATGTATAGTATCATGTCATCTGCAAACAGTGACAGTTTTACTTCTTCTTTTCCAATTTGTATTCCTTTTAATTCTTTTTCTTCTCTGACTGCCGTGGCTAGGACTTCCAAAACTATGTTGAATAATAATGGTGAGAGTGGACATCCTTGTCTTGTTCCTGATCTTAGAGGAAATGCTTTCACTTTTTCACCATTGAGAATGATGTTTGCTGTGGGTTTGTCGTATATGGCCTTTATTATGCTGAGGTAGGTTCCCTCTATGCCCACTTTCTGGAGAGTTTTTATCATAAATGGGTGTTGAATTTTGTCAAAAGCTTTTTCTGCATTTATTGAGATGATCATATGGTTTTTATGCTTCAGTTTGTTAATATGGTGTATCACATTGATTGATTTGCGTATATTGAAGAATCCTTGCATCCCTGGGATAAATCCCACTTGATCATGGTGTATGATCCTTTTAATGTGTTGTTGGATTCTGTTTGCTAGTATTTTGTTGAGGATTTTTGCATCTATATTCATCAGTGATATTGGTCTGTAATTTTCTTTTTTTGTAGTATCTTTGTCTGGTTTTGGTATCAGGGTGATGGTGGCCTCATAGAATGAGTTTGGGAGTGTTCCTTCCTCTGCAATTTTTTGGAAGAGTTTGAGAAGGATGGGTGTTAGCTCTTCTCTAAATGTTTGATAGAATTCACCTGTGAAGCCATCTGGTCCTGGACTTTTGTTTGTTGGAAGATTTTTAACCACAGTTTCAATTTCATTACTTGTGATTGGTCTGTTCATATTTTCTATTTCTTTCTGGTTCAGTCTTGGAAGGTTATATCTTTCTAAGAATTTGTCCATTTCTTCCAGGTTGTCCATTTTATTGGCGTAGAGTTGCTTGTAGTAGTCTCTTAGGATGCTTTGTATTTCTGTGGTGTCTGTTGTAACTTCTCCTTTTTCACTTCTAATTTTATTGATTTGAGTCCTCTCCCTCTTTTTCTTGATGAGTCTGGCTAATGGTTTATCAATTTTGTTTATCTTCTCAAAGAACCAGCTTTTAGTTTTATTGATCTTTGCTATTGTTTTCTTTGTTTCTATTTCATTTATTTCTGATCTGATCTTTATGATTTCTTTCCTTCTGCTAACTTTGGGTTTTCTTTGTTCTTCTTTCTCTAGTTCCTTAGCTGTAAGGTTAGATTGTTTATTTGAGATTTTTCTTGTTTCGTGAGGTAAGCTTGTATAGCTATAAACTTCCCTCTTAGAACTGGTTTTGCTGCATCCCATAGGTTTTGGATTGTTGTGTTTTCATTGTTATTTGTTTCTAGGTATTTTTTGATTTCCTCTTTGGTTTCTTCAGTGATCTCTTGGTTATTTAGTAATGTATTGTTTAGCTTCCATGTGTTTGTGTTTTTTACGTTTTTTTCCCTGTAATTCATTTCTCTCTCTTTTTTTTAAAACGATGTCATTTTATTTATTTATTTATTTAATTTATGGCTGTGTTGGGTCTTCGTTTCTGTGCGAGGGCTTTCTCTAGTTGTGGCAAGTGGGGGCCGCTCCTCATCGCGGTGCGCGGGCCTCTCACTGTCGCGACCTCTCTTGTGGAGCACAGGCTCCAGACGTGCAGGCTCAGTAATTGTGGCTCACGGGCCCAGCTGCTCTGTGGCATGTGGGATCTTCCCTGACCAGGGCTCGAACCCGTGTCGCCTGCGTTGGCAGGCAGACTCTCAACCACTGTGCCACCAGGGAAGCCCTGTAATTCATTTCTAATCTCATAGCATTGTGGTCAGAAAAGATGCTTGATATGATTTCAGTTTTCTTAAATTTACTGTGGCTTGATCTGTGACCCAAGAGGTGATCTATCCTAGAGAATGTTCCATGTGCACTTGAGAAGAAATTGTAATCTGCTGTTTTTGGATGGGATGTCCTATAAATATCAATTAAATCTATCTGGTCTGTTGTATCATTTAAAGCTTCTGTTTCCTTATTTATTTTCATTTTGGATGATCTGTCCATTGGTGTAAGTGAGGTGTTAAAGTCCCCCACTATTATTGTGTTACTGTCGATTTCCTCTTTTAGAGCTGTTAGCAGTTGCCTTATGTATTGAGGTGCTTCTATGTTGGGTGCATATATATTTATAATTGTTATCTCTTCTTCTTGGATTGATCTCTTGATCATTATGTAGTGTCCTTCCTTGTCTCTTGTAACATTCTTTATTTTAAAGTCTATTTTATCTGATATGAGTATTGCTACTCCAGCTTTCTTTTGATTTCCATTTGCATGGAATATCTTTTTCCATCCCCTCACTTTCAGTCTGTATGTGTCCCTAGGTCTGAAGTGGGTCTCTTGTAGACAGCATATATATGGGTCTTGTTTTTGTATCCATTCATCAAGCCTGTGTCTTTTGGTTGGAGCATTTAATCCATTCACGTTTAAGGTAATTATCGATATGTATGTTCCTATGACCATTTTCTTAATTGTTTTGGGTTTGTTTTTGTAGGTCCCTTTATTCTCTTGTGTTTCCCACTTAGAGAAGTTCCTTTAGCATTTGTTGTAGAGCTGGTTTGGTGGTGCTGAATTCTCTTAGCTTTTGCTTGTCTGTAAAGCTTTTGATTTCTCCATTGTCGAATCTGAATGAGATCCCTGTCGGGTAGAGTAATCTTGGTTGTAGGTTCTTTCATCACTTTAAGTATATCATGCCACTCCCTTCTGGCTTGTAGAGTTTCTGCTGAGAAATCAGCTGTTAACCTTATGGGAGTTCCCTTGTATGTTATTTGTCATTTTTCCCTTGCTGCTTTCAATAATTTTTCTTTGTCTTTAATTTTTGCCAGTTTGATTATTATATGTCTTGGCATGTTTCTCCTCGGGTTTATCCTGTATGGGACTCTCTGTGCTTCCTGGACTTGGGTGGCTATTTCCTTTCCCATGTTAGGGAAGTTTTCGACTATAATCTCTTCAAATATTTTCTCTGGTCCTTTCTCTCTCTCTTCTCCTTCTGGGACCCCTATAATGCGAATGTTGTTGCGTTTAATGTTGTCCCAGAGGTCTCTTAGGCTGTCTTCATTTCTTTTCATTCTTTTTTCTTTATTCTGTTCTGCAGCAGTGAATTCCACCATTCTGTCTTCCAGGTCACTTATCCATTCTTCTGCCTCAGTTATTCTGCTGTTGATTCCTTCTAGTGTAGTTTTCATTTCAGTTATTGTATTGTTCATCCCTGTTTGTTTGTTCTGTAATTATTCTAGGTCTTTGTTTTTTGTTTTTTTTTTTTAATTAATTTATTTTTATTTTTGGCTGTGTTGGGTATTCGTTTCTGTGCGAGGGCTTTCTCTAGTTGTGGCAAGCGGGGGCCACTCTTCATCGCAGTGCACGGGCCTCTCACTATCGCGGCCTCTCTTGTTGCAGAGCACAGGCTCCAGACGCACAGGCTCAGTAGTTGTGGCTCACGGGCCTAGTTGCTCCACGGCATGTGGGATCTTCCCAGACCAGGGCTTGAACCCGTGTCCCCTGCATTGGCAGGCAGATTCTCAACCACTGCGCCACCAGGGAAGCCCTCTAGGTCTTTGTTAAACATTTCTTGCATCTTCTCGATCTTTGCCTCCATTCTTTTTCTGAGGTCCTGGATCATCTTTACTATCATTATTCTGAATTCTTTTTCTGGAAGGTTGCCTATCTCCACTTCATTTAGTTGTCTTTCTGGGGTTTTATCTTGTTCCTTCATCTGGTACATAGCCCTCTGCCTTTTCATCTTGTCTATCTTTCCGTGAATGTGGTTTTTGTTCCACAGGCTGCAGGATTGTATTTCTTTTTGCTCCTGCTGTCTGCCCTCTGGTGGATGAGGCTATCTAAGAGGCTTGTGTAAGTTTCCTGATGGGAGGGACTGGTGGTGCATAGAGCTGACTGTTGCTCTGGTGGGCAGAGCTTAGTAAAACTTTAATCCACCTGACTGCTGATTGGTGGGGCTGGGTTCCTTCCCTGTTGGTTGTTTGGCCTGAGGCAACCCAATACTGGAGTCTACCTGGGCTCTTTGGTGGGGCTAATGACAGACTCTGGGAGGGCTCACGCCAAGGAGTACTTACCAGAACTTCTGCTGCCAGTGTCCTTGTCACCAGGTGAGCCACAGCCACCCGCGGCCTCTGGAGGAGACCTTCCAACACTAGCAGGTAGGTCTGGTTCAGTCTCCTATGGGGTCACTGCTCCTTCCCCTGGGTCCCGATGCACACACTACTTTGTGTGTGCCCTCCAAGTGTGGAGTCTCTTCTTTCCCCCAGTCCTGTTGAAGTCCTGCGATCAAATCCCACTAGGCTTCAAAGTCTGACTCTCTAGGAATTCCTCCTCCCGTTGCCGGACCCCCAGGTTGGAAAGCCTGACGTGGGGCTCAGAACCTTCACTCCAGTGGGTGGACTTCTGTGGTATAAGTGTTCTCCAGTCTGTGAGTCACCCACCCAGCAGTTAAGGGATTTGATTTTACTGTGATTGCACCCCTCCTACCGTCTCATTGTGGCTTCTCCTTTGTCTTTGGATGTGGGGTATCTTTTCTGGTGAGTTCCAGTGTCTTCCAGTCAATGATTGTCCAGCAGCTAGTTGTGATTCTGGTGTTCTCACAAGAGGGAGTGAGAGCACGTCCTTCTACTCCACCACCTTAGTTCCTCTCCGATATTTTGGTTTTGATTTGCATTTCCCTGATGATTAGTGATGTAGAATATCTTTTCACATATGTTGGAGGACAGCGGGAACCAAAAGCGCCCATCGAACTGAGAAGGCATCTTGAGACTGAAAACGAGGCAGGCAGCTCCAGATAATCAATGGATCCGTTTATTAGAGGGTAACTTACTCACAGGATGGGATCTGGATCAGGCGGACAGCGATCCGGGAGCATTCACACCTGTACTGTGCACCACCGAGGGGCCATTGGGACAATTTTATAGTTAACTTAGGGTATGGGGGTAGGTGCTTGGAGGCAGGACGTGCGTTCTTACGTCAAGATTCATGAACGGGTAACTAGTCCTGTGGGCACTGGGAATATGTCAGTGAAGGTTTTCATCATTGGGGACTCACAGAGCACAGAGGCCACCTGGTCCTAATGATTATTAACACTATTGACTGCAAAGGCCTTGATGACAGAGAAGTGATTTACTGCACAGTACAGTTCTGGGTAGGATCAGCCAAAGGACAGGAGAAACTGTAAGGGCCCAAGATTGTGGCAGTTATGTTAACCGCCATATACTCCACCCCTGACATCTTGACGAGAGGTGGCTTTTGTATCCCTAGCCCAAAGCAACAGTTATAAGAAGTAGCAAGAACAAAGGGTTCCTAATAAACAAAAGTATACTAAGAACTATGGTTCTCCATTTACCTGGGAGAGAAGTAAGCCAGTGGGTAAAGCATCAGCAAAGGGGATTTCATCCATTCGATTAATGACTGTTTTCATATGGGAGTGTTAATCAGTTATGTTGGATTCACGTGAAGGTGTAAATGCAGCATTCTTGCCCAGTTAAGGTGCATGTCCTTCCCTGTGAGGCTGTCAGCATATCTAAGGCCATATGGTTTTGTAGCACCACCTTTCTCGTTTGAGTGGTTTTCTGGTTTCATGGAGAGATGGGAGTCATTCAAAGCTGATGGGGTAAATTGCTAACACCTGGGTTTCTAGTTTAACACTTACACTGGTTTTCTCGTTTGTCCGCCATTCCCACCATGACATACTATGATGGGCCCACCACCTGGACTTAATAGCAGGAAGGTTATAGGGAACTCCTGGTAAAGAGGTGTATGTACGGCCCAGAAGGGAAGGCGCATTGGCCCGTTCACTCATAGGGCAAGTAAGGCCACAAATAAGCTCCACATTTCCAGATCCCTTGTTTGGGAGCCGTGAAGTTGCCTGTTCTGTAGGAAGCTGCTTCCGTTCCTGTCCATTCATCATTTAATATGTTGTGAGTTCCTCAGCAGACTTAAAAGGGAAGCCCCCCATACGTCTGTGATTTGTTTGGGTGTGATTGGTCCTTCCTATGCAGGTGGGGGCTCTGGACATCAAGACTCCGTGTGCAGCCCCCAGCCACACTAAGCCATCCCAATATAAGCTGTGGGAATCCAGGGATTACTTGACCGGTTTTGCACCAGGGAAAAAACAGATTGTTTAGAGTCACTATAATCAAAAAGAACTTTCATGTATAGGAACCGGATCACCAAGGGGATTTTGGTCACCAAGCCATTGTTCCGTTCTGTGGGACAGATGAACTGTCCACAGCATCTCCTCTGCATTGGAGACAGGCCGCAGACCCAGCACTCAGAGCGATTGTGGACCTTCGCATATGTTGAGGCCCAGGAGAGGAGGACATTTCCGGTAACCAGATCCAGGGAGTCTATGAGGCAAACACTATGAGTGATAAGACAGATGTTTCAGGGGTGAAAGGTAGGCAGATCCTCATTTGTGAGTAGCACTGTAGCTGTTTGATCACCATTGGCCAAAACCACCCCTGGTTTTGGCCTTTTTCCTGGCAGGTGGTATGACACATTTTGTCCTTTAATGTTTTCAGGACCTGGGGCCTCAGCAGGAACCCACATGAGCAAACCCACTTCAGCTCATTGTGCTAATGCTTTGGAGAGGAGATTTGGGTCTGTGTGGGGCCCATTCCCATATAAAAGGCCTGATTGAAGGAAGGCAATACCCAGGCAAGTCCCAAGCCCCAAGGGATTAGGATACCAAGCCACCTGGGAGGGGGAGGCCAATTTAAATGCTAATGAATTACAGTAACACTAGGTTAGAGGTCCTGTGGCAGTGTTGAAAGGAGACCTTCCTCCAGGGTAGGCTTAAGGCCTCCCTGCTGAGCCTGCACTCTCAGGCTCTTGGCTTCTGGTCAGGTAGCCATTCATCTGCAGGTTGTCATCCTGGGGGCAGCATTTAATCGTCTGATAGTTTCAGACCTCAACGTGGAGGGGGTGGGGAGGGACCAACCTCTTCACGTGCAGTCAGGAGATGGGGCTTTTAACGTGGCTTCTGACATGTCATTGACATGCTCTATAAGGCCAGCTGCGGTGGGATTGTATGGTAGATGGAAAATTCAAAGTATTTCTCGGGGTTTCTGCCCACTCTTGTATTTCACGTCCAGTGAAATGATTCCTTGTTCATGTCAGTTTGGGCTGGTGTTCCATACATAACTTCCAATTTTGACAGGCCTTTGATTGTTGCAGCCTAGTAGGTTTTCTTACTGGTAAAGGTTTGCATCAGTCCAGTGGCTGTGTCAGCACAGGTTGGAGTATATTTATGTCCTTCTGACACTGGCAAAGGCCCTATGTAGTCCGCTTGTCATCTGGTAACTGGACGGTCAGAGAGTCCAGTGTACCCTGGGGTGTGTCGAAGAGGGTGGCACTTCAAAGGACACTGAGGGCCATCCTTATCTGTGACTCGGCGGAGGTCCGTGTATTGGAGAGGCAAATGCCGCTTTTTTACTATTTCCCAAGTTTTGGGGCCTCTGTGTCCCGACTTTCGACGGAGCCAGTCCGCCATGTCAGAGGGGGTCTGTAATTCTTCCAGCAACAAAGCTCTTGCTAATGCAGCTGCTTCGTGATGACCAGGCCGAGTTGACGAGTGCCATAAGGTCACGCTGGCACCTGGTTGCGCGCAGGCAGTCCAGATATCAGCCCTCAATTCAGCCCCCCACAGAGGTTTATTTAATATTTTCCGATTATTTTTATGCCAAGTGGCAAGCTTGAGGGGCATGGGTTTGTGGGTAATCGCCAGCCACGCGGCTCTGGGTTCTGCCCACTGACTACTTTGTTCAGTGTCTTGAACCAGATGACATCCGGAGCCAAACAAACAGCTGTGGAGGACCACCGAGTGGCTCGGCCCTACAGCTGACATCGTGTATCATGTATCAGCAGGGGGCATCCCGGTATCTCCCTGTACCTGTGGTAGAGGGGGTGCAGCAGGTGATGTTGCGGGGGTCTTTGGTGGGTCGCTGTAGGTCACTGGCCCTAATCAGGCATGCACCTCCCGGGAGAGGGTGCTTTTCTGCTGAAGGTAGCCTTGCACTTTGTAAGGTGCTCAGTCGCACACAGGCAGGAATTCTGTATGTCAGCCGGTAGGTCGGTGGTCAGACCCTTGGTTTGTCGTAAGGCTAGATAAACTGCTGACAGTTGTTTTTCTTTAGGACCATACCGGTTCTCTGCCCCTTTCCGTTATTGAGACCAAACTCCTAGTGGGACTTATTTCCCATTTTGTTGCTGCCAGAGCCTCCACCCAAACCCATCTGGATATATACTTAAATCCAATTCGCAACTTGCATCTGGCATTAACACCCTAGTCCTTGGACAATCAGCTTGGCCTTTGCAGAAGCCTCTTGTGGGGTATTCCAGTCCCAGATTGTTCTCTTTTTCATTAAAGCATATAGTGGTTTTAATATCTGGGCAAGGTGGGGAATAGAAGGGTGCCAGTACCCTAGTAGACCTATAAAGACCTGTAGTTCTTTTACATGTCAGGGCATGGGATACACCTGTGTTTTATCAAAACAGCCTCAGGCATCACTTTAGTCTTGCCAGACCAGGTAACTCCTAAGAGCTTTACTGACTGTCTCCGTCTTTGCACCTTGTTGGTGTCTGCCTCCCATCCCTGTGCTTTTAAATGTTCCTGAAGAGGCGTAGTGGCTTGGGGAAGAGAGCGCAAGACATCACAGCTTGACATGTCATCGATGTAATGATAGAGAACTAAAGAGGGAGGGAAAGCCCAGTTCTCCAAATCCCAGGCCACCATCCCATGACATACAGCAGGACGATGCAGACAACCTTGGGGTAAGACAGTAAAAGTCTGTTGTCTCCCATCCCACGTGAAGGCGAACTGGTCCTGGGACTCCTTATCTAAGGGTGTGCTGAAAAAGGTATTAGACAAACCTAAGACACAGTGATCTGTCTAAAGGGAAGAGGAATTGGATCCAGGAGTTGGGGTGTTTGGAACTGCTGCATAGATAGGGGGGTGTTGCCTTGTTTAATTCTCTGTAATCTACTATCATGCGCCAGGTTTGGTTTTTCCACCAGCCACATGGGGCTATTTAGCGGGCTTTGTGCCGGTCTTTTAACCTCCACCTTCCCTAATTCCTTGACGGTAGCTGTTATTTTTTCCTGTCCCCCAGGTAGGTGGTATTGTTTTCTTGCCACCACTCTCCACGGGATAGGCAACTTTACAGGGTCCCGTTTACCGTGATCCGCCATTGCAGGCTTGACTGCTCGGATCCATAAGTGGAACTCGCTCATGGTGGTGATGAGGTCCAGGTCCTGCAGGGCATCCACACCCGAAATATACTCGGGTATGGGGAAAATATAAACCAGAAAGGGACGAGCAGGGTCCGGGGGGTGGGGGGTCTTCCAGTTTATAGATACAGGCTCACTTGTTTCATCCTCACCTCTGGCCTCCATGTCCATCAGTGGCTCGTTATTTCCCCTTGGAACTTGGATGGATTCCCATAAATCAGGGTGCACTTGGCACAGTGTCTGTTAAAGCCAGGACAGTCTGTTTATTGGTGCGGGACTAATAAATAGTTCAATATGGGACCTCCAGTTGCCCCCTGTGGCCTGCACCAAGGAGCAACCTTAACTTCACCCCTAACCCCTAGGAGTGGGGGGTATGCACCCCTGTTCTTTATCTTCCTGCCCCTGTGGAGCATAGGCTTAAGCCTGTTCCTCTTTTTCTTTTGCTGTCAGAAGAGTAATGCTTTCCATGAGGTTAAAAGGATCGGATTAGGTTATCTATATTCTCCTTAGGGGTTCCACTAATAACCAGGTCTTGCCATAATTGTGGGAAATTCTAGTTGGGCCCCTTTGTTTAGTTTCCTCACTTTTTGGTTTTTTTCTCTTTGCCTTTATCTCCCCTTCTATTTCCCTTATGCCAGATCTTTTCAGTTTTGCTTAGATCAGCTATCATGGCCGCCCCGTCTGAATGAGTCGATTCACCATTGGGGCCAAAACTGAAACTAAGGTCCCGTACCAAGCTCCTAGAGTAGACTGCAGGATACCATCCTTTATGCCTGTTGTAAATAACTCCTCATCAAGTTCTCGGAAATTAGGAGCATAGATAGCATGCTTTGTTCCCAATTCCCCTCGCTATTTCTTGTAACTCTTGCGTAGATGCCCATCTTCAGGGTGGGGACGGCACATCCCCCTCATGTGGCCCAGCCTTGTGTATACCTGCACGTATCTAGTCAATCAAGGTGGCTATAGCCACCCTTGGGTTTCTCCCAACCCAGCTGCACACAGATGTTGCTGGACGGTGGGCTGTGCTGTGACCAAGGCCATTTTTGACATTTCTGACTCATTTAACATAATACCATTTCTCCCAGTATCCCATGAGCAGAGCACCCAGGCTGCAATTCCTTTCCTACTCTTTTGTTTAAACCTGCCAGTGAATTCTAACTCAGTGGAGAAATATCCCCGCACAGTTGTGTCTTGGCTTCTAGGGACCTCCTCTCGGTTATCTCCTGGCTCCCTAGTGGCCTGTGTTGTAGTTTGGATCAGAGGTTGTGCCTGCAGGTCTTCCTCCTCTAGAGTTATGCCCACATTTTCTGACATGTAGTTATCCCAAGGATCCCACCTCTGGGAGTCCCAGTTCTCCTGTGAAAAGGTCCTCACGTTTGAATGGAGCAGCCTGTGGCCCTGCATTTTAGGCATCTTACGTGTTATCACTTCAACATGTTCTTCCTGTTGTATTTTCTTTAACATATGTCTGAAGTGGTGGAACATGCCATCTGGACATCCCTTTCGAATGCCGGCGCCTCTTTAGTCTTCCTTAGTTCCCTGTTGAGCTGTAATTCTTTTTCTGTGCCAATCCTTAGAGCGCATAACAAAGGTCATGCAATGCAGTAGCTTACTTTGTTTTTCCACTTTTTGCTTTCCCACCACTTCAGTTGATACACCTGATAAGCCCTTTGGTGTTTGGGGGCATCCCTGTACTCACACACTGGCTGCAAGTGTTCCCTAGGCCTAGCCAGATCACTGCACGTGGAAGTGGCTGGCCAGACTGGGATTTCCCCTACCATCAGTGGGCTTTACTGCCCCTTTACCCATTCCTGTGTCGTTTTCAGTTTCCTGACTGGCTTGCCAATTGTTGGAGGATGGAGGGAATGAAAAGTGCCCACTGAACTGAGAAGGCATCTTGAGGCCAAAAAATGAGGCCGGCAGGTCTAGATAATCAATGGATCAGTTTATTATAGGGTAACTTACAGGATGGGATTGGTCAGACAACAATCTGGAAGCATTCGTTGCTGCACTCTGCACAGCAGAGGGGCCAGTGGGACAATTTTATAGTTAACCTAGGGTATGCGGGTAGGTCCTTGGAAACAGGGCGTGCATTCCTAAGTCAAGATTTATAAATCGGTAATGAGTCTCACGGGTGCTGGGAATACACCAGCGAAGGTTTTCATCATTGTTTGGGGACTAACAGAGCATAGAGGCCACCTGGTCCTAATGATTATTAAACACTATCTATTAACTACAAAGCCCTTGACGGCAGAGATGATTTACTGCACAGTACAGTCCTGAGTAGAGTCAGCAGGACAGGAGAGACTGTCCTGACTTATGATGGTGTCACTTATGCTAACAACCATACAGTGTACCTGTTGGCCATCTGTATGTCTTCTTTGGAAAAATGTCTCTTTAGAGGCTCTGCCCATTTTTTAATTGGGTGTTTTTTTTATAAACTATTGAGTTGTATGAGTTCGCTATGTATTTTGGATATTAAGCCCTTATCAGATACATGATTTGCAAATATTTTCCCCCATTCCATAGATTGCCTTTTCATTTTGTTGATGGTTTCCTTTGCTGTGCAGAAGCTTTGAGGTAGTGTCACTTGGTTTTTGTGTTTGTTTGTTTTGTTTGCTTTTGTTGCCTTTGCTTTTGGTGTCAAATCCAAGAAATCATTGCCCAGAATGATGTAAAGGAGCTTACACCTGTTTTCTTCTAGGCATTTTATGGTTTCAGGTTTTACATACAAGTCTTTTATTTTCCTTTCAGTTTTATTGAGATGTGATTGACATACAGCACAGTAGAAGTCTGAGGTGTACAGCATAATGATTTCACTTATATACATCATGAAATGGTGACCACAGCAAGTTTAGTGAACATCTATCATCTAACATAGATACAGAGTGAAAGAGATGGAAAAGAAATATATTTTTCCTTGTGATGAGAACTCTTAGGATTTATTCTCTTAACAACTTTCATATATAACATATATCAGTATTAGTTATATTTATCATGGTGTATGTTACGTTCCTAATACTTTATTTATTGTATAACTGGAAGTTTGTACCTTTTGACTACCTTCATCCAGTTCCCCCTCATCTCTGGTAACTGCAAATCTGATCTCATTTTCTATGAGTTGGTTTGTTTGTTTTTGAAGTAATTCAAAAACACGTGTAATTCATGTTACACAGCATAGCGATTTGATATTTCTATACATTTCAAAACGATCACCACAATTGATAAGTCTAGTTACCATCCATCACCATACAAAGATATTACATAGTTATTGACTATATTTCCCATACTGTACATTTCATACCCATGACTCATTTTTTTAAAAAATTTATTTATTTAATTTATTTATTTTTGGCTGCATTGGGTCTTCGTTGCTGCACGCGGGCTTTCTCTAGTTGCAGCAAGCAGGGGCTACTCTTCGTTGCGGTGCACGGGCTTCTTGTTGCAGTGGTTTCTCTTGTTGTGGGGCATGGGCTCTAGGCACGCGGGCTTCAGTAGTTGTGGCATGTGGGCTCAGTAGTTGTGGCTCGTGGGCTCTAAAGTGCAGGCTCAGTAGTTGTGGCACACAGGCTTAGTTGCACCGCGGCGTGTGGGATCTTCCCGGACCAGGGCTCGAACCCGTGTCCCCTGCATTGGCAGGCGGATTCTTAACCACTGTGCCACCAGGGAAGACCGACTCATTTTTTTTGTAACTGGAAGCTTGTACCTCTTAATCTCCCTCACCTATTTCTCTCCTCCCTGCCACCCTCCTCCCCTCTGGCAATCACCTGTTCTCGGTATCTGTAACTCTGTTTCTGTTTTGTTATGTTTATTCATTTGGTTTTTTTTCTACATTCCACATATAAGTGAAATCATATAGTATTTTTCTTTCTCTGTCTGACTTATTTCACTTAGTATAATAACCCCTAGGTCCATCCATGTTGTCAACAAATGGCAAGATTTCATTCTTTTTTATAGCTGAGTAATATGCTGCATACATTCAAGTCTTTAATCCATTTTGAGTTAGTTTATTGTATGCGGTGTAAGATAGTGGTCCAGTTTCATTCTTTTATTTGCAGCTGTCCAGTTTTCTCAATGCCATCTATTGAGGAGACTGTCCTTTCCTCATTGTATATTCTTGGCTCCTTAACTGTATACTTGACCATATATTTGTGGGTTAATTTCTGGGTTCTCTATTCTGATTCGTTGATCTGTGTCTGTATTCATGCCAATACCGTACTGGTTTTTTTTTCCTAAGTTGAAGTGTAGTCAATTTACAATATTATATTAGTTTCAGATACACAACATAGTGATTCAATATTTTTATAGATTATACTCCATTTAAAGTTATTATAAAATATTGGCTACATTATCTGTACCGTACCTCTTAATCCCCTACCTCTATCTTGCCCCTCCCTCCTTCCCCCTCCCCACTGGTAACCACTGTGGTGTTCTCTATATCTGTGAATCTGTTTCTGTTTTGTTGTATTTGTTAATTTATTTTCACATTCCACATGTAAGTGATAACATACAGAATTTGTCTTTCTCTATTTCACTAAGCATAATACCCTCCAAGTTTGTCCACGTTGTTGCAAATGGCAGAATTTCATTCTTTATGGCAGAGTAATAGTCCATTGTGTATGTATGCCACATTTTCTTTATCCATTCATCTATCGATGGACACTGAGGTTGCTTCAGTATCTTGGCTATTGTAAATAATGCTGCTATGAACATTGGAGTGCACATATCTTTTCAAATTAGTGTTACTTCATTTTCTTCACATATATACCCAGGAGTAGAATTGCTGGATCATATGGTAGTTATATTTTTAGTTTTTTGAGTGACCTTCATACTGTTTTTCCATAGTGGCTGCACCAATTTACATTCCCACCAGCAGTGTACTAGAGTTCCCTTTTCTCCACATCCTTGCCAACATTTGTTATTTGTGTTCTTTTTGATGATGGCCTTTCTGACGGCTGATGGGTGTGAGGTGATATCTCATTGTGGTTTTGATTTGCATGTCTCTGATTAGCAATGTTGAGCATCTTTTCATATGCCTGTTGGCCATCTGTATGTCTTCTTTGGAAAAATGTCTATTCATGCCTTCTCCCCGTTTTTTTAATCGGGTTGTTTGTATTTTTGATGTTGAGTTGTCTTAGCTGTTTATATGTTTTTGGATATTAATCCCTATCAGTCATATCATTTGTGAATATTTTCTGTCATTCAGTAGGTTGTCTTTTCATTTTGTCAGTGGTTTCCTTTGCTGTGCCAAAGCTTTTAAGTTTAACTAGTCCTGTTTATTTATTTTTTATTTTGTTTCCTTTGCCGTAGGAGACAGATCAAAAAAAAAAATTGCTAGTTTTTTTTTTTTTTTTTGGCTTTGCTACGCAGCTTGTAGAATCTTTGTTCGTTCCCTGACCAGGGATTGAACCCGTGCCCCCTGCAGTGGAAGGACAGAGTCCTAACCACTGGACCGCCAGCAAATTCCCCTACAATTTATGTCAAAGAGTGTTCTGCCTATGTTTTCTTCTAGGAGTTTTTTGGTTTCTCGTCTTACATGTAGGTCTTTAATTGATTTGAGTTTATTTTTGTATATGGTGTGAGAAAATGTTCTAATTTCATTCTTTTACATATAGCTGTCTGGTTTTCCTAGCACCACCTATTGAAGAGACTTTGTCTTTTCCCTTTTGTATATTCTTGCCTCTGTTGTCATAGATTAATTGACCATAAGTTTGTGGGTTTATTTCTGGGCTCTCTGTTCTGTTTCATTGATCTATGTGTCTGTTTTTTGGCCAGTACCTTACTGTTTTGATTAGTGTAGCTTTGTAGTAGAGTCTGAAGTCTGGGAGCTTCATATCTCCAGCTTTGTTCTTTTTTCTCAAGATTGCTTTGGCTATTCAGGGTCTTTTGTGGTTCCATATAAACTTTAAGATTATTTGTTCTAGTTCTATGAAAAATGTCATGGGTATTTTGATAGGGATTGCATTAATTCTGGAGATTGTTTTGGATAGTCTGGATATTTTAACAATTTTAATTCTTCCAATCCCTTAGTATGGGTATCTTTCCATTTCTTTGTATCATCTCAGTTTCCTTCATCAGTGTCATAGTTTTCACAGTATAGGTCTTTTACCTCTGTGGTTAAGTTTATTCCTAGGTATTTAATTCTTTTTGATGCACTTTTGAACAGGATTGTTTTCTTGCTTTCTCTTTCTAATAGTTCATTATTAGTGCACAGAAAAGTGTATAATGATAATCTTATACCCTGCAACTTTACTGGATTCATTATTTAGTTCTAATGAATAGTTTTTTTGTGGCAACTTTAGGGTTTTCTTTATCTTGTCATCTGTAAATAGTGATAGTTTTACTTCCCTTCCAATTTGGATGCATTTTTATTTCTTTTTCTTGTCTGATTGCTTTGGATAGGACTTCCAGTACTGTGTTAAATAGAAGTGGCTAGAGTGGGCATCCTTGTCTTATTCCTGATTTTAGAGGAAAAGCTTTCAGCTTTTCCCCATTGAGTATGATATACTCAATGGGTTTGTCATATACAGACTTTGTTATGTTGAGATATGTTCCTTTAATACCAACTTTGATGAGAGTTTTCATCATGAATAGATGTTGAATTTTTTCAGATGCTTTTTCTGCATTTATTGAGATGGTCTTGTGATTTTTATCCTTCCTTTTGTTGATGTGGTGTATCACATTGATTGATTTGGGGATATTGAACCATCCCTGGAATAAATACCACTTGATTATGGTGTATGATCCTTTTTATATATTGTTGAATTCAGCTTGCGAATATTTTGTTGAGGATTTTTGCATCCATATTAATCAGAGATATTGGCCTGTAATTTTCTCTTTTTTTTGGAGTGTTTCTTTGTCTGGTTTTGGTAGCAGGGTAATGGTGACCTTGTAGAATGAATATGGGAGTGTTCTGTCTTCAGTTTTTCGTAATAGTTTGAGAAGGATAGGTATTAGCTCTTCCTTATATATTTGGTAGAATTCCCCTGTGAAACCATCTGGTCCTGGACTTTTGTTTGCTGGGAGTTTTTTGATTACTGATTCAATTTTACTACTAGTGATTGGTCTCTTCAGATTGTCTGTTTCTTCCTGATTCAGTCTTGTAGGAGTGTATGTTTTTAGAAGTTTATCCATTTCTTCTAGGTTGTCTTTTGTTGGCATGTAACTGTTTGTTCATAGTATTCTCTTATGTTGTTTTTTCAGATTGATTTTTTTAAATTAGTTTTTATTGGAGTATAGTTGCTTTACAATGTGTGTTAGCCTCCACTGCACAACAGAATGAAATCAGCCATACACATACAGATATCCCCTCCCTTTGGACTTCCTTCCCATTTAGGTTACCACAGTGCATTAGGTAGAGTTCCTTGTGCTATACAGTATGTTCTCACCAGTTGTCTGTTTTATACATAGTATCAATAATGTATATGTGTCAATCCCAGTCTCTCACTTCCTCCCACCCCACCCCTTTCCCCCTTGCTATCCATACATTTGTTCTCAACGTCTGTGTCTCTATTTCTGCTTTGCAAGCACCTATACCATTTTCTGGATCCCACATATATGCGTTATTATAAGATATTTGGTTTTCTCTTTCTGACTTCACTCTGTATGACATTCTCTAGGTCCATCCACGTCTCTACAAATGACCCAATTTCATTCCTTTTTATGGCTGAGTAATATTCCATTGTATATATGTACCACATCTTCTTTATCCTTTCCTCTGTTGATGGACATTTAGGTTGCGTCCATGTCCTGGCTGTTGTAAATAGTGCTGAAATGAACATTGGGGTGCATATGTTTTTTTGAATTACGGTTTTCTGTGGGTATATGCCCAGTAGTGGGATTGTTGGGTCATATGATAGTTCTGTTTTTAGTTTTTTAAGGAAACTCCATACTGTTTTCCATTGTGGCTGAATCAATTTACATTCCCAACAACAGTGCATGAGGGTTCCGTTTTCTCAACACCCTCTCCAGCATTTATTGTTTGTAGGTTTTTTGATGATGGCCATTCTGACCAGTGTGAGGTGGTACCTCGTAATTTTGATTTGCATTTCTCTAATAGTGATGTTGAGCGTCTTTTCATGTGTTTGTTGGCCATCTGTATGTCTTCTTTAGAAAAATGTCTATTTAGGTCTTCTGCCCATTTTTTG